>NC_064637.1:100266109-100891109 GCF_023864275.1 Schistocerca cancellata
GATGACCTCAGATGTTAAGTCCTATGGAGTGCTTAGAACCATTTTTTGAATCCCAAATTTAGCGTAGTGGCTATACCGCCATATGTATATTGGAGCAAATAATATGTTTCGTGACTCATTTCGGAACGTGGAGTCTTGGAAGTTTGTGACTGCGTGTCATGTTTCCTAAAGTCATCCACCGCATTTCGTTGAGCGTGTCACCCTAAATTGATCCTTGACGAATCGTCTTCACCGAATCTCATCTATCTCTTGTATTAATCCTACCTGGCAGATAGCCGACACCGAGGAACAGTATTCAAGAATTGATTGAACGCAGGTTTTATGAGCGATCTTAGAATTCTCCCAATAAACCTGGGACCAGCACCTGCTTACCTACGGCTAGATGTATGTGGTCGTTCTACCTTGCTCTGGATAGAGACTCCAGATCCTCAAAGGTTCTGGGAGATTCCAGTGATTGATCACCAATCGTATAGTAAGATGATTTCGGGTTTCCACGTATTTACGGGGAAGTTGAAAAGAAACATTCAAACGTGTGTGAAATCTTATGGGACTTAACTGCTCGTGTCATCAGTCCCTAAGCTTACACACTACTTAACCTAAATTATCCTAAGGACAAACACACACACCCATGCCCGAGTGAGGACTCGAACCTCCGCCGGGGAAGTTGATATCGACGGTTCAAGTATGGCAACTTTGTAATTAAATCCTCGCATATTGTAATAAATAATCTGCTTTCAATGTAACTTGAACAGTACTTTTTTCCTTTTCACTACATTAGACAAAGAAGCCATTAACACTCACTGTTAACGAAATATTTGACAAATAAAAACATAAATCATTGGCCTAATCAAGGGAACTACTTTCGTGCACTGGACCAGACAGTTTCCGTGAATGAGCTATAGTTTAATAGCTTTTAAATACTGCACACTCCTAAATACATTTCGTATATTTTATCTTTAGGAATTCTGTGTTAGCATCTGAAACCGACTAAAATATATTTTAAATCTAGGAGTCTACAAGTAGAAATGACGCCTTCGAAGGTAAAAAGATTAGACTGATTATCAGAACACTTACAAACTATTAGAAAACTTATAGGCCCCCTCATGAAAACCATTACTTGAACTGTGTTCACAGTAGCTTACTTAGGCCTAAAAGTAGACAAAGTTCGAGGCGACTCGCACTGCATCAGTTAACGACACCTAGTCTGCGTCCATAGCACGTAATTTTATATTGTGGACAGGAAAAAATGGTGTGAATTTCTCGTACTTTGCAGTGATAGAATTGCTGAAATAATACACTCCTGAATTAAACACAACGTTATTATTCATAAAAATCATGCACTGCGATGAACATATATCTGCAGCATTCAGTTTCTAGTAAGGAAAGAAGGGAAAATTAAAAACAATCTAACAAAGTTTGTTCTCTTTTTTTTTTACACATATATTTATTACTTGAAAAAACGATTGACGTAACATCACTGTATTTCAATTACTTACTACTGGTTAAAATATGTAGCTTTATATTAGTTTCAATGAAATCACTACACAGTAATGCATAAATAGGAATTTGTTTACTAGTACTGTTCCGTAAGGTATCAATGTCTGCCAGGGGACACGCGGGAGGGGGGGGGGGGGAGGGCAGTCTGATTAAATATGTTTGTTGCCCTAATACAAACGTGGCCAAGTGTCCGTTATTCATTATAGAGAAATCGGGATTCCTATTATAAAGAAGAGAACGAGATTCGAAAAGCAAAATAGTTCATTGTTAGCATTAACAGATAAAATAGAAGACTAATACTTCAACAGTTGAACGTCAGAATAGTGCCACATAACACCATTCCTCTCACTCTTATGCTATAGCACACCAAATATAGTCTAAACCAAAAATCGCACCATCCGAACACTTAGAACTTTTTACCGTCTCATTGATAGCAGTTAGATCCACCTTGAACGTTCTATAAATCCTTCCCAGACTAGCCACGACCTCAACCTTCCAAATGTCCTAAGGTAAAATTAAGACCTAGAAAAAAAAAACGCACTTTCTTGCAGAGATAGAAACAAACAAATGAACACACACACACACACACACACACACACACACACACACAGAGAGAGAGAGAGAGAGAGAGAGAGAGAGAGAGAGAGAGAGGACGGAAATGAAAAGTCGTTAGGTTTAATCATGTACGCCATTAGATCGCCAACATTTACGTAAACAGATAAGAGGCACCAAGTGAACACACAGTTACGACAGAAATCCCTCACAGTTATCGTTATAAAAATCTTCAGTTATCGTGAGACCAGGAGTGGTGATCCACAGGGGTTAGCTTCCGAAATACGAAAACCACAAAGCGAAAAGACAGTGACTTGAAACTGAATCGATGCTTTAAAGTGAATTGTCAGTGCGACCTCTAACAATGGCCAGATGACAGTAAACGACAGTTTGGCCGGAGAAACGAATGAGAGTAAGTAGTAATATACAAATGAAAAAATTGTTACGTGCGCTGTTTTCTAATCTACAACTATCGCGTATAAAAAAAAAACTGTATCATTCCGGATTAAATTCACTGAAGATACTCAAATGTAAAATACGAAACGCGTCTGGAACAAAAATATATATATATTTTAGCAAGAGCAGGTACTTGAATTTATGAAACGAATACTTATATATTTACTGCGGATGATGGTCATGAAAGTAATCTAGTAGACGAATCAACTGATGCAGCTTCTTTGCGTGTTTCACTGACGGCTGTCCTCTTAAGAGACAATAGGACACTCGCTTTCCTTTCTTTCTTTCTTTCTTTTCAGCAGAATGTTACACCTTACCTTTAGGGTTTATTCGTACTACGCGTATTTTTGCACCATCTTAGAGAACTTAAATATTCTTCATTTACTTGTACCGCATTCTCCCGTTATTTCCTCAGCTTGCAGTAATTTTTTTTCTGTCCTCTTCAGGCTTGGATGACTGCATAGTGCGTCACTAAAATGTCGTGCAACTTAAGAAGTTTCATAGGCCGTAGGATTGAAACGGCCCTATTTTTGTCATTTAACGTCGCGGACATATCTACAAATCTCGTTCTCCTAATGACTGTTCGCAGGGGTTTAACTGCAGGAACGGTCACAACTATTTCACTCATTCTGAGCCCGTGCTTGGGTCACCAGATTTTATTGCTCCGTAAACCGTCAAATTAGCCGTCATAATAACTTTACGGAGCCACTGTAAGAGCTTGGGACTTGTCATCGTGATGGGAGTCCATAACACATTCCAGGACCTCCTCATTAAACCTAGACTGTCCAGATGAGACCATCAGTTTTTTACTGCACTACGCCTGTTGAGAGGCTGTTTCTGAGATTCATAGGATCTCCTGCAACTACTTACCGATGTTAGCTTCGGGTGATTCACGGAGATATGCAAATATTTTAATATGTTATTCTACAAGTAAAACTAAAGAAAAAAGTTCATGTAAACACTGGTCCGCAAACGTTTAGTTACGGAGTTACGGCTAATAAAAGATTTTGCTTGAACTTTTAGCGACTTCGCTAATATGAAGCCATCGCAAAACTGTGCGAGGTTAAAGTAAAGCACGATTTCCATTTAATTTGTTGTGATTGATCTGGTGAATCTAATAAAACATGCCCCAGACCTGTATCTGCAGTAGTTTTCCCGGGCATCCAGAGAAGCAAACACGTAATTTCGTAAAATTTTTAAATTATTAACTACTTGGCCCAATTAGTTTTTTAAGTTCTAGACAATTGTACAAAGTTTTCAGCGGAAGTTGTAGAGAACTTAATTTTCGATAAATGGTGGTAATAACGTTAACTGAAACTGTATGAATGTGTCAGATAATCTGCTTTTATTATTACGACAGCACACGTAAATTCATGACAAACCGGAAGAAAACAAAACTCATTGTTACGGTAGTTGTACAGTGTAGATACAATTTCACAATATATTCACAACAAATATTCAAAAGTGTCTCCACGGAGTTATTATGAACGCTAGGTAGAGAACATGTCTCCCGTAACATTCGGAATACTCCGCTAATGGTTCGTGCATTCGGAATCCTCCGACCTGGATAACGTACGCGATATTCTTTAACAGCAGTCGTAGGTTTACCATCACATTTGCCATAAATAAACACCATATCGGCGTATTCCTCTGTCGTAAATTTGAAAGGCATCCCTATCTTATAAATAATCTACAAACTACAACAGTTACTATGAGGTTTCACAAAATACTCTGTCGTTATTATCTTCTTTCACTGAACAATACAGAAAACTAACTCGTTTCATGGTTAGGAAGCGACTGAAAACGGTTGCCAAGAATGACATAAACGTTTCTACATTCTTAATGGAAAGTAAAAAAATTACTTGTATAATAATCTTTGCTTCTATGGATGTTCTGGAAAACTACTACAGATACGCGTCTGGGACATGTTTTATTAGATTCACCAGATCAATAACAACAAATAAATGGAAATCGTACTTTACTTTAGCCTCGTACAGTTTTGCGATGGCTTCATATTAGCGAAGTTGCTAAATCTGGGGCAAAATCTTTTATTTGCCGTAACTGCGTAACTAAACATTTGCGGATCTATGTTGACATGAAATTTTTCTTTAGTTTTACTTGTAGACTAACATATTAAAATATTTGCATATTTTCGTGAATCACCCTGTATATATAGGGTGTATCATAATTAATGATGTAAACGCGTACAGTTGAAAGTACACGATACTAGGAGCAGAAAAGTCTCAGTAAACGTAGGGTCGAAAATGCATACTTTAAGAGATACGAGCAATTTTTTATCTTCGATACTGTGAAGCAAATCTCTTCTACAGCAAGCTCTTTGCTTTTCACATTTTGAGAAGTAGTAGTATGGACCAAAACAAGAAAAAATGTCCAGAAAACATTTGGTCTGAAATGTATACCTTACAAGCTATGCGCAATTGTTCATTAGAAGAGTTGTGTTTTCCAAGTAGCGAAGATGAGCACATTCTCATAGCTCTTAAGGTATGCATTTTAGAGCACATATTTACTGGACATTTTTTTCTTGTTTTGGTCCTCATTACCATTTCCCAAAATATGGAAAGCAAAGAGGTTGCAGTAGAGGAGATTTGCTTCACAGTATCGAAGATGAAAAATTGCTCGTAGCTCTTAAAGTGTGCATTTTCGATTCTTTGTTTATTGAGAATTCTTTTGCTTCTTAGTATCGTTTACTTTCATCTGTATGCGTTAACGCCATTACTTATGATACACCCTATATATATATTATTATTATTATAATTATTATTGGTGTTTTGCCCTTAAAGAGCGCAGTTGGACTAAACTACATGGCCAGTTCCTTTTGCTGCCTTCCCTGGTGCCCAAAATTCCCTCATTCGCTCGCTGTGTTTCTGTTTTCGGTCCTCTGTCCATGCTTCTTGTCGGCTTCGTATCATCAGCTTTATTTTGATCGCCTTTTTGGTTGCCCATATTTCTTTGATCTTCCGCGTGTGATCTTGCTTGCGTTCTTCGGTCCATTTTACGTCTGTTCGTTTGTCACAGTGTATCTAATGTAATTTACTTTTGTTAATGATGTTTCTGAATTTTATTCTGTCGTTTATTGTGTCTCCTCTGATGTTGAGTTGGTTCAGATCGTTTCTTACCTCTGCCACCCATTTGTTGTTTCTACTGGTTACCCAGTCAAAGGTTTGGTCAGTCTGTGTGATGGCATTCTGTATAGGTGTCCATAGAATTGTAGTCTGCAATTTCTAATCTTTTCTGTGATATATATATATATATATATATATATATATATATATATATATATATATATGTGTGTGTGTGTGTGTGTGTGTGTGTGTGTGTGTGTGGTGTGTGTGTGTGTGTGTGTGTGTGTGTGTGAGAGAGAGAGAGAGAGAGAGAGAGAGAGAGAGAGAGAGAGAATTGACAATATGTTACGAAATTTTTCGAGACTTCTCTACGAACACAGTTCATTTCTCGTTTTCCTTGACAATAGAAAATATATGTAATTACATATATGTATTTATATTATTACATGTATTTTATAATATGAACGAAAACGAAAATTCATCTGTGTTTGTAGCGAAGTATGGAAAAATTTCATTTCCATGTGTTCTTGCAAACGCCTTTGAATTTTGAAACAGTTGTACAAAGAACTGTCAATAATGTACAAATGTATGGTATAGTATCCAAATTAAGATACGTGACCACAGTTTCTACATGCTGCACGCAGTTGCTTCGCCTGTCTACAACGCGATTTTGTAAACGTCTGTGCGGGAACGCCTCTTCATAGCTCTACAGATGGCTGTAGTTTTCGCCTGTAGCCGTTTGCAGCTCGCATTTGAGAGCTGTCGAAAGCGCTGTCAGGTATCAAGGGTTTCCTTAAATTCACTCGACTGGAAGAGTGTCTTCGTTGCAAAGAATAAATGTATTAAGACTTCATGCATAACGCGGCGTTTTTTCATGTATCTCAGTGTTTATGGCGTCATATCTCTTGAATTACGTGTCGTACAATGATATATTTTTGGCTACGCACATTCAGCGGCATATGTGGATACTGTTTTTGCGAAATACGTTGCGAATAGAGTTAGCAGCAAAAAAGCAGTTTTTCACGCCTTTCAGTGTTTGTGACGTCATGTTTGCTGAACTATGCGTGATACTATGATATACTTTCGTATGTGGATTTAGCACCATATTTGGATACTGTTTGCGAAATTTATTGGAAATAGAGTTGGTAGCACATAAGTAATACATTAACTGTCATACATGATGCTTCAGTCTTTCACGCATCTCATTGTTTATGACGTCATATCTCTTGAACTACGATAGGTACATGCTTCTTACCTCGACAGCGATTGTTACCTGACAGTAAGAGATATGTGTACCAAGTTTGCTTGAAATCGGTCCAGTGCTTTTTGAGGAAATGTTCAACATACATACACACTCACACATGCTTACATACATACAATTTTATAATATGTATGGTTAATAATAGTTACTTTTTTATTAGTAGTTTTTACTTCCTCAAGAGTAGTTTTTACTTCGTCAATCAGTTTTGTATTTGAATTTTTTAATCTTATGTTTGCGTTTTGGGAGTTACCAACGCTATACTATTACGTAGTTAAAGAGTTTGAACAGTCGAAGCCGAGGTATCGGTAAAGTATGCCTTTCTGTCCTGATATGCCAGAGGTACTTTAAAAACCTACCATGTAACGTATTCATGAGCGTCTAGTATTGAACTTAAGATTGAATACATGAATTTGTAACTTTTCTGAAAAGCCTAGTGTTTTTTATTTGCCACTGCATTCATAGTACTGTTACGTTGCCACACATGTAAATAATGCATCTATTGACGCTGTTGTCTATTTTTCTTATTTTTATAGATATTCCAATATAACATGGTTATTTTTCAATATCTGAAACAAGAAAACGTGCGACTGTATGAAACTAGAGTGTCTGTGGATGTATGTGGGGATTTGAAATGTCAGATCGCACACCTTAATAATTAAGTATTCAGTATCTGATAATGGAAATTATACACATGTCCCTCTGAACTGCTATAGTCACGGTATGTTTCAAACAAATGTGGTAAATATAGATCTTAGCTAAAGTAGAGTGGCCCTTGTAATATTGCAACTGACAGCTTTAAACAACCCAATTTGGTAATCTCAGGGCGGTCTGCAAAGTGACGGATCACATTCACCGAATTACTCTTTTATGAAGACGCTAACAGCACGAAGATGTTGTATGAAAGATAATGAGATACCGAGAATGTAGGCTCCCTGTGACAATACAGAGATTAGAACGTTTAGTTTCAGGAGCTAGTGATGAATAAATGTGCTTTACCATGCACTGAAATAATTTCAAGTATTTCACGTGGCAATAACATAGAATGCGAAAGGAAAAGACAGTTTTTGCTGATCACTGCAACAATGGGAAATAATTATTTTTCGTGAAAGAAGTTGATATAACAATACTACAGTATTGCTCAGTGGACACTTGTTTCTGTGTTAGAATCGCCTGGGTAGTTACTCTAAAATAAGTGTTACGTAGATGCAGATGGAGAGAACCGTCTTGTCCGTTCGACTTTGTTTTACTGCAATGATGCTGAATATCTGCAATTATACTGCAAGGAAAGAAAACTGTAGTGAATTAAAAAATGTCACGTGTGCAGGTCAACAGAACTCAATTTTTGGACCACACCTATTCCTCTTTTATTAATAAATGAACATCTTCTTACTATTCGGCAACTAAAGTTATTAGCTATTCCAGATGCCATATCTCTAATCCTATTAGAGATATAGCGATAGAAGATTGTTAGTGGTTGGTAATGAATTATTAAGTGTTTATCATACTTAGTAAAAAGAAAAACACATTATGTAAAGTTCGACATTCTGAATAGAGTAAAAACAAAAACTGCCAAATATTCAAACGGTGGTCCCCGAAACTGGTAGAATGTTCCAAACTTTTAGGTCTACATGCAGTGACAGAGAGAGGTGTTTGCTATGCAGCAACAAAAATCTTTGCACGCTTGCCCAATAGCAAGAAATTTCTGTCAATTAACGAGGCAAATTTTAAGTTATTTTGTGTGGGCAACTTTTTCACCTCGACAAACAAATTTCTATTTCAAAACTATTTCCCTGAATAGTACAGCAAACAAGTTGTGTAGCTACTACTGTTTTTAGATCGACGTAAGTTTTACTAGTAACACCAGTAGCGTAAAAGACGTATCATATTTACTTTAAGTCTTCATGTCATTTAGTAACCTGCATTTGACCACACGTGCAGCATCAACAATGACTATGACCTATGGAGCATGTATAGAGTATGGAATGACTTAATAATAATTTTTGCAAATGACTTTAGCTTTGACAAATAATAACTTTTCGTGAAAGAAATTACCACCACAGTGCAGTGAAAACTGGCTTCCATGACTGATAAAGCCAAAGTAACGATTCTGTTAACGATTCTGTTGTTCACGAACCAGTTAAATCAAGTTCTGATAGTTATTTGTTACTATTGTTAGAAATAATACCTAGTCTATTCTAGGGCAAATTCCTTGTTAGAAATTCAGTCATATGACGGGAAGTTCTTTTTGTAGACAAGCATACTCTAATGTTCGATGTAATGAGTTTGTGGACTCGCTTTCTAGCTATTTCTGTGGATCAGTATGAGAGTTTATTTTTCTACAAGCTTAATTCACGTGTTCATCAGTGCAAGCAGACGCACCGTGCTCTGGAAATGGAATATATTCCATGGCAGGAAAATTCAATGAACACACCCTCACATAAAACACGGATTTAATACAGTCATGTACTTAGTCTTGCACACAGAAACACATTTTTACTAGCGTTACGACAGTGATGGATATACACATAATTTCGTTCATCATATTAGATGTTTTTCGGAATTCTTGCAATTGTGTCCTTCATTATTTAAATAATGAAAACTGCCCAGTTACTTATTCTTTGCTGCTTTGCACAACACGTTTCGAGAATTTATTCTCGTTTTCAAGTGCATTTGTGTATTTCTTTACGCGAGTATTCTTGGCGATCTTTGCATGTGTGTCTTTCTGCCTCTCTTGAGTCTTATCGAAGTGGGAAGGTATTGTGCCTCCTCCATTATACAGAATATCACACACAGGCAAATCATCATTTACACTGTTTTCCAGTCTGTGTTAAACAAACAGCGTAAGTGATGACCTGCATGTGTGTGATATTCTCTACAATGGAGGAAGCACAATACCTTCCCACTTCGATAAGACGCAAGAGAGGGATAAAATCACGCATGCAAACATCACCAAGAATATTGATGTAACCAAATGCACAAAGACACCTGAAAATGAGAACAAATTCTCGAAACGCGTTGTGTTGAGCAACAAAAAATAAGTAACTGGTGAAGTTTTCATTATTCGTATCATGATGGGTATACAGCCGTGTATACACATGTTATAAAAATGATATCTAATTCATAGATACTATACATAATTAGCTCCAACCTTCCGTCAATGACATTACACGGCATTTTCAAGCGAGCAACCGCTTTCATGCAAAATGAATCTGGTCTGCCAGAATCTTTCGCTTCGCTATCAACAATAGTCTATGCATCCTAGATTGTAGGAATGTTAGATTAGCCATCGCAGACAGAGAAATGCTCACTACGGCGTTTACCGAGTCATAGGGAGAGGTGGAATCTAATATGTCCAGACAGACGAAGCAGCGTTAGTGGTGACACGCCAAATTAGAACTAATTTTACGCATACGGTACAGTGTCTCATACGTCACTGCTGTAGGTCTGCTATAAGAGATTTACAAGACACTCTCATTATTTGGTTCACGCAATGATAATCTAACATACTTGTCAATAGCGTAGTACCGAGCCAGGTAGCAGACGGATAAAACTCTCGAAGCGTAATCCCGAAGAACCATGTTTAATCTCTGCTCTCGACGAAGTTATATAAATGTAAATCATGAAGGGAATGCTGGGATGGTTCCTTTGGCAAAAACATCCAATCTTCCTTCCTCTTCTCACTCCTAATCTGCCGTAAATCCCTTCGTTGACGACCGCTAATTATGCGAAAACAGCCCCTTGAGTGAGTTACTGTGACTCAACTAGTCATGAAAAGGAGCTTCAATTTCACAAACTTTATAGGAAAAAAACTCTATACAGCTTTTTATTTGATGTTATTCTGATATGGCGGTCTATTAACAGCATATGGCGTATCTGGCATTAATTCTTATATGAAAAACACGCATTTTCACTTTTGTAACAACTAATTTCGTTATCTTTCCGCTAATGCTTACCTGTCAGTATAGCACTAGATAAATAATCATTTGTTACCTGAAAAGTAAAGCAACCACCCAGTAATTTGGTGTGACTCATTAAGCACACACATTCTGTGTTAAGCAAGGAAGCAAGGTAAACGACACTATTCATTTTTTCAATCACATAGAGACACTTATCAATATTTACGGTTACTTATATATATATAAGTAACCGTAAATACTGATACGTGCCTCTATATGATTGAAAAAATGAATAGTGTCGTTTACCTTGCTTCCTTGCTTAACACACAATGTGTGTGCTATGTATATAAGTGTATATACATGCTAATGCCTTGTCGACACAACCACTCTCTTCTATCATTGGCTGTTCATTTCTGTTCCCTGTAATTATCGCATTCTATCCTTTTCTCGACGTTTACTAAATACTTCGTCAGAGGCCGCCCTTTTCCTTTCCTTTCCACCAGATTACCTTCAGGAATATTAATGACAGAAGTGTTGTGTCGGATGACATGTCCAATAATATTTTTCTCTTTTCCATTTCCTTCAATGGTCTTCTCTCTTCACTGGTCCTTTTTTTTTTTCTTGGTCTGCGGGTTCTTGTAATTTTTCGCTGTATCCACATTTCAGCAGGGTCAAGTCGATTCCATTCCACTTTACCCAGAAACCTACTGTCACTTTTGTAGAGCAGTGTACTTCATATAAATGATTTTACACATGATTTTCAGGTATCTACATTCATATGTTTCCTAATTAGAATGCTTTTCTTAGTCATAAATGACTGTTTTGCTAACGCAATCCTTCTTATTACTATCATTAAGCAGCTGTCGTCCTCTGTGAATATGCTACCGGGATAACAAGATTGTTTCACCTGATCAATTTTGATGCCATTTGTTTTTGCATTGGTTCCAATTTCATCTATAGTTTCCCGTACTACCATTACTTTTATGATTGTCAGTAAAATCTATAACCGGCCGTGCTGGCCGAGTGGTTCTAGGCGCTTTAGTCTGGAACCGCGCGACTGCTACGGTCGCAGGTTCGAATCCTGCCTCGGGCATGGATGTGTGTGATGTCCTTAGGTTAGTTACGTTTAAGTAGTTCTAAGTGCGAGGGGAGTGATGATCTCAGATGTTGAAGCCCATAGTGCTCAGAGCCATTTTTGAAAATCTATAAACTCAACAGTATGTATAAGAAAATTCTAACTTGACTTTAGGCGTAATTTCCGTAGTAAAGAAACACTTAAACAGGCCACATGGTTAATACTGCATTCCATCCATGAAGTTAGACGTATGTGTGCTACGCGTATTAACTCGAGAAAAGTGCCTACATGTTACCAAATAACAGTACATTAGTCTAACTCTTAACTAAATGTAAACATGAATCTGCGGTAACGTACCAACTAAATGAATTGTCGTTTTGCCCAGCTCAGTCTCAGAGTACAAAATTCTGTCGGCAAAAATGTAACACTGATGGAGACAGAAATATAATACACCATCTGAAGAGGGTTGATAACACGAAGTGCCTCTTACCGTAAATAAAGTTGTTCCAGCTTTTCGAGTAATTTCATCTACAGCCACGGAGCGTAACCACCATTAACACGGATACTTTAATGTTATACAGTCTGTTTCAGGAAGATCGTAAACATCTGAAGCTTCTGTTTTCGACGGTTCGGAGCGAACGCGGTTTTACAAACGTATACTAATTTTCTGCAGGTATGATCTTCAGCTGTTTGATTACTGTACATAAATTCGCGTGGATCGAAGCTAAAATCCCTGACCAGTCATTCAGATTAGGTCACCCGTGGAGTCTCCAAACCGCTTAAGGTGAATGCTGGTGTGATCCCTTTGAAAAGAGCGAAATCGACTTGCTTCGCCATCCTTTAGATCGAAACTTATGCTACAGCTCTAATGATCACATCGCCGACGGACGATGAACCTAATATTACTTTCAGTACACATGAAACAAACTGAAGGAAAAGATTATTATTGCATTTATTCATTGGAAAGAAGTTCTTTTCCATGCTTTAAACGAATTTTCCTTGGGCCCTTCCTTCAAGCTGAATGTACTTTTTTTTTACAGTTTTGAACGTGTTTGTTACTCAGCAACCGTATTCCAGTTTCATCATAGGATTAAATAGCCAACCGGTCGCACATAAACGGCAGGTACATTGACCTAGGTTTCGTCACCTACTAGGGATGTCTTCATCAGAATGAAATATCATAGACATGTGCCGCTAAAGTTACCTTCATGCAAATATTTTCTGGATTGTACAGCTGTTTGTAAAATTTTTTCTCTCATTCTGTCGTCTGTAATTTCTGTTAAGCCTCACAGGTGGCTCTATTATACTTAATCTGCTTGACTACTTGTATTTTCAAAAAGATATTAAGCTCTCTTTATATTATGTATTTAAAATTAACTGCCTTTTTCAGTTATTTCTGTTATAATATTTCAAATGGACACATGTTACTGTCTGCAACTCATAGGCGGCGCAACTCGTATTGTTTTCGCGGCAGCAGTGTAAGCCAGCTGGGCACACGTGGCAAAGATTAGAACGTTTAATTTTACTCTTGACTTGAGAATTACTGTTCCAAATTCTGACTATTTCTTTCTAGCAACGTAATTTTAGGTAAGCAAACTTTGTGCGTCATGAAAATTGTCATCTTGATTAACGTGATTTCTGCCATACCTGATTTTCTATGTATTATTTTATAGGATTTAGCAACATTTCATTCTGATGAAGACACCCCTTGTAGATGCCGAAACCTAGGTCAATGTTCCTACATTTTCTTAGTTCTCCATGCAATACCATCTGTAGTTCTTCTGATGTCAGCCTGACTTCTGTTTCTTGGTTTTTGTTGTTATTGCTGTTGTTAATATAACAACGTATGAAGCACGAACGAAGAATTCGTGTTTTGAGTTTACTTTACTCCGTAAATTTTGCTGACGATGAGTTGGCACACACATAAAGCTAATGGAACGAGGTGTTCGTGTATTATGGATGTGATCGCCGCAGCCGATCCATCGTTCGAGATATAGTGAACTCGCCACATTACAGCTAAAAGTAGCAGGAGATCTGTCCTGCAGGGAGGTTGTGTGTAGACTTGCAGCTTAAGGAAGTTCTTTCCAAGCACACGAAGTACGATCAAAAGGAAGTGGGATTTTTTTATTTTTATTTTCGAGAAATTTATATATCCGGTTTTCACATTTTATTTTTATCCTTTTGGTACACATGTTCCTGATGTATGTTTTTGCATTTTCAGCCGTTTTGAATATTTTGTTTGTTGTTCGCAGTAGAAAAGGTTATATGTGTTTTCGAGTGCTCGCCGGATATTTACTATCGAAAAAGATGAATCAATGAATCAAAGGTGCAGCACCGCACTCAAAATGTTGACTATGGCCTTTGGCGAATCTGCTATGAACAAGACAACAGTTTACGTCGTATAAACGTTTCAGAGGGTCGAGAAGACGTTAAAGACGACGGCCGTCACGGATGCCCTAGGAAATAAAATACAGATAACAGTGTGGAAGCAGTAAAGAAAACGGTTCTGAAAAATTACCGAATAACCCTCGGGCATGATGTCGGCATATCCTTTGGCTCATGCCAGTCAATTTTTTCGGGTGTTTTAGGCATGAAAGGTGTAGCAGCAACGTTTGTTCTTAATTGTTGAATTCCGATCAAAAACGCCGTCCCAGAAACATCGCTCAGGAATTAATGAATAAGGCGACAACGACCCAGAACGTATAAAAAACGTTACAACAGGTGAAGAAACATTGGTGTACAGGCATGGCAAAGGTGCAGCACCGCATTCAAAATGTTGACTATGGCCTTTGGCAAATCTACTATGAATAACACAACAGTTTACGTCGTATAAACGTTTCAGAGGGTCGAGAAGACATTAAAGTCGACGGCCGCCATGGATGCCCTAGGAAATAAAATACAGATAACAGTATGGAATCAGTAAAGAAACAGGTGAAGAAACATGGGTATACAGACATGGCATCCAAACCGAGGCACCGAGCGAGGTGGCGCAGTGGACTCGCATTCGGCAGGACGGCGGTTCAATCCCGTGTCCGGCCATCCTGATTTAGGTTTTCCGTGATTTCCCTAAATCACTCCAGGCAAATGCTGGGATGGTTCCTTTCAAAGGGCACAGCCGATTTCCTTCCCCATCCTTCCCTAATCCGATGAGACCGATGACGACGCTGTCTGGTCTCCTTCCCCAAACCAACCAATCAACCAACCAACCAAACCGAGGCACAATCGTCCCAGTGAGAACTGCCTGAAGAGCCAAGACCAAACAAAATCTGACAAGTCCGATCACATGTGAAGGTTCTTCTCACTGTATTCTTCGATTACAGTAGGATAGTGCATCATTAGTTCCTGACTTATGGCCGTACGGTCAATAAGAAATACTACCTGGAAGTTATGCGCCGTTTGCGTGAAGCTATCCGAAGAAGACGACCAAAACTGTAAACCGCTATACTTCCTGAGCCACTGTTTTCGCCGGTCATGGCCCCCAGCGATTTTTTTTTCCAGAGGCTGAACAGATTGATCAAAGGGTGTCGTATTTCCGCCACTGATAAGATAAAAACAGAATTGCTGCAGAAGTTGAACACCACAACGAAAAGTGATTTCCAGAAATGCTTCCAAGATTAGCGAGAGCGCTTGGCACAAATGTGTTACATCTGAGAGGGATTAGTTTGAAGGGGACAAACTGAATGTTGTTGAATAAATAAAGATTCTTGAAGATAAACAAGAATTCCAGTCATTTCTAATCACACCTTTTATAAAACCAGTAACAGCACTCCGTAGCAGTACGTGACTAGATTTCATCGTATCGCACATTCAAATAGCGGAACTGTCGGAAATTTGTGTCAGAAATAACGTGTTGATTTTTATCGAATCATTGGTCATGGAGAACTGTATCAAATCAGTCTTCGCACTGAATCCACAACAACAACAGCTATTTGGTTGTTGTTGAAACTATTGTGACCGTAAACACCTTTAGCGGCAACCAGCGTCTAAATTCCGGACTTTAACTTTCCTGTTATGTTTCCCAACAGACTACAATTTGCCTACGAAAGTTGCTGCTCTACTTCATTTGTTAATATTAAAGCTTACAACAAGTATGTCTCGTGGATACCGTGCTGGTTTGTGAAACCATCATGTAACTATTGTCTTCTCTGATTATATCAATGTCTTCTCGGATTCCTTAGATAAATGGTGTATTGGTGTATTCAGCATCAGGTAAAGATACGCAGCATTTCTGCAAACGTTAAATGTTCTTAACAATGCTATGTCATAACTGAGTCATAAACGGTAATCCTGCTTGATATGCATCTCTTAAGACGCTCTATAACAGTTGTTCTAGAACATATGGCACATTTTACACGGATTTTAATGTGCAGCACCATCGATACTATCATGTCACTAAAAATGTTCTTGTTCTACTGGAGACACTTACATTCTCTCTTGAAAATAATGCTCTGAACAAGTTACATTCTTAACTAACAATGACGATGTTGTTTGTTATACAATGAAGCTGCACTATAATCATCTAATAACTGTTACAAAGACTGAAAAGTTATCATCAGTAACGATTTGGCGAAATTAATTTTTAAATCACTATTTTTCCCTCATGCTTGACACCATTAGTATTCGCAGTTATGTATTACACATAAACAAGCAGTTTAAATAGCTTCATCTCATATGTTGTATTTCTGTGGGACACTGCTGACGTGTCGTTAAACGTTTATACAAGTCCAGTATCTCACTGCACGCTCTAGTGTTTGTAAATGCGCCAGTGATGACAAAAATGCCCGAATATGGTCGAATAAATCGAAAACGAAATGGCAAACTTTAGAGTATATTCATACGAAGCCTTCGCTTCATTATAAAACGTACCAACATATCTTGGTCAAAATACTCTAAATTTGGTATAGAACACCGAAAGAAAATTTAAAGATCAGGCGAAGAAAGTATTCATTAACGCGTCAAACATTCTAATAAATTTATTCAAAGGTTAGTTGCTCTAATTTTTTCCTACGTATTATCTTAATCTTATCTTTTAAATTTCGTTTGTTTGTATTAAAATCTATATCAAATCTGTAGGATCCAGGCGACGAAGTAACGTATCCAAAGAAATAACTGCTATCCCCACATTGCTAGTTCATGAGTAAATGTTTTCAAAGACATTACAACGCTCATTTCTTAGAATGTACCTAACGTAGTTAATGCGATACTATCCTAACTAATGCATCTCCACTACTGCTGTTATGTACTTGCGCTTTAACCTCATTTGTCCTTCCAGCCTAAGGCATAACAATTAGTAAGGCGTTATTCAGACCTAAAGTTTCACCTTTGTTAGACTGAAAGATTTTTTTCATGTATTCACTTTAACAGATTTGTACATTTAGAAACCGTAAGTGTTAATTTCAACGAATTAACTTACCTAAATCCTTGTCTGAACTGCCTGAGAATGCTCAGATATCAGGAACTACTGATGAACGTAATCCATGTAACAAGCCGGTAAGTGATATGAAAATACTAGCTCATTAAAATAGATATATGTTTTGAAGGTACACCACCATCTTCAGGATTTCACGAACTAAATTTTCTTATTTTGCTTTCGCTGTCGTTGAGAAAATGAAGCGCAGTGAATGAATAACGTTTTGTAAACTCGCTAGAAAGGAAAAGAGATTAGAAGCACGTCAAATGAATTTGAGTATATATCTGGCGGGATATACTTTGCTGGGTAAAACAGAAAGTGAAGACGTTCGAGCTGAACTGAATATGCAAAACATAAATGGCACAATAAAAAACATAATTTAGTGTGGAAAGAATGCATAAACTGTATGCAAGATGTGAGAGTTAGAAACCAAGAGACATAAGATCTTTAGGAGCCCCAATGAAGAGATGGCTTGATTACTTTTAAAGGAGACAGAACGGACCAGAAACGCCTAATCCCTACGAGAAGAAAAATATGCGCATTAGAAGTACACTAATTTTATTCTGTAGCTATATTGCAAGATTTTCTGCTCTTACGATGTTACCCGAAATATGAAGATTTTACAATACGTGCATATGGCACTATCTCCTGTCAGTCTGTGGTTTGATACAGGATCTCAATGCGGGAATTTACAGTCAATCATAACTGCTTCCTACCGTCTATTAAAATACGAGGATATTAGGGAAACTAGTGGGAAGTTTTTTTCAGTTTACTTAGTGTTTTGTATAAATTCACTTGTTGCCCACGATACCGCTTGCACGATAAGAATAAGTGATTTAATTCGGCTTTTGATGCCGAGTCGCACGGACAAATTGTGAAGTCAGTAACGCCTACCATGTGAACATGACATCTCTGTTACAGAGACACGTTATTACCATTGACATTAGTTTTTGCCTACCGCATGTTCAGTCAGTGACCCACTATTTCCCGGGAGGAACAGAATGCAGACTTTAGCAGTACCGCTTTCTGCGGCGTTGTGTTTCATATCAGTCTTCCAACCGCTCGCTTTAAGTTCACGGATGCAACCGGATGCACTGAGCAGTAATTTAGTACAAGTCTTTTGTAAGAAAACCCTTTTGTATAAAAAAACTGTTTTTCTTCAGTGTACTAGCTACTATAAATCTAAATTTTTGATTTGCTTTATCTTCAGCGGATCTCACGTGATCGGTGAATACCAAATTTTCTATAGCGCGAATGCCAGATATTGGTATGACATGCCTCTCCCGTGTGGTTCATTAATCGCGAAGTGGAAGACTACTCTTCGTGAAGATCACACCTTTGCATTCCTCATCGTTAAAGTCCTTACTGTCAGTTTTTGCATCTGTTGGTATTTTGTCGAGATCTAACTAGATAGCATGTAATTTTTATCTGGCAATAGTTCCTCTGTTTACGGCATACACCTACGGCATCATCTGCAAAATGCAGATACTGCAGCTAACACTCGTACTATTTGCTAAGTCATTACTTTATAATATAAACAATAGTGCTCCTATTACGCTTCCGTAGGCACAGCTGAAATTAATTCAGTGTCTGTGGCTAAGACCATTCATCTAGAACAACGTGTTGCGTTCAGCGTATCAACAAACTGACTAGACACTCGCAACGAGTGCTTCACATTCCATACGTACATATTATTATTTTTTTTTTTTACTTTGAGAGGTACCTGTATGGTACTAAATCAAAAGATTTTAGAAAGTATTGCAGCACCGAATATACGTATGTATGCTATCAAGCGCAATAAGAGCAAGCTTTGAGTATTCTGAAAGGTAATATGTGCAAACAAGTGGTCCTTAAAATTGCACACTTACAATAAGAGATGATCTCTCTTCCAAAAACTCACTAACGCTATAGATGTAACAACTGAAGTCTCATGGCTAGACAAAACATTTTTAAGGAAATTATTAGATCCACCTTTAATTTTTCATTGAGTATGTTATGCCTTTTCTATAAACTACTGGAACTTGCCTTATATTGTGTGGCCTTTGCTCGATTTAAGGAAGATCTGAATTCTTGTCGAAATGTCGCTAAACGATGTTCGTAATTATTGCAAACAGAAACTAACATTTAATGCAAATACTGCTATACATAAAGCAGTTCGCCTGAGTGCATAGCGTCCATCAAAAAGTAAATATTAAATAGTGACTGACGCATTAATGTATTTTTCATTCACTTGGAGTTATAGTCTCTGATTCTACATTATCAATATGGGTAAAGGAGAAGATTACATTTTGTGGGAGGTAAATATTCCCAAATCTCCTTCCTATTCGTGCAAAATTCAATCGAGCCGTGTCGTGCGATCCTGCCAATGTTTTTATGAAAAAAAAAGTTCCATGTAAGAATCTGAGTTGCAGTCATGACATTCTAATCAAATGTATAAAAAAATCCTTGACAAAATTATATTATTTTCATTTTGTGGCCATCAGCCTCTAAACACAACATAAACACCCTTCTTTTATTTTAATGAATTCATAGTAATTTTAGATTGCGAACAGAGGCTATGAAAGATAATTCATTACATGTTTGACTAACATATCAGTCAACCCTCTGTAAATGTTGATTTATTGAATATTAGCAAGTTTCAGAGTCAGAGTTCAAAGTGAAAGAGTATAATCTATAGCGAATTCTTTCTTTTTCTTACACCACTTTTTTTATCATCAGATGTACCACGTTTATAGTAATTGGTGCTGGGTGCGTGGTATCTCATCAAAGAAAAATTGCAAAAATTCAAAAGGAGACGTGTGACATTGGGTGTGTGCTGAGAAGGACGCGATAAGCAGTCTCACAGTATTTTTCTGCTGAGAGACTGAAATAGAAACGCTGCAGAATGTTATCTGGAAAGCATTAAAGAAAAGACGACGTTTATGTCTCGTGACACATACTTTTAATAACGATAAGAATCAAAGTTTACGCGGCGACTGCTCTTCGTCCCCTTACGTAAGATAAGACACTCTGTCTTATCAAAAGAACCCACTGCCACACACTGATCTGAATCGCCGAATATCAGTGTAGACGTAGCTCGTGCAGCACCGAGAACGCAGCTGTTGGCGAATTATCGCTCTTTAAATTCCTGAGAAAGAGGTCCGCAGTCTCCACAAAATGATTGAAATACCCTATTTCAGCTTATGATTGCTACCTGTTGGATGGTAATTAAATTAAAGCCCAGCAACTCACGCTGATACAGTGTGGGCTGTACTTATCGTCTGGCAGCGAAACTTAGTAGATATTCTAATGCATTACTGCGGAACCGCTTTACGCCGGAAAAAAATTAATTCCAATTTTATTGCCTTTCTCACATGTTTGACCTTCTCTGTCCACGTCCCGTTGCTAATCCGTCACATACGGAAATTTTTCTATACGTCTTTCTTGCATTTGCAGCGCGAGATTTGCACCTGGTGGCCAAAATTGGAACTAATTTTTCTCCAGCGTAAATCTGCCAGTATTAGTACATTAGAATACCTACCATGTTTTGCTGTCATACGATAATTACTGCCCACTCTGAACCCTGTGAGTAGCTGCCTTTAACCATCCGGCATTATCATGTAATCTAGTTTCAAGAATAATCAATGTCTGACTTGGTACGGTATAAATAGTTATAAGGGATTATAATGTATTCTAAATATCTAAACTTCTCAATCCATCGCACAGAGCATGACTCAGGGTTATATCCTACCAACATTATAGATTTTCTGTTCAGTTCTGTACGTGCACTAAAGGGGACAAAAATGTGATTCTTCAGTTTCTCCCGGCGTAATTCATGACGAAATTGTTCACATGTGTCCGACGGGCACAATATTTCGGCAAAGCGACTACGTTGCTATCATCGGGTGTGCTAACGGACAAGGATAAAGCGGAAATGCAGATGGATGTGAAAGTAAATTTGTAGGTGATGAAACCTACGTTCACCTGGTAATGTAAAATAAATCTCTTAATTGAATCAACTGTGGGTTCCTGGTTAAAAATTGTAAATTAACTAAACAAACACAGTTTTTTGCCTTGTTTCACAAATTTTATTATGGTTACCGCAAAACCCATGTTTCGGGTTAGAAGACCATTTTCAACTACATTACAGTAATGTACTTGAAGATGGGCTTATAGCCCCAAACTTAGGTTGTGCAGTAATCATAATAAAATTTGTGAAAAAAGGCAAAAAACCGTGTTTGTTTAGTTGAAATAAATCTTATAAAGCTGAGCGTGTATGATTGCACAGAAAGTAACGAAGGGAAAGTCTAGTTAAAATGATGCTTACAATGTTGCCAATACATTGACATCCATATGATTCACCGCTTTATCCTTATTTTAGATTTCCTATATCGGGATGATGTTCCTCGCATCCTGCCGTATTTTAGCCTGAATTACCGACCTTTGGATGGCTGAACGTTTTTGTCACATTCGAGATAGAATGGTGCGTCATCTACTGTCTATCGCTTGAACTACGTTATGAAATAAATGTAACAATAGTTCTACGTACTTTCGTGTATAGTTCAACTACATTTTAACCGACGTAGGATCTTCATACGTTAAGCCCTTGTATCTCTGACGATGTGGTTCTAACGCTATGAAACTAACTGAATCATCAATATATATTTATTGTACAGCTCAAGTGGTCTTTTTCATCATGTATTTTATTTCCTTTGTAGATCCACTATAGTTACGCAAAACTCTTCCAGCAAAGTATTCCATTCGCCGCACCTAATATTAATTTTACGTGATCATCCCGTTTCTTATCACTTGTTAGTACTACCCCTAAATACTTTCACCCTTAACCACTATTCTTGTAGTCAGATATTGTCGGATTCTTTCTGTTTGTTATAGTCATTCTTTACAATTGAAAGATTTGTCGGAAGAAAGTCCTAACTCACGTGAGCACAGTTTTTTGTTATTATATGCTATACATTTGGTTAAATCTGTAAGTCGTAAATCACAATGGAAGCACTTGTAACTTTTTCTACGAATTCTTACACCATTTCTTATCCTTGTAGACCGCCATATGGGTATAATGGGTGTAAAGTTGCCAGTAAGTCGTAGAAAAATGTTTACTTGTAACGTTGTACCTACTACTGTGTGTTAGCAATGTCTCCATCAAAAAGTATCTGGAAAAGTTCTGAGAGAAAGTATGTAACTTCAGCCATTTATATGACTCTAGTATTCTGGAAATGCTAAACACAAGAAAGAAAAAATATTACAGTGATATTCACAAAGTACCTACGTCATGTTTCCTCTATTCCTCGAAGATGGTTTACTTGTAACGGTGTACATACTACTGTGTGTTAGTAATGTCTCCATCAAAAAGTTTCCGGAAAAGTTCTGAGAGAAAATATGTATCTTCTACTATTTATATGAGACTGGTATACTGGAAATGCTTAACACAAGAAAGAGAAAATATTACAGTGATATTTACAAAGTACCTACGTCATCCACATCTACATCTACATCTATACTCCGCGAGCCACCTTACGGTGTGTGGCGGAGGGTACTTATTGTACCACTATCTGATCCCCCCTTCCCTGTTCCATTCACGAATTGTGCGTGGGAAGAACGACTCCTTGTAAGTCTCCGTATTTGCTCTAATTTCTCGGATCTTTTCGTAGTGATCATTACGCGAGATATATGTGGGCGGTAGTAATATGTTGCCCATCTCTTCCCGGAATGTGCTCTCTCGTAATTTCGATAATAAACCTCTCCGTATTGCGTAACGCCTTTCTTGAAGTGTCCGCCACTGGAGCTTGTTCAGCATCTCCGTAACGCTCTCGCGCTGACTAAATGTCCCCATGACGAATCGCGCTGCTTTTCGCTGGATCATGTCTATCTCTTCTATTAATCCAACCTGAATCAAAACACCAAGTCTTTCAGAACTCCCGCCATCATTTTCTTTTGAATTAGAAAACAGAACACTGCAAAATGAAACTTCTCACATAAATAAACTACAATTCGGCATGTGTTAAACACAACATTAATAAATCACTTTACTTAATCTTTGACCTTCACTACCACCGTCACCTGCTTCCTTCTTCTTTTTCGCTGGATGCTGGATGTACTTTGTGCTACTTCCTAGATGTACATACAAACGTTTGAGGAGAAATAAAACAGCATTAAAAATAGCAATGAACCACAACGTTTAACGTTAGGTTCAAGACAATGCTAACCCTCAGATATGTTTGTTTGTTGTTGTTGTGGTCTTCACTCCTGAGACTGGTTTGATGCAGCTCTCCATGCTACTCTATCCTGTGCAAGCTTCTTCACCTCCCAGTACCTACTGCAGCCTACATCCTTCTGAATCTGCTTAGTGTATTCATCTCTTGGTCTCCCTCTATGATTTTTACCCTCCATGCTGCCCTCCAATACTAAACTGATGATCCCTTGATGCCTCAGAACATGTCCTACCAACCGATCCCTTCTTCTAGTCAAGTTGTGCCACAAATTCCTCTTCTCCCCAATTCTATTCAATACGTCCTCATTAGTTATGTGATCTACCCATCTAATCTTCAGCATTCTTCTGTAGCACCACATTTCGAAAGCTTCTATTCTCTTCTTGTCTAAACTATTTGTCGTCCATGTTTGACTTCCATACGTGGCTACACTCCATACAAATACTTTCAGAAACGACTTCCTGACACTTAAATCAATACTCGATGTTAACAAATTTCTCTTCTTCAGAAACGCTTTCCTTGCCATTGCCAGTCTACATTTCATATCCTCTCTACTTCGACCATCATCAGTTATTTTGCTCCCCAAATAGAAAACTCCTTTACTACTTTAAGTGTCTTATTTCGTAATCTAATTCCCTCAGCATTACTACATTCCATTATCGTTTTGATTTTGTTTATAAATTGTTTTTCTGTTATTACAAGGTAAAACGAGTCAGTGAATGTTAGAGACATATGGCTGTTCAATGATATATATTAGGTTTTTATATACTGCTAAGATTAAAGAATTCTCTTGTAAGTAGGCTGTAAGTAGGCCGTTTATGTTTTCTTATTGGCAACGTTACGTAGCGCTCTGTATGAAAATCACTGGCTGTGCTGTGTGCAGTCTGTGGCTAGTTTGCATTGTTGTCTGCCATTGTAGTGTTGGGCAGCGGCAGCTGGATGTGAACAGCGCGTAGCGTTGCGCAGTTGGTGGTGAGCCGCCAGCAGTGGTGGATGTGGGGAGAGAGATGGCGGAGTTTTGAAATTTGTCATGAACTGATATATATATATTATGACTATTAAGGTAAATACATTGTTTGTTCTCTATTAATATCTTTTATTTGCTAACTATCCCTATCAGTAGTTAGTGCCTTCCGTAGTTTGAATATTTTATTTAGCTGGCAGTAGTAGTGCTCGCTGTATTGCAGTAGTTCGAGTAATGAAGATTTTTGTGAGGTAAGTGATTTCTGAAAGGTGTAGTTTAATGTTACTCAGGGCCATTCTTTTGCAGGGATCTTTGATAGTCAGATTGCGTTGCGCTAAAAATATTTTGTGTCAGGTTAAGCACAGTCTGTCAGGTTAAGCACAGTCATTCATAAATTGTTCTAAGGGGACGTTTCACTCTACAGTTTCAACAAATGACAATTTTAATCGAATGTAATGGATTAGACTGGTGGCAATACAATATTAAGTCACGTTTAATATATTTTCAACATCCGATGAACTGCCTGGTGTGTAACCAGTATCTGCGTCACAGTCATCACGATATGAGTCACTGTTGTCATTAACATGCTCACGCAACATCCATCCCTTTACTTGGCTACTAGATTTCGATGCCACTGCCACGTGGACACTGTGGCATGTGACTGTTTTCATGCAAAAGCAAGGAAACATGTCAAGACACCAGCTCTAAACAGTGGTTAGGTAGAAGATGTTTGTTTTGAGGAACTGAATAAAATCTCATAAATAAGTTATTTCAACTACATCCATTAGGTTTTTTCATTGAGATACGTCATTGTTTACAAATATTTCCAGAATTTCGACATAAAGGTGTTTTAAGATAAACATACTGGTTTTAAGGCTATGCACTAATTATTACATTTAACTTAACAATCCTCCACCTGAAAGAGCAACTCAGACGATTTTGCTCGTGCACATGCACTGAAAGGGAAGAATGGGGAACGACCAACAATGGCAGAAGAATGTGTTGAATGAGTTAGAGAATCTCTCACGTCTAGTACCAAGAAATTAGTTCAGCTTTGCAAACGAAAGGTTGCTGCATAACGATGAATATTTTCTGGATCGTGTCACCATCAGTGATGAACCGACATTTCACCTAAGTGAAAAATCCCCACCAGATGGCACAGTTGCAACGAGACTCCCCTAAATTGAAATTGTTTTGTGTCACATCCCGACGGAAAGTGTTCGGGCCTTTTTTTCTTAGTGTAGCACGTGTAACTGTCGTTTCTTATATTAAAGGGCAAGGGATGTGTAAGAACCCACTTTTCGACTCGATGTGTGATAAATGGTGCTCACCTTGAACACTTGAATAAAACTATTCGAGTTTGTCTTCCATTTGATGTTTTATATATAATTGCAAATCTAATGTAATAAACGTTACAGATCCTTAAAGTGCATGTATTCATTCCTAAACACCCTGTACTTTTAAAGTCGTAAATTATATTTTATTTTAAAAAATACATTAACGATACTCAGCCGGCCGGTGTGGCCGAGCGGTTCTAGGCACTTCATTCTGGAGCCGCGTGACCGCTACGGTCGCAGGTTCGAATCCTTTCTCGGGCATGGATGTCTGTGGTGCCCTTAGGTTCGTTAGGTTTAAGTATTTCTAAGTTCTAGGGGACATATGACCTCAGATGTTAAGTCCCATAGTACTCAGAGCCATTTGAACCATTTTTTTGAACGATACTCAGTACTGTTTACTTGCAAACTGAGTGCACTTAACATGAGTTACCGTTGACTTAGCACCGCTTACTATCTTGGCGAAATGACAAAACATTACGGCGAAAACTTTTAAAAATACTATATTAAAAGCTCTGATGCTAAGATTCTCATTATCAGTTTTTGAAACAATGGAGTATAATAACTTCATTAAGCAATTTATTATATGAAGGGTGATCCTTTAACATTTCTACCATCACCCTACCGTGTTAATTCAAGTAAACTATGGTAAGAGACACAGCAACCTAACATTGTTTACTTGCTTAAATAATTATTCACGTTTACGTGATTAGCAACGACGTTTCCAGCGTGTTTGCATTCAGGCACATAACCAGCAGCTCTTTCTAAATTTTAGTTAACAACATCATCCTCAGATTCGTGCAAATCGTCCCTGAAAAGCGTTTCCCTGGTACGAATCCGCACACGTTACTACTACCAGCAGTCATGCTTTAGGCACTTCAGTGTTTACGTACACGCATCCCGTCACAGTTGCTGTCGAGAGATATCTGCCATTTCTCGGTTTTATCGCGCAGCCATCAACTTGTATGAATAAAGCATGTCACGTACTATGTTCTACATGCATTAACTATGTTTCTCATTGTTCATAGCCAAGGTCTTTAAATATGACGAAGCAAAACAATGTACATAGCCGACAAAGTGCTTTTCAGCAGTTCAAGTGGAACTACTTGTTGCCACCATGTAGTGAAGTCGAAGGCACGGCAGATGGCGTGGTCAGGCCAATTCTCACTAAATTAAGGGCTAGCACTTTCTTTCGCCGACCTCTTCAACTACCCACTTTTAAAGACAGCTGCTATTGACGACACCAAATGAAAATTTAGTCCAAGTCTTTGTCATTTCTGCGCACAACACCACGGTGAGCGAACAATTTTAGTGTTTTGTTGATATTACCTGATATTATGCTGAAAACGTTAGTGCTCCAGTGACAGTTCCTTGGGCACAACCGGTCATTTGATTTTTAGACTTTCTTTTCATGTCAGTGACTGATAAGTCAAGACCACACATGAAATCTTCATTTGGATGAATTGCTAGATCTAAAATACAAAGCAGATTTTTCTCATATTAGCAACATACAACAGCTTACAGAACTACACTTAATACTGTAGCAGACTTCAAGAGTATATATACACGAATTAATTACAGAATACATACCATAAAATATTCGTGATTAATGTTGGTGCCATTGCGGCCTCATACACCGTTAAAATATTTCTTAAATCGACAACATCCATACTTGACACAGTTAAAAATAGCTGTCCATCATTCGCGGCCTGTGTAACTGAACTATGGTCATAAAACTGAAGTTATATATAATTATAGTGATTGGCAGTAAAACTAAGGAAACAATATCTCCATAAGGACTATCCACTAAAATGTGTTGTTGTTGTTGTGGTCTTCAGTCCTGAGACTGGTTTGATGCAGCTCTCCATGCTACTCTACCCTGTGCAAGCATCTTCATCTCCCAGTAGTTACTGCAACCTACATCCTTCTGAATCTGCTTAGTGTATTCATCTCTTGGTCTCCCTCTACGATTTTTACCCTCCACGCTGCCCTCCAATGCTAATTTGGTGATCCCTTGATGCCTCAGAACATGTCCTACCAACCGGCCTCTTCATCTTGTCAAGTTGTGCCACAAACTCTTCTTCTCCCCAATTCTATTCAATACCTCCTCATTAGTTATGTGATCTACCCGTCTAATCTTCAGCATTCTTCTGTAGCACCACATTTCGAAAGCTTCTATTCTCTTCTTGCCAGCCTATTTATCGTCCACGTTTCACTTCCATACATGGCTACACTCCATACAACTACTTTCAGAAACGACTTCCTGACACTTAAATCAATACTCGATGTTAACAAATTTCCCTTCTTCAGAAACGCTTTCCTTGCCATTGCCAGTCTACATTTTATATCCTCACTACTTCTACCATCATCTGTTAGTTTGCCCCCCAAATAGCAAAACTCCTTTACTACTTTAAGTGTCTCATTTCCTAATCTAATTCCCTCAGCATCACCCGACTTAATTCGACTAAATTCCATTATCGTCGTTTTGCTTTTGTTGATGTTCAACTTCATCCACTAAAATGACTAAGTGAAAAAGGAGTGGTCTTACCAAAGGCATTGTGTCGTTAAAACTTCGTAACTGATACTTTCATATGATGTAAATACCGTTTTTGTCAGTTACGAACTTTTAACACCCTAATCCCTTTGGTAAGATGCATTTTGTATTCAGTCATTTTAGCAGACAGTTCTTGTGCAAATATTTTTGTTTCATTTGCAATGCCTCTTCTTTATGCTAATGTATATTATCGGTTTTACGACCATCATTCAATTACTCTGGTTGAAGAACCGAGTTCGCACTTCCTTAGCATCAGTGACTGTGGACATGCATACCAACGTAAGGCGGGAATTCCAGTACCGCTGTGATATTGTTCGCTTCGCTGGTGCGTGACGTACTGAACATCTATAAGCTAAACTTGAGACATTCATAAATACAGTATGTATCCCAAGTTTCATAGTTGCATGTCTTATAATTATTAGAATAGTTGCCCGCCCTTGGTAACTGAGTGGTCAGTCCGACGGAATGTCATGCCTAACGGCGCGGGTTCTATTCCCGGCTGGGTCGGAGACTTTCTCCTCTCAGGGACTGGGTGTTGTGTTGTACTAATCGTCATAATTTCATCCCCATCGACACGCAAGTCGCCGAAGTGGCGTCAGCTCGAAAGACTTGCACCCGGCGAACGGTCTACCCAACGGGAGGCCCCAGCCACGCGGCATTTCCATTTCCATTAGAATAGATGCACCAAATGACTGCTTCTAATAAATAAATTTTATTCACAATGGACTGTTTCGGACTTTATCACCACTGTCAAGTACCTGCGATTACAGTCTCGTTGATAACACGTACAAATGTGAATGTCATTTATATTAAAGCGGCTGTAGTGTACTCACGTCTCGAGAGAGCTAAAATAATCAGACGACCTTCTTTCTACACTAGAAAAATCAAAATCACACTGCTGATACGATCGAAAATGCGCTCCAGACTCCGCACAGAGCACCATAAGGTTTTGCAATGAACGTTCTTGAAGAATTAGAGCTCTATATATACACGAGGAAACGCTCACAAGAAATATTGAACGAAGATATAGATTTAGATACAAGAACTACATCAACTTTATTGAACTTTTAGTACACGAAAATGGATAAATCGGAAGTAACATATGCAACAGCCAAAGACAGTCGTAACAGATTTTAGTTAATAATATCGCTGCTCTTCTGCATAATCTTTGTAAACATACAGCGTCGTAAGAGTGGAAGTGTCAAATCACTGTCACGCCGCAATTAACATTTTATTTTCAAAGTATTGATATAATTTTCCATCTTCTTAAAACAGTGACAGTTCACTAACGATGTAATATGGACGTCACATCACTCTAGACGTGAGTACAATATAGCCACTTTAATATAAATGACAATCGCATTTACATATAGTCTCACCAAAATTGTTATCGCAGTAGTTGACAATAACGATAAAGAGCGAAACAGCCTGTTGTGTATAAAGGTTACTTTAAGCAGCTATTTGGTGCATCTATGCTAATAATCATGTCATCATCAGACATATATTATGCTGCTGGCCCTAAAGAAGAAATTTTTTATGTCCTATAGCGTAAAAATTTATGCGTTCGAAATAGGTACAATCTTCCCGAAACAAGCAGTATATTAAAAAGAGTGGATGAAAGGGGACACCCTTGTCTAGTTCCTTGACTCATTTCAGCCTAATTTTGTCAGCTGTTCGCCACTATTATTTGTATTTTGTTGTATATACACTCTGTACAGCTCTCATGAGATACGATTCCCCGGAGGAAAACCAGTTAAACTAACAGCCGTAATTACTCTGCTGCAGGTCGCTCGTACGCTGCCAGTTTACCTTTTTTTTTTTTTTTTTGCTATAATTTCGCAGTTGTTTACCGATCAACAGGTAAGCGCTCTGCACACACGCACACACATCCCTTCCGCCATCGCCCTCCCCCTCTCGCACAACACACAGCAGTGATCATCGGCGGCGAGTTTCAGCTGTTTGCCGTTGTGTCGAACCCGCTCGGTAAACACATTGACAGCCCCGTCAATGTGTGCAGGGGGTCTCCGCTATTGCCCGCCGCCGTAGTAATAACGGGGACCCGGCCAGGTCGACCGACTGCGTTCGCGGAAATCAAATGCAAATTGAAGTGCCGCGCTGTCCGCCGCTGAAAACACACACACACACACACACACACACACACACACACACACAGAGAGAGAGAGAGAGAGAGAGAGAGAGAGAGAGAGAGAGAGAGAAAGAGAGGAAAATAAAAGTGGAATCGTTGTGTCCAATGGTGGGTAAAGCCATATGGGCAAACATTCTCTCCCGTCAGCGCGAACAGCCAGGACGGCCAGGTTTTATATTTTTACTTTACAATATTCGGATGTTCTACGTCCCTGACACCTCTAAACATATGTGGGATTTTTACGAAAATGGCGTCTCTAAGCTTACAATTAATACATAGTGGCCCTGAAACGTCCCCTTAGAAAAATTATAAATGACTGTGCTTAAACTGACACACAATACATTTAGCGCAACGCAATCTGACTTTCAAAAATCCCTACTAAAGAATGGACCTGACTAACAATAACCTATACCCTTCATGAATCACTTGCCTCACTAAAATCTTCGTTACTCAAACTACTGCAATACAGCGAGCGCCAATACTGCCAGCTAAATAAAAGATTCAAACTACTGAAGTCACTAACTACTGATGGGCATAGTTAGCAATTGAAAGATTTTGATAGAGATCAAACAATGTATTTATCTTAATAATGTTCTAAAGTCATTATATATATATATATATATATATATATATCAAACGAAGTTCGAGTCTCGGTCCGGCACACAGTTTTAATCTGCCAGGAAGTTTCATATCAGCGCACACTCCGCTGCAGAGTGAAATTCTCATTCTGGATATATATATATATATATATATATATATATATATATATATATATATATATATATATATACTCTACGCGCTGTTAACAGCCAACTGCCCAACACTACAGTAGCAAATTCCAACAATGCAAACCAGCCACAGACTTCACATAGTCAGTGATTTTCATATAGAGCGCTACGTGGCGTTACCAGCATATAAACCTAAACAGCCTACTTACAGTCCCAAATTCAAATATACAGGATGAGCTGAGACATGACAACCAGTTTATTTTTGTGAATATTTCAAGGTGTCGAAAGAAAGTTTTCGACAAACTACAGGACACAGAAAAACCCGTTACTCTGTTCCATGTTTAATCGTCTTGCCTGTTACGCCGACGGAGAATAGTGACGCAAGCATTTTTTAGATGTAATGATATACTTTCTTTGAAGGCATTGGAAAGGAGTGACATAGATGAGTACATGAAGCTAGTTGACAGGATGGAAATGAATGCTCCAAAACAGTTGCAAAAGGCAATAGGTTTTTTAGTATTTTGTACGACAGAGCTTTTTCCGTTTATTGCCATTATCGAGTGACCTGCGAAATAACATAACTAAGATAATCTGCACATAAACTGCGGGTCTTTTACGTTTACATTTGCGCTCGTAATTATATCTAGTTGGAAGTGACGACCATGTTGCATGTATAGTAAAGTCTTTCTGTCATGTTTCGGTAAGGATAGTTGCGCTCCTTGTTACAAAACATAAAAATACATTTTCGTAAGATGTTTTGAGAGTTCAGTTTTGACAGTTCTTTATTATATTGGTTAAAAACAGTCTTGGTTGCAATTTTAGTTGTTTATGTTTCAACTATGCGTTTCGCCTTATTTAGATATCTTCAGGTTATCTTAAATTTTGTATTTCTTAGAGGGATCCTGTAGTCAGTGAAGCCAAAAGGCATCGTCGAATATACCAGGCCAACACCGCCTTCGTTATTCGCTCCTGTGAAGGGGAACGCATTGTGCAGGTCTTCGTGTTACTCGCGTCCATCTAGAAAAGTTTTTACTGAGTTTAACGAATGCGATGTTGGCCTGATATATTCGACGATGCGCTTTGGCTTCACTGACTAAAGGATCCTTCTAAGAAATACCAAATTTAAGATAACCTGAAGATGCCTAAAAAGGGCGAAACGCGTAGTTGCAAAATAAAAAACTAAAATTGCTACTAAGACTGTTTTTAACCAATACTGTTAAGCACTGGTTTGCTTTATGCCACATATGCACTGGAAGAAGTTATTTACTGTGTGATGGACACAAAGTACAACACCCCCCTCTCCACCTCCCACTGGCCGGGCGGTGTGGCCGAACGGTTCTAGGCGCTTGTCTGGAACCGCGCGACCGCTACGGTCGCAGGTTCGAATCCTGCCTCTGGCATGGATGTTTGTGATGTCCTTAGGTTAGTTAGATTTAAATCGTTCTAAGTTCTAGGGGACTGATGACCTCAGATGTTAAGTTCCATAGTGCTCAGAGCCATTGGAACCATTTCTTGAACCTCCCACTCACCGTTCCCCCACATTACTGAAAATGTGTGCTGAAAGATATCAAGTTGTAGACCGTACTTGCTCATCAGCACCTCTTTAAAAATTAAGTCAAAACAATTTGCAATTTTTTTGTGCATTTCTTTTTTTTGGGGGGGGGGGGGGGGGGGCGCAGGCTAAAGTAGCCTGAGGATGACAAAATATAAACACGTTAGAATTGAAACAAAGCACTGCAGATCATTGTATTGATATTTCTGCTCGATTTTCAACCTCTGCGTTTGTTAACTCTAAATTACTAAATCCTCGTAAATTTATGATTGCAGTACGACATTTTGTACTCAGTTTCGTATCTAACATACCGCTGAAGATCTAATAATTGTAATTATCTAATGCATAACCTATCAGTTATGATTACCTTTAAATATGGGGTAGTAAGCTTCACGGTGGTTTAGTAGGAAGTAACAAATGGTTAAAATGGCTCTAAGCACTATGGTACTTAACATCTGACGTCATCAGTCCCCTAGAACTTAGAACTACTTAAACGTAACTAAGGATATCACACACATCCATGCCCGAGACAGGATTCGAACCTGCGACCGTAGCAGTAGCGCGGTTCCGGTTTGAAGCGCCTAAAACAGTAGCAAGTAACGGTTTTCCCACTTCAGTGTCATGGGGTTAAGCCATGAGTAAATTGTTACTGTCGTCATTCTATTATACAGTTCATGGTTGTTCGTATTCGCGACTGCGAATACATTTCACGTATTACTAGCTATGTTTTTCAGAAACAGTTGCAGTAGCGATACCTTTAAGTCTACTGTTTTATTTTTGTCGTATAGTTGGGTTTGGTACGGTTAACCAGTTCATCCGCACAAGGAAAATACCATTCTTTTAACGAACATGTTCGAATCGGTAACTCCGAAGCACCTGTTAGTTACTGAGCCATAAAGGCAGTTAATTTGTTGAAATTTGAAGTGGGTAAAGGAGATGAGCGTGCATTCATCGTGTCTGTTCATATTCCACTGTTTTTTATTATTATCTAAACATTAAAACGAAAAATGTACCACTGGGTGGATGCCTGCAGGACAAACTAGGTTGTGCAAAGTACAATTATGTTCTGTCCGTATCTATTGTCATCATGCTTCAAGCACAGTTTTTCCTGTATATTCGACTTTCTCATAGTGGTTTTTGTACATATTACGTGAGAGTTATATAAGCAGAGAGGGGTAACCTTACTACTACATGTAATGGGGGATACATAAGTGACGTTAGATTATTAAGAGACCTTCCGATGTTATTAGTATGGAGAGGAACCTTCATTTTCATTAAGTTGAATATTGAACTGTATACTAGAGAAACAAAAACACATTCTCGCTGTTTAAGAGGTTAATTAAGCTATTAACTCCGAGGCGGTATATTTTTAGTTAAGGAAGTGACGTCCTTAATAATAGGAATAGATTTAATCTAATCACACTATCTTCTTTAAAACTTCCGCAGATGAAAACAATGAGGTATATATAGTTAACACGTATCTGGCATGTAATCTTCAGAAAACATACAAAAAGGTAAAATACATATTCACAAATACATCAAAGTTCGTTCATAATAGCATTCCATATAACCATATTCATTTTCGCCACGTATGTCCGTGTTATGCACAAAATGTAATTGTACAACATTTTAACAGAAACCGTTTTTGTCGCATGAGGACATGTGAATGTAACTCCCCGATTAATTGTAATAATTCTATAACACTTTTAATAGATATCATTTATGTCATAAGAGTGCATGTAAGTCCCCATTTATTTCTCAACAATGCGGTCGAGTTTACATCTGTTTACTATGTAAAAATAAATAGTAGCTGTAATTTTATTCATGTTCTCCTTCACCAGAGTTAAAAAGTCATTCAGACACTTGTTCACTGAGGATGCATTTTGCGCTCACACATATATCTGCTATTTTCCTTTCCACTCCACGATGGCTGTGCCCATGATTAGTCTAGCTGTAGAAGCCATTACCTTGTTGCTCGGTACCTTTCTAGACGCAGTAGAACAGAGCCTTTAATTACTACGATTCTGCTGTCAGTCCGGCTCACCCTATAAGCAGATTTAATTGCTATAAGTATATTGTAACAAAATCGTACGTGATCTATTCAGTAACATATTTAAAAAAATTAACTTGGTCACTACAAACATAAATGTATGAATAGTGATTACTAGAAGATAACAAATGCAGATTTGGATTTTTGTATAGGACTGTTTGCGCTTTAAACTTGTCTAAAATGATTAACGTTGTGCTTCCGGGAGTTCAGACAAGGTGTTTGCATTTTATGCACAGTGTTTTGGCGACCGACAGAATATTTTTCTTCACTGGGACACCTGAAGAAGACGTCTGGGTCGGTCATCATACGTATTGTGTGTAAAGTGGAAACACAGTCACGTCATGAACACGTAATAGATCTAAAACTAAACTTACCGACCGGCCGCCGTGTCGTCCTCACCTCACAGGCGTCACTAGATGCGGATATGGAGGGGCATGTGGTCAGCACACCGCTGTCAGTTTGCGAGACCGGAGCCGCTACTTCTCAATGGAGCAGCTCCTCAGTTCGCTTCACAAGGGCTGAGTGCACACCGCTTGCCAACAGCGGTCGGCAGACCGAATGGTCACCCATCCAAGTGCTAGCCCAGCCCGACAACGCTTAACTTCGGAGATCTGACGGGAACCGGTGTTACCACTGCGGCAAGGGCGATGGCACACGTAAGAGATCACGTTGTCCAAAATTTCATACAAATTCCGGCAGACCGAATGGTCACCCATCCAAGTGCTGGCCCAGCCCGACAACGCTTAACTTCGGAGATCTGACGGGAACCGGTGTTACCACTGCGACAAGGGCGATGGCACACGTAAGAGATCACGTTGTCCAAAATTTCATACAAATTCCGGTCCGAGTCCGGCGAACACTATTGAAATAAAGTGTCGTTTTTTCACACTGTTTAGGCGAGTTAATAATGCAAAATCAAGGTCAGCACTGCCATGTGTTATATACAGCGTGTTTATAAATGAATGAATTGATTTTAAAAATTAACAATAAATCGATTTATTACATTATACGGGCAAACCTAACAGCATAAGCAGCAGCGACTGTCGTTTATGATGCGCTACCCATTGTTCGCATGTCATTCTTGTTGTGCAGTCCTAGCGTCTGTTTCCAAGTGTCATCGCAACGAAAAACGCTTTTCTGTTAGCTAGATATGTGACCATTGTGCAGCGTACACGCTGTAGGAAAGATGCAACCAGTGCTGTTTTTCTAGGGGAGCGCTGGGGGATGCGTACCCCTAAACTTTTTCTTCGACGAAGTAATTTTTTTATGATGTTGAGAACTTGGAAGAGTGCGAAAGATTTGTTTCACGGACGTAAATTTTTTATTTCATTTTTTCGTGTTCGTATTTACAATACGAACGATACCAGTGCAGTTTGTGGTGGGAAAAGCGATGTCATTGACTGTTTTCAGCCTTTCGAAGCTGCGGCAACTGTTCTCGACAACTGAATCGCTGGCAGCCAGTTCGACAAGCGTGTAGTGCCCTCTCCCGCTAATAGTGGGCGATGGTAGTCCTAAACGGATATGCGAACGCTCAAACGCCGAGCTACCTTTGTGATTCATCCTTTGTGATTCATTGCCATCTTTGTTTCGTTTTTCTTTATTCGTTTGCGTTTCCTGTTCCGTTTTTGTCGGTTGTGCGAAGTTTTACAGTGTGTCCTGTCTTTCATTGCAACTTGCAAGTTAAGTTGGAGGTGAAAGATGAGCAGAAAACTAACGAACTATTTTACTTGTTCTCCTGCGTCTAAAAAACCAAAAACTGTCAATAAGTCGTGTGCGAGTGAAAAGCCAGGAAGTTCAACATCAGCGGATGGCGAAAGTGAGACCGTAAACCTTCATTTGAGCTGTAGGAAAGTCAACTGAAGATTCCGATACCTTTTTTTTTTGTAGTTAGACATGTTGATGACGTCATTGCTAAAAGCAGACGGGTGGTATCCCATGCCTCAGTTATAAGCAATTTTCGCTGCATTATATCCAATGCCGGAGTACCCTCAAACTTTCTTTTTTTAGAAAAAAAGCACTGGATGCACCACTCAGAATAACAAAGGTAAATACCGTATTTACTCGAATCTAAGCCGCACTTTTTTTCCGGTTTTTGTAATCCAAAAAACCGCCTGCGGCTTAGAATCGAGTGCAAAGCAAGCGGAAGTTCTGAAAAATGTTGGTAGGTGCCGCCACAACTAACTTCTGCCGTCGAATATATGTAGCGCTACAAGGGCATGCTTTGTAGGCACAGAGATAAACACTGGCGCCAAAATCTCTGCGTCAGTAAATAAATTAAAAAAAAGGGTGGAAGACGAGCTTTTTTCTCCGCCCCGAGTTTCGACCACTGCATTTTCGTACATTATCCAACGAAGTAAATACAAATTCCGTATTGTTCATCTTCGAATGTAGCAGAATTTCAATGTACTACGAAAATCCGACTGGCAAGACTGTTTGGGATGTTTGTCAATATGGCCAACTCTACGTGTTGAATTTTTTACTACCTGTGAGAAGAGGTGGTTGCTAATAGGAACCTGACGAAATGTGAATCACATGCAGTATTCTCTTCACCATAAGAATAATATGAATGTAAACATTATGCCACGTATTCTTTCGTGTTTGCTGCTATTTCATTTAAATCCTATCTGCCTAATAAACTACGAAACTAGAGTGAGACAACAGCAAACGCGGAAGAATATACGTATCGTGTCATGTTTACATTCGTATTTTTCTTATGCCTAATAGTGATACAGTCAGAAATTAAGCACGGCAACTGATTAGAATTTTAAATCTAAGATGACTAATTCCTGTGCAGAATTTGACGTACTAGAGAAGCGGCCGCAAAGATTTTCAAACGGAGAAAAATTTTCGCCTAACTCTCGTTCAGAACATATTCTATCATATGCAGTCAATTATTTGGTTCTTGTTGATCATTATCAAAGAAAGCAGTGTAAGTAACAACAAATAGCAGTCTCTTGCCATTGTTTCGCTAGTGAGACGATTCCTCACTTTTCTTTTTTTTTAATTGTACGCGGCGGTAGCGCGCACAAAAGCAAGCCATGCCGCGTGCGCCGGGTGCGGCGACAGGCCGTAAACACGCACTATCAGAATGAGACAAACAATGCATGATAATGCATTTTCAGCTCAGAGTGACGTTAACACCTATAACAAAGAAAACGGCACTTATCAGATCACAGCAAAATAAGCAATCGATTCAAACCAGACGAAGCACGTGAAAAGGAAGGGTATCCGTATAAATACGGACGGAGCGCCTGAGGTATAGCAATGGCTACCTGGTAAAACTTAACTGTTAAGCTTACGACTCGAACCAAACTCCTGTAGCTGTATCGTCATTCATTCGACCTAAATTGTGTCTCGTATTACAATGGACCAACTTTGTTTTGATTTGGAGGTGCGGCCTAAAACTTTTCTCTCCCCTTGAATTTCGAGTCTCAAATTTCAGGTGCGGCTTAGATTCGGGAAAATTTTTTTCCTCGATTTCGAGTCTCATTTTTCGGGTGCGGCTTAGATTCGAGTGCGTCTTAGATTCGAGTAAATACGGTACTACCGACAGTTCATGGAATTCGGATGCCTTTGTGAGGGGAAGAGCCCTGGCCGCTCTCGCGTGTCCGATGCAAACGTAGAAAGAGTTCGCGAGGTGTTTCACCGAAGTCCTCGCAGGTCACTTAGTAAAGCAAGCATGGAATTTTTCGTGCAAAAGATAACGATGTGGAAGGCGCTACGTTAGTGGCTATGTTCCAAACCGTACAAAGTGGGATGAGTACAGGTCCTTTACACCAGCAGACAAAGTGAAAATGCGTGACTTTTGTTACGAGCTGCAGTTAAGTACAGGACACTGGTTTTGTAGAAAGCCTCATCTTGTGCGGTGAAGCCGCTTTCCGTGTAGTGGCAGTATGGTACCTGGGGAAACGAGAAACCACGTAGAGCATCAGCATGACTGTCCAGAAGTGAACAATTTCTGTGCGATGTCGGGCGAGAAAAGTGCACGGCCCAATTTTCTTGGAACAACAAAAAGTACGGGCAAGTCATTTCAAGATATGCTGGAAACCTGATCGTTGCCCCAGATGAAGGATGATGGCAGTTTGCACCTGGACTGTGCAACAGCACATTCTCACAGGAATGTGCCTGAGCTTCTCAATCTTGTTCTTCACCAAACCTGAACCGGACGTACTGCAACAGCAGACAACAGCCTCCTCTCGTGACCACCTCGTTTGCCGGATTTAGCACCCTGCAAGTTCTTTATCCATAAATGAACAGTCGAAATCGCAATAATAGTTCTTTATTAAACAGTTTCGTCTTATCTACAAGCCATCTTCAGATGATTTTTGGCTGGTGCAGGCGGCTCCTCGGTGTTTTCGTGATACCACGATAATACACTCACTGCGATTTTTGTCTGTGGTAGTTTGTGAACGACCGATTTTATGTATCGTCAAACCCCGTGCCTCTCGAGGAACTGCGTGATGGTGAAAAAAAATGGTTCAAATGGCTCTGAGCACTATGGGACTCAACATCTGAGGTCATCAGTCCCCTAGAACTTAGAAGTACTTAAACGTAACTAACCTAAGGACGTCACACACATCCATGCCCGAAGCAGGATTCCAACCTGCGAGCGTAGCAGTCGCGCGGTTCCGGACTGAAGCGTCTAGAACCGCTCAGCCACTACGGCCGGCTGATGGGGAAACGCATGCGTTGCACACTATCATGGAGGACAAGCTACACCTAGTGCGTGAAGAATTTGTTTATCGTGTAGATGTGTCTCGTGTGACGAAGTGTACAAATATTGAAGAATTGTGATTAATGCGTCAAAAATGTCAACAGTCCCACCCGCTTATGATGAAAAGTTTGCCCATAGAAAGTAATAAACCCAATTGATATTGCCGGCCGAAGTGGCCGTGCGGTTCTAGGCGCTACAGTCTGGAACCGCGCGACCGCTTCGGTCGCATGTTCGAATCCTGCCTCGGGCATGGATGTGTGTGATGTCCTTAGGTTAGTTAGGTTTAAGCAGTTCTAAGTTCTAGGGGACTGATGACCTCAGAAGTTAAGTCCCATAGTGCTCAGAGCCATTTTTGAACCCAATTGCTATTAATTTTTGAAGCCACGCCATTTATTTATAAACACCTTATATAGGCCAAGTTAAGGAATATGGAACTCGAATTGGAGGATTTACAAAACAAATTTTCCTACAAACACTGAATGCTGCTCAAATTTATGCTTCGTTGGGTTAATCCCTAGTGGTAATTGCGCGAATGAAATTACACACTCACCTCTTTCAGTCTGCACTCACATAGCCTTGAAATATGCCAACAGAGCTGTTTCTTCCGTATTGTTAAATATTATTAAGGAAGCGTAAACTGTAATTTGAACAGAAAAAAGTAATGAAAATTACAAAAAGGGGAGGAAGGAAATATCTGTTGCAGAAGACGATAAGTTACTCGTGCTAATTGTATTAGTCTTCAGAATGAGTAGGCTTTAACACATATCACATAAGCTACGTCACTGAATGTAAGAGAAAAGTTTAGAAGTGTTCGATCAAGTAGAAAATAACGAAACTTATGCTTGATTAGTCTTTGGTGCTACAAATTAACCCATCACTTCGCACCTGTGACCCAATCTATAATTTCTAAATATTCAGTTTCTAAGATAACATACTCAGTAAAGCCTCTTTGATCTCTGACAATTTTCCAGGATCGTAAGTAACACTTCAGCAAGAAATGCAGTGAAATCCCATCTGCCACGAAAAAGTGTTGCACATTTTATGCAGTACTGTATGGTCGTGAAATGGACACACATTCATCGTTTTTCGTGGACGTGCAAATTTTCAAATGGGTTCAAATGGCTCTGAGCACTATGGGACTTAACATATGATGTCATCAGTCCCTTAGAACGTAGAACTACTTAAACCTAACTAACCTAAGCACATCACACACATCCATGCCCGAGGCAGGATTCGAACCCGCGACCGTAACAATCGCGCGGTTCCGGATTGAAGCGCCTAGAACCGCTCGGCCACTACGGCCGGATGTCAGTAGTCCAAAAAGCGTTGTAGCGACAATGGAAACTCACATATCTAACACATCTAATGCCACACAAGGTGCTCCAAAACGTTTCAAAAGTGTATAGCTGAAGCTGAGATGCAGTTTTCTACTCTTAGGGAAGAGTATGCTATCACAAAAGTTTTTTTTTTAACTTGTTAAATCTTTGTATCGTTTTCGATCTTCGGTCACCCGTACAGTTTAACGTCTGACAAAGATTCTCAGAAGTACAGTTTTTTGCGTGCCTAGCTGATTCCAGTTTCTTGATACTTGTTTGTGAATGTTTCAGTTCGCCAACTTGTGACAAGACAACCTCTCTGCAGAAAAGCATGCGAAGGAATATCGAAATTAAATTACTGGTGCCATCGGTGTGTTATTGAAAGTATATGGTGTCATTCAATAAAGAATGTTATATTTTCTGTGCTGCAAGGATTGTTACTGAATTGTTGCCCTTCCTCCTCGCTAACTAAAGTTGACGAATTCCAAACGGCAGTTTTACAGGCAGTGGCATTTAGCATTACAATAGAAGTGTTTTTTACTTCTGGCTTGGTGTTCCATTTGACTTGGGTTTTAATATTAAACTGACCAAAAGACGGTGCTGAATAACACTGTGGATGCAGTCGTTAAATTAAGGATGAACTACCACCAAAGTGTTTCAAGGCACACACACGCGCGCACACAAACATGAAGAGACAGAGAAAAAATTAAGTTTCTAATTTGAACTCCACAATTACTAACTCTCTACACGACGAACAATTAACGGTTGCCTGTTTAGCTTTTCACAGACATTCCTCCTACTTCACTGTTGTTTGGGCTCTTTTGGGTACAAAATGTTAGGACCTGATTAAATTACGTTTTTTCTACTTCTAGTGCAAAAATTGTTTCTCATGCAGTTTTTTCTAGTAATTTTTGTGCTATCTACAATAACTTCATAACGGGTCATACTATTCCTTGAGTTACTCGACATCACGTAAAATAACTTTATGAATTAGAGCATAAAGCTGTGATTTTTCTGTTGCGATTACGTGTTCGCTAACGGAGCTGTGTGAGGAAACTAACTAGCCCGAAAACATCGAAACACTTTTTGGAAATAATACAACGAGTTCATATTGCTATTTATCATAGACTAAATCTGTCTCACAGAAATCAACAGAATTATGTTCAGTGTAATGGTCAGGCACATCCACATAATATTTTTAGCTTTGTTAGTCAGGAGAAAATGACCAATTAAAAAATTTCCCAAATAATCTGTGTTCGGTTTATATGCAAGGCAACAGAGTGTTCTGTTTTCACTGTTTATGTGCTCTGCAGTTAAGTTTATAGCTTACAGTTAGGAAATAAATTTACGGCAGTTTTAAGAGATTTAATACACAGGTAGAAAACCATCATTATATATTTTTTAAACAACCACCAATGTAGCATTCTGCGATTTTAATCATAGGCCTAACTCCTCCTACAGATTTAGCAACTTTTTAATTGTGTTCCAATATGCGTTCTGCAATCAGCATAAACCGCTGACGAAGAAGGCAACCACATGAATGAAGCACATTGTTTCGGCAGCATCGGAACTAAAAAAAGTTTCGTTGAATAATGTCATCGTTTCTCATCAGTTTTGTTTTGATGACTGTTAGCGCTTCTTTGGAACAACAGTTTGCTCTTGATTACGCCCGAAATATTAATTCCTTACTATCGAAATACAGCGGCAGATGAGATGAAAACATTTTTATCGACTGTTAATAATTTTATTGATTTTTACAGCGACGATGATGAATGTTACACTCTGTATTAGACTAAATCGGAATCGCAAACTGAATAGTAGGCTGGAAGAAATTTTTTGTACACGTTTCACATATATGGTAACTAATTACGTTCAAGCCACAGCTTCATATTTGATTCTGTTTAGTATTACTTCATCTATCATAAGCTAGAAATGTACTGCGAAGCCGTCTCTTCTGCTCTCAAAAAATGTTACTGTATTTTAGCGTTTTAAATAAAACATCCCGTGTGACTTCTTTATCGTGTGAAAAGATCTGTATTTGTTGATCTCGGTGCAGACAACCAAACATCCACCATAGTGTTGTGTACTACGTCTGCAAAAAGAAGTATCTAAATCGTTTGCTCATTCTGTTACGAGTGCTATGTACTAACGCGTTGCTATAAGTTTCAGGCCAACATTGAAGTTTGATCACAGTGCATTAAGTACTAAAAAACGCATTTCGGTTTCATATGATATTTTCATGTCTATTAGTGGACTAGTTTTCGTTTTACTATAATAAAACTAATCATAGTTTGGATGTCGATGCTCTTATTTCCTTTCCTGTTTCATGACAATAACTGGAAAGCTATTTTGCCTTATGCAGGATACCGTTTGTTTACCAGGCAAGATCTAATAACTAATAATGGTGGCTACCATTTAGCTATTGAATCCAGACTCTTATTAACAACGCTTACAGAAAACCACAATGAGACCAGGGAATTATCAGAGCGCGCAAAATAGAGTGCAGCAGGAAAGTTAAGGAACATTGGGCTAACAGAAAAGCTTAAGGTGCTGACAAACGAACAGCTACTTACCTTCACTAAGGGACCAGAAATGGCAGACAACAACGGCACAGGGGAAAATACAAACATCGTGACCCACAGGTTGTCCAAAAGAGTTAAAACAACCTTATCGCAAAAGAACTTCTCTTTAATGGTAGAAAACGAGTTCAGAAAATATTAGATGTTCAATGTACAGAAACGAAGTAACTATGTAATAAGGAAAAAAAAATCTCCAAGCCGATAGTTCTTCAACAGCTGCAACAATAAAGAAAATTGACAGCTCGCCCAGGAATGTACCTACAGATCCGGCTATCCCTTGCTGAAACTGAAGAAGGTGCATTTTTCCGGAAATGATATATGTGTATTCTCAGATCCTAATCTTTCTATTTCTTAAGCTAGAACAAACTAACTTGTTACGGACGTGTGTTACGATTTTTTCCCCTCAAATTTTTTGTTTCAGTGTAGGCCGTACGCACTAACACCTTACGTAGCTTCTAAGATCTGTCTTCGCTCATCTTTCACTGACAGCGCTTTTGCGTGATTCATGACAACTTATTCATTTTTACTTTCGTTTTCGTTTCTCTCTTAAGAATAAAAACATCGACATGAAATCATATAACTTTAGTTTTCAACCTTTGTTCTCTTTAGGCTCTTGTCGAAGCAATGATAATTCGTTTTCGATTTCACTCATTCCAGAAATTCACTGGTTAATCCCAGCTTATTTCAGTGATTTTCATTTCACGACGAATTTATGCTTTGTGGCATAAATACGTCGTGAAATCAAAATCACTCAAATAAGCTGGGATTAACCAGTGAATTTCTGAAACTTTTGCTTTACACCTAGCGACTCATCACTTTTTCACGCTTGTCGGTTCCCAGATACGAGAATATTGTCATAGACCGGAACACCGACTGCGCAAGTTAATCACCACCTGATTCTCTGAAAGCATGTGTTAATGTTAATATATTCTAATTTTATATTCAGCATAAAAAACTGCTTCAGGCTCGTAGGACTCACTGGTAGCAACGTCTTATTTCGTTCTCACTGTGTATATAATCCAGCGTTATGTGCTACTCTGTTAATTTCAGTGATTTTGCCCTAAAATACTGAGATATTAGTCACGCCGGAAGATCCTCCCACGAAACACTTCCCAGCCTAGGCGATCTCAAGATAACATAGACCACACACATGAAGCGAAAAGTACGATACGAAAAATTTCTGAAATCTCATCCTGAAATAGTTGTAGAAACTAACACGGGTTTCCTTTTCTACTAGCATGCTATTCTTAAAGGCACATCACGGAACTAAGCCACTGTTTGTGTAAATTGCGGATTCTTATACAGCTGCGTACGACCCGTTTCTAGGTGTCTCATTGGCAACCTGGCCACAGCTGCACTCTGATTGTAAAACAGATACGTCAAGGGAGTATTTTACTTTTTTATACATAAATGATAATAATTTTGTAATACAAATTGTTATTGTTTGACGTCTCTCAGTTCTTGACCATGCTGTTTACGCAATGCTAAAGGAACAGCTCAAAATGGAAACCATTCACATTGTTCGAGGTGCATTCAAGTTCTAAGGCCTCAGATTTTTTTTTTTTTTATAATTAACTACTCACCCGAAATCGATGAAACTGGCGTTACTTCTCGACGTAATAGCCCTGCAGACGTACACATTTTTCGCAACGCTGACGCCATGATTCCATGGCAGCGGCGAAGGCTTCTTTAGGAGTCTGTTTTGACCACAAGAAAATCGCTGAGGCAATAGCAGCACGGCTGGTGAATGTGCGGCCACGGAGAGTGTCTTTCATTGTTGGAAAAAGCCAAAAGTCACTAGGAGCCAGGTTAGGTGAGTAGGGAGCATGAGGAATCACTTCAAAGTTGTTATCACGAAGAAACTGTTGCGTAACGTTAGCTCGATGTGCGGGTGCGTTGTCTTGGTGAAACAGCACACGCGCAGCCCTTCCCGGACGTTTTTGTTGCAGTGCAGGAAGGAATTTGTTCTTCAAAACATTTTCGTAGGATGCACCTGTTACCGTAGTGCCCTTTGGAACGCAATGGGTAAGGATTACGCCCTCGCTGTCCCAGAACATGGACACCATAATTTTTTCAGCACTGGCGGTTACCCGAAATTTTTCTGGTGGCGGTGAATCTGTGTGCTTCCATTGAGCTGACTGGCGCTTTGTTTCTAGATTGAAAAATGGCATCCACGTCTCATCCATTGTCACAACCAACGAAAAGAAAGTCCCATTCATGCTGTCGTTGCGCGTCAACATTGCTCGGCAACATGCCACACGGGCAGCAGTGTGGTCGTCCGTCAGCATTCGTGGCACCCACCTGGGTGACACTTTTCGCATTTTCAGGTCGTCATGCAGGATTGTGTGCACAGAACCCACAGATGTGCCAACTCTGGAGGCGATCTGTTCAACAGTCATTCGGCGATTCCCCAAAACAATTCTCTCCACTTTCTCGGTCATATCGTCAGACCGGCTTGTGTGAGCCCGAGGTTGTTTCGGTTTGTTGTCACACGATGTTCTGCCTTCATTAAACTGTCGCACCCACGAACGCACTTTCGACATATCCATAACTCCATCACCACATGTCTCCTTCAACTGTCGATGAATTTCAATTGGTTTCACGCCACGCAAATTCAGAAAACAAATGATTGCACGCTGTTCAAGTAAGAAAAACATCGCCATTTTAAGTATTTAAAACAGTTCTGATTCTCGCCGCTGGCGGTAAAATTCCATCTACCGTACGGTGCTGCCATCTCTGGGAAGTATTGACAATGATCGTGGCCTCATTTTAAAACAATGCACATGTTTCTATCTCTTTCCAGTCCGGAGGAAAAAAATCAGAGGCCTTAGAACTTGAATGCACCTCGTATACTTTTAATGTAAGTATCTGCGACAGTTGAGGGAATTAAAGAGGGAGGCTGAAGAAATTGCTAACTGAATTTAGTAGTGATTAATCTGATCCATCTGCTATGTTTTCGACTGCATCATGTACTACTAGCAAATTTTTAACAATACAATCCTACGAAGAGCTTTCTAATATGTAATTTGCTTTGAGGAACGCCCTTATTGGTTGGCCAAAGCCTGCAACTGAGTATTTGGCTTCAGCAGCTAGTGATAAAGGAATGTGCACCGAGATACTTTGTTTTCTTATTATTAATCTACCTTTTTTTCAGATACATAATTAGCTGTTTTTTTCTTATTTTTCATCTACCATTTTTTTGATACATAATCAGCTGTTTGAAAACTACATCGGTAACACATCGTGAATCAGCGACAGGTGGTTAAAAGCTGGCAAGAAAATCACGCTATAACATCTTTCCGGAGATTGAAATTTCAACCACTTTTCAGTAGCGTTTCTTAAATCGATAGCTATTTTTACTTTCAAGACAATAATATAAATTAATTATTAATTATTCACGTTGATATGAATTTTACTCGATGGTGTTGGTGTCAAAAGTTTCTTCGCAGCAATCAAACATTGTCGAGTGTGACTTATGTCTCACAGATTTCGTAACTTCAATGTCAGCGGCACCAGAGGACATAATACAATCAACCCAGAGATAATAGGAATCAAATAGCTCCTGTGACACAGCACTTGATAATCCCATGTAGTAGGAATATCTATGTACAGACCACAAAGATGCGCAGAATAGATGTTTCTGTCGTGAACATACATTGCCTGCAGAGAGTCACGTGACTTTGTGATAACTGTGAAAAGTAACTGTGTCTGCTTTCGTATTTCTGAAAACTTGTATTCTCGTTTTTTGCTTCATTTTCGAAATCATCCTTCACGTTTATCCGGTATGTAACTCAAAGGATTGCGTAATAGGCTATTACTCTTAGATCATTGCCTTTTATCAATAACATTTTTTCTTCCCTCAGTTGTATTTGCTGCGTGATATTCGCCACTGACTGTACTAGTTATTACAACATCCAGTATTACCGTTCCGATTTTGTCAATTTCACGTGGTATAGATGCTGAAAAAATCATTTTCATTATTTTTATTTATGTTGGCTACGGCTGTGCTTTCAGTAACAGTAACAGTAACAGTAAGGTCGATATTACAATAGTAGATACTGTAATAAATAGTACAGTAAGTGCCAAATATCATTTTAAAAAATTTACTTCTTGTTACGTTCACAGCAATTGTTTACAGGAGGGGCGTTTAATCTTTTTAACCTTAAGATCTACTGTAGGCCTATGCAATTTAGCGCACTTAGAGATCTACTGACTTAAAATTTCAGGTTTGAGCGCAAAACAGCGCCATAGCCAAAATTAACCATTTTAATTACATAAAACGTAATTTACTGTGCTTCTAAAGTTGTAGCCCTAATACTCAATTTTCAAATTATTACACATGTACAAAAAATTCGAATATAATCAACCATATATGTTGAAAATATTTAGTTAGAGAAATGGCTTTGCATAACAATGACAAGTTTATTATAACATGGTAAATAGTTAGTAAGAGCCAACTTTACACACTGTGAGGGATCAAGGTCAGCCAGTTTATTCCTATACTTAAATATCACTTTTTTCGTCATTGGAAAACGCTGCTACACATAGATCAGTATATCCAAAAAACGATAAAGCATACGATGCTACTTCTAGAATGATAGGGTAGGTTTTTACATCCAGTAATTTCGAAAATTTATCGTCGTTGCTTTCTGATTTTAAGGAAACGTCGTTTTCAAATCGAATTATTTCCTCTTCAAGTTCAGGCTCACTACAAGAGAAGAGTGGTGACTTTCCTTGAAATATCTTCCACATTCACTTTTTGGAAAGGTCGAACTACGAAAATCGGTTCTTCAAACTCTGGCTTTATTTGAGGAAAGCGTTTCACATTTAATTTCTTCAATTGTGCTATCCGACAATCATGTTTTTGCATAAAACAATTTACAGAAGACATATGAATTACCGTGGTTTTGTTTAACTCATTCTTGTAACTGTCATATCAGCCACCAGGTCTCTTAAATCATACAGTTGTAATATTCCTCTCTTTCAGAAACAAAAGATTTTTATGTTTGGTAGAAGTTCTCTAAATCTGCTTAGCACCAGACCTCTGCTCAGCCATCGAACTTCGGTGTGCAATAGCGAGTGTCCATACTGGCTATCCAGTTCTTCTATAAGCAATCTACACTTTCTTCTTTGTAGTGATTGTGAGCGAGCTCACATTTTTTCTCACTATACTCATAACACGTGCCGTTGTCAATATATATCCCAAAGAACTTCCTGATGCACGATACAATGGTATTAAAGAAAGGTGGGAGACATTCGTCGCTCTCACACAAAGTTACAATTCCTTTGTGACTGCCTACCACACAAGACGCTCCGTCAGTAGTAACAGACGCAGGTTCCCGAACTGGCAAAATACATTCAGAAATTGCACTGTAAAAATCTTCTCCTCGTGCAGTGTCTTTCAAGGTCAAAATTGCAATCAAGTCTTCTTTTGCACTGAAATCCGAAAATATCGATCCTACAAAAATCGTAACCTGAGTTGAATCGACTCCATCTGGCGATTCGCCTAACTGCAATTAGGCACACAAGCAGGACTCGAAATCTGTTGTCAGCTGACCTATTATATTTTCCGCCATTATTTCCACTTTTCTTGTTATAGTATGTGTTGACAGATATGTGATTCTGAAGTCTGATATTATCTCCGACTTGTTTCTAATTACCGAATAGTCGGCCAGGGTGGCCGAGCGATTCTAGGCGCTACAGTCTGGAACCGCTACGGTCGCAGGTTCGAATCCTGCCTCGGGAATGGATGTGTGTAATGTCCTTAGGTTAGTTAGGTTTAAGCAGTTCTAAGTTCTTGGGGACTGATGACCTCAGAAGTTAAGTCCCATTAAAAAAAAAAATCGAATGCAAGGACTCGATAACTGCCCGGAAGCATTCCTTAACGACTGTGCAACCCTTATAAAAACATCTTATGTGATTGTAATTAACTTTTATGATTAGATTTTTTCTTCCTGCTCAACCTACTACCAACAGCTGATTCCGATTCGAAGTCTCTGTGAACTGTTCTAAAATGGCGTTGAGTATATCCCTTTTTACGTATGGCTAAAGTAGCGTTACGTACCAAACGTATACACCTATCTTTACACGTCATGAAATTTGTGTGTTTCCCATTGTTTAGCTGCATTCATTTTTTACATCAACGGTACTGCACCATGCAGGAGAAAAGACTTGCTTGGCGCGAGCGTTAAAGGTTTGCGAAATGCAGATGGGGACGGAATGTCAGATTTGACGCCGACAAATGCCGTGAAAAACAGCTCACATACACAGATTTCGGAGAAAGGTTTTGAAAGATCGATCCATAAAGCTACTGTGATCGACCAGTCGATAGTAATCGATAGGTTCAGTACCACTGGTCTACAATAATACAACTGTTTATTCCGAAGAGAAGAATACCAATACCATGTGACAAGTACAAACGAGTTCCTCTGTTGTGTTTAATACGAGCAGTTTCTTAACAATGCACCAAATACTGACTTGCATGCGAAATACACAGGGTTGTTAAAAACAGCATTTTCTTCAATAAAGGGAATGAATTTCATGTAAAATCTGCCTTTGACTAATGTTCAAGTAATCAGAACTAACGTAACATCCCCCCCCCTCTCTCTCTCTCACTCTCTCTCTCTCTCTCTCTCTCTCTCTCTCTCTCTCTCTCTCTCTCACTAGCTATGATATCACATGTACCCACCGACTTTCCTTTTGTTAGCTTCTACGAACGTGATATTATATGTCTGGTCACGTCTACTAAATATCAGGTCGTATTTTTGCCAACAGAGCAGGGTTTTGGAGAATTAGAGGGGTAGGTGAAAGAAAGTGCTAACCCTCAGCTTAGTAAGAATTAGTCTTATCACGCTATCTGTTCTGTTTCCGACTGCATCACGTGATAGTAGCAAGTTTCCAGTGCCTACTGTCGAAAATGACGAGATAAGTCTGAGGTGTACTGCCAACGGCCAACTGGGTTCAAGTCCCAGCAGTGCCACAAACCTTAATTCATTCAATCAGCTTACACCGTTATAGTGGACTGTTGAGAAGGTTTAGAGAACTGGCATTTGAAGCTGACTGCAGCACCATCCTACTACTGCCAACTTACGCTACTGGCCATTAAAATTGCTACACCACGAAGATGACGTGTTACAGACGCGACATTTAACCGACAGGAAGAAAATGCTGTGATATGCAACTGATTAGCTTTTCAGAGCATTCACACAAGGTTGGCGCCTGTGGCGACACCTACAGCGTGCTGACATGAGGAAAGTTTCCAATCCATTTCTCATACACAAACAGCAGTTGACCGGCGTTGCCTGGTGAAACGTTGTTGTGATGCGTCGTGTAAGGAGGAGAAATGCGTACCATCACGTTTCCGACTTTGATAAAGGTCGGATTGTAGCCTACCGCGAATGCGGTTTATCGTATCGCGACGTTGCTGCTTGCGTTGGTCGAGATCCAGTGACTGTTCGCAGAATATGGAATCGGTGGGTTCAAGAGGGTAATACGGAACGCGGTACTGTATCCCAACGGCGTCGTATCACTAGCAGTCGAGATGACAGGCATCTTATCCGCGTCGCTGTAACGGATCGTGCAGCCACGTCCCGATCCCTGAGTCAATAGATGGGGACGTTTGCAAGACAACAACCATCTACGCGAACAGTTCGACGACGTTTGCAGCAGCATGGACTATCAGCTCGGAGACCGTGTCTGCGGTTACCCTTGACGCTGCCAGACAGAAGCGCCTGCGATGGTGTACTCGACGACGAACCTGGGTGCACGAATGGCAAAACGTCATGTTTTCGGATGAATCCAGGTTCTGTTTACAGAATCAGGATGGTCGCATCCGTGTTTGGCGACATCGCAGTGAACGCACATTGGAAGCGTGTATTCGTCATCGCCATACTGGCGTATCACCCGGAGTGATCGTATGGGGTGCCATTGGTTACACGTCTCGGTCACCTCTTGTTCGCATTGACGGCGCTTTGAACAGTGGACGTTACATTTCAGATGTGTTACGACCCGTGGCTCTACCCTTCATTCGATCCCTGAGAAACCCTACATTTCACAAGGATAATGCACGACCGCATGTTGCAGGTCCTGTACGGACCTTTCTGGATACAGAAAATGTTCGGCTGCTGCCCTGGCCAGCACATTCTCCAGATCTCTCACCAATTGAAAACGTCTGGTCAATGGCGGTCGAACAACTGGCTCGTCACAATACGCCAGTCACTACTCTTGATGAACTGTGGTATCGTGTTGAAGCTGCATGGGCAGCTGTACCTGAACACAAGCTCTGTTTGACTCAATCCCCTGTCGTATCAAGGCCGTTATTACGGCCAGAGGTGGTTGTTCTGGGTCCTGATTTCTCAGGATCTATGCACCCAAATTGCGTGAAAATGTAATTACATGTCAGTTCTAGTATAATATATTTGTCCAATGAATACCCGTTTATCATCTGCATTTCTTCTTGCTGTAGCAATTTTAATGGACAGTAGTGTATATTTCGCGCAGGGATCTCGAAGATAAGATAGCAGAAATTAGGGCTCTTACGAAGGCTTATAGATAGTCGTTTTTACCTCGCTCTTCTGCGAGTGGAACAGGAATTATGTAAATGAAGATGTAGACGCTACAGGTGAAATGATTGTCTCGTCCAAACTAATGGTTTTCCCCTCTCGTGCTTGGTTCACGCAGCGTTTCCCTCTATTAAATGAAGGAGCGAACAGCTGTCTCCCGCATCGTTGTCACACAACTACTTTTCCAAGCAAGTCTCAGATAATTTAAATGCAGCTTTATGTCATCTTTCGAAGCTGTGATTGAGAGCTGACGATCAGGGCATGAAACAGACGAAGTCACGCCAATAAGTTGTCGGCCATATTGAAGCTCGGTCGATTGCACTGTAGCTCAACGAAGAGTTCAGTGGGCTTTGCGAAGAATCCCGCGGTACTACAAACGTCTAAGCCGGATGGTATGCGGGATTTATTTCCGCGGGTGAGTCGTAAAACAGCCCTGAGCGGCCCGTAAAGCCGACAGTCCGGGCTCTTAAACACGTCGGGTGCCATACCGCGAAAGCGCCGGCTGCGGAAGCTATTCGGCTGCCTGTGTGGGTCGTGGAGAAGCGACAGAGCTCCCGACACATTTCCTTAGCTGCCACAAGGTAGTCACACAAACACCTGCAAAGCTACCGTCATCGACGAACATTTGACATCCACTGCAGTTATTCTGTCGAGACCTCTTCTTTGATATCCTCGTGCTTTGCTGTCTTCGAGTGTGGTTTGTAGGTTTCGGCATTCGAAAAGTAATTTTAAAGAACAGCATCGGCTCCGCCCCAAGTGTTGTTTTAAATTAGTACTTCATTTAGCACTACTAGCTGCTTTTCACCGTGGAAGGGAAACAAGGGTGAAACAAATCGTAGCACCAAAATTTTTCTTTTAGTAGGGTGACTTTATTGGAGTGAACAGTTACACTAATGCTCAGTCTTTCAAATTCAGCTTTAGTTCTTTAAGGGAAGCAGCTACGATTAATCAAAGCAACAAACACTTTTAATACAGTAGCAAAGGGCAACCAGGGAAGACAAAGAAATTTAAATAACAACTCTCCACAAATATGGCTTCACAGGTAAGATTAAATTTATGGTTGTCAAAATTAAAAAAAAAATCTTTCAACAAATATCCCTTAATGCTTTTAGTAAAACAATAAGTTATAGGCCTAACGAGAAAGAGCAATCCCCCCTCAACACTTCCACAGATCATAGACACGCACAATTTAACCCCAAGGATTTGCCAAGATAAAATTTCCCCAAAACGTGAAAGACAAATCATTACACTAAAATGCCGCATCAGTTATCAACATAAAAATTCACAAGGAGCCCAAGGCTAGATTTTAACATTTCCGACATCGCAGCAGTAGGCAAGATAAAATTAGCTCAGTTAACAAAATACAATTATACCAAAACTCAAATACAAGTTAAATTTTAACACATACGGCGACAACCGTCAGCTTACAATAGTTCAAAAATATTATTCAATGTCATAGGTGCGCAGATGTCATTACCAAGGGGAGTGTGCGAACCGTTCATCTAATGTACCCGTAATTACACTCGAAATAATTTGTGGTCCACCAGTCAATGTCTCATCTTCACTACTGCTGATAAGACTGCCCAGATCATCTTGTTTCAAATTAGTACTTTAGCACTACTAGCTGCCTTTCAGCGAATCGTCAATATAGTGCACGACAGATGTGAATGTGATATGAAAACAACTGCCAGTCACTAACACGACGACATTTCTCTTTAATACAAGGAACTGTTTGTTACTGCTAACAGTCTCGAACATTTTCTTCACGTCAGATGGCTGAAAAATCTGTGTGAACTGTCCGCCCTGCTTAGCTGGGTGGCAACGTACTCGCCTCCATTGCAAGCAGGTCCGGGTTCGATTCCCTGCCGGGTTGGAGATTTTCTCCGCTCGGGGACTGGGAGTTGTGTTGTCCTGACCATCATTTCATACCCATCACCTGCGCGCAGGTCGCCCAATGTGGCGTCAACTGAAATACGAGGTGCAATCAAGTTCTAAGGCCTCCGATTTTTTCCTCCCAACTGGAAAGAGATAGAAACATGCGCATTGTTTTAAAATGAGGCCGCGTTCATTGTCAATACGTCCCAGAGATGGCAGCATCGTACGGGAGATGGAATTTTACCGCCAGCGGCGATAATGAGAACTGTTTTAAATAATTAGAATGGCGACGTTTTCCTTACTTGAACAGCGTGCAATCATTCCTTTTCTGAATTTGTGTGGTGTGAAACCAACTGAAATTCGTCGACAGTTGAAGGCGACATGTGGTGATGGAGTTATGGATGTGTCGAAAGTGCGTTCGTGGGTGCGACAGGTTAATGAAGGCAGAACATCGTGTGACAACAAACCGAAACAACCTCGGGCTCGCACAAGCCGGTCTGACGACATGATCGAGAAAGTGGAGAGAATTGTTTTGGGGGATCGCCGAATGACTGTTGAAGAGATCGCCTCCAGAGTTGACATTTCTGTGGGTTCTGTGCACACAATCCTGCATGACGACCTGAAAATGCGAATAGTGTCATCCAGGTGGGTGCCACGAATGCTGATGGACGACCACACGGCTGCCCGTGTGATATGTTGCCCAGCAATGTTGACGCGCAACGACAGCACGAATGGGACTTTCTTTTCGTCGGTTGTGACAATGGATGAGACGTGGATGCCATTTTTCAATCCAGAAACAAAGCGCCAGTCAGCTCAATGGAAGCACACAGATTCACCGCCACCAAAAACATTTCGGGTAACCGCCAGTGCTGAAAAAATGATGGTGTCCATGTTCTGGGACAGCGAAATCGTAATCCTTACCCATTGCGTTCCAAAGGGCACTACGGTAACAGGCGCATCCTACGAAAATGTTTTGAAGAACAAATTCCTTCCTGCACTGCAACAAAAACGTCCGGGAAGGGCTGCGCGTGTGCTGTTTCTCCAGGACAACGCACCCGCACATCGAGCTACAGTTTCTTCGTGATAACAACTTTGAAGTGATTCCTCATGCTCCCTACTCACCTGACCTGGTTCCTAGTGACTTTTGGCTTTTTCCAACAATGAAAGACACTCTCCGTGCCCGCACAGTCACCAGCCGTGCTGCTATTGCCTCAGCGATTTTCCAGTGGTCAAAACAGACTCCTAAAGAAGCCTTCGCCGCTGCCATGGAGTCATGGCGTCAGCGTTGTGAAAAATGTGTACGTCTGCAGGGCGATTACGTCGAGAAGTAGCGCCAGTTTCATCGATTTCGGGTGAGTAGTTAATTAGAAAAAAAAATCGGAGGCCTTAGAACTTGAATGCACCTCGTAAGACTTGCACTTGGCGGCCGAACTTCCCCAGATGGGGCCTCCCTTCCAACGATGCCAAATGCTCATTTCATTTTTTCCACGAACACCCTAAAAGATGCCTGGACTACTGTAAACGTAAGTACGAACTTCCACTACTGCTATTGTCTAGAAAATACTCAAAAACAGTTACTTTGAGAGCTCCGCACTTCAGTCGGTAAAATAGGAACCATTATGCGCTGAAGAGATAAAGAAACCGGTGCACCAGCCTAATATCCTGTAGGGCCCCCGCGAGCATGCAGAAGTGTCGCAACACGACGTGGCATGGACTCGACTAATGGCTGAAGTAGTGTTGGAGGGAACTGACAACATGTATCCTGCAGGGGTCTCCAGAAATCCGTAAGATGACTCTGAGCACTATGGAACTTAATATCTGAGGTCACCAGTCCCCTAGAACTTATAACTACTTAAACCTGACTAACCTAAGGACAGCACACACATCCATGCCCGAGGCAGGATTCGAACCTGCGACCGTTGCGGTCGCTTGGGTCCAGGCTGTAGCGCCTAGAACCGCCCGGCCACTACGGCCGGCGAAATCCGTAAGAGAACGAGGGGCTGGAGAGCTCTTCTGAACAGCAAGTTGCAAGCCATCGGACATACGCTCAATAATGTTCATGTGTGGGGAGTCTGCTGGCGGATGCGTTTAAACTCTGAAGACTGTTCCTGGAGCCACTCTGTAGCAGTTCTGGACGTGTTGGGTGTCGCATTGTCATGTTGGAATAGTCCAAGTCAGTCGGAATGCACAGCGGACATGAACGGATGCAGGTGATCAGACAGGATGCTTACGTTGGTGTCACCTGTCAGATTCGTGTCTAGTCGTGTCACTCCAGCTGCCGTTGTGGCCGAGCGGTTCTAGGCGCTTCAGTCCGGAACCACGCGGCTGCTACGGTCGCAGGTTCGAATCTTGCCTCGGAGATGGATGTGTGTGATGTCCATAGGTTAGTTAGGTTTAAGTAGTTCTAAGGGGACTGATAACCTCAGATGTTAAGTCCCATAGCGCTTAGAGCCATTTCTTGAACACACCATTACAGAGCCTACACTTGCTTGAACAGTCCCCTGCTGACATGCAGGGTCCATGGATTCAACGGATTGTCTCCATACCCCCGCTGAGGTCGGCAACGTCTGTATAAGACAACAAGTGTCTGGCAGCTCATAAAGATTTAAGTGAGCTTGAACTTGGTGTTACAGACGGCGCACGAGCGATTGGACACAGCATCTCCGAGGTAGCGATGAAGTGGGATTTTCCCGTGCGACCAATTCACTAGTGAACCTATAACACTCCTGTCTGCTACTGCTATACAATAACCTCGAATCTGGAGGCAGTTTGCAAACAGAATTATTTTGTTAGAGTAATAATGGTATAAACCAACTGAGCAGTGTTACCCTCTGAGAGGAATTTTGTTATGTTGACCGTGTTGCACCTAACGGAGGTGGCTTATCGGAAAAGAAAGTCAGAATTACGTAAATAATTGAACAGTAACAAACAAAATTTTGCCTATCTGCACTGTTTAACGGATAAAGAAAACGGTCGCCAGCCTAACTAGCCAAGAGAATGATTAACATTCTCGTTCAAGAAAATAGTTATTAGTAACTTTAATGGATAAACACAACCTATACTTTGTCACACGCGAGGGCAGTGAACTCTGACACATACATATGTTTACGGTAAGATTTAAACTAACAGAGCAGCACAAACTATTTGCAAAATTATAACAGTTACCGAAACACACTATTACTTTCAGGGCTTACACAAAGTGAATGGTCTTTATAACATTACTATTAATATGCACTTCTAATACACAAGAGAGACAAACACTTAGCAATCATGAACATATAATTTTCTACTATTGCAGTTTCCCACTTTTACTACAGCGAAACACAATGTTGACAAAATTGCAAGTAACTGACTCACCTTTTAGAATTTGCCACAGACAACAATGTGATCATTTACTTTATAAGCCTCAGTCTTAAGAACTTTTAATTTTGAAGTTGGCAACAGCACTTTAATAAGCAGTTTTAATAGAAATATTTTCAACAAACAACATTTACTTTAACTCACTCTATTGCCACATTAACTTTCTTTTTACTATGTTGAAGAGGCATTAATGAGCAAAATACTGGGCTTTAATGTTCTTTTAGTAAGGACACTCGGATATCACTTTAGCTCAAACGGAGAGAAACCTGAGAAGTGTTATAATAAGAAAAATCAGGGTAGGTACATAAATTCAGATATAAATTACCTTACATTTGAGCACACTAACACATCCATTAAGCTGATCCTTCGCTGTACATCACTATAGTATTCCGTTACAGTGATTGCGCAATGTGGTGGCAACTGCATGTTGGTAGGTGGAATTGCAGGTAGAATTGCTGGACTCTGCCGTTTCTTGGTGGCGATGATAAGTACAAATTCCAGAATAGTTCCAGCTATTTATCCATCCATCCGAGGCATTGGAAAGTAGCAGAAAAAACCTCTCTCGGAACCAGCACAATATGCATCTTTTACATGGCAGTGTACAATTTGGTAGCTTGTCCCCGACTCGTAGCTCGTCCCCGACTGACTATCAGTTCCACCTTTTCTACATAGGCCAACCATAATTTGCGCGCTACACAGTTCCGTTCCCGAGGGGAACCACTACACCCTTTACATACAAACTAACTAAGAACCCTAAGTGAGGATCAGTAGTTTACATAACAGCAACCAAATTTATTCAATAATACAGAACATTTGCACATATTGACATTTCTACAAAAAATTATTGACACAGAAATTACAATTACATACAGTAAGTTTCGTTCCCTCCAAATGGTACAAGGAATTTAAATGACAGATACACTACTTTGCATAGAACCAAACCATGACATCAAAGTTTGTACAAAGAAAGGACTATACAATTCTGTGTTATCTACTCAATCAAACACATTTACAGAAGCTTAACAATGTAATACTAAATGAAACAAAAGCCAAAATAAATCCGTGGAGTATTAGAGCTATGGTGTTACAAACCGTGACTATCAGGAATCCGGTAAAACGTCAGATCTCTGACATCGCTGCGGCCGGAAAAAGAGCCTGCGAGAAAAAGACCAACGACTGAAGAGATTCGTTCAACGTGACAGAAGTGCAGCCCTTCGGCAAACTGCTGCAGATTTAAATGCTAGGCCCTCAATAGCGTGCGAACCATTCAACGAAACATCATCGATATGGACTTCCGGAGCCGAAACCCCGCTCGTGTACCCTTGACGACTGCGCGACATAAAGCTTTACACCTCGCCTGGCCCCGTCAACACCGACATTGGGCTGTTGACTGGAAACCTGTTGCCTGGTCGGACGAGTCTCGTTTCAAATTGTATCTAGCGGGCGGACGTGTACGGGTATGAAGGCAACCTCGTGAATCCGTGGACCCTGCATGTCAACAGGGGACTATTCCAGCTGGTGGGGGATCTGTAATGGTGTGAAGCGTGTGCAGTTAAAGTGATATGGGACACCTGATACGTCTAGATACGACTCTGACAGGTAACACGTACTTCAGACATTAGTCGGGTCCATGCCACGTCGTGTAGCGGCACTTCTGCGTGCTCGCAGGGGGGCGTACACGATAGTAGGGAGGTGTACCAATTTCTTTGATTCTCCAGTGAATAATTACTGATTCGAGGAAATAGCCTGTTAAGGATTACGCAAGTTTTCCATTTAACGTCCGCACTGCACGTACGTGATAGTTGTGCAAAAAAAAAAAAAAGTTCAAATATGTGTCAAATCTTATGGGACTTAACTGCTAAGGTCATCAGTCCCTAAGCTTAGACACTACTTAACCTAAATTATCCTAACGACAAACACACACACACTCATGCCCGAGGCAGGACTCGAACCTCCGCCACGACCATCCGCACTGTCCATGACTGCAGTGCCATCAGACCGCTCGGCTAATACCGCGCGGCAAAAGTTGTGCCCGCACCTGCTAAATTGCTGTGTAACTCTGAGACCATCATCTATTACTATTTTCCCATCCTGCTGGCTGCATCATAAAATGGAGTAAGAATGGCAGTTTTTCCTGTGGTGTGCCTCATAATGCATAAGTAGACGAAATAAACAAATTGCTAAACACGGAGTTTATTAAGGAAAAAAGCCTGACAAAGTAGCAAAGCACCCGCACATATGTTTGGATGCCAAAGCAGCTTCGTAGTATGTAAATATGACAGGTAGAAAGGCCGCCGAAAGAGTGTTAGTGTTAACGTAAAAGAAATCCCGACAACGCATGAATTGCAATCGGAAAGATGGTAGATCCCTATATCACTGGCGCATAAGGCTATATTTGCTTGGTACAGTGTGTTGTATCACACAAAATCTCAATCCAATCGAGCAGGCCTTGAAAAACCTAAGGGAGTGACCGACCGCCGTGTCGTCCTTAGCCGACAGGCGTCACAGGACGCCGATATGTAAGGGGCATGTGGTGTGCACACCCCTCTTCTAGGCGTTGTCATTAGTTTTCACGACCGGGGCTGTTACTTCTCTGTCAACTAGCTCCTCAAATAGGCTCAGCCAGACGATATATCACACAAGTGTACAGTATATATTGCATACTGTCCGCCTGTGAATGAAATATTGACTTGGTGCAATCTGGTATATCACACACATATATATTAAATAGTGACGGTCCCGAAATGGAACTTTGCGGTATTCTAATGCCAAAAGAGTAAATAATAGAAAAAGTAATCAGCTGTGTGTGTGTACAAAAATTATGGTCTTTTATGATACAAGCAAATTAAGATTCTAACGTACGACCTATTGTATTTTATGTTAACTGGGGGCCTAGAAACGACGGAGAGGCTCCACCCTGCCGCAGCTACAGAGGTCCACAACTCCACGACGACTACCGCAGTCCACTTCACTCCTCCGCCGCCTCACACAGAACAACTCTTCAGGCCCCCGATGCACCCCCCCCCCCTCCCTTCCCCGAGGGACGTCTGACACCAGACTTGGTAGAGTAATTTGTTTGCGCAGCAATCGCCGACATGTTGTAGCTGAGATGGAATAAGGGGAATCATCCCGCAATTCACCGAGGCAGACGGAAAACCGCCTAAAAACCATCCACAGACTGGCCAGCTCACCGGACCTCGACACAAGTCCGCAGGGCGGATTCGTGCCGGGGACCAGGCGCTCCTTCCCACTCTGGAAAATCGTGCGTTAGACCTAAAAGTCAGAATGATGGTGTATGAAAGCTTGCGAAATATTCAGGTGAATATAGTGAGGTGACAAAAGTCATAGGATATCTCAACATCGAGACCTAATTGTGCTCGGCCAAATGCAGCAGAAATATTAAGCCATGCTTTATTCGATCCCTGCGAAACCCTACATTTCAGCAGGATAATGCACGACCGCATGTTGCAGGTCCTGTACGGGCCTTTCAGGATACATAAAATGTTCGACTGGTGCCCTGGCCAGCACATTCTCCAGATTTCTCACCAATTGAAAACGTCTGGTCAATGGTGGCCGAGCAACTGTCTCGTCACAATACGCCAGTCACTTTTTTTTTGGTCATCAGTCTACTGACTGGTTTGATGCGGCCCGCCACGAATTCCTTTCCTGTGCTACCCTCTTCATCTCAGAGTAGCACTTGCACCCTACGTCCTCAATTATTTGCTTGACGTATTCCAATCTCTGTCTTCCTCTACAGTTTTTGCCCTCTACGGCTCCCTCTAGTACCATGGAAGTCATTCCCTCATGTCTTAGCAGATGTCCTATCATCCTGTCCCTTCTCCTTATCAGTGTTTTTCACATATTCCTTTCCTCTCCGATTCTGCGTAGAACCTCCTCATTCCTTACCTTATCAGTCCACCTAATTTTCAACATTCGTCTATAGCACCACATTTCAAATGCTTCGATTCTCTTCTGTTCCGGTTTTCCCACAGTCCATGTTTCACTACCATACAATGCTGTACTCCAGACGTACATCCTCAAATTAAGGCCGGTATTTGATATTAGTAGACTTCTCTTGGCCAGAAATGCCTTTTTTGCCATAGCGAGTCTGCTTTTGATGTCCTCCTTGCTCCGTCCGTCATTGGTTATTTTACTGCCTAGGTAGCAGAATTCCTTAACTTCATTGACTTCGTAACGATAAATCCTGATGTTAAGTTTCTCGCTGTTCTCATTTCTACTACTTCTCATTACCTTCGTCTTTCTCCGATTTACTCTCAAACCATACTGTGTACGCATTAGACTGTTCATTCCTTTCAGCAGATCATTTAATTCTTCTTCACTTTCATTCAGGATAGCAATGTCATTAGCGAATCGTATCATTGATATCCTTTCACCTTGTATTTTAATTCCACTCCTGAACCTTTCTTTTGTTTCCATCATTGCTTCCTCGATGTACAGATTGAAGAGTAGGGGCGAAAGGCTACAGCCTTGTCTTACACCCTTCTTAATACGAGCACTTCGTTCTTGATCGTCCACTCTTATTATTCCCTCTTGGTTGTTGTACATATTGTATATGACCCGTCTCCCCCTGTAGCATGCCCCTACTTTTTTCAGAATCTCGAACAGCTTGCACCATTTTATATTGTCGAACGCTTTTTCCAGGTCGACAATACCTCTATAGTCGGATGCAGGTGCGGGTAAAGGATTTTCTACACCAGCTGACCTCACCATTATGTCATCCAAATGTTCGATGAGATTCATATCGGGCGACCTGAGTGGCCAAATCATTCAGTCCACCTGTCCAGAATGTATTTCAAACCAGTTGTGAACAATTGTGGCCCGGTGACATCACATCGTTGTTTGGGTACATGAGGTCCAGAAACGGCTGCAAATAGTCTCCAAGCAGCCGAACATAACCATTTCCAATCAACGATCGGTTCATTTACATCAGACGACCCAGCCTAATCCGTGTAAAGACAGTCGTACCATTATGGAGCAATCACTAGCTTGCACAGTGCCTTGTTGACAACCAGGGGCCATTGCTTCGTGGTGTCAGTGCCACACCCGAACCCCACTATTAGCTCTTACCAACTGAAATCGCGACCCACCTGTCCAGGTCATGGTTATCCAGTTGTCTAGGGTCCAACCGATATTTTTGGACAACATGATTGTGGATATGAAGCAGCGATTAGTATGATTAATCAGATATTCAAAAACATTCTTAATCGTCTTTATTATTATTATACCGCCAACAGGTATCAACCCAACGTAGGGGTCATCTTCTGGTCGTTTACATCATTGGTCGACTGCTGGTGGTGCCACTCCTTTTGTTGGTAAGGCGGGTACCAGGTTGAGATTCATTGGGAGAGTCCTTAGAAAATGTAGTCCATCAACAAAGGAGGCGGCTTACAAAACACTCGTTCGACCTATACTTGAGTATTGCTCGTCTGTGTGGGATTCGTACCAGTTCGGGTTGACTGAAGAGATAGAGAAGATCCAAAGAAGAGCGGCGCGTTTCGTCACAGGGTTATTTGGTAAGCGTCATAGCGTTACGGAGATGTTTAGCAAACTCAAGTGGCAGACTCTGCAAGAGAGGCGCTCTGCATCGCGGTGTAGCTTGCTGTCCAGGTTTCGAGAGGGTGCGTTTCTGGATGAGTTATCAAATACATTGCTTCCCCCTACTTATACCTCCCGAGGAGATCACAATTGTAAAATTAGAGAGATTCGAGCGCGAACAGAGGCTTTCCGGCAGTCGATCTTCCCGCGAACCATACGTGACTGGAATAGGAAAGGGGGGTAATGACAGTGGCACGTAAAGTGCCCTCCGCCACACACCGTTGGGTGGCTTGCGGAGTATAAATGTAGATGTAGATGTAGATATAGTTACCTGCCGTTATGTAGACAGGAGTGACACCACCAGCAGTCGACCAGTGGTGTAAACGCCCAGAAGATGACCCCTACGTAGGGCTGAAACCAGTTGGCGGTATAATAATAATAATAATAATTGTTGTGTCTAGACAAGACAGTCTAGACACAAGGCGAGGAAGCCGAAAGGGCACGCGTCAACTCACGCCGACCTGCGTTAAGTCTGAAACAGGATACTTAATGAATGCTATAAAGAAAACTACGTAGCTGCAGTAATACTTAACTTTATTCCACCATTGTGGTACATCGCTCTTGACGATACAATTGAGAGTCTTTAAATACAAGCACTGTAAGGCTAATGGCGCCTTGCTAGGTCGTAGTCATGGACTTAGCTGAAGGCTATTCTAACTGTCTCTCGGCAAATGAGAGAAAGGCTTCGTCAGTGTAGTCGCTAGCAAAGTCGTCCGTACAACTGGGACGAGTCCTAGTACGTCTCGCTAGACCTGCCGTGTGGTGGCGCTCGGTCTACAATTACTGACAGTGGCGACACGCGGGTCCGACATGTAATAATGGACCCCGGCCGATTTAAAGCTACCACCTAGCAAGTGTGGTGTCTGGCGGTGACACCACAATAATAATAATAATAATAATAAAGACGATTAAGACTGTTTTTGAATAATTGGGTCCAACTGATGTGGTCACGAGCTCTGGAGAAGCGCTGCAGGCGATGTCGCGCTGTTAGCGAAGGCCTGCCACAGCCCAGTAATGCCAGAGTTTGCCGCACTGTCTTAGCGGATACGTTCATCATTATGCCGCACATTGATTTCTGCGGTTATTTCGCACACAGTTGCTTATCTGTTAGCACTGACAACTCTGTCAAAACGCCGTTGGTCTTCTCGTTAAGTGAAGGCCGTCGGCCACTGCGTTGTCCGTGGAGGGACGTAAAGCCTGAAATTTGGTATTGTTGACACACTATTGACGCTGTGGATCTCGGAATACTGAATTGCCTAACGATTTCCGAAATGGAATGTTTCGTATGTCTAGCTGTAACTACCATTCCGCATTCAAAGTCTCTTAAGGGGAGCCGGAGGTGGTCAAATCCAAAAATTTACGATTTTTTTTGCTACCGAAAATTAATTGGAATATTCAATGTAAAATTTGAATTATTGTTCTACTCGCCCTAGAAGTGGAGTTATTACCATTTTCCCCCACGCCTGCAGAGGAAATGGGCGGCCGCTGAATGCATCTAACACCCTCTCGTGACTTCCTGGCGATCTGCTTGGGATTTTCTCGGCCTTTTACGCATACAGTGCCTTATGTTACGCATACAGCGAGTGTGCAAGGGCTGGCTACATTGTTTTCTGTGACAAATGAAGCGCTAACATGGTCTCTTTGCTGTTTACCGTTTCGGCTTCGAAAGCTCAAACAAACTTTGGGTTCAAGTAAGCTCAGTGATGGAAAGACAATAGGAGGGAGAGGTAGGCTTACTGATGAGGTGATTGAACGTCTACAGAGATACTATGGGTATACTATAAGGCAAAATACTAGTAATGTTAGTGACATGCGAAAAGCAGTGTGGGCATTGTCCCTTCATACTGCCTCTTCCAATGAATACCCTCAACACAGCCTGTGCCCAAAAGATTCCTGGTGCAAATATAATGCAAAAAAGGACTATGATCACAAACATGGTTTGCCAGCAGCTGTGATAAATGCAATAAAACCAATTTTTCATGACTTAGCACAGCCAGAATTGTTACATAAATGTCTACACGGGAAGACGCAGAATCCTAATGAGAGCGTAAAAAATTTGATTTGGAAAGTGATTCCTAAAAGGGTGTTTGTAAGCATAAAAACACTGCACTTTGGCATTTATGACGCAATAGCAACCTACAACCAAGGGAACAGTGTGAAGTGTGAAGTTCTGATGGCGTTAGGATTTACAGCTGGGGTGAACACTGTACGAGCACTAAGAAATATTGACAGAGAAAGGATAAGAGGAGCAGAAAGAAGAGAAAGGCATATGAAGTATGATGGAACAACAGGCCAGAAAAGTAGACAGAAGAGGAAGCTTTTGGAGGATGAAGAAGAAGACCCTGATAATCCATCCTATAGTGCAGGAATGTATTGAGAAACTTTGATAGCCATTTCCCGTAAATTAGAATTTTTCGAATATAAGGAACATTTTCTCAGAATCCACTCAAGCTAGAGAGATGAAATTTTTATACAGCACTCCTAGTGGTCAAACTTACATTGTAACACAGCCATTTGGCAATATGTTCAGTAGTTTGATTTCAGTTTAATTATAAAGCAATTATTTGTAAAAAAAATTTGGGTCATTAATAAAAAATAGTTGGAAGGAAACTAGAAAAGATACTCCAAAATCCCTCTGTCATAACTGCAACACTAAACCACTCTATATGTAAAAAAAAATTCAAATTTTTCTATTTGGTAGTTTATTCATAAATGTTCCTCAAACTTAGTGATTTTAACATGGCCAGCATAGGCACCTCCGGCTCCCCTTAATTGCCATCTTGCGGCCATAATCAAGTCGGAAGCGTTTTCGCATGAATCACCTGAGTATAAATGACAGTTCCGCCAATGCAAGGCCCAATTATACCTCGTGGACGCATTACTGCCGCCATATGCGTATGTGCATGTCACTATTCCATGACTATTGTCATCGCAGTTGCTACCACCACGCGTAAAAATCGCTAGGTTAGGTTAACTTCCGTTGTGTTAGGAGAACTTCGTGTGCGAAAACCCCCTATGTGTTTCGAATGACTGATTTGTCATTGAATTTCTTACGGAACTGAAAAAGTAAAACTAGCCCCTGGATGAGATTTTCACTCTGCAGCGGAGTGTGCGCTAATATGAAACTTCCTGGCAGATTAAAACTGCGTGCCGGACCGAGACTAGAACTCGGGACCTTTGCCTTTCACGGGCAAGTGCTCTACCAACTGAGCTACCCAAGCATGACTCACGCCCCGTCCTCACAGCTTTACTTCTGCCAGTACCTGTCTCCTACCTTCAAAACTTTACAGAAGCTCTCCTACGAACGGCTATATAAGACAACAAGTGTCTGGCACAGTTGTTAGATAGATTTAAATTAGTTTGAACGTGGTGTTATAGTCGGTGCACGAGCGATTGGGCACAGCATCTCCGCGGTAGCGATGAAGTGGGATTTTCCAGTACTACCATTCCACTAGTGTACCGTGAATACCAGGAGTGCGGTAAAACGTCAAATCGTAGACAGCGCTGCGGCCGGAGAAGATCCTGCAAGAACGGGACCAATGACGACTGAAGAGAATCGTTCAACGTGACAGAAGAGCAACCCTTCGCAGGAGAGCTTCTGTAAAGTTTGGAAGGTAGGAGACGAGGTACTGGCAGAAGTAAAGCTGTGAGGACGGGGCGTGAGTCGTGCTTGGGTAGCTCAGTGGTAAAGCACTTTCCCGCGAAAGGCAAAGGTCCCGAGTTAGAGTCTCGGTTTGACACACAGTTTTAATCTGCCAGGAAGTTTCAAAACTTGCCCCTATTCGTCTACATATGGCCATATGTGGATCTACTATAACCTGTAGAAGTGTTTAAAATGAATTGTGGGACACGCAGTGTGTAAAATGGCAGGGACGAGTGATCGATAAAATCGCGTCTGCTGTAAAGTTTACTCGTGCGTTTAGATTTATGTTACTCTTCGACCTGTTGTTTGTGAAAGCCGACAGTTATCAGCTCCAGGTACAGCAACGTAAGTCTGAACGTAACACCGTGATTACAGGCAACAAGAGCGGGATAGCTGCTGAACAAAACGCTATTGTGGCACTCCAGTGCATTACTCGAGTTGACTCAAACGTCATCCATCACGGCAGATGCAGGTGATGAATTCCTCGCGTGTTGACATCGTTCGAGAGATCGCCAACTCTTGGCTACATGCACCCCGCAACACGCCTGTATTATCTAAGGATGCCGTTCTTTTTTAAATTCGTTATTCAAATTAATATAATTATACATATCGACGCACTACCTAAGTAAATTAGTGGGTCCTAATTTCATACTGTTTTACATTTCTGCAGCTTAATTTCTAAGACTACGGGTATAATACAATTGTTCCTTCACAACTAAAGTGACATCTAGTCTACTGTTATTCAGTTTATACATATTTGATTTGAACTTCCTCTACGACTATTGTTATTAGAGTGCAACTTTGTTTATCCTATTGATCTACGCTACCTGCAGCGTTACAGGTGTGCCAGCGATCTATAAACCTACGTTATTGTTGGCCTCGTCCACCGAGCAAGTTTATGGATGATTGAAATTTCAGTTCGTACGAAAGTGTAAGCCATGGAGAACTAATTACTGACGCGAATTAATTTCTTAATACCGCTCGTGAGAGATTCGCTACGCCATGAAACAACGGTCGACTATCAGCATGTTAACTCTGCGATAAAAGTCAAGGCTAAATCTTTACAACCTGGCAGTGAAAGTATGTGTTTATTTGTTGTTGTTGAAATAGACTTCCGAAAGAGATCTATCCATCCGAAAATATTGGTTGGGCTTTATCCCCTTCATCCTTTTTTTTTTCTTTTTTTTTTAAGACAAAGAAAATAATGTGTATTGCATTTCACGTCTTCAAAAATGGTTCAAATGGCTCTGAGCACTATGGGACTTAACATCTACGGTCATCAGTCCCCTAGAACTTAGAACTACTTAAACCTAACTAACCTAAGGACAGCACACAACACCCAGTCATCACGAGGCAGAGAAATTTCACGTCTTCGTTTTATTATGTGTGTAGTTTAGGTGCAAAAAATTTCGACAAATCATTTTATCTACAACAAATTTTATGAACGTTGGGTTCCGTGGCCGGTTTCATAGTAATTAAAATTCTTCTGGGTATTATGCCGCGTCATTGCTAAAAACTAACAACAATAATGCAAGTTAACTAATAATAATGTAAGTTCGTTTATTATTGTTGTTAGTTTTTAGCAATGATGCGGCATAATACCTGGAAGAATTTTAATCACTAACAAATTATAAGTCTGAAACATCCCCTTAGAACAATTTCTGAATTACTGTGCTGATAAACCTCTTACACTATTTGCTTTTCAAATAGCTGAGCAAAACTGAACGTACTTAAACATTCACTAAAGTGACACACAATATTTTTAGCGCAACGCAATCTGACTTTCAGAAATCCGTACAAAGGAATGGCCCTGATTAACATTAACCTGTACCTTTCACAAATCACTTACCTCACATAAATCTTGGTTACTCGAACTACTGCAATACAGCGAGCGCCACAACTGCCAGCTAAATAAAAGATTCTAAAGGCACTAACTACTGATAGGCATCGTTAGCAAATGAAAGATTTTAATAGAGAACAAACAATGTATTTACCTTAATAATCATAATATATATAGCAGTTCATGACAAATTTCAAAACTCCGCCATCTCTCTCCCCACATCCACCACTGCTGGCGGCTCACCTCCAACTGCGCAACGCTACGCGATGTTCACATCCAGCTGCCGCTGCCCAACACTACAGTGGCTGACAACAATGCAAACTGGCCACAGACTGCACACAGCACAGCCAGTGATTTTCATACAGAGCGCTACGTAACGTTGCCAATAAGAAAACATAAACAGCCTATTTACAAGTCGAGCAAATCACTCGTATCTTAACGTAAATAACACATGTCCTCTTTCTTGTAATACACGTGAATTTCTAATTTCTTAGTTTTGATAATACACACTGACCGAAAAAGAGTCTGAACACCAGAAAATAACTAATGTGGAATAATGAAATTTGGGGAATACATTTGTCTAGGTAAAGTATTTAATTCAACAGCATTGCAAGGTAGCACGTTTATGTAAGGGCGAGATAAGCCACTGCTAATGTGAAATTGTGGTACATTAATAAGAGGCGTAACCTCCAGAATGTTGAATGCAAGCATGCGAACGTGCATGCATTTGTTGTACAGGTGCCGGATGTTAGTTTGTGGGGCTGAGTTCCAGCCGTGTTGAACTTCGACGGTCAGTACTGTTTGAGGATGACGCTGGAGTTATCGTCCGAATATGTACCATATGTGCTCTATTGGAGACAGATCTGGTGCTCGAGGAGTCCAAGGAACATGATGCGTCTGTAGAGCACATCGGACTGCAACTGCGGTATGTAGGTGAGTGTTATCCTGTTGGAAAACGTACCCTGGAATTCTGATCATGAATGGCAGAATAATAGGTCGAATGACAATATTGACGTGCATATTTGCAGTCAGGGTGCGTGGGATAACCACGGGAGTGCTCCTGTTGTCATATGAAATCTCACTCCAGGCCATAACTCCAGGTGTAGTTCCAGCGTGTCCAGCTCGGAGACGGGTTGGTCGCAGGCCCTCAGTTGGCCCCCTTCTATGCAATACACTGCCATTATTGGCACCGACGCAGAGCTACAGGGTGTTTCAAAAATGACCGGTATATTTGAAACGGCAATAAAAACTAAACGAGCAGCGATAGAAATACACCGTTTGTTGCAATATGCTTGGGACAACAGTACATTTTCAGGCGGACAAACTTTCGAAATTACAGTAGTTACAATTTTCAACAACAGATGACGCTGCAAGTGATGTGAAAGATATAGAAGCCAACGCAGTCTGTGGGTGCGCCATTCTGTACGTCATCTTTCTGCTGTAAGCGTGTGCTGTTCACAACGTGCAAGTGTGCTGTAGACAACATGGTTTATTCCTTAGAACAGAGGATTTCTCTGGTGTTGGAATTCCACCGCCTAGAACACAGTGTTGTTGCAACAAGACGAAGTTTTCAACGGAGGTTTAATGTAACCAAAGGACCGAAAAGCGATACAATAAAGGATCTGTTTGAAAAATTTCAACGGACTGGGAACGTGACGGATGAACGTGCTGGAAAGGTAGGGCGACCGCGTACGGCAACCACAGAGGGCAACGCGCAGCTAGTGCAGCAGGTGATCCAACAGCAGCCTCGGGTTTCCGTTCGCCGTGTTGCAGCTGCGGTCCAAATGACGCCAACGTCCACGTATCGTCTCGTGCGCCAGAGTTTACACCTCTATCCATACAAAATTCAAACGCGGCAACCCCTCAGCGCCGCTACCATTGCTGCACGAGAGACATTCGCTAACGATATAGTGCACAGGATTTATGACGGCGATATGCATGTGGGCAGCATTTGGTTTACTGACGAAGCTTATTTTTACCTGGACGGCTTCGTCATTAAACAGAACTGGCGCATATGGGGAACCGAAAAGCCCCATGTTGCAGTCCCATCGTCCCTGCATCCTCAAAAAGTACTGGTCTGGACCGCCATTTCTTCCAAAGGAATCATTGGCCCATTTTTCAGATCCGAAACGATTACTGCATCACGCTATCTGGACATTCTTCGTGAATTTGTGGCGGTACAAACTGCCTTAGAAGACACTGCGAACACCTCGTGGTTTATGCAAGATGGTGCCCGGCCACATCGCACGGCCGACGTCTTTAATTTCCTGAATGAATATTTCGACGATCATGTGATTGCTTTGGGCTATCCGAAACATACAGGAGGCGGCGTGGATTGGCCTCCCTATTCGCCAGACACGAACCCCTGTGACTTCTTTCTGTGGGGACACTTGAAAGACCAGGTGTACCGCCAGAATCCAGAAACAATTGAACAGCTGAAGCAGTACATCTCATCTGCATGTGAAGCCATTCCGCCAGACACGTTGTCAAAGGTATCGGGTAATTTCATTCAGAGACTACGCCATATTATTGCTACGCATGGTGGATATGTGGAAAATATCGTACTATAGAGTTTCCCAGACCGCAGCGCCATCTGTTGTTGAAAATTGTAACTACTGTAATTTCGAAAGTTTGTCTGCCTGAAAATGTACTGTTGTCCCAAGCATATTGCAACAAACGGTGTATTTCTATCGCTGCTCGTTTAGTTTTTATTGCCGTTTCAAATATACCGGTCATTTTTGAAACACCCTGGAGCTTCCATCAGAAAACACAACAGACCACCACTCTGTCTTTCAACGGGGTCTCGCTTGACACCACTCCAGTCGCAAATGGTGGGGTGTTGGGGTCAGCGGGATGGACTCCACAGGGCGTGTGGCTCGGAGATGTGACTGAAGTAACCGATTTGTAACAGTTCGTTGTGTCACTGTGGTGCCAACTGCAGCTCAGATCGCTTCTGCAGATGCAGTGCGATGCACCAGAGCCATGCGATCGTACATTCCCGTGACCACCTCTGCCAGCAGTCACGTACGGTGGATACATTCCTGCTGAGTCTTCCTGCAGTATCACTTTTTTTTTCACTTGCCGCCCTGATTTTACGACCCCCACTTAAGGTGGGTCTATTTTGACCACTTGGCCGCTACGACCGGTGTACGGGTGCTGATGTAGTTGATGAAACTCCCACCAGTTCCCGCATCCGGCCGCACCGTTGCCCGTGTCCCGCCACGTGGAGGCGGGTCTTTCCCTCTTTTTCTTCATATTTCTTTCTTTTCTTTGGCAGATTTCCCAAAACCGTTTTAACAAAATTTTACAAAATTAAATTTGGATTAGAAGAAGTAAATACAAGGAATAGTTTAGACTGAAGAGGAGAAAAGACGATAGGAAAGGAAGAGAAGATAGTCCCTCCACCTTAGGGTACTGAGGATGACCGCCTTGGGATTTATCTTCAAGCCTCTGATCCTCAGTCTCCTGACCTTAGCCGAGGAAGTTCTATTCTATTCTATTTGTGACAATTAATATCTCTATTTATTCTAGAAGTTTATTTTATATACAGGTTTAAAGTGCCGCGGTAGCTGGTGGCAATTGCGACGGTGCGCCGACACTGTTTATACCTAATTTCATACATTAATCCAATCAGTATTGTCCATTGCAGAACTACTTATGGGAGTCTATTGCATGTCAGTTGTTTTATATTGAGTCTTAGTTTACATCTTCCACACTATGGTTCAAAAATAGCTCTGAGCACTATGCGACTTAACATCTATGGTCATCAGTCCCCTAGAACTTAGAACTACTTAAACATAACTAACCTAAGGACATCACACACATCCATGCCCGAGGCAGGATTCGAATCTGCGACCGTAGTAGTCGCGCGGCTCCGGACTGAGCGCCTAGAACCGCTAGGCCACCACGGCCGGCTCCACACTATGGTGTCTGTCTGGGTGCTGCATATGGGTTTACCGTCTGTGTGGTCTTTCGTTCCTGTACTCTTTGTGGCATTCATCAGAAATTTTGTCTGTTAGTGCGTTCAATTCGTCCCAGAGTTCTGGTGTTCTGATCGCGTCGTATATATGTTCCTCTGTCTGTAGGTGTTGTATCCCAGGTGTGTTCCTGTGCTGTCTGTATATAGCATCGTATGTTCGGGGGTTACCATACCTCCACATGTACATGTTGACGTGTCTCTAAGACTCACGCGATTTAAGTGCGTGGGATAAGGTCCGTGGCCAGTCAAGAAATGCACCACGCCGCGGCTAGGATCGGCATGTTTCATTCTTAGCCTTTCCGTTATGTTCGGAAAAAATGTATACACTCTCCGTCCCTTATCGCTTGTACCCCATTCCTGATGCCATGTGTCGATTTTCCATTTTTTGAGGTCCCGCTTATTGTTCAGCGGGGAACCAGTCATTATGTTGACCTGGTCTAGTCTATCCATCTTTAACCAGTACAGAGCGGCCCGATATTTGATTGTAATATCTATCGGGAAGATTCCTAGCACGACACACAGTGCTTCGACTGATGTAGTGCCGAAGGCTCCAAATAGTCGCAGTAGGACGCTTCTCTGCCCTCGCCTAACCGCTGTTCTGTTTGTGGCGAGGTTGAGTCTGTGCGCCCGTGTACTGGCCGCAAAGCTTAGCACTGATTCGAAGAGTGCGCAGTGGTAAGTTCGTGTGACTGACAGAGGAAGTCTGTATTGTCCTGAATTAATCCTTGCCAGTTTATGTAGTATTTTTCTGCCTTGTCTGTTGTTATTCTTATGTGTTCATGGAAGTTCAATTTCTCATCTATGTATACGCCCAAGTAGCGGGTTACTATCATTCTCGCCGGCCGAAGTGGCCGCGCGGTTCTGGCGCTGCAGTCTGGAACCGCGAGACCGCTACGGTCGCAGGTTCGAATCCTGCCTCGGGCATGGATGTGTGTGATGTCCTTAGGTTAGTTAGGTTTAACTAGTTCTAAGTTCTAGGGGACTAATGACCTCAGCAGTTGAGTCCCATAGTGCTCAGAGGCATTTTTGAACTATCATTCTCTTTATGTTGTTGTTCTCTGTTTTTATTGATGGATTGTGTCTGAGTTGTCCTTTCAGCAGTGTGTATGTTGTTTTGTCTTCCTGCAGTATCACGGAATGAACATCCAGCTTCTCGAAGAACTATTACACGACCTCTTCCACACTCAATGAGGAGTTCCTAATGGCATCTTTGTCTCGCCGGCCGGGGTGACCGTGCGGTTCTAGGCGCTGCAGTCTGGATCCGCGTGACCGCTCCGGTCGCAGGTTCGAATCCTGCCTCGGGCATGGATGTGTGTGATGTCCTCAGGTTAGCTAGGTTTAAGTAGTTCTAAGTTCTAGGGGACTGATGATGACCTTAGAAGTTAAGTCCCATAGTGCTCAGAGCCATTTGAACCATTTTCTGAACCATCTTTGTCTGTTTCAAAAAATGTTCAAATGTGTGTGAAATCTTATGGGACTTAACTGCTAGGGTCATCAGTCCCTAAGCTTACACACTACTTAACCTAAATTATCCTAAGGACAAACACACACACCCATGCCAGAGGGGGGACTCGAACCTCCGCCGGGACCAGCCGCACAGTCCATGACTGCAGCGCCTGAGACCGCTCGGCTAATCCCACGCGGCCTTTGTCTATTTAAAGGCTTTCTTGACTTTATCACCTTACCAAGGCCAGTCTCAAAAGTAACACTCTCTCACGACCGGTATTTAAAGCAAACCTGATTTGTATCCTCATAGCAGCACTACGAGCGCCACTCTTACTCTATTGCCGTGAAAGTTGACTATCATCTTTCAGATATATAGAAACACTACTACCAAGTTTCGTTTGTGTCGCACAATTCCTTCTTGGTGTTGCGATTTTTTTCTGTCAGGGTATATATGAAATCAATAGAAAAAAAAACTGTCTGTGTTGTGTACACAGTTCTGCTTAGTCACCGCCTACACAACTTTACCACTAGAGCGCGCCCCGCGGAGCACAACAGTGCAGGCGCAGCGCTCGTCTGTCTCCGCACTACGAGATGGCGCTGCCTTAGAGACGGACCAAATTCTGCTTCCGCCGATCCGCGTATTAATATGTAATGCAGCCAATGAGATTGCTGCTAACGTAGAACCTTTTCTCTTTGCAGATCACACTCGCGCAGTGATACCTGAACGCGCGAGGTATAACGAGCGTACAGACCTCCGATTAGTCAGTTTGCCTTAGTCTGCACCAGTCTATAGTCAAGTTTCAGTCTGCGCCTAATAATATTATCATATTCCTGTACATAGCCATGAAGATAAATGAATAGACACTTTGTCAGGTATCAGAGATATGTGAGAATAAGATTAACGTACCAAGACCAAAAGAACTTCAGATTGTCAATTGTAAACAGCATCCAGAATCAAGTTAAGTAAGATTTATGATTATTATTATTTTAATAAATGTATGTGAAAATTAATCAGGATCTGTTTAAAGTTGGTCACCATCAATCTGCTACTCTAAGTGTGCAAGTGGCATTTCTATCGTCTGACCTAATGGCAGAAGATAAACACGCCAGGATAAGACCACGAGACATATTGCTGACACTCGCCTATTTCGCTAGAGCGACAAGTCAAATAATCTGATGGTGTGTGTACCAAAGGTCTTAACACTACGCACGTCACAGTCTGTATCGCGATGGTTATTTTAATTAAAATGACCGGTTTTGGCCTAGTCTTATGCCATCTTCAGAACAGCACGATCAGCTGAAGTGGATGATGTGTAGAATAGTCAGTAGACCTCAGTCGCAGTTGAAAGATCATAGGTTGATGACTGTTCTACACATTATCCACTTCAGCTGATGGTGCTGTTCTGAAAATGGCCTAAGACTAGGCCGAAACCGGTCATTTTAATTAAAATAACCATCGCGAGCTAGAATGTTTTATCACTGATTTTATATAGCTTACTAGATCGCTGTTCCTCAAAAATGTTACCACAATTTTTTAGGGTATATGTGAGACTGGAATGGAGATCAAAGTATTGTTGGGAAGAACATTGGGCTGTTTTTTATTGGAGGCAAAGAAAAAATGTTTGTTGGATATCACTTCATGGTTTTATTATGTGTGTGATTTAGTTAACAAAAATTTCGACAAATCACTTTCATCCCTAAGAAATCTCAAGTTTGAACAACTCAGTTGTATCATAGCGTAAACGACATATGTTCTGTTTCTTGTAATACACCCGAAATTCTTATTTCTGAACAATATATATTCTGTGCTAATTGTTGAAATTCTGCTGTCTAAGTTCTCTAATTTACATCTAATACCAGCTCAACGAAACATGCTATTCAAGACCAAGTGAAAACGAATTTATGTTGTTTAAATGCATCCATGCACCAACTAAAGTTTTGCGCCAGACCTTTACTCCGAAATTCGTGGTACAGAAAATAAAACTGACTGTGACGCATCTGTGTATATTTGTTTGAAATGTGTCCAGATGACCAGATCAAAAAAATAAAACATTTGTATAACGACTTAACAGCCAGTTTCCAATAAGGAGGCCTTTGACAGCACTCCCGAGCAACTTGGGGATGTGGTAGTACGTCCACTTCCTCGGATAGAGGCTTGAATGCGTCGTGGCATACCATAGATGAGATCGTGAAGCCAGACCGTGTCCAAACTGTCCCTCTCTCAGCGCGTGACTGCCGTGCGGTTCAGGTGAGAAACGTAACGTCAGCTTGTCTTAAGAAGCACGATGGAGAAAGGGGCAGTGTAGAACGATCGTTCTGCGAAATCCCGCATGGAAGACTGGAGACGCTGGCGAAGCCATGGCTGTTCCACCAGTCACTTCACAATGTAGTAGCCGCACAAAAAATACATGATTGTGAACGTGTGTCGAAACATTCTTAAAAAAAACTCCAAGGCCGAACTGTCTGGCCAATTGTTTTCCACCGGTATCAAACAAAGAGACAGTCCACTTCGAGGCTGACCACGCTTTCACTTCCGCCTGACCGCTTTATCCGAGAAGTCCAGTAACAACACCATTTGTGTAATCTGAAGCTGAAATACATAATCAAAAAAACAAAAGCCGACCAGATGTGATTAGCTCTCATACCCTGAGGGTTCCGTGCAAATATATTTAAATATAATTAAGTACACAGACAGTTGATCCCTTCCGGGAATCGAAAATATCGACAATTTTTGCCTGCTATCGACACTGATCCTGGCAAGATATCGGTCCCAGGGATTCCAAGACATTCTGACAATGTTTTTATTTCCAGACTGACGTCATATAAGAAACGACAAAAGAAATATTTTTTCCTTGTGGTATAGCTATAAATTAATAAATTTATGATTTCTTCCTTTACTTGTACTGTGGCACGTCACTTCTTGCCAAATTTAATAATTCTATGTCAAAGTAACGTATAGATTTTAATGAGTGAGTTTTCGAGTGTGAGAATATGTGACATAAATAGTCGTATCTTTGGGCTGCAGTGACTTAGAAGCTAACATTTATTGTAGCGCCAAGTGCCCATAGATCTTAGTATATGACATAAATTTCAAGTTTATGCGTGTTCATATTCGTGAGAAAAAAAGAGTATCAACAGATGGACGACCAGACACAGTCTAATAAGAAATGACAAATTCTTTTCGTGCGATTTAATTAAAAAATCAACAATTTTCGCATTTCTTCGATTTGGTTGTACAGTAAAACCTTACTTCTTACCACATTCCATGATTCTAGACCAACGAGAAGTATCCCTATAGGTTGTAAAGAGTGACTGTTCAAGTATCAACCTGTGTGATATAAACGGCCGTATCTTTTGAGTGAAATGAACTAGAAGCTTACATTTATTACAGGTTCCTTACTATGTGACATAAATTTGAACATGTTTTGCGTATCCGTTACTGAAGAAAAAAAGAGGAGGGCATATAAGGTGGACTGACAACGCAGAAAAAGCAAATGCCAAAATTTTTTCCGGGGTGTATAATTACAAATTAACGGTTTTTCGATTTTTTTAATTTTATTGTATTGTAGAACTTTGCTTCCTGTAGAAGTTCATGATTGTAGGTCAACGGGAAGTAGCCTATAGGTTTCGATGAGTGAATTTTCGAGCACCAAAATATATGACATAAACAACCGCATGTTTTTACTGCATTGACTTGGAACTTAACGTGTATTATACCGCCAAGGGACCATAGACCTTAGTACATAACATAAGTTTCAACTTGGTACGTTACATGTTCATGTTCGTGAGAAAAACTAGCCTTAACAGTCGGAGACACTGGCAGAGGGCATGATAATAAATGATAAAAAAAATCCGTTTGATGTAATTACAAATTAACAATATTCTGATGTTTTCTTTGGTTTTATTGTGTAAAATTGCTTGGTGTCAAATTTAACAATTGAGTGAATTTTCGAGTATCTTAATATGGGACGTAAACTGCGGTATCTTTTGACTACATTAGAAGCTAACGTTTATTTTACCTCCAAGGGACAATAAAGTCAGTATACAACATAAATTTCAGGTTGATACGTCTACACGTTCCCGAGAAAAAGGGGTCTTAACAGACAGTCTGATAACAAGTTACAAATTATTTTCCTGTGGTCTGGTTACATATTAATAATTTCCGGAATTTATGCTTTGATTATACAGCGAAACCGTAACGCTTACCACATTCCACTATTCTAGACCAACGGGGAGCATCCTATAGGTTGTAATGAATGAGTTTTCGTGTATCAAAATATGTCACATAAACTACCACATCTTTTCACTGCATTGACTTAGAAGCAAACTTTTATGTACCGCCAAAGGACCGTAGGTCTTAGAAAAGAATGGTTCAAATGGCTCTGAGCAGTATGGGACTTAACAGCTGTGGTCATCAGTCCCCTAGAACTTAGAACTACTTAAACCTAACTAACCTAAGGACATCACATACAACCATGCCCGAGGCAGGATTCGAACCTGCGACCGTAGCAGTCGCGCGGTTCCGGACTGCGCGCCTAGAACCGCGAGACCACCGCGGCCGGCTAGGTCTTAGAACATGACATTAGTTTCAACTTCATACGTTACGTGTACCCATTCGTCACAAAAAGTGGCCTTAACAGACGCAGTGGCAGACAGACAGACAGACATATGATAATACATGAGAAAAATTGTTTTTTTCATGTGATGTAATTCCAAATTAACAATTTTCGAATCTTTTTTTTATTGTACTAGGGACCTTTCTTTCTGTCAAATTGAGTGATTCTAGGTTAATGGGAAGTGCCCTATAGATTCTGATAAGATTTCGAGTATCAAAATATGTGATAGAATTGCCCGTATGCTTTGATTGCGTTGACTTAAAAGCTTACAGTTATTACACAGCCAAGGGCCTGTACACCTTAGTACGTACATGAATTTCAAGTTGATACGCCAAATAGTTTCTGAGAAAACGGGTTTTTAACAATCGTACAGACAGACAAACAGATAAACAACAAAGTGAACTTATGAGGGTTCCTTTTTACGGTCAGAGTTGCGGAAACATCAGAGTAACTGGTTTAGTACTTCCCGGAGAATAACAGTGCTGAAAGTTCATACTTACGACTTTCAGCAGCACTAGGAATCCTTTGGTGTGTTTCGTGGATTGCAGTTGTGCATACAGCTTTAGCAGAAATCTGATGACGAACAAAATGTTCGAAACAGGCAGTAGTAAGAAAGAACACTGTGTTATAGAAAAAGTCGTCGTGTTAGTAATTGGTAGCTGTTTTCATATCTTATCCACATCTATCATGCACTGTATGACCACTCACTTCGAAAACAAGCTAGTAATGCTAAATGAAATATTCATTTAAAGGGAGACGGAAGGCAATACTTATCATTAGTCTGCCAATGCTATTTTACTCTTTGGAATGGTACACTTTTCAAAAGAACTATAAGTGATAAAACAATGAAATTTTTACTGCTTATCTATAATATATATGCCTCGATTTACAAGTAAAATTAACATAATAGCTCTGAGGGTTTTGAAGAAAAAAATTTATTCTTTCACTAGCAAAATTAAACTTTTTTGGTACCTTAATTATTATAAAACAGTTTCTGATTGTTTGGTGGTTCTCAATTTGCTTCTAATAATAATTACCATCTACAGTACAAATTGACCAAATTTCATGCTTCTAACCCCATTAGTTTACCAAATAATGGCACCTGAACGTAAAAAAGGTAGTTTTGAGAAAAATCCATTCACAATTTAATATTGCAATTCTAGTACAGTTATTGACGGGAATTACTTACCACTAATATTTTCCTGCACCATACTGAGCATCATCAGAAATACCGATCTCATTTTCTTCTCTTGGTCCCTCTTCTTTTCTGTATGGATTCTTTTGTGCATTTTAAATTAGCAATATCTGCTTTGCGGATTCTCTATTTATCTATTTGCATCAAGGATTTTGCAGTATTTCCACTAGATTTTATGCCCAATAATTCCAAAACATCCAGTTTGATAATTACACCATCATTGAAGCATAAAATGGCATCATGAACACCAAATTTGAGGGTTGTAAGCTGAACAAATACGGTTTTGGAAAACTGGTTCAAAGTGACAGAATTCACACATTTATTTAAATTTTGGGTTTTCCCATGAAAACATTTCTTCAACAAGGTGTCTTTAGAAACGTCTCTAAATATGGGTTTAATTTCATTCATTACTGATGCAGGTAAAGAATGTTTGTGGTCATATCTGGCACTTCTCCTATACACTCACCAAGTGTCAGGATCATTCGGGCAAAGACTGTGCACTGGATTTTCATTTGTGGAAAGCTTATGGATAAAGATAGGCCATACAGCTTTTTCATGTTTTCTAAATTCCCTACATTTCTTCTTATGACCAAGTCATAATAATTCTGTAATGTATCTATTTCACTATTTGTCAGGCGGCATTTACCACCTATCTTCTTACCATCTTCCAGTACTATTTATGACTTTTCTTTCAACAATCTTCTCAAGCTGGACCCAATTCTCTTCTGGACATGCCCAATGCACTCTAATTTAGAAATTGTGACATTAGGACCATAAGGTTGTTCTGCACATACCCGGTCATAAGCCTCGCTGTCACCGTCCACAGATTGCACAGAGCGTCATGAAAACCGTCATACTCACGAAAAAATGGTAGTATTTATACAAAACGAAAACTGTTTCATGCATGAAAGATCAGGCATTTCAAATATTCTAAAATCTAAAAATCAAATTTTTGAAGCCCACTTGCCTCACGTCTCATCTTAAGACAACAGTTGTGGTGGAGTGTCGTTCTTTAAAATTACCATTTGAATGTTGTTCTTGTTGTTGTTGTTGTTGTGGTCTTCAGTCCTGAGACTGGTTTGATGCAGCTCTCCGTGCTACTCTATCCTGTGCAAGCTTCTTCGTCTCCCAGTACCTACTGCAACCTACATCCTTCTGAATCTGCTCAGTGTATTCATCTCTTGGTCTCCCTCTACGATTTTTACCCTCCACGCTCCCCTCCAGTAATAAATTGGTGATCCCTCGATGCCTCAGAACATGTCCTACCAACCGATCCCTTCTTCTAGTCCACTTGTGCTACAAACTTCTCTTCTCCGCAATCCTATTCAATACCTCCTTATTAGTTATGTGATAAACCCATCAAATCTTCAGCATTCTTCTGTAGCACCACATTTCGAAAGCTTCTATTCTCTTCTTGTCTAAGCTATTTATAGTCCACGTTTCACTTCCATACATGGCTACAATCCATACAAATACTTTCAGAAACGACTTCCTGACATTTAAATCTATACTCGATATTAACAAATTTTCTTCTTCAGAAACGCTTTCCTTGCCATTGCCAGTCTACATTTTATATCCTCTCTACTTCGACCATCATCAGTTATTTTGCTCCCCAAATAGCAAAACCCCAAAACTTAAAGTGTCTCAGATCCTAATCTAATCCCCTCAGCATCACCCGACTTAATTCGACTAAATTCCATTATCGTCGTTTTGCTTTTGTTGATGTTCATCTTATATCCTCCTTTCAAGGCATTATCCATTCCGTTCAGCTGCTCTTCCAAGTCCCTAGCTGTCTCTGACAGAATTACAATGTCATCGGCGAACCTCAAAATTTTTATTTCTTCTCCATGGATTTTAATACCTACTCCGAATTTTTCTTTTGTTTCCTTTACTGCTTGCTCAATATACAGATTGAATAACATCGGGGGCCGGGCGAAGTGTCCGAGCGGTTCTAGGCGCTACAGCCTGGAACCACGCGACCGCTACGATCGCAGGTTCGAATCCTGCCTCGGGCATGAATGTGTGTGATGTCCTTAGGTTAGTTAGGTTTAAGTAGTTCTAAGTTCTAGGGGACTGATGACTTCAGCAGTTAAGTCACATAGTGGAGCCATTTGAACCAATAACATCGGGGAGAGGCTACAGCCCTGTCTCACTCCCTTCCCAACCACTGCTTCCCTTTCGTGTCCCTCGGCTCTTATAAATGTCATCTGGTTTCTGTACAAATTGTATATAGCCTTTCACTCCCTGTATTTTACCCCTGCCACCTTCAGAATTTGAAAGAGAGTATTCCAGTCAACATAGTCAAAAGCTTTCTCTAAGTCGACAAATGCTAGAAACGTAGGTTTGCCTTTCCTTAATCTTTCTTCTAAGATAAGTCGTAAGGTCAGTATTGTCTCACGTGTTCCACTATTTCTACGGAATCCAAACTGATCTTCCGCGAGGTCGGCTTCTACTAGTTTTTCCATTCGTCTGTAAAGAATTCGTCTTAGTATTTTGCAGCCGTAACTTATTAAACTGATAGTTCGGTAATTTTCGCATCTGTCAACAGCTGCTTTCTTTGGGTTGAAATGGCTCTGAGCACTATAGGACTTAACTTCTAAGGTCATCAGTCCCCTAGAACTTACAACTACTTAAATCTAACCAACCTAAGGACATCACACACATCCATGCCCGAGGAAGGTTTCGAGCCTGCGACCGTAGCGGTCGCGCGCTCCCCGACTGTAGCGCCTAGAACCGCTTGGCCACCCCGGCCGGGCTTTCTTTGGGTTGGAATTATTATATTAATGAAGGAACCTATAAATTAAATTCGAAGAGAGCAAGGCATAGATGTCTTATTACTGATCGAGGACCGGATACCTAAAAAGAGTTTTGAATTGCGGCAGAGGTGGTTTAACGTCAACAAATTCCTATACAGTTCCAGAGTTCACGGGACGCGCCGAGTGGAGAACGGCGTTACCTGGAACAGGTCTCCAATAGAGATGGGTAGTTCGCGAACGAACGGGTCCAAAGGAACGGTTCACTAAGATGAACGAAAGGACCAAGGAACGAATTCCAAGGAACGATCGGTTCATAGTTCACCTCGGTCGCGGCGGTCTACTTATAGTTCCCGGGAACGAGGAACGATCGGTTCATAGTTCACTTCGGTCGCGGCGGTCACTTCGGCAGTTCTCGTTCCAGCCTCGGTCGCGTGCTCGTCTCAGTCTCGGTCTCCCTCGGCCGCACTCGTCGTTCTTCGCACGACCACCTGTCTCAGTTCCACTGCCGACTGCTCCTAGTTAGTTCAGTATACAGTTGTTCGCTTCGTTCACTGCGCTCGCCTATTTTACATGTGTTCCAAAGTGTTCTTGCACTTCGTTCTGGCTATTCAGCGTCCACGACCGGTAATCAAAAAGTATTTTATAGTTACGTAAATTACATAAAAATTACGTTGTATGTAATAGGTACGTCTTTTCAGGTAACAAAAGGGCATATCAGCTCAGTTCATTATATCGATGAACAGGAGAAGACATACTTACAACAAGGCAAGTTTTTTTTATTATTATTCATATATTTTTTGGTTTCATCGACTTGACTTAACAGCTAACTTTCAATAATTTGCTTAATTTTTAGTGTAAGAAAACTCATATAAAACGATTTTCGTGTATCTTTCATATACAAAACATTACATTTAGGAAGGCTCTAATTATTTTTAAGTTTGGTTGTTCCCAATTTGCATTACCTGCTAGTTTGGTTTCTTTGAAAAAAAAATCGGTTGTGGGTCATTTTGGCTCAGTAGGAACAGCGGTGCCTCTCCATTTGAAAAGACATAGATTGCCATAAAATCGTATTTACGTATTATCTCTAAAACGTCTGTTCAGGAGGAGCTTTCAAACCAAAAACTTTATTACTGTGAACTTAATTATTATTATTATTATTATTATTATTATTATTATTATTGCTGCATTAACTTTAATAATGCAACATAAAAAGCTAATTTTTACTAAGCGTGTGACGCAAGTATGAGAAAACCACATTTTATTTTATGCTTCCATAAAGTCTCTACTTCGCCTACGAACTCAGAGACAACGTGAAGTATATATAGGGTGTAAACGATTATTGTTTACAACGTAGCATAGCTATGTAGTTGAAGTCGAAACGAAGAATTTTTCTACTTGTGGTCTATTAAATTGAGAAACAGCCACCAACAGGTTTACAACACTACATGAGCTATAGCCCATGCGCGTCGCGTGAGATTTTCATGTTTTCTTCTCCAGCTCTCTACACATCGTCATCGATTGTTTCGCAATTTTTGCTTGCACTGGCTTGTTATTTGATCACTGGCTTATTATTACATGTTTGTCTGTTTGTTGTGTCTGCTCGTAACGGGCAACACATCGTCCATAATTGGCGAGCAGTCTGTACTCGGGGCCGGTTTTCCGTGCGCCACCCTATATTATTTCCCTGCGATCAGTCACACAAAGCTGCGGTTGGCTAAACGAGAGGTTGTGCAGACTCACAGAAATTACATCTAAAAGTGTGTAAGAATTCTGTAATGAATAAAAACTCTATACTCCAGGGGGGAGGCAAGTGCCCCCTCTTGGTGCCCTCCATCCTTCAGTCACCTACACTACTAGTTTTCAGTTTTTCATAAGAGCCGTATAACAAGCACAAATGAACGGTGAACGAGTAAAAATGAACGGTTCCCAAAAAAGAACGATCAACAGTGAACTAGTTCCCAAGAATGAACGAGTTTGCCCATCTCTAGTCTCCAACGGCAGGCGGTTCGGTTACGCTCCGACAGCGGCTGTGATGATGCGGTGCCCGCGATCGACAGTCGCTAATTAAATATTCCGCTCGGTGTTTCGCTATTAGCAGCGTGCCTAATGGCCATTTAATGGGCAGGGTCGCAGTATTAGCAAAGGCGCCACCCGCTCGCCCGCACCAGCTCGCAAATATTTATTTGATAGCCGGATTAGGCCTGCTCTCACACACGCGCGCGCGCAAACGCGGACACACACTCCCTCACACACACACATACACTTTCTCCAGCCGTGTTTATTTTTTGCATTTGTTTGTTTGTTATTACACAGCGCAGCTTGCAGAGAGCGCTGAGTTAATGTTAGCTTTGAAGCGACAGTCAGGTGTTCCCGGGTCGGAGAGAGTGATGGCAGAACCGCTGCAGGCTTAAAGCAGCTCACACAAATTTGCAAAGAGTCACAGTCGTGCTCTTGTTTTACTTGGAATTTTATTCAGTATTGTAATAATTTACCTTGAGATGTCCATTCATTATACTAGGCTGGCGCGTAAATTCGTAGCGTTCTTGATTTGCACGTTCATATTCTGGTTGCTATGGATTTATTTATCGATTCTGGTTTTTTTTTTTTCACCGTCGCTGTTTGAGTTTCAATATGGCCAGTTTGTGATCTGGAGTTACTGAGTGGAACTGCGGATTTTATAAAATGGAGGTTGAAGTGGAGAAATCTTAACATTCATCTACCGGGTGATCAAACAGTCAGTATAAATTTGAAAACTGAATAAATCATGGAATAATGTAGATAGAGAGGTACAAATTGACACACATGCTTGGAATGACATGGGGTTTTATTAGAAACAAAAAAATACAAACGATCAAAAAAATGTCCGACAGATGGCGCTTCATCTTATCAGAATAGCAATAATTAACACAACACAGTAAGACAAAGCAATGATGATGTTCTTTACAGGAAATGTTCAATATGTCCACCATCATTCCTCAACAACAGCTGTAGTCGAGGAATAATGTCGTGAACAGCACTGTAAAGCATGTCCGGAGTTATGGTGTGGCATTGGCGTCGGATGTTGTCTTTCAGCATCCCTAGAGATGTCGATCGATCACGATACACTTGCGACTTCAGGTAACCCCAAAGCCAATAATCGTACGGACTGAGGTCTGGGGACCTGGGAGGCCAAGCATGACGAAAGTTGTAAGTAGGCTGTTTAGGTTTTCTTATTGGTAACGCCACGCAGCGCTCTGTATGAAAATCACTGGCTGTGCTGTGTGCAGTCTGTGGCTGGTTTGCATTGTTGTCTGCCATTGTAGTGTTGGGCAGCTGGATGTGAACAGCGCGTAGCGTTGCGCAGTTGGAGGTGAGCCGCCAGCAGTGGTGGATGTGGGGAGAGAGATGGCGGAGTTTTGAAATTTGTAAGACTGGATGTCATGAACTGCTATGTATATTATGATTTTTCAACGCTATTAAGGTAAATACATTGTTTGTTCTCCATCAAAATCTTTCATTTGCTATGCCTATCAGTTGTAGTTAGTGTCTTCAGTAGTTTGAATCTTTTATTTAGCTGGCAGTAGTGGCGCTCGCTGTACTGCAGTAGTTCGAGTAACAAAGATTTTTGTGAGGTAAGTGATTTGTGAATGGTATAGGTTAATGTTAGTCAGGGCCATTCTTTTGTAGGGATTTTGGAAAGTCAGATTGCGTTGCGCTAAAAATATTGTGTCAGTTTAAGGACAGTCATGTATAATTTTTCTAAGGGGACGTTTCAAAGTGGCGGCAGAGCACACGATCATCACCAAACGACTCGCGCAAGAGATCTTTCGCGCGTCTAGCAATATGGGGTGTTTTTGTTGTTGTTGTTCTAATAAAACCCCATGTCATTCCAAGCATGTGTGTCAATTTTTACCTCTGTATCTACATTATTCCGTGGTTTATTAAATTCTAAAATTTATACTGACCTTTTGATCACCCGATACATCTACACCAGACTCCACAAGCCACCTAATGGTGTGTGGCGGAGGGTAATTTCCCTACTACTATCTGATGCCTCCAACCCACTCGCGAATAGTGCTTGGGAAGAATGACTGTCGGTAAGCCTCTGTATTGGCGCTGATTTCTCCAGTTTTCTCGCCGCGCGGAGTGGCCGCGTGGTTCGAGGCGCCATGTCACGGTTTGCGCGGCTCCTCCCGCCGGAGGTTCGAGTCCTCCCTCGGGCTTTGCTGTGTGTGTTGTTCTTAGTATAAGTTAGTTTAAGTTAGTTTAAATAGTGTGTAAATCTAGGGACCGATGACCTCAGCAGTTTGGTCCCTTAGGAATTCACACACATTTTAACATTTTCCAATTTTCTACTCGTGGTCAGTACGCGAGATGTATGTGATTTTTCTATCCCTCTGTCATCAATTTCGATATCTACCATTTTGTCATCTGTGCGACAATCTAGAGAAGGAACTACAGTGCAGTCTTCCTCTGTGAAACAGCTTCGGAAAAAGACATTTAATATTTCGGCCTTTAGTCTGTCATCCTCTGTTTCAGTACCATTTTGGTCACAGAGTGTCAGGACATTTTGTTTCGATCCACCTACCGCTTTGACATAAGACCAAAATTTCTTAGGATTTTCTGCCAAGTCAGTACATAGAACTTTACTTTCTAATTCATTGAATGCCTCTCGCATGGCCCTCCTCACACTACATTTCGCTTCACGTAATTTTTGTTTATCTGCAAGGCTTTGGCTATGTTTATGTTTGCTGCGAAGTTCCCTTTGCTTCCGCACTCAGTAACAGCAGGTACGCTGTCGCGTGTGTGGGACGAGTTTGCCACCGTGTCGATGTTTGCCGTGCAACCAACGGTGCGCACATTGAAGTATTTATAACATTTATCACGTTTCTCATTATTAAATAATTATTAAAAACTAATCAATTACAAATTATTAAAAAGTATTAAATTTATTAAATCGATATTAAACATTATGCAAAAACTTTGAAACTTCCTCTTTTCGTTGGTATAAAGCTTTTTTTATTTTTGATTTGTACCTGAATAAATACGAAGTTTTGAAAATGGGTCCATGATTTAGAATAACCCTGTACTTGCACTAGACGCCTGACACAAACATCACTGACTTTCTAAGTTAGTCTGCTTCGATTGTGGTACTGTCAGTAGCGATTCTTCAGTTGAAATATTTGTACCTCCGTGGCCGATGTCGCTAACGCACGCTTCTCCAGTGGCTACCAACCCGGGGGTAAGCCAGTTAGAATCCTGGCGGTGGAAAAAGATTTCACTGCCATTATTTGGCCGCGTAGAGGAGGAGAGGTGGTGGTGTAAAGGTCCTGATCGCAAGGCTTTGCTCCGGTGTCCTGGTTTAAATGCCAAACCTCTCTGCAATGCCTCATGAAGTAAGTGCACGTGACAATGTGGGCAAGTTATGCTTGGCGGACCCCTTGGTGCTATTCACGAGGAGTAGACTTATGTGCCGGCACCGGATTTCGTCCTCTCCCTTCTCTCATCATCATCATCATCATCATACAACACGAACAATCACAATCCACTCTACACACGCACACAATAGATACATTCAGCATTACAAAAGTCGTAATAGAGAATGTTATAGATAAACAAATACGTTTGAAACTCATAACACTATGTATGGGCTGCGTAGGCTTGTCCCTGCCTGCCAAACCAGTCTGTGAAATCCGCATATCCGTGGCGTCATTATGAATTTTGTGTGTGTGTGTGTGTGTGTGTGTGTGTGTGTGTGTGTGTGTTTTAGTACTGTAGTCTTAGCGGGCCGACAGCGGTCTCTGCTTCTAGGATAGGCGGTAGAAGGAAATTTTCTCTTTGACACTTTCAAAGTAGCATGGGCACTCAAGTTGGTTGTTCCCACCTCTGCAATCGTAAGTCTAGAACGGTTGAACATTGAACCGTACTAAGGTTGGACGTAGCTGAACATCTCGGTGAACGTAGGGCAGGGCAGATTCTTGTGTTAACGGTCTACCAGCTGTCGAGGAACAATGTATCTCAGAACGTTTCCTTAAGAACGTCCAAAAATGAAACAGGTCTTAGGGAATGCTCCACTGAACAATTTGAGGTAGGGAACGTGGATGGGAGAAGGAGATATGGAAGTAAACTTGTCTACCGCTTTGTCTGGCATTACTGTCTTCCAGCTAATTTAAAGCAACATGCATACAAGTTTACACGTACTGTACTGTTTACTTACATGCATGAGCCGTGACCGGCTAGCGCTGATGCCGTTTCTTCTATTGGCTTTTTCTCACTATCGAGTGTTGCCTTCTTGCTCTCTCAGTTACTACCTGAACGAGTTGCTCACTTGCCTCCATCAGTGGTAGCAGCAGCGTCTATCGACCCTAGTACTGCTGTACCATCTTTGGTGTCACCGCTCTATTTTCCGTGTGGTGGTGTGTGTGAGGAGTAGGTCGGTTGCGACAGAGCAGCGAGGAAGTCTCCGCGGCGTGTGGTCAGGCCAGGGCCGCTGGCGGTGTGCACACGCGCTCGGAGTTGTGAGGCGCTAGCTGCGAGAACTGCGAGGTTTGTCGCCCACCGAACCTAAATACTGGAGTTGAGTAATCAATTAACCGGTTACGAAACCTCAACTGCTGTGACACCTCTTCGTTCATTGCCGTTTGTTGCTTTCTGGGCCGTTCCCGCAAGCAGCAACGTATGGTGTGCTGGAGTCGGCAAATTTTGCAGCCGTCTTCCTGTACTGTGTTTAACTCTTGGAATGATTGTAACTTATTAGTGAAGCGCACCAGCGGTATCTTCTGCCTTGTGGCCATTAACGTTCTGGTTACCTGCCCTGGTCGTTAGCGTAGTTTTGCGGCAGTGTGTTTTCCTCGCCGTGTTGATGCTGTCCGGCATAGTGTGTAGATCGACAGCTTGATGTTGTTCTCCTTTTTTTTTCTTTGAGTGGTTATTGTGCCTTGACTGTGTTTAGATGCCAGTTATCAAGACGTAGTGCTGCTGCGATCTTCGTCCTCGCTGATATTTTCGGTTGTCATGCCGTTGGTTCGATGGAAGGGAATTGATTAGGTTGTTGGTTGGTTCTTCAGCCGTCCCTAGGTCGTACTGCCACCCTATTGTTTAGTGTTGCGCTTAGCTGCCTGTCTCACCTAACCTACTGTTAAAACTTTCTCCCCAGGCCGACCCTTGGAACACTTATGAGCACCACTGTTCTGTTGTTTGGGATTCTGATTTTCTTTTGTCTCAAGTACTCTGCGAGGCCTTCAGCCGTGTATTAATATAGTTTGTTTTAATGTTCAGTATGTGGCCTTCAACCGAACCTTACGTGAAATATTTTAAGATACGGCCTTCAGCCGTCTGAAGTAAAAATAAATCATCATTTGAAAATTTTCTGTCTTCATTTATTATCCAGGCCTTAAGCCTTGAGTTGTTCTATGTTGAGTATATGGTCATCACCCGAACTTCATGTGAAATATTTTAAGATTAGGTCTTCAGCCTATTTAAATTAAAATTTTGAAAGATCTTTCTGTAAAACCTTTTAAAATTTCCTTACTGGACTTCTTGTTATCCAGGCCTTAAGCCCTCAGTTCTTCTATTTCGTAACTGAGGCACTCAGCCGTGTCTATGCCTTAACGGAGTTTTAATAACTTGTGTTGTGGCCTTCAGAAGTATTGTTTCTGAATTCTTTTAAGAGCATGTGTGATTAAGTGTATTTACAAAATAAAATTTGTACGTTTCTGCAACTAGCAGCAAGTGATTTGGGCCCATTTCCACAACCTGATCCGATTTCAATGCACATTGTTTATTTCCTGCATGTAAACAAAGAGGAAGAGCCTGATTATTAGGAAGTATTTCCTGGTCGCTCGATAGGAAGAAGAAGTCCTATTCCATGACGTACGAGGTCACCTGACGTGAATCGTGTCGGGGAATCTAAAGTCACTTGTGTTAGAGATCCCATTGGATACGGAGATGGAATTCGTTGACAGAATTATAAGTGCCTGTGACGTGATTCGAAACACACCAGGGATATTTGTCAGGGTGCCTCAGAATCTTGTTCGCCCATGTCATTTACATTGCGGTTGATGGCCATCAGCTTCAGCACATTTTGTAAGATACAGTACATTCATTATGTCAACGACGACATTTGCAGTTAACGAATGTCAATAAAAAGAGTACACAGTAATATGATTTTATACCTATTATCTACTTAAGCTGGCTTCTCCGATCCTAGATTCCCTACCTCAAGTTGTTCAGTGGAGCATCCTCTATGCCCTGCCAGATTTTTACACGCTCTTACGGAAACATCCTGTATGCCACGGGCGTGGTTCGACGGTGCCTATGTACACTACTGGCCATTAAAATTGCTACACCACGAAGATACGTGCTACAGACGCGAAATTTAATCGACGGGAAGAAGATGCTGTGTTATGCTAATGATTGGCTTTTCAGAGCATTCGCACACGGTTGGCACCGGCGGCGACACCTACCACGTGCTGACATGCGGAAAGTTTCCTACCGACTTCTCATACACAAACAGCAGTTGACCGGCGTTGCCTGGTCAAACGTTGTTGTGATGCCTCGTGTAAGGAGAAGATATGCGTACCATCACGTTTCCGACTTTGATAAAGGTCGGATTGTACCCTATTGCGATTGCGGTTTATTGTATCGCGACATTGCTGCTCGCGTTGGTCGAGATCCAGTGACTGTTAGCAGAATATGGAATCGGTGGCTACAGGAGGGTAATACGGAACGCGTATTGAATCCCAACGGCCTCGTACCACTAGTAGTCCAGATGACAGGCATCTTATCCGCATGGTTGAAACCGATCGTGGAGTCACGTCTCGATCCCTGAGTCAACAGATGGGGACGTCTGCAAGACAACAACCATCTGCACGAACAGTTCGACGACGTTTGCAACAGCATGGACTATCAGCTCGGAGACGATGGCTGCGGTTACCCTTGGAGCTGCAACACAGACAGAAGCACCTGCGAAGCACGACGAACCTGGGTGCACGAATGGCAAAACGTCATTTTTTCGGATGAATGGTCGCATGGTCATGATGGTCGCATCCGTGTTTGGCGACATCGCGGTGATCGCACATTCGAAGCGTGTATTCGTCATCGCCATACTGGCGTATCACCCGGCTTGATGGTATGGGGTGCCATTGCTTACACGTCTCGGTCACCTCTTCTTCGCATTGACGGCACTTTGAACAGTGGACGTTAGATTTCAGATGTGTTACGACCCGTGGCTGTACCCGTCATTCGATCCCTGCGAAACCCTACATTTCAGCAGGATAATGCACGACCGCATGTTGCATGTCCTGTACGGGCCTTTCTGGATACAGAAAATGTTCGACTGCTGTCCTGGCCAGCACATTCTCCAGATGTCTCACCAATTGAAAACTTCTGGTCAATGGTGGCCAAGCAACTGGCTCGTCACAATACGCCAGTCACTACTCTTGATGCATTGTGGTATCGTGTTGAAGCTGCATGGGCAGCTGTACCTGTACACGCCATCGAAGCTCTGTTTGATTCAATGCCCACGCGTATCAAGGCCGTTATTACGGCAGAGGTGGTTGTTCTGGGCACTGATTTCCCAGGATCTATGCACTCAAATTGCGTGAAAATGTAATCACATGTCAGTTCTAGTATGATATATTTGTCCAATGAATACGCGTTTGTCATCTGCATTTCTTCCTGGTGTAGCATTTTTAATGGCCAGTGGTGTATTCAAGCTGGCGGACAGTATAGGGTAAGGAGTCCATCCGTTGGAGATGGTCGTGGCTTGGTGGCGTATCTTTTCGCTATCGCATTTTTCGTGAAGAATCCCGTTAAGTATTTGTCCTCCACTGGAGACCTAACCATAATTTAAGGCATTTTCTCTGGAGATACTGCAACGGCTTTGCCGCAGTGGATACACAGTTTCCCGTGAGATCACCGAAGTTAAGCGCTGTCGGACGTGGTCGCCACTTCGATAGGTGACCATCCAGCCGCCATGCGCTGCTGCTATTTTTCGGGGTGCACTCAGCCTCGTGATGACAACTGAGGAGCTACTGGACCGAGTAGTAGCGGCTCCGGTCAAAGAAAACCATCATATCGACCGGGAGAGCGGTGTGCTGACCCACACGCCAGTCCTATCCGGATCCTCCGATGAGGGTGACATGGCGGTCGAATGATCCCGATGGGCCGCTTGTGGCCTGAAGACGGAGTGCTGTTTCTCGAGAGACTACTCTGGTGTTAAACTTGTAGGCACTGTCATATAGGAGGGTGGGCTGTACCGTCGCCTTGAGGAGATTCAGCTTCGCCGCCGTGTTTATATCACAACAGGTGGCATCTACAGACAGCGTGTAGAAAACCGCTAGTTATCTCGACATCCCTTCGTAGCGCATGGCATCTACATCTACATCTACATCCATACTCCGCAAGCCACCTGACGGTGTGTGGCGGAGGGTACCTTGAGTACCTCTATCGGTTCTCGCTTCTATTCCAGTCTCGTATTGTTCGTGGAAAGAAGGATTGTCGGTATGCCTCTGTGTGGGCTATAATGTCTCTGATTTTATCCTCATGGTCTCTTCGCGAGATATACGTAGGAGGGAGCAATATACTGCTTGACTCTTCGGTGAAGGTATGTTCTCGAAACTTTGACAAAAGCCCGTACCGAGCTACTGAGCGTCTCTCCTGCAGAGTCTCCCACTGTAGTTTATCTATCATCTCCGTAACGCTTTCGCGATTACTAAATGATCCTGTAACGAAGCGCGCTGCTCTCCGTTGGATCTTGTCTATATCTTCTATCAACCCTATCTGGTAGGGATCCCACACTGCTGAGCAGTATTCAAGCAGTGGGCGAACAAGCGTACTGTAGCCTACTTCCTTTGTTTTCGGATTGCATTTCCTTAGGATTCTTCCAATGAATCTCAGTCTGGCATCTGCTTTACCGACGATCAACATTATATGATCATTCCATTTTAAATCACTCCTAATGCGTACTCCCAGATAATTTATGGTATTAGCTGCTTCCAGTTGCTGACCTGCTATTTTGTAGCTAAATGATAACGGATCTATCTTTCTGTGTATTGGCAGCACATTATACTTGTCTACATTGAGATTCAATTGCCATTCCCTGCACCATGCGTCAATTCGCTGCAGATTCACCTGCATTTCAGTACAATTTTCCATTGTTACAACCTGTCGATACACCACAGCATCATCTGCAAAAAGCCTCAGTGAACTTCCGATGTCATCCACCAGGTCATTTATGTATATTGTGAATAGCAACGGTCCTATCACACTCCCCTGCGGCACACCTGAAATCACTCTTACTTCGGAGAATGACATGCTGCGTCCTGTTATCTAGGAACTCCTCAATCCAATCACACAATTGGTCTGATAGTCCATATGCTCTTACTTTGTCCATTAAATCCGAAACACGAACTTGGGACCCGTCCACGACGTGTCGTTAGCGCGTCCACTCTGGGAGCGGGATCGGGGCGCTACGCCACAGTAGCTCCGAGGACGGACGCGGAGAACGTGTCACTCCAGATGCCGGAGCGGCGCTCCAGAACTGGTCGCTCCAGCGCCCCTTCCGCGATTTCCTGCGGGCAGCGCGCTCCTGCCTGGATGCCCGACAGGTCGGCCGCGGCCTCATTTGTCACGGCGCGGCCGGCGCCCGGGGCTCTCCTCTACAGAACGCGTCTGTCCGCTATTACTGGCAGCAGACAGGGTACGCCCATACCCCGAGCGTCCGCTTTTTTCCCATTCCACGACGGGCCGCGACGACGCAGCGTCCTGCTGCATCCTGCTCTCTCTCTCTCTCTCTCTCTCTCTCTCTCTCTTTCTGTTTCTCGTCACAGCTCTCCTCGCCCCCTCTTCCTTCTTATTGTAATTTAATTTGAGGCCGCAGGTAGAGCTCCATTTGTTACGAGTCAGTAGGCGCGCCGGACGGACGCAAGGCGCCAGCTCGCCCGTTCTTTGTTCGCAGCGGCGGCGTCCGAGCCTCGAGGAAGCCACATGCTTGCTTGCTTGCGTCCCTGCGTTCCTTTTTCGCGCATTCGTATTCTACTGACAGGCGCCGGGGTTGCATGGCTGTCACTTTTCAGTGTTGTTGTTGTGGTCTTCAGCCCAGTGACTGGTTTGATGCAGCTCTCCATGCTACTCTATCCTATGCAAGCTTCTTCATCTCCCAGTACCTACTGCAACCTACATCCTTCTGAATCTGTTTAGTGTATTCATCTCTTGGTCTCCCTCTACGATTTTTACCCTCCACGCTGCCCTCCAAAACTAAATTGGTGATCCCTTGATGTGGCAATTAAATTTTGTACCACGCTTTACATGAAAGTAACACGTTTACATATAAAATCCTTTCATACACACACACACACACACACACATATATATATATATATATATATATATATATATATATATATATATATATATATATATAAGGGTGTTTCAAAAATGACCGGTATATTTGAAACGGCAATAAAAACTAAACGAGCAGCGATAGAAATACACCGTTTGTTGCAATATGCTTGGGACAACAGTACATTTTCAGGCAGACAAAGTTTCGAAATTACAGTAGTTAAAATTTTCAACAACAGATGGCGCTGCGGTCTGGGATTATTTTCCACATATCCACCATGCGTAGCAATAATATGGCGTAGTCTCTGAATGAAATTACCCGAAACCTTTGACAACGTGTCTGGCGGAATGGCTTCACATGCAGATGATATGTACTGCTTCAGCTGTTCAATTGTTTATGGATTCTGGCGGTACACCTGGTCTTTCAAGTGTCCCCACAGAAAGAAGTCACAGGGGTTCGTGTCTGGCGAATAGGGAGGCCAATCCACGCCGCCTCCTGTATGTTTCGGATAGCCCAAAGCAACCACACGATCATCGAAATATTCATTCAGGAAATTAAAGACGTCGGCCGTGCGATGTGGCCGGGCACCATCTTGCATAAACCACGAGGTGTTCGCAGTGTCGTCTAAGGCAGTTTGTACCGCCACAAATTTACGAAGAATGTCCAGATAGCGTGATGCAGTAATCGTTTCGGATCTGAAAAATGGGCCAATGATTCCTTTGGAAGAAATGGCGGCCCAGACCAGTACTTTTTGAGGATGCAGGGACGATCGGACTGCAACATGGGGCTTTTCGGTTCCCCATATGCGCCAGTTCTGTTTATTGACGAAGCCGTCCAGGTAAAAATAAGCTTCGTCAGTAAACCAAATGCTGCCCATATGCATATCGCCGTCATCAATCCTGTGCACTATATCGTTAGCGAATGTCTCTCGTGCAGCAATAGTAACGGCGCTGAGGGAATTGAATTTTGTATGGATAGAGGTGTAAACTCTGGCGCATGAGACGATACGTGGACGTTGGCGTCATTTGGACCGCAGCTGCAACTCGGCGAACGGAAACCCGAGGCCGCTGTTGGATCACCTGCTGCACTAGCTGCGCGTTGCCCTCTGTGGTTGCCGTATGCGGTCGCCCTGCCTTTCCAGCACGTTCATCCGTCACGTTCCCAGTCCGTTGAAATTTTTCAAACAGATCCTTTATTGTATCTCTTTTCGGTCCTTTGGTTACATTAAACCTCCGTTGAAAACTTCGTCTTGTTGCAACAACACTGTGTTCTAGGCGGTGGAATTCCAACACCAGAAAAATCCTCTGTTCTAAGGAATAAACCATGTTGTCTACAGCACACTTGCACGTTGTGAACAGCACACGCTTACAGCAGAAAGACGATGTACAGAATGGCGCACCCACAGACTGCGTTGTCTTCTATATCTTTCACATCACTTGCAGCGCCATCTGTTGTTGAAAATTGTAACTACTGTAATTTCGAAAGTTTGTCCGCCTGAAAATGTACTGTTGTCCCAAGCATATTGCAACAAACGGTGTATTTCTATCGCTGCTCGTTTAGTTTTTATTGCCGTTTCAAATATACCGGTCATTTTTGAATTCCTTTTTCTCAGAAAGTATTCAAGAGATTCCTACAAAAATTTCTCTGTTTCATCTCTTTATATGTTGTAAGCTTCTCTCCTGAGGTTTTTGGAATAGGTCAAATCGGAGAATTTTCATAATTTTTTAATTATAATTCCACAAGTACAATTTTAAATTCATGCAAAATTCCAATAACTTTGCCCCATATCTCAGCTTGTAATCAGAATTTCAAAATTTGCTCTTGTGACAACGCTTATTAGGTTTACAGAAATATGTGTACAAAATTTCATAATTCTAGCATTCATAAAATCTGAAGAAAACGCACATAAACTTTAAAAACAAACTTTTCAGGAAATGCAATTTAAAGTTCAACCTAACTTTTTTCCTTGTGTCACTTCTTCCGAAGGCACCACACTTGTACTCTGGGTCGTCTTTCCCTTCAAGAGAAAGGTTTCTTGTTGTCTGTCTTCTTTCCTTTACCAGGTCTTGAACTGACTTTTCAGCTGCAGAGACGATCCGTAAATCTATTTTTCTCAGGATTTCTTGAGTAAAATTTCCTATCTTGAAGCCCATTCTTTCTAATACCTTCATCCTCCCGGCGTTCCCATCATTAAATAAAATAACTGCGTCATAAGTTGCTATTCTGACAACTGCAACAGGTGCAAATGTGTTTTTAGGGCATCGTTTCCATATGAGTGAATTTAGAGACTAATTTGGATTTTGGGGATTTGCCATGAACACACTTTTTGAGAAGTGCAGGATCGGCCAGAAGTGCGCTTGACAAGACCCAAGATACAATTTGGAAACCTCTCCTTGGCTGTTATTCCTCTGAGCTTGGCGTGACAGGGAGGCCGCGTCACACTTTTAATTAATTTTCAGGCACTTCGGATGGGATCTCAACATTGAAACTTTGGGAACTTATTATTCATGAGTTGTACTAACACGTAAAAAATAAGTCGAAAATTGACATTTTAGGTCAATTTCGTCAACGTCGCCCCTTAAGCAACCGAATCTCAGATGTCAGACTCGGTTTACCTGGCTGCCCGTAACAACTACAATGGAAAGGAACATTCTTATTTTAGCAACATTTACCATAGAAAACAATTCCACCAAAATGTTTTACAAATACTTAACTGAAATGATTACAGTGTAAAGGCACAGTTATTAAAGTAGATTGTTGTTGTTGTGGTCTTCAGTCCTGAGACTGGTTTGATGCAGCTCTCCATGCTACTCTATCCTGTGCAAGCTGCTTCATCTCCCAGTACGTACTGCAGCCTACATCCTTCTGAATCAGTTTAGTGTATGCATCTCTTGGTCTCCCTCTACGATTTTTACCCTCCACGCTGACATCCAGTACTAAACTGGTGATCCCTTGATGCCTCAGAATACGCCCTACCAACCGATCCCTTCTTCGCGTCAAGTTGTGCCACAAATTTCTCCTCTCTCCAATTCTATTCAGTACCTCCTCATTAGTTACGTAACCTACTGTGGTAGATTCTTTTATGTGTTTGTCTATTTTCTGTTTGTCTGCTGTCGAGGTATTATGCTCGCAGTGAAAGTGTCGTAAGAACGTGTTAAAATTGTCCCTGATAGTGCTGTTAAAAGAATTACTGTTTAATGCGCGTATGAAGAGTCTTGGGAGAGACGGCTGGATATTTTTAGCAACTATTCATACATGAGACTGCAGGTTCGAGTGTTGTTGTCCACGTCTCTTCCCGTATACATCGCATTCAATCTGAAACAATTCTGCTATTTCAATACTTCCAAAAATACTAGTAAAGGTCGTGACGCTCGCCTTTGTTCTCATGAAATGATAACGGTTTATTGTGTCTCTTGTACATTTCTCCACATAACAACAAAAGAAGCGAACAGAAAACTCTAGCTACCGTTAGTTACGTGTAAACCACAGAGAGAGTAATATTCCGAGTCAACGAGTCTCTCAGATAACGTCTTTGCCACTTAGCTTACTCACAGTCGATTCAGTACATTACAAATTTATTACAGTACGCTACCCATCTAATCCTCAGCATACTTCTGCGGCACATTTCGAAAGCATCTATTCTCTTCTTGTCTAAATTGTTTACCGTGCATGTTTGTTCCATACATGGCTACACTCCGCACAAATAATTTTAGAAAAGACTCCTGACACTAAAATCTACACTTGATGTTAACAAATTTCTCTTCGTCAGAAGATCTTTTCTTGCCATAGCCATTCTACATTTTATATCCTCTCTACTCCGACCATCATCAGTTATTTTCCTCCCCAAACAGCAAAATTTGTCTACTACTGTAAGCGTCTCATTTCCTAAACTAATTGCCTCAGCATCGCCTAATTCGACTACATTCCATTACCCTCGTTTTGCTTTTGATGATGTTTATCTTATATCCTCCTTTCAAGACACTGTCCATTCCGTTCAACTGCTCTTCCAAGTCCTTTGCTGTCTCTGACAGCCCGCATCTCGTGGTCGTGCGGTAGCGTTCTCGCTTCCCACGCCCGGGTTCCCGGGTTCGATTCCCGGCGGGGTCAGGGATTTTCTCTGCCTCGTGATGGCTGGGTGTTGTGTGCTGTCCTTAGGTTAGTTAGGTTTAAGTAGTTCTAAGTTCTAGGGGACTTATGACCACAGCAGTTGAGTCCCATAGTGCTCAGAGCCATTTGAACCATTTGTCTCTGACAGAATTACAATGTCATCCGCTAACCTCAAAGTTTTTATTTCTTCTCCATGGATTTTAATACCTACTCCGAACTTTTCTTTTGTTTCCTTTAGTGCTGTCGCAGCACCACTACAGCAAGGCCGTTTTGGTTATTGTTACAAGGCCAGATCGTTCAATCATCCAGACTGTTGCCCCTGCAACTGCTGAAAAGGCTGCTGCCCCTCTTCAGGAACCACACGTTTGTCTGGCCTCTCAACAGATACCCCTCCGTTGTGGTTGCACCTACGGTACGGCTATGTGTATCGTTGAGGCACGCAAGCCTCCCCACCAACTACTATAATACTTATTTACAATGACCATATTACTGTACTGAAATGGTGCAGAAGTTAGATTGTACTTACACACACACACACACACACACACACACACACACACACACATTTATTTACAATAAACACATTACTGCACTGAAATTGTGCAGAAGTTATATATATATCAGTTGGTTCTAAATTCATCAATGGAGTAGAAGGAGTTGGCCACCAATATATGCTTTAGCATTCTCTTAAACTGAATTTCATTAGTTGTTAAGCTTTTTATGGTTGCTGGCAAGTTATTGAAAATGTGTGTTCCTGAATAATGCACACCTTTTTGTTCAAGAGTAAGTGATTTTAAATCCTTGTGAATCTTATTCTTATTTCTAGGATTGATTCCATGAATTGAGCTGTTGGTTTGAAAAAGTGATATATTTTAATGACAAATTTCATTGAGGAATAAGTACATTGGGAAACAGTAGTTAATATCCCTAGTTCCCTAAACAGGCTTCTGCAGGATGTTCTTGTGTTCACACTACACATAACTCTTACTGTACGGTACGTTTTTGTGCCCGGAAAACTTTAGGTTGGCTCGATAAAAGACCCCAAAAAATAATCCCATATGACATTATGGAATGAAAGTAAGCATAGTATGCTAGCTTTTTCATTTTTGTATCCCCTATGTCTGACACAATTCACATTGCAAATAGAGATTTTTTAAGACGCTTCAGCAGTTTTGTGGTGTGCTCCTCCCAGTAGAATTTATTATCAAGCTGTAATCCGAAGAGCCGGCCGCGGTGGTCTAGCGGTTCTAGGCGCTCAGTCCGGAACCGCGCGACTGCTACGGTCGCAGGTTCGAATCCTGCCTCGGGCATGTATGTGTGTGATGTCCTTAGGTTAGTTCGGTTTAAGTAGTTCTAAGTTCTAGGGGACTGATGACCACAGATGTTAAGTCCCGTAGTGCTCAGAGCCATTTGAACATTTTTTTTGTAATTCAAAGAATTTAACTATGTTAGGCATATACTCGTGGGACACCCCTTGCAAGTTCTGAATTGCATGTGGTGTTGATCATAGAGTGAAGGCTTTCACGGCAGGTGTTGTCATCACTTAACGCTTCCGGGCTGAGATGCCGTGGTCCATACATAAGACTCTCCCTAGCCGATTGTCCTCCGAGGATGCCTTCCGCAGTCGAAGTCGAAACGTCAGGAGAGAGTCTTATGTATGGACCACGGAATATCAGCCCGGAAGTGTTAATTGATGCATGATGTGTGTTTTTTTTCAAAGTTTTGTGACAAAGAATCGGCTAGGAACCATAAATATTTTATTGGCCGATCTTATTAGAAACTGGTATAGGCATGCCTATTGAAACACAGAGTTATATAAAGCGGCAGAATTCGGCGCTGCGGTCGGCAACGCCTATGTGAGACAACAAGTGTCTGGCGCATTTGTTGGATTGGTTACTGCTGCTAAAATGGCAAGTTATCAAGATTTGAGTGAGTCTGAGCGTGGTGTTTTTGAAAGACATCATATTTACGCCAGTGACTGTTGAACTCTTTATTTCCACTATTGCAATTTCGGCCATAGGCCATTATCAAGTGCAGATGTTTTGGCTTTAAACCATGTCAGCTTTATACAGGCTGGCACATTTATAAGGCGCCATCATTTACTGTTGTATACATTCGTAACGCTGCAAAGTAGTGCGAGCACACATGTCCATATATCGTAAAACAGCGCAGTCGGTATTTATACATGTTCTTTCCACCATCACTAGTAACGGTCTTTTTTTTACATTTTTACTCGTACTACTGCGAACCATTAAACTATGGTGCGTGCGAACCATTTAACCTACACGATATAAAGCACGTGTACCAGTTTCTTTGGCTCTTCAATGCATTATTTCGTTGTAGCTGTCAAATTCTAACTGTTATAATGAGGTAATCAATCCAGCTGCAATTTATAGTCGTCTGTAGTAAAATAAAGTAGTCTGAAATCCTGCACTAACAATGTTGTAAACGATATGTATGTTTTACAAATTACAATTGCTCTCCGACAGACTCCCACGGTTCGTGATCAATGTTCCGGTTGTGCTCGTATTTGTTCATAGGCGACGCTCATTCCCTGCAATTTCGACCCCTCGTTCCCATCTGTCTCTTACATGGAGCACACCTGGTTCTATTCTGATTGTGAGACATGCATTGGTCACACTCTGCTGTAATGTAAAATGCGTTTTAGACAGGTACGTGCCGAGTAAAACTGCGAGGGACGGGAAAAACCCACCGTGGTTCACCAACAAAGTTAAGAAACTACTGCGAAAGCAAAGAGAGCTACACTGCAAGTTTAAACGCAGCCAAAACCTCTCAGACAAACAGAAGCTAAACGATGTCATAGTTAGCGTAAGGAGGGCTATGCGTGAAGCGTTCAGTGAATTCGAAAGTAAAATTCTATGTACCGACTTGACAGAAAATCCTAGGAAGTTCTGGCCTTACGTTAGATCAGTAAGTGGATCGAAACAGCATATGCAGACACTCTGGGATGATGATGGCATGGAAACAGAGGATGACACGCGTAAAGCTGAAATACTAAACACCTTTCTCCAAAGCTGTTCCACAGAGGAAGACCGCACTGAAGTTCGTTCTCTAAATCCTCGCACAAACGAAAAAATGGCTGACATCGAAATAAGTGTCCAAGGAATAGAAAAGCAACTGAAATCACTCAACAGAGGAAAGTCCACTGGACCTGACGGGATACCAATTCGATTCTACACAGAGTACGCGAAAGAACTTGCCCCCCTTCTAACAGCTGTGTACCGCAAGTCTCTAGAGAAACGGAAGGTTCAAAATGATTGGAAAAGAGCACAGTTAGTTCCAGTTTTCAAAAAGGGTCGTCGAGCAGATGCGAAAAACTATAGGCCTATATCCCCGACATCGATCTAAAAAATGGTTCAAATGGCTCTGAGCACTATGGGACTCAACATCTTAGGTCATAAGTCCCCTAGAAGTTAGACCTACTTAAACCTAACTAACCTAAGGACATCACACACACCCATGCCCGAGGCAGGATTCGAACCTGCGACCGTAGCAGTCCCGCGGTTCCGGACTGCAGCACCAGAACCGCTAGACCACCGCGGCCGGCGGACATCGATCTGTTGTAGAATTTTAGAACATGTTTTTTGCTCGCGTATCATGTCATTTCTGGAAACCCAGAATCTACTCTGTAGGAATCAACATGGATTCCGGAAACAGCGATCGTGTTAGACCCAACTCGCTTTAGTTGTTCATGAGACCCAGAAAATATTAGATACAGGCTCCCAGGTAGATTCCATCTTCCTTGACTTCCGGAAGGCGTTCGATACAGTTCCGCACTGTCGCCTGATAAACAAAGTAAGAGCCTACGGAATATCAGGCCAGCTGTGTGCCTGGATTGAAGAGTTTTTAGCAAACAGAACACAGCGTGTTGTTGTCAATGGAGAGACGTCTACAGACGTTAAAGTAACCCCTGGCGTGCCACAGTCGAGTATTATGGGACCATTGCTTTTCACAATATATATAAATGAACTAGTAGATAGTGTTGGAAGTTCTATGCGGCTTTTCGCAGATGATACTGTAGTATACAGAGAATTTGCAGCATTAGAAAATTGCAGCGAAATGCAGGTAGATCTGCAGCGGATAGGCACTTGGTGCAGGGAGTTGCAACTGACCCTTAACATAGACAAATTTAATGTACTGCGAGTACATAGAAAGAAGGATCCTTTATTGTGTGATTGTATGATAGCGGAACAAACATTAGTAGCAGTTACTTCTGTAAAATATCTGGGAGTACGCGTGCGGAACGATTTGAAGAGGAGTGATCATATAAAATTAATTGTTGGTAAGCGCGTGCCAGTTTGAGATTCGTTGGGAGAGTCCTTAGAAAATGTAGTCCATCAACAAAGGAGGTGGCTTACAAAACACTCGTTCGACCTATACTTGAGTATCGCTCATCAGTGTGGGATCCGTACCAGATCGGGTTGACAAAGGAGATAGAGAAGATCCAAAGAAGAGCGGCGCGTTTCGTCGCAGGGTTATTTGGTAAGCGTGATGGCGTCACGGAGATGTTTAGTAAACTCAAGTGGCAGACTCTACAAGGGAGGCGCTCTGCATCGCGGTGTAGCTTGCTGTCCAGGTTTCGAGAGGGTGCGTTTCTGGATGAGTTATCGAATATATTGCTTCCCCCTACTTATACCTCCCGAGGAGATCACGAATGTAAAATTAGAGAGATTCGAGCGCGAACGGAGGCTTTCCGGCAGTCGATCTTCCCGCTACTGGAACAGGAAAGGGGGGTAATGACAGTGGCACGTAAAGTGCAGTCCGCCACACACCGTTGGGTGGCTTGCGAAGTATAAATGTAGATGTAGATGCAGAACGTCTGCACGTTTTAGATGAGTTGGCATTCACCAACGACATTAAATCTTTGCTCTTCCTGTGCCACAGTGTCACAACGTCACAATGATTCGAATTCTTGGTCGACGAAGTATCTCGGAAATCTATCGGGCCACCTCGTTCATAGACAGATGCTCAGGTGGTACAGCTATTTTTTCGACCGATCTGTTTACTTCTGCGCCAGACACACGGTAGAGGATAATGTGCCAGAGAGGCGGGCTAGCGCTAGAAATGCAATCTCATTAACGGGCAGTGCGCCATCCGATCGAAGGCGCGGCATAAAAAACTGCAGCGCGCGTCCCCGGGGGAGAGATGTAATGCGTTTAATGGCCGACCCCTCCAGCCGCTGGCCGGTTCGCTCTCCAGAGCTGCACTGGAAGCCCTTCATCCGTTCACTGCATCACGCGACCGACATTAATTTTAATAATTAAAGGTATCATTTGCTCACCACGATTTGCCGTGCCCGAAATAATGTTTCCATGTTTCGACTTCCTTAAAATTATGACGACTCTCTTATAGTAGGTCTCTAATTGCTTTGGAATTAATTAAATGCACTGAAATGAAATCAGTGGATCGATAGAAATGAAATCAGTGCAGAGCTACTGACATGAAATAATAATACCGGAGCCAATTGTTCAAATATGGTGGACCTTCTACGTAATGAGTATCTAAAGGAAACTACAGCTTTGATGTTCATCAGTACATGAACCCGAGTTACCACATTAAGTGAGAAAGTACCGTGGAGTCTGATTACTGATGACGGTTATACACGAAGCAACCAGTTTCCAGTTCCACGCTAGTTTAACCTGTTGAAACCAATCAAAAAACTGGTTTCTGAAATAACCGAATGTTATTATTATTATTATTATTATTATTATTTTACTCCTATTATTCTAACTTTGTCCGCCACTCGTGGTCTCGTTGTAGCGTTTAGCTGTATAGTTTTAATTGAGCAGACAATTAGTTTTTCTTGGAATTTAAGTAGATTCATTATTTCAGATTTTGCGTTTAATGAACTTCACAGTTTTTTTTTATAAACGTAAGTTTCCGCGGCCATTCTCACAATCAATAAATTTTCTTTCTGGGTTTGTGACCGCATTACCGGCGTTTCGGAAACTATTGCAAATGACCTTCTTCAGGGAGTTTTTGTTTACGTCGGTAGTTTTACATATTGAGAATGCGGTCAGACACCCACAAAAAAAATATTGATTTTAAAGATTTTGTTTCACAACCCTGTTCAAATGCGTAAAACCGGGCCAACCAACATTCGGTTTTCCTCAGCAGTTGAATACGTTATCTAAAGTACTTTTTACACGAGGAGAAAGTTTTCGAAATCAGTGTATTCAGTTCTCTCCCTTTTTTTATAGAAAGCTTACGATTTTTTTTGTCAGAGCTAATTTTGACCCATTTCGAAGATGCCCTCCAGTTCGATATAACATGACTAACTTTACTTGAAAAAAGAGACAGCATTGGTCGTATATTTTACTATCGCAAAATCTATTTTCTGTCACTGAGTGACCATCTTCAGTGCTATATTGTATAACTTAAATTAGGATGCACTGTTGTCACTAAGCTTATGGCAATCACATAGAGTCTATGTGATTGCCGTAAGCTTAGTGACAACAGTGCATACTAATTTAAGTTATACAATATAGCACTGAAGATGGTCACTCAGTGACAGAAAATCGATTTTGCGATACTAAAATATACGACCAATACTGTCTCTTTTTTCAAGTATACCTGTTATCTGGTCGTAGTGCACAAGACAACATGGAGTCGCCATGACTAAATTTGATTACAACCTATACACCAGGTCTTAAATGGGTATGTAGGTTGCATCTGGACGTGGAAGATTTCGCAACAACAGGCGTTTCATAATTAAGTTTTTCGTGGGAATGTTTCCCTCTCCTCGGCTAAGTTCGTGATGATGCCTTTGTGCAGAGCACTGGCAATGAGAAAAAGACGGATGAGCTGGTAGTACAGCCGACATCGCATATTCACTGAAATTTTCGTCGCCTGTTTGGGAAGACGGTACCTGCATGATTTCATTTCTCCCCCATTACTGCTGGCTGTTCCACCGCCTGTGAGAGAGCTGCGCAATTTTTCGGTGAGAAGTCACACAGTAGCCGCAACCCAGCTGTGTTATTCGTTGCGCTTGCGCCTTCCTCGGAGGGCAATAACAGCTTATCCTGTCGCGGCTGACGGAAATTACCGGCAGGACGTACTTCTTGCACCGCTACTCCGCTTCCCGGACTCTGGTGGTTCTTCCTGGAGATGATCACTGTGCTGCGATGACTCAGCCATTTCCTGAATTCCGATGTCACTTTTGGACTGAAATGATAGGTCATTTGTGCCTAATACTGCCCGAAAATATTTCAGAAAATTCCCGTTGCGAATTATTTTCGACTTCCCAGTACCAGTGCTGGGAACTACCAGGGGCGTTCAATAAGTAAGGCAAAACATTTTTTTTTCTCGGCTGGTTTCGGTGGAAAAAAGTGCATAATTTTGTGTTGAACGTGGTGGAATATTTCCACATCGGCCCCTACAGTTCCATCATGGTCCGACATGTGGCGGCGCATGTAACGGAGTTGCGTTCCAAGCAGAGTGCTTGAGTTTCCTTTGCAGCGCTTTAAGAATGTCTACAGGGAGCTGGCAGCGAACAAAAGCACGTTGAGTCGTAAGGCGAGGCGTCTGTCGTCGTCGCACCAAGGTCGCGTAAACTTGTCTGCCTATCCCGCGTGCCGGGTGGCCGAACACAGCTGTGACTCCTGCAAATTGTGGAACGTGCGGACACTCTCATTCGAGATGACAGACGGATCACAATCAAAGATGTCACTGCTCACCTGGACGAATCTGTTGGTAGAGCTGATACACTCGTCCACCGATTTGGTACTCAACGGTTTGTCGCTGCCTAATAAGACTATAAAGACCAACGAAGGACTATCTGTGCGGAACTGCTTGCTCGTTACGAAACTCGTCGTCGGACGTGCTTAGAGAATTTCTCGTCCGATGTTACCTGAATGACACCATTTCAAGACGTTGGATTTGAAGAGCAGGAGCAGATCATAGCCGTTATCCGGCCCCTGTGGCCGAGCGGTTCTAGGTGCTTCAGTCCGGAACAGTGCTGCTGCTGCGGTCACAGGTTCGAATCCTGCCTCTGTCATGGATGTGTGTGATGTCCTTATCTTAGTTAGGTTTAAGTAGTTCTAAGTCTAGAGGACTGATGACCTCAGATGTTAAATCCCATAGTGCTTAGAGCCATTTGAACCATCTACATCTACATCTACATACATACTCCGCAATCCACCATAAGGTGCGTGGCGGAGGGTACTTCGTACCACAACTAGCATCTTCTCTCCCTGTTCCACTCCCAAACAGAACGAGGGAAAAATGACTGCCCATATGCCTCTGTACGAGGCAGTAAAATTGTACTGCAGTCAGCCTGAAATGCTGGTTCTCTAAATTTCCTCAGTAGCGATTCACGAAAAGAACGCCTCCTTTCCTCTAGAGACTCCCACCCGAGTTCCTGAAGCATTTCCGTAACACTCGCATGATGATCAAACCTACCAGTAACAAATCTAGCAGCCCGACTCTGAATTTCTTCTGTGTCCTCCCTCAATCCGACGTGATAGGGATCCCAAACGCTCGAGCAGTACACAAGAATAGGTCGTAATAGTGTTTTATAAGCGGTCTCCTTTACAGATGAACCACATCTTCCCATAATTCTACCAGTGAACCGAAGACGACTATCCGCCTTCCCCATAACTGCCATTACATACTTGTCCCACTTCATATCGCTCTGCAACGTTACGCCCAAATATTTAATCGACGTGACTGTGTCAAGCGCTTCACTACTAATGGAGTATTCAAGCATTACGGGATTCTTTTTCCTATTCATCTGCATTAATTTACATTTATCTATATTTAGAGTTATTCTTTACACCAATCACAAGTCCTGTCCAAGTCATCTTGTATCCTCCTACAGTCACTCAGTGACTACACCTTCCCGTACACCACAGCATCATCAGCAAACAGCCGCACATTGCTATCCACCCTATCCAAGAGATCATTTATGTAGATATAAAACAACACCGGACCTACCACACTTCCCTGGGGCACTCCAGATGATACCCTCACCTCCGATGAACACTCACCATCGAGGACAGCGTACTGGGTTCTATTACTTAAGAAGTCTTCGAGCCACTCACATATTTGGGAACCAATCCCATATGCTCGTACGTTAGTTAGGAGTCTGCAGTGGGGCACCGAGTCAAACGCTTTTCGGAATTTAAGGAATATGGCGTCCGTCTGATACCCTTCATTCATGGTTCGCAAGATATCATGTGAAAAAAGGGCGAGTTGCGTTTCGCAGGAGCGATGCTTTCTAAAGCCGTGCTGATGCATGGACAGCAACTTCTCTGTCTCAAGGAAATTCATTATATTCGAACTGAGGATATGTTCGAGAATCCTGCAACCATCGTCAGTGGCCTTCCAGGTCTCCAGATCTCACACCTTGAGACTTGTATTGTGGGGTTACCGCGTTTTTATCCCCCTTATGACGCTCTTGAAAGTCTGCGACATCGCGTTGTTGAAGCTGAATTCGATATCGGGAAACCAGCTGCTTCGTGCGTGGCAGGAAATGAGCCACCGTTCTGATATTTGCAGTGTAAGACTTCGTGCTCATATTCAGTGCATAAAAATTGAGCTATTCAAAATGGTTCAAATGGCTCTGAGCACTATGGAACATCTATGGTCATCAGTCCCATAGAACTTAGAACTACTTAAACCTAACTAACCTAAGGACATCACACAACACCCAGTCATCACGAGGCAGAGAAAATCCCTGACCCCGCCGGGAATCGAACGCGGGAAGCGAAAACGCTACCGCACGACCACTACCTGCGGACAAAATTGAACTATTCTCTTTCCAGGAACGTTGGAGTTGTGTTTCTGTCTTTTGTAGTTTTGAAGTGATAAATGTTTGAAACCTATTCCTTTTTTTTGAATAGCCCTATATGTCTCGAGCACAGCGTGGTACGGTGGTGAAACATGGACTGTGGAATAACCGAAACAGAAGAGAATCGGAGCATGCGGGATGCGGTACTACAGAAAAATGTTGAAAATTAGGTGGACTGATAAGATAAAGACCGAGGAAGTTTTCCGCGGAATCGGCGAGGAAAGGAGTGTATTGAAAACACAGACAAGAAGACGGGACAGGGTCAATGCATTAGGGACTAAACTATGGTACTAAATACGTATGTTTTTGGATAGGGTCCGCCTTTAGCAAAACATAATTTTATTTTTTAACCCAAACATGTTTCACTGCACTTGCAGCATTATCAGTAGGCTTTTATTTTTCATCTTTTTACCACATGGTGTGGTTTTTCTGATGTGTTGTGTTTCTGCAGTGACTGTTTTGGTCACAGTTTGTCATCTGCAAACACTTACACATTTTCTTTTTCCTCATCTTCATCACTGTCAAACACTATATATTGAGTTGCCACTGTCACTGTTCTTACAGATGACAAACTGTGGAACAAAACAGTCACTGAAGAAACACAACACATCAGGAAAACCAAACCATGTGGTAAAAAGATGAAAAATAAAAGCAGACTGCAGATGCTGCAACTGCAGTGATGTATGTTTGGGTTAAAAAACAAAACCGTGTTTTGCTAAACGCGGATTCTATCCAACAACATACATATTATTAAAGTAAACACGGAAAAGAGAGCTTCAAACCCCAAGATTATTATGGTACTAAAGAGAGCTATATAAGATAAAAGCTGAAGGGGAAGACAGAAACTGGAATACATTCAGCAGATAAATGAGGACGTAGGATGGAGGTGCTACTCTGAGGTGGAAAGGTTGGTACAGGAAAGTAATTCGTGATGTGCCACACCAAACAAGACTGATAACTATGGTGCTACGTGGTTCGTGGAGCATGATGGTTATCACGTTGATACTTCGGGCACAAATTTCGGCTAAGTTGATTGGGACAGAACGGATGTGGGACGCTATCGGACGCCAGCTCCATGCCTACAAACTATCAGCTCATAATTTAGGAGAAATTCCACAAGTGTGCATAGCCATCGCTTTCAACATACCTTCGGCAGGCTGCCAAGGACTTCCTGAATCCATTCCAATCAGAACAGTGATTATGATGCTTCCCAAATGTGCAGGAGGTTATTTGGCAGATTTTCGTAATGTTTTGGAGGCCTCCCAGGTCCCCAGACCTCAGTCCGTTGCGATTATTGGCTTTGGGGTTACCTGAAGTCGCAAGTGTATCGTGATCGACTGACATCTCTAGGGATGCTGAAAGACGACATCGGACGCCAATGCCTCACCATAACTCCGGACATGCTTTACAGTGCTGTCCACAACATTGTTCCTCGACTACAGCTACTGTTGAGGAATGATGGTGGACATATCGAGCATTTCCTGTAAACATCATCATCTTTGCTTTGTCTTACTTTGTTATGCTAATTATTGCTATTCTGAACAGATGAAGCGCCGTCTGACATTTTTCTAACGTTTGTATTTTTTTGGTTCTAATAAAGCCCCATGTCATTCCAAGCATGTGTGTCAATTTGTTCCTCTCTATCTACATTATTCCGTGATGTATTCAATTTTCAAAGTTATAGTGACTTTTTGATCACCCGGTATATAAAGGAGTAAAGGGGCACGTTAGATGGTGAGTGATCATAGATGAAAGGTATTCTAGTGATCCTCCGATTGAGCAGGCCACTCCTCAGGAGGCTCAACCTGCAGTACTGCCGATTCCCCGCGAGCGCCTGTTGGATTAGCACTGTGCCCGTGATTAATGACGACTGTCCCCGGTGGCGCTGTTTGCCGTTTAAATATTTACGAGCGCCTGTGTCCGGCGGTAATCGGTCTCGCATCTGACCAGCCACTTACCGCTGGAGGCTCCTGCTTTGCACTTTAATTACAACTGCCCTGGACACTTGTACCTGACACACCCCCTCGCCGCAGCTTCCATTCCTGCTTAGGCAAGTACGGGAGGAAGGATTTACTTGAGCGTACTGCTGACATCCAGTTAGTTAGGCATTAAATTATTATTATTACTGTTATTAATACTGTATAGCATTACAGGCCATATACAGAGGGGTCCAAGAAAATGTATCCACTGTTTAAAAGTCCATAACTGGCAAACTAATTGATGGACTTGTCTCAGCTTCGGTAGTGTAATCAGGGTGTATACGCGGACAAGAAAAAAAAATTCCTGGGTTTTTCCTGGATTTCCCAGTTAAAATAACAGTTTCTCCCAGGTGAAAATACACTTTCTCCCTGTTAAGTGACAGTATACTTTCCCTCAGAACCGTAAAACTTATCAATCCTTGGAATGGTTATGGTTTTATACACCGGAAGAAAAAGAAAAGAAAAAAAAACGTTTTGGAAAGATCTTTGATGTGCAGTAACATGTACGCTGCATATTTTCGAACTACGAAAGTGTAAATTTAAATTCCACCAAACACCGCATGTTACTTTCCGAAGCATTGAAATCAACATTGCAATGCACTTTTGTAGCCAGTCATAGCTCGTCACGTGATCTCGCCAGCCGATGACAGTGGATCTTATAGCGTAGGATACGTGATGTAGTCAGCCGATAGCAATAACACTGTTCAGTAGCGCATACACTCGTATAGGAAAAGTTAATTGTTTAAATTAACATACACAACGTTACTACAAGAAAAGCAAAGCTTTCACATATAATATTGGTCTCGAAGATTAATAAAGAGAAGCTAAGCTTTCACATACAATGTTGATTTTTTTTGCGCGTGTCACAGTTTAAGCTACATCGCACAAATGTATCAGTAAAATTTTTAGTAAAGACATAAATGCCTGATCTTCTCAGCTCGAAATTTTTCTAAATGTACATCCTCAAAGACGATTTTTAAATGAGAGTCAAACGCTCTGTGATTTAAGAAATTCTTCGTACATTTTCGCACATAATTTATCTTGCACAAAAGAAAATTTACTTTGAAAGTAACGCTTTTCACACAACCATTCGCAATATTTTCCCGTGACCTGTTAGAAATAGGTTCGTTTCAGTAGTTGCCAGAGAGCGCCAGAAACAGGAATCCCGTATGTTTGTATGTGTAAAACATTAAAAGATCCTACACTAGGTCATAAAAGAAACAAGACATCAAAGGATACTTCAAAAACATCGGAATTTCGTGAACCGTACTAAAATGCGTAATTCGGCTTGAAGTGCACATTCGTATGTCCAGATTCAGATGTAAATTTTCTTGAGTATCTGTACTGTATTATCTCATGTTTGGTTTTTTATTATGGCATAATGCCATACGTGCTAGAAGGTGAAAACGTGCACTTTTAAAATGCAGAGAATAGTTGAAACTAGCCCATAGTATGGAATTAAACACTTCGTTTCAAATTAATTGACTGCCCCAGCGAAAAAGGTTAAAAAAAAGCCAAATTTCTTTAGCAAACAGACAAAAATAACTTCATTGTTCTGCAAGGCGATTAATGCTGTCAGAAAGGTGGAGATAAAACCTGAAACTAATAACATATTTCAACCTTCCGTAATTATGTGAATGTATTTTAATTCATCTGATAGCTCCCAGCCATAGATATCAAAATGGTTCAAATGGCTCCGAGCACTATGAGGCTTAACTTCTGAGGTCATCAGTCCCCTAGAACTTAGAACTACTTAAACCTAACTAACCTAAGGACACAACAAACATCCATGCCCGAGGCAGGATTGGAACCTGCGACCGTAGCGGTCGCGCGGTTCCAGACTGTTGCGCGTAGAACCGCTCGGCCGCTCCGACCGACACTTTTATCCGTTTTGTTTTCATTTAATGAGAGAGCAAAAAATGAAGAGGAAACAGCAAAATCACTAAACGTAAACACGGGTCACGTGGAGACTACCCACAACAACTCAGACTGCTCTGTCGATCAGCCCCGGATCTCCGATATTTCCGAACCGGGGCAATATTACATAGTGGCGCCCAACCACACGTCTGTAACCAGAAGCGGGAGAAGGTACTACTCATACGCGACTCAACTGCACATGCACAAGAGGGCGCCCGCAACTGCTCAGACGAATCTAAAGTAAGCAGTTGTGACGTCACGCTCATCGGAGGCAATTTGTTGTTAGGAAGCATTCCGTAGTCTTCCCAAAGCCTTTGACATACTTTGCAGTTTGCAAACGCTCGTATGAGCACTGTGTTTTATTGTTGTACATGGCGTATTTCCTTTGCGACTTAAGTTTTATTTTCGTTTTTTTTTCTCTCGTTCATGTTTTTTTGTAACACTAGTATTCTGCAGAAGCGGGATACAGTCATATCCTTTGTTAGAGTATTGGTTCTTACCCGTCAAAATCACAAGAATTTAGCTGAAAATTAAAACAATGAAAAATTCCCGAAATTTCGAAAAATTTACGGCTTTATCCCGGTTTTTTCCCGAAAGGAAAGATTCCTGGGTTTTTCCCGGATCTCCCGGTTGTCCCGGGTCGTATACACCCTGGTAATACTTTGCAGTTCCCGCAATCACTACACCTGCGTGGTTTTGTTTTCTCAGATGACGGTCGCCAGATGGTCAGTGTTTTGTTCTTAGTTGCGCATAGTTACTCGAATAAACGTGGCTGGCGGAAGGCTTACATTCGATGAAAGGAAGCAAGTTTTGAAGTGGTATTTTAAGTACGAAAACATTAATGAGGTTCAACGACAATGGCGAAATGAGTATCGAACAGAGCCACCGACACGTTTTACGATTCGTCGCATTCGAGACAAATTTGAAGCCGAAGGCTGTGTTAAAGATGTACACAAACAACGACCTGGACGACCTGTAACAGTAACAAGTCCAGCTAACTCCCGTCGTGTGTTACAATAATTCACTCGCTCACCACAGAAGTCTGTGAGACAGTGTGCCCGTGAAACTGGAGTGAGTCGCTCAACTGTTCGGCGAATTGAAGACAGCAAAGTGGAAGTGCTACATCCCATGACTGCTACACGCAATGAACGAGGACGACCCAGATCGTAGAATGGAGTACTGCGAGTGGTTTACTAACATGGTGCGCAACGATGAAGAGTTTGCAGAGATCCTTGTGTGGTCTGATGAGGCACAGTTCAAACTCAATGGTACAGTAAATCGCCACAATTGCATCTACTGGGCCTCCGAAAATCCGAACGTCCATGTAGACAAAGCCGTGAGTTTGCCAGGAGTAAATGTGTGGTGTGGGTTGTCTTAACGGGGCTAGATTGTGCCATTCTTCTTTGACGGCACTGCTACCCATGAGGGGTACCTTCAGAAGCTTCAGACATTCACTTTACCTCCCATCCGAGACTTGTATCGAGACGGACGAGTTTACTTTCAACAAGATGGTGCCCCAGCCCACTACCAGGAAGATGGATAGGTCGTAGAGGTGCTGTGGAGTATCCACCACGTTCCCCAGACCTAACTCCTTTGGACTTTTACCTGTGGGGAACACTGAAGGACGTCGTTTTTCGACAAAAGCCACGCACATTGGATGAACTTCGAGAATCCATCTTACATTCATATGCAAATATCCAACTGCACACGTTGCAGTCAGTAGTTCGTGCTGCAGTTCGGCGGCACCGTTTGTGTGTGGATGTTAATGTTGACCATTTCGAACACCTACGGTGATATCTTTAAGTTGGACTTTAAGCTACACTTTCACCAAAAAAGAGACAACTCCGTCAATTAGCTTGCAAGTTATATACTTTTAAACAGTGGATACATTTTTTTGGACCCCTCTGTATATGCGCGTACACAATGTAGGATTAATGTTTAGCAATACTCGGAGTCATTTCTCGTAATTTTTTCAGTCCTTCTTTAAGGGGTGGAGCGTGCAGTTCTCCACATTATGTCTTACCGTCTGTTCTTCCCCACTACAGGCGGATGCAGCATTTACACAATAACACCGCCTCTACATTTGGCGACATCTCTCTAGTATCGTTCTTTCCACTTCTCGGTGACATCGGAAACATATCTGACCCACAGATTGACCATCGTAGCCTGCGTGACTTGTGACGTATAATTAGTGGATTCTGGAAAACGTTACTCAGAAATACGTTCTTTCTAAAAGCGAGCTTTCCCCACCTACTTATTGCTGTGGCTCGGTCTGATTAAATGGTAAAGAAAGAAAAGATATAGCACACGTCTCTGGCATGTACAGAAATTGTATGTACGTCGCAATCACCTTCTCTCTCCTGTCTCTATCCATCACCTTCTCCTGCTCCCTCTCTGTCCATCACTTCCTTCCACCATTTTCAAGGTTTATCTTCTTCTCCCCCACCTCTCTCCGTCTCCTTCTACTCCTCTATCTTTCCATCACCTCCTCCCCCTTTCTCTCTGCATTTTCTCCTTCCCCCACTCTCTCCATCTCCTCTCTCGTTATCTATCAACTCCTCCCCCTTCTCTCTGCGCATCTTCTCCTCCTCCCTCTCTCTCCATCTCTTCCCGCCTCCTCACTCCACCCTCTCTCTTCCCAACGCCTGTCCCTGTCTGCCCATCTTTCCCATGTCCTCCCTGTCTCCTCCTTTCTATTTCCATTTCCTATTACTCCACTGTCCATCTACTCTTCCTTCTCTCTATGACCTTCAGCCATGTTTACTGTTATTGCAAATTCAGATTCTCTAGCATTATTCAAATCAAATGGATCTAAGCACTATGGGACTTAACATCTGAGGTCATCGGTCCCCTAGACGTACAACTATTTAAACCTAATTAACGTAAGGGCATCACACACATCCATGCCCAAGGCAGGATTCGAACCTGCGACCGCAACAGCAGCGCGGTTCCGGACTGAAGCACACATAACCGCTCGGCCACAGCGGCCGGCTACAGCATTATTCTAGAGTACTGTGTACAGCCATTACATCAATTAAAAATTAATGCCGCTGTCAATACCATCAACCGCATCGTTTATGTAAATCGTAAAAAGCGGCGGACCTATTACGCTGCCCTGGGGCACACCTGAAGTTACGCTTGTTTCTGTTGAAGTCACCCCGTTCAGGACGACATACTGCTGCCTGTTAGAAAACTTTCTATCCAACCGCATATGTCATCGAATAGAACGTAAGCGCGCACTTTTTGGAGCAAGCGACAGTGCCGAACCGACTCGAACGCCTTTCGAAAGTCGAGAAATATGGCATCAACCTGGGAGCCAGTACCTAGAGCCTGTTGTATGCCATGCACAATGAGGGCTAGCTGTGTCTCGCATGACCGCCGTTTCCTAAAACCGTGCTGGTTTCTGCAGATGGGCTTCTCAGAGTCTAGAAAGGTCATTATGTCTGAGCACAAAATATGTTCCATGATTCTAAGCAAATCGATGTAAGTGAAATTGGCCGGTAATTATGTGCATCCGATTTTCTACTCTTCATAGATTGCTATAACCTGGGTCTCCTTCCAGTCCCGTGGAACTTCACGCCGTTCCAATGGTCTGTGATAGATGATGGATAAGGATGGTACTATATTTGTTGCATAGTTAACAAATAATCTTACGGGGATACCGTCTGGGCCAGATGCCTCCCTGGCATCTAAGGACCGAGAATAAAGCTGCCTGTGAATCTACACCACACAGTCACATGCAGCGAGTGCAATGGCTTTTCTTGCACGACACCACGTTTAAGTGTACACTAAATTCGGCGGTTCTCTGTATTCTGTGTATTCATTGCACCGTATATTGTGCAATGTGCCTCCTTACTGCATAGAACATTGCCCGGACACATGTCATTAAGTGAAGATGGTAACTGTTCCGAAAAAACATATACCAATGATGAGCCGGCCGCTGTGGCCGAGCGGTTCTAGGCGCTACAGTCTGGAACCGCGCGACCGCTACGGTCTCAGGTTCGAATCCTGTCTCGGGCATGGATGTGTGTGATGTCCTTAGGTAGTTAGGTTTAAGTAGTTCTAAGTTCTAGGGGACTGATGACCTCAGATAATGTCACATAGTGCTCAGAGCCATTTGAGCCACCACTGATGACCATGCAGCTTCTCTAGAAAGAAATGATAAATTAATCGAAACCCTCAGCTTCCAACAGGTGTTGTTGATATATCTCAATGGGGGACAGCTGAAAATGTGTGCCCCGACCGCGACTCGAACCCGGGATCTCCTGCTTACATGGCAGACGCTCTATCCATCTGAGCCACTGAGGGCACAGATGAATAGCGCGACTGCAGGAACGTACCCCCTGCACGCTTCCCGTTAGAGAAGCTGCGACGGTCATCAATGGTATCTGTTCTTTCGAGAACAGTTACTATCTTCATACATAGTTAAAGGCTACCCGGCCATTGACCTTCGTCTGTGCGAATGCGCACAGGTTGCCCGAACTCTTAGGGGAATCGTCACCTTAGTTGGCGCAAGTAATGAGTGGATGGGCAAATATCAATTAGCCACATTACGTATGTAGATCGTGGACAGTAGGGAATGTGAGTCCCACGGGAGGCGTCCAAGGGATAAGTCCCTGCCCTCCGTGGCTCCGTTGGATAGAGCGTCTCCCATGTAAGCAGTAGATCGCGGGTTCGAGTCGCGGTCGGGGCACACATTTTCAGCTGTCCCCATTGAAAATGAAATGTCGTGTGGCTAAGGCCCCCTGTCGGGTAGACCGTTCGCCTGGTGCAGGTCTTTCGATTTGACACCACTTCGGCTACCTGCGCGTCGCTGGGGATGAGATGATGATGATGAGGAAAACACAACAGTTTCATCGATTTCTGGTGAGTAATTAATTAGAAAAGAAATCGGAGGCCTTAGAACTTGAATGTACCTCGTAAATGTTGTAGAATCACTCGAATGTTTCAGGTTTAGTATTTCAAGCTTACTTTGTGCGAAGACAATGCAGTGGCCTTCAGTATAATCTTTCCAGTTACAGAATCCGTGGTGTCACCGCCAGACACCACACTTGCTAGGTGGTAGCCTTTAAATCGGCCGCGGTCCGTTAGTTTACGTCGGACCCGCGTGTCGCCACTACCAGTGATTGCAGACCGAGCGCCGCCACACGGCAGGTCTAGAGAGACTTCCTAGCACTCGCCCCAGTTGTACAGCCGACTTTGCTAGCGATGGTTCACTGACTACAGGCACACTCATTTGCATACACGACAGTTTAGCATAGCCTTCAGCTACGTCAATTGCTACGACCTAGCAAGGCGCCATATTCAGTTACTATGTATCCTGAACAGATAATACGAGGTGCATTCAAGTTCTAAGGCCTCCGATTTTTTTTCTAATTAACTACTCACCCGAAATCGATGAAACTGGCGTTACTTCTCGACGTAATCGCCCTGCAGACGTACACATTTTTCACAACGCTGGCGCCATGATTCCATGGCAGCGGCGAAGGCTTCTTTAGGAGTCTGTTTTGACCACTGGAAAATCGCTGAGGCAATAGCAAAACGGCTGGTGAATGTGCAGCCACGGAGAGTATCTTTCATTGTTGGAAAAAGCCAAAAGTCACTAGGAGCCAGGTCAGGTGAGTAGGGAGCATGAGGAATCACTTCAAAGTTTTATCACGAAGAAACTGTTGCGTAACGTTAGCTCGATGTGCGGGTGCGTTGTCTTGGTGAAACAGCACACGCACAGCCCTTCCCGGACGTTTTTATTGCAGTGCAGGAAGGAATTTGTTCTTCAAAACACTTTCGTAGGATGCACATGTTACCATAGTGGCTTTGGAACGCAATGGGTAAGGATTACGCCCTTGTTGTCGCAGAACATGGACACCATCATTTTTTCAGCACTGGCGGTTACCCGAAATTTCTTTGGTGCTTCCATTAACCTGACTCGCGCTTTGTTTCTGGTTTGAAAAATGGCATCCACATCTCATCCATTGTCACAACCGACGAAAAGAAAGTCCCATTCATGCTGTCGTTGCGCGTCAACATTGCTTGGCAACATGCCACACGGACAGCCGTGTGGTCGTCCGTCAGCATTCGTGGCACCCACGTGGATGACCCTTTTCGCATTTTCAGGTCGTCATGCAGGATTGTGTGCACAGAACCCACAGAAATGCCAACTCTGGAGGCGATCTGTTCAACAGTCATTCGGCGATCCCCCAAAACAATTATCTCCACTTTCTCGACCATGTCGTCAGACCGGCTTGTGCGAGCCCGAGGTTGTTTCAGTTTCTTGGCACATGATGTTCTGCCTTCATTAAACTGTCGCACCCACGAACGCTCTTTCGACACATCCATAACTCCATCACCACATGTCTCCTTCAACTGTCGATGAATTTCAAGTGGTTTCACACCACGCAAATTCAGAAAACGAATCATTGCACGCTGTTCAAGTAAGGAAAACGTCGCCATTTTAAGTATTTAAAACAGTTCTCATTCTGGCCGCTGGCGGTAAAATTCCATCTGCCGTACGGTGCTGCCATCTCTGGGACGTATTGACAACGAACGCGGCCTCATTTTAAAAATAATGCGCATGTTTCTATCTCTTTCCAGTCCGGAGAAAAAAAATTGGATGCCTTAGAACTTGAATGCACCTCGTATTGTGACTCATGTACCGTCAAGAGCGACGTTCATCATTAATGGATTAAAGTTAAGTATCCAACTAATTACGTCCGCTTTGTGAATTCTCATTCCTTGTCATGTTCCAGACCTCACGTCAGTACAGTTCTTCCCTCCTCACGCCAGCCTGCGTGAGGTAAAACGCGTGCATTTCGGCCGCCTCTAGGAACACGGTGTTGGCTCTTCTGCCAACCCAACAGAATCTAAGGCCGGGTCTGATGTTAGGAGCAAGTGGAGAACTAGAAGACAGTATCCAGACTTTGAATTCTCACTTTTCGCGGGCAGGCAGCGTGGCCCACGGAGCACTATCTCTCAGAGCCCTGTTGTCGACTGCCCGCCTCTGTCCTCAGACACCTGCTCAGGCCGCGCGGTTGTTTCTCGAAGCCCGCGGCAGACCAGCGCTGTGTTTACGGGCCACGGCAGAGCGGTTCCTCCGGTCTCCTCTCCTCTGCTCTTTCTCTACCTGTGGTGATTGCATCCGGCCGGCGGCGGTGACGGGAACAGATGGACCGCCATCGCTCAAACTGAGCCCCGCTGATTGGAAAACGCCGGCCAGCCTCGGCCACGGGACGGTTAGCTCCGCGAACGCCGCGCCGGCAATCCAGCCGCGTCCTGCGCCTCGCGAAACACAACTCTGGCTGTTAACAGTACAAGTGACAGACAGCCTACCTGCCATCTCTACACCGACATAAGTACTGCGCAAGCTGTAGACAGCTCCCTGCGTGAAGAGCAGTACATGGGACTTCCAAGAATACAGGATGGCGCACGAAATGTGTTACCATTTTGTTATTGATTGTAAACTTTATTGTCAGGTCAGTACAATCTGAAAGGAACATATAATTTTTTTTTTTTTTTTTTTTTTTTCTCGTCAGTCTACTGAGTGGTTTGATGCGGCCCGCCACGAATTCCTTTCCTGTGCTAACCGCTTCATCTCAGAGTAGCACTTGCAACCTACGTCCTCAATTATTTGCTTCACGTATTCCAATCTCTGTCTTCCTCTACATTTTTTGCCCTCTACAGCTCCCTCTAGTACCATGGAAGTCATTCCCTCATGTCTTAGCAGATGTCCTATCATCCTGTCCCTTCTCCTTGTCAGTGTTTTCCACATATTCCTTTCCTCTCCGATTCTGCGTAGAACCTCCTCATTCCTTACCTTATCAGTCCACCTAATTTTCAACTTTCGTCTATAGCACCACATCTCAAATGCTTCGATTCTCTTCTGTTCCGGTTTTCCCACAGTCCATGTTTCACTACCATACAATGCTGTACTCCAGACGTACATCCTCAGAAATTTCTTCCTCAAATTAAGTCCCGTATTTGATATTAGTAGACTTCTCTTGGCCAGAAACGCCTTTTTTGCCATAGCGAGTCTGCTTTTGATGTCCTCCTTGCTCCGTCCGTCATTGGTTATTTTACTGCCTAGGTAGCAGAATTCCTTAACTTCATTGACTTCGTGACCATCAATCCTGATGTTAAGTTTCTCGCTGTTCTCATTTCTACTACTTCTCATTACCTTCGTCTTTCTCCGATTTACTCTCAAACCATACTGTGTACTCATTAGACTGTTCATTCCGTTCAGCAGATCATTTAATTCTTTTTCAATTTCACTCAGGATAGCAATGTCATCAGCGAATCGTATCATTGATATCCTTTCACCTTGTATTTTAATTCCACTCCTGAACCTTTCTTTTATTTCCATCATTGCTTCCTCGATGTACAGATTGAAGAGTAGGGGCGAAAGGCTACAGCCTTGTCTTACACCCTTCTTAATACGAGCACTTCGTTCTTGATCGTCCACTCATATTATTCCCTCTTGGTTGTTGTACATATTGTATATGACCCGTCTCTCCCTATAGCTTATCCCTACTTTTTTCAGAATCTCGAACAGTTTGCACCATTTTATATTGTCGAACGCTTTTTCCAGGTCGACAAATCCTATGAAAGTGTCTTGATTTTTCTTTAGCCTTGCTTCCATTATTAGCCGTAACGTCAGAATTGCCTCTCTCGTCCCTTTACTTTTTCTAAAGCCAAACTGATCGTCACCTAGCGCATTCTCAATTTTCTTTTCCATTCTTCTGTATATTATTCTTGTAAGCAGCTTCGATGCATGAGCTGTTAAGCTGATTGTGCGATAATTCTCGCACTTGTCAGCTCTTGCCGTCTTCGGAATTGTGTGGATGATGCTTTTCCGAAACTCAGATGGTATATCGCCAGAATCATATATTCTACACACCAACGTGAATAGTCGTTTTGTTGCCACTTCCCCCAATGATTTTAGAAATTCTGATGGAATGTTATCGATCCCTTCTGCCTTATTTGACCGTAAGTCCTCCAAAGCTCTTTTAAATTCCGATTCTAATACTGGATCCCCTATCTCTTCTAAATCGACTCCTGTTTCTTCTTCTATCACATCAGACAAATCTTCACCCTCATAGAGGCTTTCAATGTATTCTTTCCACCTATCTGCTCTCTCCTCCGCATTTAACAGTGGAATTCCCGTTGCACTCTTAATGTTACCACCGTTGTTTTTAATGTCACCAAAGGTTGTTTTGACTTTCCTGTATGCTGAGTCTGTCCTTCCGACAATCATATCTTTTTCGATGTCTTCACATTTTTCCTGCAGCCATTTCGTCTTAGCTTCCCTGCACTTCCTATTTATTTCATACCTCAGCGACTTGTATTTCTGGATTCCTGATTTTCCCGGAACATGTTTGTACTTCCTCCTTTCATCAATCAACTGAAGTATTTCTTACCCATGGTTTCTTCGCAGCTACCTTCTTTGTACCTATGTTTTTCTTCCCAACTTCTGTGATGGCCCTTTTTAGAGATGTCCATTCCTCTTCAACTGTACTGCCTACTGCGCTATTCCTTATTGCTGTATCTATAGCGTTAGAGAACTTCAAACGTATCTCGTCATTCCTTCAAACGAAAACTGAAGTTAGTGATTACCCTACGGCACATGCCTTCCGTAATTTCACTGCAAGCTTGAAGAATAAGTCTTCTGAGCTCCATTAAATCAATGTGGACGTTTCGGGAAATTTTTTTCCTTTAGGTACTCACAAAGGAAAAAGTCACATGGATTGAGGTCTGGACTATTGGGGAGCCAATTTCATCTACATCTACATCCATACTCCACAAGCCACCTGACGGTGTGTGGCGGAGGGTACCTTGAGTACCTTTATCGGTTCTCCCTTCTGTTCCAGTCTCGTATTGTTCGTGGAAAGAAGGATTGTCGGTATGCCTCTGTGTGGGCTCTAATCTCTCTGATTTTATCCTCACGATCTCTTCGCGAGATATACGTAAGAGGGAGTAATATACTCTTCGGTGAAGGTATGTTCTCGAAACGTCAACAACAGCCCGTACCGAGCTACTGAGCGTCTCTCCAGCAGAGTCTTCCACTGGAGTTTACCTATCATCTCCGTAACACTTTCGCGATTACTAAATTATCCTGTAACGAAGCGCGCTGCTCTCCGTTGGATCTTCTCTATCTCTTCTATCAACCCTATCTGGTACGGATCCCACACTGCTGAGCAGTATTCAAGCAGTGGGCGAACAAGTGTACTGTAACCTACTTCGTTTTCGGATTGCATTTCCTTAGGATTCTTCCAATGAATCTCATTCTGGCATCTGATTTACCGACGATCAACTTTATATGATCATTCCATTTTAAATCACTCCTAATGCGTACTCCCAGATAATTTATGGAATTAACTGCTTCCAGTTGCTGACCTGCTATACTGTAGCTAAATGATAAGGGATCTTTCCTTCTATGTATTCGCAGCACATTACACTTGTCTACATTGAGATTCAATTGCCATTCCCTGCACCATGTGTCAATTCGCTGCAAATCCTCCTGCATTTCAGTACAATTTTCCATTGTTACAACCTCTCGATATACCACAGCATCATCCGCAAAAAGCCTCAGTGAATTTTGTCCGTCATTGAAGCGACCTGGAAACCTGAGTGAAATGATCCGCATGTCGAAATGCTCGTGTAAAAACTCCAACACAGTGTTTGCAGTATGTGGCCTTGCTCCATCTTGCATGAGCCACTGCGTGTTGAAGGGCAAGGCAGTAGGAAGAAGCTGTGGAATGAAGCTATTGCGACGCATGCTCAAATAACGCTCGCTGTTCACAGTTTCTTCAAAGAAAAAGGGTCAAGTAAGTCCGTGACTGGAAATTGCTGCCCACGCTGTAATCCTGGGAGCATAATGTTGTCGTTCATGAAGCACTTGTTGGTTTTCAGTGGCCCAAAAGCGTACATTTTTCTTGTTAACCACACCGTATAAATGAAAATGCGCCTCGTTTGAAAACCAAATATTGAGAGTTTCTTCCCTATCCTCCGCCCACTGAGCAAACAGTAGTCTCTGCTGCTTGTGTTCTTCAGTGAGCTTCTGTGCACAGGTCGTCTTGTATGGGTACATATGGAGGTCACTTTTAAGAATGCGTTGAACAGAGCGTCTGGATATTCCCAGTTGCACTGCTGCCTTTCTACACGATTACCCCGGGACTTCTCTGTACAGCAACTCGTACCGCTTCAATATTCTCCGGCGAACAAACAGGCTTAGGCCGAGGTCCCTTCGCTTCCAATACTGTTCCTTCCTGTACAACTTTATTGTACAACCTGTGCATGGTCTTCTTGCAAGGGACCCATCGTGTGTTAAAACTGTTGTCGAAAACGCCTCTGAGTCACAACAAGGCTTTTCGTTTCATGAGAAAGTAACACAACTGCCGATCGTTGCTGTGTCGTCAGTCTTCCACTGTCAGCCATTGCTGCTTACTAGTCTCCTAGCGGCAGTATCGTGAATTACACGTCATTTCGTAACTGTTTTTCCAAGCTCTGCTGGTACTGCTGTAGAGATCCCAGCGGGATATCTAATGTGCGTCTTAAATTGTGAGAGAAACAATTGGTAACACATTTCGTGCGCCACCCTGTATTTTTCCACTTTTGATACACTGGTGAAATAGTTCCAATGTTTTAGGAAGTACTTACAGTAACTGTTGTTGCTATGAACTAAACGTATTCGATACATCAATCCCAGAATTACTGAAAAGAAACACAAATTAGCTCTATTTCTCGAAAACATGCTGATACTGCAATTAACATCTTTTTTAGGCACATGCTGCGACCTACTGGAAACAAACCGAAAAGAAAAGTAGAGATTCACTGAGAAGACACGGTATCAAGTGTGTATTAAAAGCAGGCTCAGTAAGTTTAGTTTATTCTCTGAGCTGGGAGAAAGAACTGGACGCTGCGTGAGGCCTGAGGAGCATACAATTACAGTCATGCTCATAAATTAAGCATAATGCTGATATATGCTGAAACAACGCTCTGGTGGGCGGTTTGCGGGTTTAAATCACCTCGGGGTATGACCATGCGGTGCATTTGACCTGCGGTCGTCGCACGGTGGCGCTGGCAGCAGTCCACATACGCAGAGGTGTGTTGGTGCATGTCAGAGTACGGTGCAGCGAATAAGTGTGCAGACGTTTTCAGACGCGCTAATGGTGACTGTGTCTTGAAAATGGCTCAAAGAACACATATTGATGACGTTATGAGGGGTAGAATACTAGGGCGACTGGAAGCTCGTCAAACACAGCCGGTCGTAGCACGGGCCCTCTGTGAGCCACTAAGTGTGATCTCACGATTATGGCAAAGATTCCAGCATACATGAAACGTGTCCAGGCGCTACAGTACGGGACGTCCACAGTGTGCAACACCACAAGAAGACCGATATCTCACCATCAGTGCCCGCAGACAACCACGGAGTACTGCAGGTAGCCTTGCTCGGGACCTCACCGCAGCCACTGGAACAGTTGTCTCCAGAGACAGTCTACAGACGACAGAACAGACATGGTTTATTCGCCCGGATACCTGCAAGGTGCATTCCACTGATCCCTGGCCACAGGAGATCCCATAAAGAACGCATTACGTAGTCATTAGAACAGTGGTCCCAGGTTATGTTCACGGACGAGTCCAGGTATAGTCTGAACAGTGATTTTCGCCGGGTTTTCATTTGGCGTGAACCAGGAACCAGAACCAACTCCTTAATGTCCTTAAAAGGGACCTATATAGAGGTCTTGGTTCATTGGTGTGGGGTGGGATTATGATTGCTGCACGCACACCCCTGCATGTCTTTGACAGAGGAACTGTAACAGGTCAGGTGTATCGGGACCTCATTTTGCACCAGTATGTCCTCCTTTTCAGGGGTGCAGTGGGTCCCACCTTACACCTGATGGATGATAACGCACGGCCCCATTAAGCTGCCATCGTGGAGGAGTACCTTGAAACAGAAGATATCAGGCGAACGGAGTGGCCAGCCTGTTCTCCAGACCTAAACCTCATCGAGCACGTCTGGGATGCTCTCGGTCGACATATCGCTTGCACGTCTTCAAACCTCTAGGACACTTCAGGAGCTCCGACAGGCACTGGTGCAAGAATGAGAGGCTATACCCCAGCAGCCGCTCGACCGCTTGATCCAGAGTATGCCAACCCGTTGTGTGGCCTGTGTACGTGTGCATGGTGATCATATCCCATATTGATGTCGGGGTACATGCGCAGGAAAGAGCGGCGTTTGGTAGCAAATATGTTTCGGGACGGCTTTCTCAACTTATCACCAATACCGTGGACTTACAGATCTGTGTCGCGTGTGTTCCCTATGTGCCTATTCTATTAGCGCCAGTTTTGTATAAGCCCACGTTGTGTGGCACCACATTCTGCTATTATCCTTAATTTATGAGCATGAGTGTAGTATGAGGGCGTTGAGAAAGTACTGCAACACAGTTTTTTCCCGTCCAGTTTCGGTTCAAGAAACCGGAATTTGTAGTAGTGCTCAGAGCCGTTTGGACCATGTTTGAACCCATAAATCTCCTATTGCGGTGGAGCTGATAATGCGAGGAGTGAATGGGGAAGGAAGACGGGCAGGGGGAGAGGAACAGGATAACAACAGAGATGTGAGGATGGAGGACATGAACACAGTGAGGGGGAGGAGGAAATGGGTTGTGAAAGGAAAGACGAGGAGGTAGACACAGAGAGGACGTCAGCAGATGAACAGGGGATGGAAAACGGACGAGATGGATAGAGAGATGTTGGAGGAGGAGATGAGCAAATAGGAGTAGGAAATGAACAGAGAAAGGGAAGAGGAAGTAGAGAGATAGAGAGGTCTGCAGGAGACACACAGAGAGAGAGGAAGAAGGAGAGGGGAGGAAGAGGGGGCAGAGAAGTGGGGAGTGGAGGGGGCAGGCAGCGGAGGGGGTAAAAGGACAGAGAGGCGAGAGAAAGGTGGAGATTGGCTTATAGAATTAGAATAAATACATTCCCGGGCAACACCGAGTACTCAGTTAGACACTGTCAGGCAGGATTCTTATCTTTGTTAGGTAGCTTACAGTTCTGATGTGGGCTGTAGGGGTGAACCCGTCGTCAGTGCGCTACACGTCGACTCGGTGAGGGGCAGTTGACCAATTTTTCGCGTCCCGTTGCTGCAGTCAAATGCCAGGCACGCCACGGAGGCTGCCTTACGGACGCGTTCCTCCAGTCTGCGAGGGAAGGGACTTAATTTCGCGTGTCAGCCGGCGGAGGTGTCGCATCTCGCCGGCAGCGGAGCGAGGCGGCGGTCCATTAATAACGCGGGCCCGGGTCGGCCGCGGAAAGGCTCCATCCACCTGCCGTGTCGTCACCGCAGCCTCGGCGCCGCCTTAGAGGCGCCTTCTGCCGCAGCGCCCCCATCCATGTGTCACCCGTTCTCCGTCATAACGCTTGCATAAATACCTGTCAACACAGCTCGTGTGCAACAGTATCGGTCCGAACGAGATTACCATTCGCTACCGTGCTGCAATACACTGCTTGAATTTTTAGTTGTGGGACATCCACAACTGTTCTGCACCGTGTTATCACCATCAAATCCACTACAGTTGTAAAATCCTGTTATTGACTGAAGTCTTACACAAGTCGCTATGCAGTACCACGGTTTCAGGGTCTTAACCCCATCTTCAAGTGTATCTGAAATCTAAAGTAATACACAGTTGTAACCTACTTCCAGCATTTAAAAAATTTAAAAATTAAAATTTAGAAACTAAAAAAATGTATTAAAAATAGTTTACCTTAGGACGTCATGTCCATGCCCAAACAGCGAGTAGGCAAAACATCTACCATAGATGGACCATCATAATTCTATCTATCGCTTGAGCCTTGTTCCGCAGGGTCAGCCATCATTAAACGGATTTGGCATAAGGCATGGCCGGATGTCCTTCCTGCCACCACCCCATACCCCCCCCCCCCCCCCAGGACGGAATTAGTGTACCCCAACTGCGTCGAGTGTAATCCATGGAATAATGCGAACGTGTTCAGATGTCTGCGAGCCGTGTAACTGAGGCGGAACATGGGGACCAGCCCGGTATTCACCCAGCGGAATGTGGAAAACCGCCTAAAAACCACATCCAGGCTGGCCGGCACATCGGCCCTCGTCGTTAATCCGCCGGGCGGATTCGATCCGGGGCCGGCGCGCCTACCCGAGTCCAGGAAGCAGCGCGTTAGCGCTCTCGGCTACCCTGACTGGTCGTAGACGGACCGTCATGATATCATGATGCCGAAATGCGGCTGCAAATAGCCCCAACTCCCAGTTGCAGCCTGGGAAAATGCTCCCTGTTCCAAAATCACCACCAGCACTGCATACTGTCTACAGTAATAACGCCACTGTAGGACATTAGGTGAACGTCATGCGCAAGATCAAACTTAACGTAAGTAACTACCGTGCGCTGCGGAAAGAAAATCAGTTTATACCTGATATGGCGAACCACGATAAAACGGCAGTCTATCCACTTAGCATTAGATAATCATAAACTAGGGAATATTCAGGAGGATCTCACTGTATAAGTTCCTAAACTTCCATGGCCGATGTCATTCTGGATAAAATAATTTTCGGTATTGGGCCACGTCATTGTAAGCAGTGAAACACTTTGAAGAGCAATGTTGCAATAAAAAATATGTTGTTGTTCTGGTCTTCACTACAGAGACTGGTTTGATGCAGCTCTCCATGCTACTCTCTCCTGTACAAGCTTCTTCATCTTCCAGTACCTACAGCAACCTACATCTTTCAATCCGCTTAGTGTATTCATCTCTTGGTCTCCCTCTACGATTTTTACCCTCCACGCTGCCCTCCAGTACTAGTCAAGTTATGCCACAACTTTCTCTTCTTCCAAATTCAAGCGATCCCTTCTTCTAGTCAAGCTGTGCAACAAATTTCACTTCTCCCCAATTCTATTCAGTACCTCCTCATTAGTTATGTGATCTACCCATCTAATCTTCAGCATTCTTCTGTAGCACCACATTTCGATAGCTTCTATTCTCTTCTTCTCTAAACTATTTATCGTCCATATTTCACTTCCATACACGGATACACTGCATATATTTACTTTCAGAAACGACTTCCTGACACTTAAATCTATAATCGATATTAACAAATTTCTCTGATTCAGAAACGCTTCCCTTGCCATTGCCATTATACATTCTATATCCTCTGTACTTCGGCCATCATCAGTTATTTTGCTCCCAAATAACAAAACTCATCTAATACTTTAAGCATCTCATTTCTTAATCTAATTTCCTCAGCATCACCGATTTATTTCGACTGCATTCCATTATCCTCATTTCGCATTTGTTGATGTTCATCTTATATCCTCCTTTCAAGACACTGGGTTATGACAGGAGTTTTCAGCGTTAATTTTGGTCAATAATCATATGAAATACTGATAGCCGTTACGTCGGCCGCTGTGGTCGAGCGGTTCTAGGCGATTCAGACTGGAACCGCGTGACCGCTACGGTCGCACGTTCGAATCCTGCCTCGGGCATGGATGTGGCATGGATGTATGTGATGTCCTTAGGTTAGTTAGGTTTAAGTAGTTCTAAGTCTACGGAAGTGATGACCTCAGATGTTAAGTCCCACAGTGCTCAGAGCCATTTGAAGCATTTGATAGCCGTTAGACAGGCAACTGACCACTGTGGATCATGAACCGCGAAACAGGTTACCCCGTCTTCCACAGCAATATAGTTCAGAACCTTACAACTGGGGCTACCGCAGCTATGAGTATTCATTTGGGTATGGTTCAAATGGCTCTGAGCACTATGGGACTTAACAGCTGAGGTCCTCTACAACTTATAACTACTTAAACCTAACTAACCTAAGGACATCACATACATCCATTCGCGAGGCAGGATTCGAACCTGCGACCGTAGCGTTCGCGTGGTTCGAGACAGTAGCGCCTAGAACCGCTCGGCCACAATGGTCGGCTTGGGTATAAATAACCGCTTCAGCTGTATTTAGTCCTTTATTACTGCATCACAACCAGTTTCGTGGGACCAAAAGCCACATCTTCTGGTGAAAGAGCGAAAAAGCTCGGAATCTTTTTACCCAACATTCGTTGCCCATCAAAAGAGAACAATGCTAAAAGACGGCATGACATGGACTAAAAAGATGGTTCAAATGGATCTGAGCACTATGGGAGTTAACAGCTGAGGTCATAAGTCCCCTAGAACTTAGAACTACTTCAACCTAACTAACCTAAGTACATCACACACATCGATGCCCGAGGCAGGATTCGAACCTGCGACCGTAGCGGTCGCTCGGCTGCAGACTGTAGCGCCTAGAACCGCACGCCCACTCCGGCCGGCACACTACATTGCAATCTGGCAGTTTTTAATCTATGTCATTCCGTCTTTTAGTACTGTTTTCTTCTGAGGGACAGCGAATGTTTGGTAAAAAGATTGCGAGATTCTCCGCACTAGTGTTTTAATCACATGTACACCTGAAGATGTGGCTTTTAGTGGCACGAAACTGGTTGTGTTCCAGTAATAGAGGACAAATACAGCTGAAGCGGTTATTTATATCCAGTATAATTTAGAGCTGCAGTCCCCACTATCAAGGTCACGGTAGGGAAGAGATTAAAGGACTCACCGGTAACTCGTCGTCAGCACACGAGTTTCTCCCAGCCGCGACCCGCTGGCAGACGGCCGGGAAGGGGTCGGTAAGCCCCGCTCGGAGGCCGGAAACTTGCGCCCTCTCAACGCCACCCCCGCCACCCCCCACTGCGCTCCCGGGAGCTCGGCGCTACAGCGTCAACAACAGCGGCGCCCCGGGAAAAGTTGCTCGCCCCCACCGAGCCGCGATTTGCTTTTCTTCGCTAGCGGCCAAGTTTACGCGCGGAAAAATTCCTACTCAACAGGATAATGGTCTCTTATGGGCGCGTTTAGAGACGGGCCGAGCGACTCCCAGAAAACACTTTCTTCGCTCGCTCCTTTTGTGTGCGTCCGCCCGGGCCGGACTTCTTTTTGCCGTGCCTCCGCTTCGGGAGCGGAGGCTGTTTTGTGACCAGGGCGCGCCGCTGCCGCCGGGAAGTTCATTTTAATGGCTGCCCTCGGAGCGGCAAGTTCCCTCCGTCGTGGGAGGAGGCATTCTTGCCCACCATATTTCAGCTGCCGGCGGCTCCGAAATTTGGTCAATGCCGCAGCGGCCCAGACAATCGAGTGAGACACACAGCTACCTCCTTCCTCGCGTCCGTCGCGGCGTACCCCTTTGTTCTGTGCAGTGTTGTTCAAAAGTGCGCCGTGCGGGTACATCGTGGCGCGGTGCAATATCGATAGATCCCTCTCGTTGCCAGCATGACTGGCGATGGTAGTGCCAGAGCCATTTCCGCCACCAGAGGAAAACGCACTGACGATTAGTTTAAATGTAAGCTCGACCGCGGGGGCTTTTGCTCTCTTTCAGTGGTCGGGTTTCGGGCTCTTTGTGTGGCAACGGCTGACAATAAGCGCCGTGACGTCGTGGTCGCTAAGTTTCTCGGTTCGTTGCGGCATTTGGAATGATAGTCAGAGAGGGTTACGTCATATCCTGTGCCGAAACCAGAATAGAAGGAGGCGTTGACAACCACATACAACACAACAAACCACTTGGGGAGACACAAGCACGACCACCGAGAACGTAACCAAGTCCCTAAGTGAAGTGACTCAGAAGGGACCAACCAACCAACAACACAAGCTGCGACATGGTCGCGAATTGAACAGTGACCCGAATATACACTCCTGGAAATTGAAATAAGAACACCGTGAATTCATTGTCCCAGGAAGGGGAAACTTTATTGACACATTCCTGGGGTCAGATACATCACATGATCACACTGACAGAACCACAGGCACATAGACACAGGCAACAGAGCATGCAAAATGTCGGCACTAGTACAGGGTATATCCACCTTTCGCAGCAATGCAGGCTGCTATTCTCTCATGGAGACGATCGTAGAGATGCTGGATGTAGTCCTGTGGAACGGCTTGCCATGCCATTTCCACCTGGCGCCTCAGTTGGACCAGCGTTCGTGCTGGACGTGCAGACCGCGTGAGACGACGCTTCATCCAGTCCCAAACATGCTCAATGGGGGACAGATCCGGAGATCTTGCTGGCCAGGGTAGTTGACTTACACCTTCTAGAGCACGTTGGGTGGCACGGGATACATGCGGACGTGCATTGTCCTGTTGGAACAGCAAGTTCCCTTGCCGGTCTAGGAATGGTAGAACGATGGGTTCGATGACGGTTTGGATGTACCGTGCACTACTCAGTGTCCCCTCGACGATCACCAATGGTGTACGGCCAGTGTAGGAGATCGCTCCCCACACCATGATGCCGGGTGTTGGCCCTGTGTGCCTCGGTCGTATGCAGTCCTGATTGTGGCGCTCACCTGCACGGCGCCAAACACGCATACGACCATCATTGGCACCAAGGCAGAAGCGACTCTCATCGCTGAAGACGACACGTCTCCATTCGTCCCTCCATTCACGCCTGTCGCGACACCACTGGAGGCGGGCTGCACGATGTTGGGGCGTGAGCGGAAGACGGCCTAACGGTGTGCGGGACCGTAGCCCAGCTTCATGGAGACGGTTGCGAATGGTCCTCGCAGATACCCCAGGAGCAACAGTGTCCCTAATTTGCTGGGAAGTGGCGGTGTGGTCCCCTACGGCACTGCGTAGGATCCTACGGTCTTGGCGTGCATCCGTGCGTCGCTGCGGTCCGGTCCCAGGTCGACGGGCACGTGCACCTTCCGCCGACCACTGGCGACAACATCGATGTACTGTGGAGACCTCACGCCCCACGTGTTGAGCAATTCGGCGGTACGTCCACCCGGCCTCCCGCATGCCCACTATACGCCCTCGCTCAAAGTCCGTCAACTGCACATACGGTTCACGTCCACGCTGTCGCGGCATGCTACCAGTGTTAAAGACTGCGATGGAGCTCCGTATGCCACGGCAAACTGGCTGACACTGACGGCGGCGGTGCACAAATGCTGCGCAGCTAGAGCCTTTCGACGACCAACACCGCGGTTCCTGGTGTGTCCGCTGTACCGTGCGTGTGATCATTGGTTGTACAGCCCTCTCGCAGTGTCCGGAGCAAGTATGGTGGGTCTGACACACCGGTGTCAATGTGTTCTTTTTTCCATTTCCAGGAGTGTAGAATAAATTTCCTTTATTTCACGTCAGTGTTCACAAATTTTTTTGTCATCAGACTGCCGGTTTCGGTCTATAATGATCATCTTCAGATGTTTTATAAAAACCATGTCATGGCTCCCGTATATTAAGACAGATCTGAAGATCTTATTATTAAATGTTTCCCTGAGACATTTAAGTCTGTTTTTATTATCTAAGGTAATGATCGAAGCAGACACGGATTCGAGTCCTGGCCGCAGCGCAAATTTTAATTCATTTCGTCTGCTTCGATAATTATCGTAGATAATAAAAATAGACTTAATTGTCTCAGGGAAACATTTACTAATACGATCTATAAGATGACCAATGGTACAAGGACGACCCATTACGTCCAGTGCTGGGGTGCTTGCCAATATCGACAGTAGTGACAATATATAAGCGAAAAATGAAATGAAGTTTGTGTTTGGGAGGGCACTCAGCTTACTTAGTTCGTGCAGGAATGTAGACCATTGCGCTGTGGTAGTGCAATGGTTAGCATTTCTCGCCGGCGCGGTAGCTCAGCGTGCTAGGTCAGTGGGTTAGCTGCCTTCTGCAATAAAAAAAACTGAGTGAATGGATAAACGAAAAACTTAAACGGACATCATAGGACGTCCGCACCGAATAAATAGAACAAACTATAACGAACGAAATGAGATTAAAAAGAAAAAAAAGCAAGCACGACGACCCGGGTTCGAGTCCCGGCCGCAGCACAAATTTTAAATCATTTCGTCTGCTTTGATCATTATCGTAGATCTGAAGATGTTCATTATAGACCGAAACCGGTAGTCTGATGACAAAAAAATTTGTGACCATTGACGGTAAGTAAACGAAATTCGACAAATAACACATGACAGTGTATGCGGTAACACCCACAAACAACACAGCAGGCAACAACAACACAAAACAGAGCATGTACAAAAGCAGTGACACCACATATTAAGACTCTAGCAACAAGTAGAGGCTCGCTGACCTTTTATTCGGAGGTTCCTCCCCCCCAATGACGCATTGCATACCGCACACAAGATGAGCATTAATAAAAGCGACAAACTGTAGGGACGGGTTCATGACGGGAAATGGATGAAGAAAGGCCCCTTGAAAATGTCTCCGGAACTGCATCGTTGCCACGGTAGAGGGCGCCGACGAATGACAGTTCCTCTGACCGCGTGCCGTGTGTTCCCTGTGTGTTACAGGCTGCATGATTGACGCAGCGTACTGTAAGCAGCAGAATGGTTCGGTAATCATGTTGGGAAGAAGCCCAGATGGCGTTTGTGTACGGCCAAGCAGACGGGAAAGGTCCAGAGGCACAAACTGGTCCTCCAAATCTGGTGAATGCACAGTCGGCCACTTCCTTGGAAGTTTGTCTGTCTGAAAGGAGCCACGATTGGTGAATGTGAGGGTACGTGTTTTGCTATAGCCGTGCTGCCTCTCGACCATTTCGATGTTGTTGGCCGTACACAAACACCACCTCGGCTTGTTCCCGACATGAGTACCAGAGACAGAGGAACTTTAAAAAAAATGGTTCAAATGGCTCTGAGCACTATGGGACTTAACATCTGAGTTCATCAGTCCCCTAGAACTTACAAGGGAACCTCCCCATCGCAACCCCCCCCCCCCCCCCCCAGATTTAGTCATAAGTTGGTACAGTGGATAGGCCTTGAAAAACTGAACACAGATCAATCGAGAAAAGAGGAAGAAGTTGTGTGGAACTATAAAAAAAATTAGTAAAATATACAAACTCAGTAGTCCACGCGAAGATAGGCAACATCAAGGACATTGGAACTCTAGGAGAGCCGTGGTCCCGTGGTTAGCGAGAACAGCTACGGAACGAGAGGTCCCAGGTTCAAGTCTTCCCTCGAGTGAAAAGTTTAATTTTTTGTTTTCAGTATATGTGACAAACTTATGTTTTCATCACTTTTTTGGGAGTGACTATCACATCCACAAGAAAACCTAAATCGGGCAAGGTAGAAGAATCTTTTTACCCATTCGCCAAGTGTACAAGTTAGGTGGGTCGACAACATTTTCCCGTCATGTGACGCACATGCCGTCACCAGTGTCGTATAGAATATATCAGACGTGTTTTCCTGTGGAGGAATCGGTTCACCTATGACCTTGCGATCAAATGTTTTCGGTTCCCATTGGAGAGGCACGTCCTTTCGTCTACTAATCGCACGGTTTTGCGGTGCGGTCGCAAAACACAGACACTAAACTTATTACAGTGAACAGAGACGTCAATGAACGAACGGACAGATCATAACTTTGCGAAAATAAAGAAAGTGAAATTTTTATTTGAGGGAAGACTTGAACCAAGGACCTCTCACTTCGCAGCTGCTCACGATAACCACGGGACCACGGTGCTCCTGAGCTCATAATCTCCTTGATGTTGCCTGTCTTGCACATGAACTACCTAGTTTGTATATTTTACTAATTTTTTTCATAGTTCCACACAACTTCTTCCTGTTTTATGCATTGATCTGTGTTCAGTTTTTCAAGGCCTATCCCCTGTGCCAACTTATAACTAAATCTGAGGGGGGTGCGATGGGGAGGTTCCCTTGTTAGAACTACTTAAACGTAGCTAACCTAAGGACATCACACACATCCATGCCCGAAGCAGGATTCGAACCTGCGACCGTAGCGGTCACGCGGTTCCAGACTGAAGCGCCTAGAACCGCTCGGCCACACCGGCCGGCAGAGGAACTTTCATTCTTCTTTCATTCTTCAGCGCCATATAGAGCGCTATCTACCGTGGGAACGATGCATTTCTGGACACGTTAATTGGTTTCTTTTTTCTCCATTTCCACTCAGGAATCCATCGGTGCAGTTTTTCGGTTTTGTTCACTCTTTATACATACTTTACACAAGCAATATTGTAATATTCGTCTTATTGTGTGTAAGCGGAAGCATATTTCCTTCTTTATGTAAAACTAAAATCAGTCTATTTTATATGTATGAAACATGTTTTCCGTATTAACCTTGTATAAAGGCATAAACGTAATTTATTAAGTTATATAAGGAATACTGCACTCAAGTAGCAATGAACTACATTCTATTTCTACTAATGAATGTAGAACCAAAAGTTCATTCTTTATGTAAAGGTAAAATTCATGTATTCGATATATCCAGTGTTCAATCAATATATGTACTGTATAACACGAGGTGTATCGAACGACCACATAGAATAAACCACAACTACCAACAATAAGACAAACAAACAACTGCTGACTATCATGTAGTGTCCTGACACGCAAAACTCCAAGTAATATATAAACACATCAAACACAACAAAGCTGCTTGAACACACAATATGTCAGATGAGAATAGCTCGAGGTACTACCACTGTCTTCTCACCTGAATTACGTAGGAATAGGTTATTGTCAACGAACAAACTAGTCAGACTACACTACACATCTAAATGTAGCATATTGCAACCTGCTTTTATCGCACTTATTGTATTCGATTTTTTTTTATGTTTGCATTACATAAATCATATTCTCCTCATCTAGATGGAAACAAATTATACAGAACGACTTCAATAATCGTAAAGTATTGGATTGTCTATAACGTCAGATAAATTTTTATTTGTTATGTTCTTTACATTATTTAAAATAACGTTAACAACTGCGTACCAATAACATTGAAACAATAAGAAGTCTCTGCTATTAAATTTCGTAGCATCAAACAGACTTTACATTTCAAGGCAGTTGGTCCCTCTGGGACTGTTAACGAGATAAACGAAATGAATGTCCTATGTCGGCCGGATCAGTGGAGGTTGCTCGGTGTATAAGTGAAACGTCGCCTTAGAAAAATTATTGAATTACTGTGCTGACAAATCTCTTACATTATTTGATTTTCAAACAGCTGAGCAAAACTGAACGTACTCAGACATTTCACTCTTTACCTATTCTGATTAACACTAAACTGACACACAATATTTTTTTTAGCGCAACGCAATCTGACTTTCAATAATCCCTACAAAAGAATGGCCCTGACTAAAAATAACCTATACCTTTCACAAATGACTTACCTCACAAAAAACTTTGTTACTCGAACTACTGCAATACAGCGAGCGCCACTACTGCCACCTAAATAAAAGATTCAAACTACTGAAGGCACTAACTACTGATAGGCATAGTTAGCAAATGAAAGATTTTGGTAGAGATCAAACAATGTATTTACCTTAGTAGTGTTCAAAAGTCATAATATATATATATATATATATATATATATAGCAGTTCATGACATCCATTGTTAGAAATTCTTCTTCTGATGGACACACGTCCAGATCATCCGCTCTCAAAAATCCGCCATCTCACTTCCCCACATCCACCACTGCTGTCGGCTCACCTCCAACTGCGCAACGCTACGCGCTGTTAACAGCCAACAGCCCGACAGTACAACAGCGAATATTACAACAATGCCACCCAGGCACAGACTGCACACAGCACAGCCAGTGATTTTCATACAGTGCGCTACGTGGCGTTACCAATATGAAAACCTAAACAGCCTACTTACGTAAGTTATGTTGCTTGGGCAGCTGCTTTTACTTGGATTTGGATCATTCGTAAGAAGCGTGTGTCCACAAAAATGGTTCAAATGGCTCTGAGCACTATGGGACTCAACATCTTAGGTCATAAGTCCCCTAGAACTTAGAACTACTTAAACCTAACTAACCTAAGGACATCACACACACCCATGCCCGAGGCAGGATTCGAACCTGCGACCGTAGCAGTCCTGCGGTTCCGGACTGCAGCGCCAGAACCGCTAGACCACCGCGGCCGGCGTGTGTCCACAGTCAATCTAGTGATCCATCTCACAATCACATAAAATAATGTGCACTAGAAACCGCCGTAATCAGTTTCTGCTATTCTCTACTCTTGTGAGACATGTTATACTTTGTGCAGGGGCTGTAAATATTACGAATACTATATACACTGACAGAAAAAGAAATCGCAACACCAAGGGGGAGTTGTGCGACATAAGTGGAAGTTGGTAGGCGTGTTTCTCCATCTAAAAGATGATATCTATTCAGATTTTGCGCCTGTCCCATAAGAGTGGGAAATCATGTTTGCTTTAAATACACGCATTAACTGTCGGGGGCTTTTGTTACCTTTGAGAGTGAACGTGGCGAGTTGATGTTAGTCGGGAACGCCTTTAAGCTGGCAAAGACACAATTTTCAACACCTCACTGATTTTCAATGATAAGGTGTTATACGACTACGAGAAGCTGGATGCTCCTCCTACGATATTGCAGACATACTTGGCAGGAATATAGCCACTGTACATGACTACTGGCAGCGGTGGTCACGTGACCATCGTGTGCGGCTTATGGCGCATCGTACTGCATCTGAGCACCAGTTGACACCGCAGTGACACAACGAACTGTTACCTGAGCTACAGGTTGTACAACATAATTATGCAAGTACATTCAGTGGTATATGTGGACACTATCAGCAAAATATGTTGCGAACAGAGGTGATAGTAAAGAAATAGTCATTTCAACCCTGATGTTATTGCATGAACACTGAAAATGTATTAAGCAGCAAACTTGTTGCCTTTCATTGTGTGTTTTTTTTTTTCTTTTGTGGGGTTCAGCGACAGAAAGTTTAGAAACTGTTTGAAATTACGTATAATGTTGGTTGACAGTCACCAACTACTCTCATCCCCAAATACTAGAAGGATGTAGTCTGGGTTATTTTGGGCGTAGTGAATGAAGCTGGCTGAACTCATATGCACAGTTTCTAAGTGTTAAATATTTGTTGTAAAATTTTACTTCTTGATGAGTAGATTATGACAGCATTTTAAATTTTCAAACGAAATACTAAATACTGAAAATGAAATTTTCATTGACCCTTGAAACGTGAAGAGTTTGACAGAGCACTGAGAGACCTGAGTCGAAACAAGGCCCCGGGAGTAGACAACATTCTATTAGAACTACTGACGGCCTTGGGAGAGCCAGTCCTGACAAAACTCTACCATCTGGTGAGCAAGATGTATGAGACAGGAGAAATACCCTCACACTTCAAGAAGAATATAAAAATTCCAATCCCAAAGAAAGCAGGTGTTGACAGATGTGAAAATTACCGAACTATCAGTTTAATAAGTCAGGGCTGCAAAATACTAACGCGAATTCTTTACAGACGAATGGAAAAACTGGTAGAAGCCAACCTTGGCGAAGATCAATTTGGATTCCGCAGAAATGTTGGAAAACGTGAGGCAATACTGACCCTACGACTTACCTTAGAAAATAGCATTTGTAGACTTAGAGAAAGCTTTTGACAATGTTGACTGGAATACTCTCAAATTCTAAAGGTGGCAGTGGTAAAATACAGGGAGCGAAAGGCTATTTACAATTTGTACAGAAACCAGATGACAGTTATGAGAGTCGAGGGGCATGAAAGGGAAGCAGTGGTTGGGAAGGGAGTGACACCGGGTTGTAGCCTATCCCCGATGTTATTCAATCTGTATATTGAGCAAGTAGTAAAGGAAACAAAAGACAAATTCGAAGTAGGTATTAAAGTCCATGAAGAAGAAATAAAAACGTTGAGATTCGCCGATGACATTGTAATTCTGTCAGAGACAGCAAAGGAATTGGAAGAGCAGTTGAACGGAATGGACAGTGTCTTGAAAGGAGGATATAAGATGAACATAAACAAAAGCAAAACGAAGATAATGGAATGTAGTCGAATTAAGTCGGGTGATGCTGAGGGAATTAGATTAGGAAATGAGACACTTAAAGTAGTAAAGGAGTTTTGCTATTTGGGGAAAAATATAACTGATGATGGTTGAAGTAGAGAGGATATATAATGTAGACTGGCAATGGCAACGAAAGCGTTTCTGAAGAAGAGAAATTTGCTAACATCGAGTATAGGTTTAAGTGCCAGGAAGTTGTTTCTGAAAGTATTTGTATGGAATGTAGCCATGTATGGAGGTGAAACGTGGACGATAAATAATTTGTACAGGAAGAGAATAGAAGCTTTCGAAATGTGGTGCTACAGAAGAATGCTGAAGATTAGATGGGTAGATCACATAACTAATGAGGAGGTATTGAATAGGATTGGGGAGAACAGGAGTTTGTGGCACAACTCGACTAGAAGAAGGGATCGGCTGGTAGCATATGTTCTGAGGCATCAAGGGGTCACAAATTTAGCATTGGAGGGCAGCGTGGAGGGTAAAAATCGTAGAGGGAGACCAAGAGATGAATACACTAAGCAGATTCAGAAGGATGTAGGTTGCAGTAGGTACTGGGAGATGAAGAAGCTTGCACAGGATAGAGTAGCATGGAGAGCTGCATCAAACCAGTCTCAGGACCGAAGACAACAACAACAACAACAACAACAACATGAAGCCGGTAGAGACGCAACCTACACCTGAGATCGGGTGAGCATTCTGGCCGTTTAGTAATGACTACGGGATGGCAGCTATAGGGATCTGAACCGACGTCCTCCCGAGAGCGGGTGTGGTGTCTTTGGTGCCTCAGCCACCTCGATCGCTGCTGCGCTTGTGGTCGTGCGCGCGGAGGAGTCGTCTGTTGTGAAACCTGAGAATGCTTCCTGCCAGCAAGGAAGCAAGTGTTCCCCGCGTTGGTGCCAGCAGCAGCTTGTTGTGCTTGGCAGCTTCTGGCACCAGGCGAGGGCTTCTGCTGCCAGAGTCGTATGTTGTCTTTGTTACCTCGCCACTCTCCTGAATCTCTCATTCACTGTCTCAGAATACTATTATCGGGACGACGAGAGCCGCATACGTGCTAAGGGTACCTGCCTCCTATTTTTCACCTGGAGCCGGTTGTGGTGGCCGTGCAGATCTAGGCGCTTCAGTCCGGACCCGCGTGACTGCTACGGTCGCAGGTTCGAATCCTGCCTCGCGCATGGATGTGTGTGACGTGCTTAGGTTACTTAGGTTTAAGTAGTTCTAAGTTCTAGGGGACTGATGACCTCAGATGTTAAGTCCCATAGGCCTCAGAGCCATTTGAACCATTTTTTTTTTTGTTTGTTTTCATTTCGACTAAGTAATTCGTCACCCCTGGTAGCTTCGCTCACATAAACAGCGTTGAAACAAACACGAAAAGAAGGAAAATAAGTATAAACGAGAGTAACGCTTAGCGATACCGAAAAGAACAATGAATTTTAGTTTCAGAATATCTGCCGGCCGAAGTGGCCGTGCGGTTAAAGGCGCTGCAGTCTGGAACCGCAAGACCGCTACGGTCGCAGGTTCGAATCATGCCTCGGGCGTGGATGTTTGTGATGTCCTTAGGTTAGTTATGTTTAAGTAGTTCTAAGTTCTAGGCGACTGATGACCTCAGCAGTGGAGTCCCATAGTGCTCAGAGCCATTTGAGCCATTTTTCAGAATATCTGCAAAGTGCTTCCCTTTTTTTTGTTATTAGTCTGTGCCAGCCACCGACGGGGAACTTTATTAATGTTAATTTTTATTACTTTTACTTTAACTTAGTTGATTTTTCCGTAACTGCTTGGGAGAAAATATGTATAAATGAAAAGTCTAAACTGTGGATACTGTACAGTATTCTAGAATGAAATTTTTCACTCTACAGCGGAGTGTGCACTGATATGAAACTTCATCTCAGATTAAAACCGTTTGCCGGACCGAGACTCGAACTCAGGACCTTTGCCTTTCGCGGGCAAGCGCGGGCGCATTCTAGAAACATCCCCCAGGCTGTGGCTAAGCCATGTCTCCGCAATATCCTTTCTTTCAGGAGTGCTAGTTCTGCATGGTTCGCAGGAGAGCTTCTGTAAAGTTTGGAAGGTAGGAGACGAGGTACTGACGGCGTTACAGCTGTGAGGACGGGGCGTGAGTCGTGCTTGGGTAGCTCAGTCGGCAGAGCGCATGCCCGCGAAAGACAAAGGTCCCGAGTTCGAGTCTCGGTCCGGCACACAGCTTTAATCTGCCAGGATGTTTCACTCTACAGTATTAATTATTTTTCATAACCACGTTTCAGCTTACAAAGCCATCGTCGGACTACAACTATCTTCGTCAAAGAGGATGCAGTGCTGGTCAACAACATCAAAAAAGATTTAACACAAAAAAATAGATCAAATGGCTTTGAGCACTATGGGACTCAACTTCTGAGGTCATTAGTCCCCTACAACGTAGCACTAGTTAAACCTAACTAACCTAAGGACATCACACACATCCATGCCCGAGGCAAGATTCGAACCTGCGACCGTAGCGGTCTCGAGGTTCCAGACTGCAGCGCCTAGAACCGCACGGCCACTTCGGCCGGCAAGATTTAACACACGGAGTGCGCAAAAACAGAGAAATTGTTAGACCCGTACTGTTAAAGATGACTTTTACTTTATTTCTTCATCTCACGATCCATGAGAAATGTCATTTCCAATACTGTTAACCAATGCTGCACGCTTTTAGCATCTGCTGGCTTTCGGATAGGATATAGCTTTTTCCTTTTGACAGTGGCCAAATACTACTGTAAAGCTGTAGATCAGCACATGGTGATTTTTGTACACTTTCATATCTACTTTGTACATAGACCTTTATCTATGTAAATGAGACCTGTGCTCGCTTTATCATACAAATAGCTCTTGCATGTTTTCTACACTTGAGTTTTAACAGAAAAGTCTAAATTGGACTATAATTTGATCTTTTAGGAGATTTATTGCACGCTCTTGCAAATACGAGAATAGAATCTGCAGTAAATACAAGTGGTTATCTACAAACATTTCGGGGCAGTTTCAGTGTATTCTGAAAACGGTGCGATGAAACCATCTTGTCTGATCTCGAGAAAGAGTGGGTTTCCATTCCTCCACAGACATTCAGATCTCTCAGTCAAGGTGTTCCCAGTAGCGTTCGAGCCGTAATAAAGGCGACAGGTGGGCACATTCCACCTTAACGTCCACTAACAGGTGTTCGGCTGCTTTTCATCAAGTAATGGTTGAGGTGATCTGTGACAAAAGGCATGTGTCGCTTATGTTCCTTATTACAGACAGACAGACAGACAAGAAGCTGAGATTCGGAGGAAGCATTTTAAGGAAATAGAACTCATTCAGTGCAGTAATCACAACATGAAGAACGTGACCAGTGCTCTATACATTCACATCTACATCCGCATCGGAAAACTCCTTTACGGTGTCTGCCTGAGGGTACATCGTTACCAGAACAATTTCCCTACACACTATTCCATTCGCAATAGTGCGTGGGAAGAACCTGTCTGCATGAATCGAAATACCTGTAATTTAAGCATCGTGGTCTTTATCTGAGGTATATTTTGGAGCAAATAACACGTTTCTCGACTTACACTGCAATATGGGGACTTGGAATTTCGTCTTCATGACTCTGCAATGAACAACATCCACCAGCAAACCTGGTTGAGCATTCCAGATTCTGCGGCTCTTTTTTGAACATATTTTATCACTTACGCTATCTCAAACTGGAACTGGTAGGCGGCGAACTAACATGAGACTTCAGTGCTGGGTAGGGTACAAGTGTGTCTGAACACACATTGCAGCGAACAGTGCTAATGACGGGCCTCCGCAGCCGACGAACAATGCATGTGCGATGTTAACATCTCGACATCGGCAACTACGGCTGAAATGAGCTCGTAACCATCGGCACTGGAAGATTGCGTAGTGGCAGAGTGCTCCATGGTCTGATGAATCCCAATACCTTCTTCATTAAACTGATGGGAGTGGGCGAATCCATCGTCTTCCAGGGAACAGCTACTTGACAGCTGTACTGTGAGACGGGGACGAGCTAGCGGTGGTTCCACAATGCTCTGGGGAACATTCACGTGGGCATCCATGGGTCCAGTGCAGTTCGCGCAAGGCACAATGACGGCCAAGGAGTATCGTACACTGGTTGCAGACCACTTAACATCCTTTCACTACGACGATGTTTCCCGACGGCAATGGCATTTTTCAACAAGATAATGCGCCATGTCACAAGGCCAGGAATGTGATGGAGTGATTCGAGGAACATAGTGGCGAGCTACAGTTGAAGTGCTGCCCCCCCCAACTCTACAGATCTGAACCTCAGACACATCTGGGACGGCTTGAATGTGGCGTCAGAGCTCATCGCCAAACCGACCCCCCCCCCCCCCCCCCACATGCCCGAAATTTACGGGAATTAGGTGACTTGTGAGTGCAGATATGGTGCCAACTCCATCCAGCGACCTACCAAGGCGTCATTGCTTCCATGTCACGACTCGTCACCGCTGTTTTCTGTGCCAAAGGGCCATCAGGTAGGGGTCATAATAATCTGGCTCATAATTGTTAACTCGTAAATCGAAACATAGGTTGACCACAGCTGCTTGATAAACTGGTCTCATTTTATCCACATTGAGCCGTACGGGGTAATCGAAGGTCTCTTGTGAAGCAATCGCCCCCGCCTAGAATGTGGAGCACCATTTCCGATTTCCAGCAGCACTCCACGCAGACAAACACACTGTGTATGCCTCAGAAACCGAAGAGAAATTCGCCTCGCGGAGCCTTCCCATGACTTTCCGTCGCTCTGCGACGAATATTCAATACGCTTACGACAAACGTCTTATACAATGAAGTGACAAAAGTTATAGGATAGCGATATGCACATATACCTTAGACAACTGGAAAACTGTGGACTGGTCAGATGAGTCCCGTTTTCAGTTGGTAAGAGCTGCTGGCAGAGTTCGAACTTGGCGCAGACCCCAGGAAGCCACGGACCAAGTTGTCAACAAGCCACTATGCAAGTTGGTAGTCGCTCCATACTGGTGCTGGCCATGTTTACATGGAATTGGCTGGATCCTCTGGTCCAACTCAACCGATCATTGACAGGAAATGGTTATGTTCGACTACTGAGAGGCCATTTGCAGCCCATCGTAGACTTCATGTTCCCAAACAACTATGTCATGTCAGCGGGCCACTATTGTTCGCAATTCGTTTGAAGAACATTGTCGACAACTCGAGCGATTAATTTGGCTTCCCAGATCGCCCGACATGAATTCCATCGAACATTTATGAGACGTAATCGAGAGCGCAGTTCATGCACAAAATCCTGCACCATTCGCACTTTCACAGATTTGGACACTGGACTCGCGTTCGGGAGGACGACGGTTCAATCCCGCGTCCGGCCATCCTGATTTAGGTTTTCCGTGATTTCCCTAAATCGCTCAAGTTAAATGCCGGGATGGTTCCTTTGAAAGGGCACGACCGACATCCTTCTCCGTCCTTCCCTAATCCGATGATACCGATGACCTCACTGTCTGGTCTCCTTCCCTAAAAAAACAACAACAACAGATTTGGACAGTACAGAGGCAACGTGGCTCAATATTTCTGCGGGCTACTTCAAACCAGTTTTTGAGTCCCTGCCACGTCGAATTGAGCACAACGCCAGGAAAATGGAGGTCCCACAACATATTAGGAGGTATCCTATAACTGTAGTCACGTCTACATCTACATCTACATTTATACTCCGCAAGCCACCCAACGGTGTGTGACGGAGGGCACTTTACGTGCCACTGTCATTACCTCCGTTTCCTGTTCCAGTCGCGTATGGTTCGCGGGAAGAACGACTGTCTGAAAGCCTCCGTGCGCGCTCTAATCTCTCTAACTTTACATTCGTGATCTCCTCGGGAGGTATAAGTAGGGGGAAGCAATATATTCGATACCTCATCCAGAAACGCACCCTCTTGAAACCTGGCGAGCAAGCTACACCGCGATGCAGAGCGCCTCTCTTGCAGATTCTGCCACTTGAGTTTGTTAAACATCTCCGTAACGCTATCACGGTTACCAAATAACCCTGTGACTAAACGCGCCCCTCTTCTTTGGATCTTCTCGATCTCCTCCGTCATCCCGATCTGGTACGGATCCCACACTGATGAGCAATACTCAAGTATAGGTCGAACGAGTGTTTTGTAAGCCACCTCCTTTGTTGATGGACTACATTTTCTAAGGACTCTCCCAATGAATCTTAACCTGGTACCCGACTTACCAACAATTAATTTTATATGATCATTCCACTTCAAATCGTTCCGCACCCATGCTCCCAGATATTTTACAGAAGTAACTGCTACCAGCGTTTGTTCCGCTATCATATAATCATACAATAAAGGATCCTTCTTTCTATGTATTCGCAATACATTACATTTGTCTATGTTAAGGATCAGTTGCCACTCCCTGCACCAAGTGCCTATCCGCTGCAGATCTTCCTGTATTTCGCTACAATTTTCTAATGCTGGAACTTCTCTGTATACTACAGCATCATCCGCGAAAAGCCGCATGGAACTTCCGACACTATCTACTAGGTCATTTATATATATTGTGAAAAGCAATGGTCCCATAACACTCCCCTGTGGCACGCCAGAGGTTACTTTAACGTCTGTAGACGTCTCTCCATTGAGAACAACATTCTGTGTTCTGTTTGCTAAAAACTCTTCGATCCAGCCACACAGCTGGTCTGACATTCCGTAGGCTCTTATTTTGTTTATCAGGCGACAGTGCGGAACTGTATCGAACGCCTTCCGGAAGTCAAGAAAAATAGCATCTACCTGGGAGCCTGTATCTAATATTTTCTGGGTCTCATGAACAAATAAAGCGAGTTGGGTCTCACACGATCGCTGTTTCCGGAATCCATGTTGATTCCTACATAGTAAATTCTGGGTTTCCAGAAACGACATGATACTCGAGCAAAAAACATGTTCTAAAATTCTAGAACAGATCGACGTCAGAGATATAGGTCTATAGTTTTGCGCATCTGCTCGACGACCCTTCTTGAAGACTGGGACTACCTGTGCTCTTTTCCAATCATTTGGAACCTTCTGTTCCCCTAGAGACTTGCGGTACACGGCTGTTAGAAGGGGGGCAAGTTCTTTCGCGTACTCTGTGTAGAATCGAATTGGTATCCCGTCAGGTCCAGTGGACTTTCCGCTGTTGAGTGATTCCAGTTGCTTTTCTATTCCTTGGACACTTATTTCGATGTCAGCCATTTTTTCGTTTGTGCGAGGATTTAGAGAAGGAACTGCAGTGCGGTCTTCCTCTGTGAAACAGCTTTGGAAAAAGGTGGTTAGTATTTCAGCTTTACGCGTGTCATCCTCTGTTTCAATGCCTTCATCATCCCGGAGTGTCTGGATATGCTGTTTCGAGCCACTTGCTGGTTTAACTGTAAGTAGGCTGTTTATGTTTTCTTTATGCAAGTAGGCTGTTTATGTTTTCTTATTGGCAACGTTACGTAGCGCCCTATATGAAAATCACTGGCTGTGCTGTGTGCAGTCTGTGACTAGTTTGCATTGTTGTCTGCCATTGTAGTGTTGGGCAGCGGCAGCTGGATGTGAACAGTGCGTAGCGTTGCGCAGTTGGAGGTGAGCCGCCAGCAGTGGTGGATGTGGGGAGAGAGATGGCGGAGTTTTGAAATTTGTCATGAACTGCTATATATATTATGACTATTAAGGTAAATACATTGTTTGTTCTCTATTAATATCTTTCATTTGCTAACTATCCCTATCAGTAGTTAGTGCCTTCCGTAGTTTGAATCTTTTATTTAGCTGGCAGTAGTGGTGCTCGCTGTATTGCAGTAGTTCGAGTAATGAAGATTTTTGTGAGGTAAGTGATTTCTGAAAGGTGTAGTTTAATGTTACTCAGGGCCATTCTTTTGCAGGGATCTTTGATAGTCAGATTGCGTTGCGCTAAAAATATTGTGTGTCACTTTAGTGAATGTTTGAGTACGTTCAGTTTTGCTCAGCTGTTTGAAAAGCAAATAGTGTAAGAGGTTTATCAGCACAGTCGTGTATAATTGTTCTAAGGGGACGTTTCATAACGTAAGACCAGAACTTCCTAGGATTTTCTGTCAAGTCGGTACATAGAATTTTACTTTCGAATTCACTGAACGCTTCACGCATAGCCCTCCTTACGCTAACTTTGACATCGTATAGCTTCTAGCTACGTCAGTGTATATACCTCAGATTATTCAGATGGTTACGGACTTTCGACTTTCCCTCTGTGGAGGACCCAGTGGGCCTACTTCGACTTCGCACGTGACGTACGTCGCAGGAGGTCATAATCATGCGAGTCTACGCCGGGTCTGCTAGTGGAGAAATTAATGAGCGGCCGACCCCTCGGCGTGTCTGCGCGGCGAGGACACGCAGATTAAGGTCGCCCGCGGCCGTTATTAATGGCAGCCAGGAGCCGCCAGCCGCCAGACGCCACCCGACACTTGCTACGACTGCGACGCCTCGATGCGGCCTGCGCTGCAGCCGCCCTCTATTAATAAATTCCGTGCGCGCTCACTGCTCCGCGCAAAGATTCCGTCAAGTCAGCTCCATGTCCCACGTTCTTCCATTTCAGCACTCCGAGCGTAACTCACGCCCCAAATAGGAGGTCGGTCTGTTTCTCTTCCCTTATCGAGGTTGGGGCCTCAGATTCTGACCCGTTATAGTGCCGGAAAGACGACGTCGATTTTGATCTGATGACGCCATATGCCATCTGCGAGACAGTAGATGAACCGATAATACCCTACTGGCCATTAAAATTGCTACACCACGAAGATGACGAGCTACAGACGCGGGATTTAGCCGACAGGAAGAAGATGCTGTGATATGCAAATGATTTGCTTTTCAGAGCATCCACACAAGGTTGGCGCCGGTGGCGACACCTACAACGTGCTGACATGAGGAAAGTTTCCAACCGATTTCTCATATACAAACAGCAGTTGACCGGCGTTGCCTGGTGAAACGTTGTTGTGATGCCTCGTGTAAGGAGGAGAAATGCGTACCATCACGTTTCCGACTTTGATAAAGGTCGGGTTGCAGCCTATCGCGATTGCGGTTTATCGTATCGCGACATTGCTACTCGCGTTGATCGAGATCCTATGACTCTTAGCAGAATATTGAATCGATGGATTCAGGAGGGTCATACGGAACGCCGTGCTGGATCTCAACGGCCTCGTATCACTAGCAGACGAGATGACAGACACCTTATCCGCATGGCTATAACGGATCGTGCAGCCACGTCTCTGATCCCTGAGTCAACAGATGGGGACGTTTGCAAGACAACAATCATCTGCACGAACAGTTCGACGACGTTTGCAGCAGCATAGACTATCAGCTTGGGGACTACGGCTGCGGTTACCCTTGACGCTCCATCAGACAGGAGCGCCTGCGATGGTGCACTCGACGACGAACCTGGGTCCACGAATGGCAAACGTCATTTTTTCAGATGAATCCAGGTTCTGTTTACAGCATCATGATGGTCGCATCTTCGCTTGGCGACATCGCGGTGAACGCACATTGGAAGCGTGTATTCGTCGTCGCCATACTGGCGTGACGGTATGGGGTGCCATTGGTTACACGTCTCGGTCACCTCTTGTTCGCATTGACGGCACATTGAACAGTGGACGTTACATTTCAGATGTGTTACGACCCGTGGCTCTATCCTTCATTCGATCCCTGCGAAACCCTACATTTCAGCAGGATAATGCACGATCGCATGTTGCAGGTCCTGTACCGGCCTTCCTAAACACAGAAAATGTTCGACTGCTGCTCTGGCCAGCACATTCTCCAGATCTCTCACCAATTGGAAACGTCTGGTCAATGGTGGCCGAGCAACTGGCTCGTCACAATACGCCAGTCACTACTCTTGATGAACTGTCGAATCGCGTTGAAGCTGCATGGGCAGCTGTACCTGTACACGCCATCCAAGCTCTGTTTGACTCAATGCCCAGGCGTATCAAGGCCGTTATTACGGCCAGAGGTGGTTGTTCTGGGTACTGATTTCTCAGGATCTATGCACCGAAATTGCGTGCTCCTGGAAATGGAAAAAAGAACACATTGACACCGGTGCGTCAGACCCACCATACTTGCTCCGGACACTGCGAGAGGGCTGTACAAGCAATGATCACACGCACGGCACAGCGGACACACCAGGAACCGCGGTGTTGGCCGTCGAATGGCGCTAGCTGCGCAGCATTTGTGCACCGCCGCCGTCAGTGTCAGCCAGTTTGCCGTGGCATACGGAGCTCCATCGCAGTCTTTAACACTGGTAGCATGCCGCGACAGCGTGGACGTGAACCGTATGTGCAGTTGACGGACTTTGAGCGAGGGCGTATAGTGGGCATGCGGGAGGCCGGGTGGACGTACCGCCGAATTCTCCATGGGAGAATAGCAGCCTGCATTGCTGCGAAAGGTGGATATACACTGTACTAGTGCCGACATTGTGCATGCTCTGTTGCCTGTGTCTATGTGCCTGTGGTTCTGTCAGTGTGATCATGTGATGTATCTGACCCCAGGAATGTGTCAATAAAGTTTCCCCTTCCTGGGACAATGAATTCACAGTGTTCTTATTTCAATTTCCAGGAGTGTATTTGTCCAATGCATACCGGTTTATCATCTGCATATCCTCCTGGTGTTGCAATTTTAATGGCCAGTAGTGTAGTCCAACGTCGTCCGCCTACAGACAGCGTAGTGGCATAGCTACTCGAGCATCATTTGTGTCTACTGTTTAATAGGAAATCCTCGCAGGCAGAAAGCTCAGTGCAGCACAAACGTGTAAAGCAAGCAGGCAACCATGCCACGGAGACCCAGTACAGAAAACGAAATGAGTTTGAAAGCGGTCAAATTGTGGCCTGCCGAGTGGTGGGATGGCCCTTTCAGACGACTGACACACAAGTTGGACGTGCTGCGTTAGTTTTGCTAAGATGGTGTTATCAGTTACCAAGAATTGTTCCCCGTTGTGTGGCGGTAGTCCATGGAACTCTTCTATCCCTGACGTATCGTCGAAAGCTGCGTTGGAATGTTCAAATGCGTGTGAAATCTTATGGGACTTAATCGCTAAGGTCATCAGTCCCTAAGCCTACACGCTGCTTAACCTAAATTATCCTAAGGACAAACACACACAACCATGCCCGAGGGAGGACTCGAACCTCCGCTGGGACCAGCCACACAGTCCATGACTGCAGCGGTACGTTGTACATCTTCGGAGATGCTCCTGATTGTGCTGAGTCTTGCTGACAGTCGGCAAGACAGCACATCCAGGAGCACCTCCGAAGATGTCCAACGTAGCTTTGGATGAAACGTCAGGGGTAGGGGAGTTCCATGGACCACGGCCGTACAACACGGAAGAATTCTCGGCAGCTGAAACATCCGGTCATGAAAGCCTCCATGGTGTTATCAGTGGTCACGTGAACATTTTCACATCCGTATAAGAGGTTCTTGGCGTCCACCAGCATAGACGCTCGCCAGAGTCGTCGTATTGTAGGGGCAGTAATGGCACATCGTACAGCTACCACAGCACGGGTAAGAGCCTTGTCAGCATAGAAGTGCCGACACAAATTGTTGCGAACCAGTTATTAGCAGTGGGAATGCTGGCACGCACATCTCTAGCCCATCCTCGACTGCTGGCGTCAGAGAATCACTTGGAAGATGAAATGACGAGCTGTGGTCTTTGGTAATGAAAGCAGACTCTACCTGCAAGCAAATGATGGTCGTTTGGGCATGTAACGCATGTTGTCTCGTAGAGTGCCGTAGTGGTAATACCGGTTCCCGTCAGATCACCGAAGGTAAGCGCTGTCGGGCTGGGCTAGCACTCGGATGGGTGACCACCCGGTCTGCCGAGCGCTGTTGGCAAGCGGGGCGCACTCAGACCTTGCGAGGCAAACTGAGGAGCTGCTTGATTGAGAAGTAGCGGCTCCGGTCTCGGAAACTGACATACGGCCGGGAGAGCGGTGTGCTGACCACATGTCCGCAGCTTGTGGTCGTGCGGTAGCGTTCTCGCTTCCCACGCCCGGGTTCCCGGGTTCGATTCCCGGCGGGGTCAGGGATTTTCTCTGCCTCGTGATGACTGGCTGTTGTGTGCTGTCCTTCGGTTAGTTAGGTTTAAGTAGTTCTAAGTTCTAGGGGACTGATGACCATCGATGTTAAGTCCCATAGTGCTCAGAGCCATTTGAACCATTTTTTTGCTGACCACATGCCCCTCCATATCCGCAACCAGTGACGCCTATGGGTTGAGGGTGGGACGGTGGCCGGTCGGTCCCTTCGGGAGTAGTTTAGCTTAGTTTTAGTCTCGTAGAGTGCCGTCACCCAAGACACGCTAGCCTCGTCCCAGGTCTTATGGTATAGGATGTGACTGATAAACTATAGCTCTCATTCACATTAGTGTTTCTCGAGCGGACGCTAACCAGAGCTCCGTAATTGCAGAATGTTGTCAGACCCGTTCTTTTGCCGTTCTTGCAACAGGAAGATAATGTGTTGTTCCAATAAGATAATACTCGCCTCACATTGCACGTGAAAGCGAACGTGTTCTGCAAGATGTACAGCAACTTCTCTGGCCAGCACGATCTCCAGACATGTCTCCAATAGTGCACGTGTGGGGTATGGTGGGAGGAAAAGTGACTCCTACAGAACTACGAGGACAGGTCGAGCACGTGTGGCATAACACATCCGAGGACAGTATTTACCATCTGGAGGATCGATTAGATGGTAGAGTCACCACCTGCGTTGCACCCTGTGGAGGCTATACCACATACTAACGTGCGTGTTTCAGCATAGGTCGATACCTAGTACCTCAGAACCGCCTGTGCATGTACTCCATACGCACTGTTGCAACAATAAAGCTGGGGAGAATTCGAAACCTCAAAAAGGGTGTACTATTTTTTTCTGGCAGTCTATTTCTTCATTTTTCTTTTCCTCTCCCCTTTTTCCCGTTTCTCTACAGGATAGGTATTGTCACACACGCTGATTCAGCTGGCCCTACCTTTGGATTTTATGCAGGCCACAACACCTTCAAAAACCACAGGCGAGATTTTCACATTATCTGAGTAACTATAGTCCTGCAGAAAAATTGAGCAGGACCTCTTTGTAGGAAATTTAAGCTAGTTAAATTTTGTACTGTGATATATTTCCGCTGCAGGCCATAGTTTTCGAGTTACTCAAGGAAGACGCCTTTTCAAGTCACTTCTACACTTTTTTTAATAATTCAAAAACTACAACTCCTAGTGAAAACATGTCCCACACAGAATTAAACTAAATTAAATTTTCTACTTAAAAGTCCTGTTCTGTAGGACTAATAATTTTCACGTAGTCAGCAAGAGAACATGAAAATCTTTTACGTGGTGTTTGAAGGCTTTGCTGGATGCATAAAACCCAGCGGTAGGGGCAGCTCAGTCACACTATATGTCCATTTTGACAGGGGCCGCGCGCTACTGGCATTTGGTGACCGGATGCCATGACTCCACCTCCCCAGGATGGAATCCACATCTGTCTCTGTCTAGTGCAGATCTCATATTCAATTGTCATAACGTTATGAAGTGTTTGCATATGGTTATCTGACGTGGGACGTGGAAATCACCCCAGTATTCACCGATTTGGGTGTGGAAAACCGACAAAAATTCACGTCCAGTCTGCCTCATCATCCTTCGTCGTTAATCTGCAAGTTTAATCCGACCCTTGGCTGGCTCACTTCCTCGTGTCCTGGAAACACCGACTCAAAGGAAGGCCTCGGCGCTTGTTGGTGACGTCACGTCAGCTAGGCACGGCGAACGCCAGGTCTGTTGCAGGCAGAAACGCCTGGGCGTGCTTATCACTATAAATCTCTTATTTTAGGTCAAAATGTTTGGTATTGTTTTGGATTCTGCAGTTTTATTTAGATGAAAGGTTTTCTTACTATCGTAAAGCTACAAATGAAGATCATAGTTCTGTATTACTGAATCCTGTCGAAACAAACGTAGATCAATATGAGAAGATGTTTTGCCTCATTGCAAGCTTAGAAAATTTTACATTCAAGTAACTATATTTACTTGATCCATTTTGTTATCGAAACTTACCCCAACCCCCTTACAATGAACTCGTTTCTTTTATCTATTTATTTATTTTCACTTGACATCGTCACTGGAAATGTGAACTAATTTACATGTGTAAATGTCCAACTGTTGCCAGTCATTAGATAACAGTCGTTTTCAACGAAAGGAATTCTAATCAGGAAACAAAATAGCTTCATACATCGAAAATATTGATGAGCTTAAACTTTTTTAAACAATCCCATTAGAAAAGATAAATATTCCCCTCTTGCAACTGAAAGGAGAAACTTTATAAAATAAAAAATTTTATTTGATAAAACAAGTATCTCTCTTTTACCTCTTCTTCTGTCCCCCACCCCCTCCCCCAACAATCGCAAGATATTTCATTAACATTCAGTGCTCCTCACCCCATAGTCAACCAAGATACCTAAAGAAGAGCATCAATATGTTCACAGTTTCTTGTAAAATCAACCCAGTACAAACGTAACTTCCTGAGATTTACAAATAAGCTAAAGAAGCTCTAATTCTATTGCTGCTGGACCATGAAGTTGTTTTTGTGTGTCAATCCTTAAAACAGGTGGAAATTTAAGTTCAGGAGTACACTATTTGTTAAGAACAGTAATGAATTGCACAATTAATTGATTGCAGAAATCTCTCAGAACAATGTGTGTTGGTCAACTATCGCGAAGAGTTTCGCATTTTCCTGTGTCAGAGAGGGAGACACCACCATTATGAGTATGCCTGCAACAGATCTGGCGTTCGCCGTGCTTAGCTGACGTGACGTCACGAACAAAGGCCGAGGCCTTCCTTTGAGTCGGTGTTGGTCCTGGAAACATGCACGTTACCACTTCTCATCTGTGTGAATAGATATACTCATTACGTGTTACACTAATTGCTTTAAATGTAAACAGTTGACAAAATTAATGAACAGCAGAAACACATGTTCTGAAGTTAATTCTGTTAGTATTACGGTCCTCTAAGGACCCATATCAGGAACAACATTTTTTTATGTTTACAGTCCAAGACAAAAAAAAAGACGCAACACAAAGGAGTTGGCCATAAACTGATATTCATACAGGTACCGTCAAGAATTCCACACTTTCGCTGCCGATGGATAATGTGAGGCTGCAGGACAGTCTCCGCGCAACTGACATGGGTAGTAAACAGGATTACGATTTTTTTTCTTCCTGAAACTGAAAAAAGTTTTAAAAGGACAACATCATTCTAGTAATCTGGAAAACATTCAAAAGAATGTCTTCAATATGTTAAAGAGCCTATCAGTTAAAGCCTTTCAGCGCTGCTACCAAAACTGGGAACAACGACCTCGTCCGTGTATAGTTGCCGAAGAGAATTACTTTGAACGGGACAGTATTTTTGCTAGGAAAAAATAAATTAAAAATTACGTAGATAAAAATCTGGCTCAATCGCGCACCTCGTAAAGTGGAAGGGTTGAAACCTCCCCTTTGGAAAATTATAAATGACTGCTGTGCTTAAACTAACACACAATATTTTTTGCGCAACACAATCTGACTTTCAGTAATCCCTACAAAAGAATGGCCCTGACTAACAATAACCTATACCTTTCGTGAATCATTTACCTCACAAAAATCTTCGTTACTCGAACTACTGCAATACAGCGAGCGCCAATACTGTCAGCTAAATAAAAGATTCTAACTACTGAAGACACTACCTATTGATAGTCATACTTAGCAAATGAAAGATTTTGACAGAGAACAAACAATGTATTTACCTTAATAGTGTTCAAATGTCATCAGATATACAGGGCTATTACAAATGATTGAAGCGAATTCATAAATTCACTGTAGCTCCATTCATTGACATATGGTCACGACACACTACCGATACGTAGAAAAACTCATAAAGTTTTGTTCGGCTGAAGCCGCACTTCAGGTTTCTGCCGCCAGAGCGCTCGAGAGCGCAGTGAGACAAAATAGCGACAGGAGCCGAGAAAGCGTATGTCGTGTTTGAAATGCACTCGCATCAGTCAGTCATAACAGTGCAATGACACTTCAGGACGAAGTTCAACAAAGATCCACCAACTCCTAACTCCATTCGGCGATGGTATGCGCAGTTTAAAGCTTCTGGATGCCTCTGTAAGGGGAAATCAACGGGTCGGCCTGCAGTGAGCGAAGAAACGGTTGAACGCGTGCGGGCAAGTTTCACGCGTAGCCCGCAGAAGTCGACGAATAAATTGGCTCATGCCACAACTGGAGACTGACAGCGCCGACTTCATCTTTCAACAGGATGGTGCTCCACCGCACTTCCATCATGATGTTCGGCATTTCTTAAACAGGAGATTGGAAAACCGATGGATCGGTCGTGGTGGAGATCATGATCAGCAATTCATGTCATGGCCTCCACGTTCTCCCGACTTAACCCCATGCGATTTCTTTCTGTGGGGTTATGTGAAAGATTCAGTGTTTAAACCTCCTCTACCAAGAAGCGTGCCAGGACTGCGAGCTCGCATCAGCGATGCTTTCGAACTCATTGATGGGGACATGCTGCGCCGAGTGTGGGAGGAACTTGATTGTCGGCTTGATGTCTGCCGTATCACTAAAGGGGCACATATCGAACATTTGTGAATGCCTAAAAAAACTTTTTGAGTTTTTGTATGTGTGTGCAAAGCATTGTGAAAATATCTCAAATAATAAAGTTATTGTAGAGCTGTGAAATCGCTTCAATCATTTGTAATAACCCTGTATATCAGTTCATGATATCCAATATTACAAATTTACTGTCTCTGATGGACACACGTCCAGATCATCCGCTCTCAAAAATCCGCTATCTCTCTCCCCACATTCACCACTGCTGGCGGCTCACCTCCAACTGCGCAACGCTACGCGCTGTTAACAGCCAACTGCCCAACACTACAATAGCAAATTCCTATGCCAACCAGCCACAGACTACACACAGCACAGCCAGTGATTTTCATACAGAGCGCTACATGGCATTACCAACATAAAAACATAAACAGCCTACTTACATAGCCCCCATGCACCTCCCCAAAAAATTTTACAAATTCTTTTGGGCAGTGGCCAATACAGATTTGAAAAAAAAAAATTCATAATTACAATAACAAAAAAATCGAATGCACACACTTATTGATATACTGTTGGTGAAAAAGCAGAGATTTTCTCACAGTCCATAAAGACAGTTCTGATCGCTCATCACAGTAAAATTGCAGTGTTTTTCTCAAAGTCTTAGTAGTAAAAGAAAATGCACACGGAAGTAGTCGATTTCCATGCAGTCTTGAAGAAGTAGTGTAGTCCTTCCAACTGAAAGACAGTGCTAACTCTTGACATACAACTGCGCAACGCTACGCGCTGTTAACAGCCAACTGCCCAACACTACAATAGCAAATTCCTATGCCAACCAGCCACAGACTGCACACAGCACAGCCAGTGAATTTCATACAGAGCGCTACATGGCGTTACCAACATAAAAACCTAAACAGCCTACTTACATAGCCCCCATGCTCATCCCCAAAAAATTTTACAAATTGTTTTGGGCAGTGGCCAATACAGATTTGAAAGAATTTTTCATAATTACAATAACAAAGAAATCAAATGCACACACTTATTGATGTACTGTTGGTCAAAAAGCAGAGATTTTCTCACAGTCCATAAAGACAGTCCTGATCGCTCATCACAGTAAAATTGCAGTGTTTTTCTCAAAGTCTAGTAGTAAAAGAAAATGCACACGGATGTAGTGGATTTCCATGCAGTCTTGAAGTAGTGCAGTCCTTCCAACAGAAAGACAGTGCTAACTCTTGACATCCAACTGCGCAACGCTATGCGCTGTTAACAGCCAACTGCCCAACACTACAATAGCCAACAATGTCAACCAGCCACAGCCAGTGATTTTCATACAGAGCGCTACATGGCGTTACCAACATAAAAACCTAAACAGCCTACTTACAGGGTGAGCGGAATGAAGGAAGGAGTGAAAAATGACCCAGATTTATTCTCAGCTCTTCCTAGTTCCGAAGCGCCTCATTCCTTTGCAAGAAGAGGGGTAGCAGTTCTGCTTGTGCGGCGAGGATTTCGAGCTTATTAAGTCGAGATTGTGGGGACGCGGCAGCCCCTGCGAGGCGGGCAACCGGCGCAGCAGAGCCGCTCCACGGCCCGCGGTTAATTGATCGGCGTGGCTGTGAGGAGGCAGGCAGCGCGGCCGCCTGTTTAGCAGAGTGTAGGCGCACCGCCACAGCAGCGGCAGCAGCCAGCGGCCTGTTTATTGATTGGCGCTGCGGTCTTGTTTGAGATCATCTGCGGCGCGCGCCCGCTCAATCTATTAGCGAGCCCTGCGGTCGTCCGGAGTTTGGCGCCTCGCTGAGAGAGAGGAGGGAGTGAGTCTGGGGGCGAGATGGGGGTGGGAAGATGAGAGGCGTGGGTGGGCGGGGGGGGGGGAGGGGGAGGCCGCCTTCCGCCCTGTGAGCGGCGACCCTCCCGGAAATTGCGACAGCGCTAGTCGGTTACAGCAAGCAGCCGACGCCGGCCAGGGACGGCTGGGGCTCCGTTGTTTAACGGACGAAGCCTCGCACAGATGCTGCCCTCTCGTCTTGGAGTGGATCCCCTCATCTCTGGCCAGTTAGGTGTCGCTCGTGTCCGCAAACAAAAACTCATATTGATTGGCGACTCCATGGAGTGTTCTGTGCACCACGACCAGATAGTGGATATAATTGGAAGGAGAAACAGCATTGGTCGTATTTTTTTGTTTTATTATCCGCAAAATCGATTTTCGGTCACTTAGTGACCATCCTCAGTGCTCCAATATACAATTCAAATTGGTAGGCACTGGTATCAACAAGCTTAGAGCGATCACATAAACTGACAGTCACTTAGTGACCATCCTCAGTGCTGTAATATACAATTAAAATTGGTAGGCACTGGTATCAACAAGCTTAGAGCGATCACATAATCTGTCAGTTATGCACAGAGAGCTGGGACTCGAATCATGTTGGCACCACATACGTATCTTCGACGTGGGGAGCGTTTTGTTTGCTTCGATGTCAAAAATGGTTCAAATGGCTCTGAGAACTATAGCACTTAACATCTGAGGTCATCAGTCCCCTGCAACTTAGAACTATTTAAACCTAACTAACCTAGGGACATCACACACATCCATGCCCGAGTCAGGATTCGAACCTGCGACCGTAGCGGTCGCGCGCTTCCAGACTGAAGAGCCTAGAACCGCTCGGCCACAACGGCCGGCGCTTCGATGTCCTCAGACATCACGAATTGTCTTGATAACGACATCCGGCCACGGTGTCCGTCATTCGTCTAAATAAAGCCTCCCTGTATTGAACGATGTCAGCTGTAAAGCCATTATCAAATGTTCCCAAAAGTACCATCGATGAAAAAAGGCCGGCCTTGGTGGCCGAGCGGTTCTAGGCGCTTCAGTCCGGAACTGCGCGACTGCTACGGTCGCAAGTTCCAATCCTGCCTCGGGCATTGATGTGTGTGACATCCTTAGTTAGGTTTAAGTAGTCCTAAGTTCTAGGGGACTGCTGACCTCCGATTTAAAGTCCCATAGTGCTCAGAGCCATTTGAACCATTTTGATAAGAAGAAGCTATTCTTTAGCTCAGCGTCCAAAATTTCGTAAGTCGTAAAAGAAACGTACGAATAAGGAAATGAGGCGGACTTCGTAATCAGTTGCTTGGTAGACTTCCGTATATCATAGTAATATACAGGGTGAGTCACCTAACGTTACCGCTGGATGTATTTCCTAAACCACATCATATACTGACGAACCGATTCCACAGACCGAACGTGAGGAGAGGGGCTAGTGTAATTGTTTAATGCAAACCATACAAACATTCACGGAAGTATGTTTTTTAATACAAACCTACGTTTTTTTTAATGGAACCACGTTAGTTTTGTTAGCACATCTGAACATATAAACAAATACGTAATCAGTGCCGTTTGTTGCATCGTAAAATGTTAATTACATCCGGAAATATTGTAACCTAAAGTTGACGCTTGAAACCTCAGACGTTCAGTTGCGTGTTGTAGCACACACGGGTCACGGTCGGCGAGCAGCATCTGCAGGGACATGTTTACGATGACGACCGTGTTTACGAGTGTGGCTGTAGTGGACTGTTGTGGTTTGGTCTAGCTGTCGCAGTGTCCGCATGTAGCGCTTGCTGCATTCGTCTCCGCACGCAGACCAACTGTACTACACCATGTTACCAGACGTCTGTGATAGTGTAGTGTTGTAGGAACCGTGACCATGGTGTATTCGAACTCTGAAAAGGCGGAGATGATACTCATCTATGGCGAGTGTCGACGAAATGCAGCTGAAGCCTGCAGGGTGTATGCAGAACGGTACCCGGACAGAGAGCATCCAACGTGCCGCACATTGCAAAACATCTACCGCCAACTGTATGCAACAGGTATGGCCATAGCACGCAAACGGGTCCGTAACAGGCCCGTCACAGGAGAAGCGGGTGCAGCTGGTGTGTTAGCTGCTGTTGCCATGAACCCACGCATGAGTACACGGGACATTGCGAGAGCGGGTGGACTGAGTCAAAGTAGTGTCATGCATACTGCATCGTCACCGCTTTCACCCGTTCCATGTGTCGCTACGTCAGCAATTACATGGTGATGACTTTAATCATCGAGTGCAATTCTGTCAATGGGCATTAACAGAGAATGCGGTTCAGTTCTACCTGTTTACCGATGAAGCGGGTTTCACAAATCACGGGGCAGTGAATCTACGGAAAATGCATTACTGGTCCGTGGACAATCCTCGCTGGCTCAGACAGGTAGAGCGACAGCGACCGTGGACTGTAAATGTATGGTGCGGAATCATTGGCGACCACCTCATTGCTCCTCACTTCATTGCAGGGGCCCAAACAGCTGCAACATACATCGCGTTTCTACAGAATGATCTGCCAACGTTGCTCGAAAATGTCCCACTGGAAACGCGTCGACGTATGTGGTATCAGCATGATGGTGCACCTGCACATTCCGAAATTAACACTAGGCTGACCCTTGACAGAATGTTCGACGGGCGTTTCATAGGACGTGGAGGACGCATAAATTGGCCAGCCCGTTCTCCTGATCTTACACCTCTGGACTTCTTTCTGTGGGTTACGTTAAAGGAGAATGTGTACCGTGATGTGCCTACAACCCCAGAGGATATGAAACAACGTATTGTGGCAGCCTGCGGCGACATTACACCAGATGTACTGCGGCGTGTACGACATTCATTACACCAGATATTGCAATTGTGTGCAGCAAATGATGGCCACCACATTAAACATCTATTGGCCTGACATGTCGGGACGCACTCTATTCCACTCTGTAATTGAAAACGGAAACCACGTGTGTACGTGTACCTCACCCCTCATGGTAATGTACATGTGCGTCAGTGAAAAATACCAATAAAAAGGTGTTAGCATGTGGACGTAATGTGCTGTTCCAGTCTCTTCTGTACCTAAGGTCGATCACCGTTCCATTTGGATCCCTACGTAATTCGGTGCTCTCCGATACACACGATCGAACAGCGGAGGAGTGGTACTCAAGCGTCAACTTTAGGTTACAATATCTCAGGATGTAATTAACATTTTACAATGCAACAAACGGCACTGATTACGTATTTGTTTATATGTTCAGATGTGCTAACAAAACTAACGGGGTTCCATTTAAAAAACGTAGGTTTGTGTTAGAAAACATACTTCCGTGCATATTTTTATGGTTTGTATTAACCAGTTACACTAGCCCCTCTCCTCACGTTCGGTCTGTGGAATCGATTCGTCAGTATTTGATGTGGTTTACGAAATATATCCAGCGGTAATGTTAGGTGACTCACCCTGTATACTGATGTGACAAAAGTTATGAGAGACCTGCTAATATCGTGTCAGTCCTCCGTTTGCCCACCATACAACAACTCGATGCAGTATGAACTCAAAAAGTCGCTAAAAGTCACCTGCAGAAATGTTGAACAATGCTCCATCTATAGCCGTCCATAATTGCAGGTGCAGTATTTTGTAAACCAACTCTCTCGACTAGGCTCCACAAATATTCGATGAAATTCATGTCGGACGATCTGGGTGGCCAAATCAGTCGCTCGAATTATCCAGAATTTTGTTCAAACCAGTCAAGAAAAACCGTTTCCCGGTGACATTGCGCATTGTCATCCACAAAAATGCCATCGTTGTTTGGGAACATGAGGTCCATGAATGGCTGCAGATGATCTCCACTTCCAGTCAATTCAGATGGACTAGAGTCCCCAGTCCATTCCATGTAAACACAGCCCACACCATTATGGAACCACCACCACCTTGCACAGTGCGTTGTTGACAACTCGTGTCCACGGCTTCGTGGGGTCGTATGTTACTATCATCTCTTACCAACTGATATCTGGACATCTGAAGAGACCACGGTTTCCCAGGCGTCTAGCGTCTAACCGATATGGTCACGATCCCCGGAGAGGCGCTGCAGGCGATGCCGTGCTGTTAGCAAAGGAGTTCGTTTTGGCCGTCTGCTGATATAGTCCACTGACACCAAATTTCTCCACACTGTCCAATCAAATTCGTTCGTCGTACTTCTCACATCGATTTCTTCGTTATTTCAAGTAGTGTTGCTTGTCTGTTAGCACTGGCAACGCTACGCAAACGCCGCTGCGCTCTGTCGTTAAGTGAAGGCCCTCTGCCACGGCGTTGTACATGGTGAGAGGAACCCGAAATTTGGCATTCTCGGCACACTTTTGACACTATGGATCTCGGAGTATTGAATTCTCTAATGATTTCCGGAACGGGATGTCCAGCTTCCGCCATATGTTTATGTGCATGTCGCTATTCCATGACTTCTACGACCTTAGAACAGTAAATCACAACCATCGCCAAAGAACAGAGAAAGAAATTTTTACCTTGTTCATACACGAGTGGAATACTGATACATGGTACCCCAGCAGTGTCCGCTCCTGGTAGCTGAGTGGTCAGCGCGACGGAATGTCATGCCTAACGGCCAGTGTTCGATTCCCGGCTGGGTCGGAGGTTTTCTCCGCTCAGGGACTGGGTGTTGTGTTGTCCTTATCATCATCATTTTATCCCCATCGACGCGCAAGTCGCCGAAGTGGCTCAACTCGAAAGACTTGCACCAGGGGAACGGTCTACCCCACTGGAGGCCCTAGTCACACGGCATTTACCCCTACGGTCTCTAACGGCTATAGTAGGGAAGTCTGTGTAAACAAAACAACCTCCTATTTCGTTTTTTACGCCGTTAATGACACAACTGTGGAAAAAGCGCTCGGCTTCAACCGCACATTCCGCTTGTTCGGCTGGGTACGTTCTATCCGTCTTCTGATTTACAGAGAAATATTGCTGTAGCGCACAGTCAACATATAGGGAAAAAGTGCGTTCAGCCACAGCCATTAAAACTCACACATGTTAATACTTGGGAGCTGTATCTATAAATGGACAACACAATCGACTGCCAACATCGCGCTGGATATATTTAATGGAGCCAATTACAGTATACCGTTATCACGAAAGCAACAATTGGCTGGAAAGTTGGTGAGTAAGTAAGCCGTGTAAACGAACATAAACAAATCAAACATGAACTAAATGATGCACAAATAAAGAATTGTTTGCTGCGAGCTGGGAAAGTACAGAATATCGCAGTGAGTAACTGGCGTCAGACTAGATATATTTCTACGGCCTGGGTCGACTGACCTATAATCATACTGTTGCAAGGACGTGCTCAGCTTATAAAATGCCAGACGCAATCGTAGGAAAAGAGGTAATACTTGAACGTAATCAGTACTAGGTACAATTATTGCCAGAAATGTCTAAGTATGACTAAGTGTAACATAATGCACGTCAAATTGCGAGTGGATCTGTCATTGTTTGAACGACTAGTGATTAGTGACTAGACAAGCCGTCAAGTATTTAGGAGTTTCCAACATAACCGACAACATATACGAAAGTTGTACTAATATACCAGTGAATAGTAACTGTCCGGTTTCGACGTTAGATAATTATTGTACAATGAAGTGTTCAAATGGTTCAAATGGCACTGAGCACTATGGGACATAACGTCTGAGGTCATCAGTCCCCTAGAACTTAGAAATACTTGAACCTAACTAACCTAAGGACATCACACACATCGAAGTCAGAGGCAGGATTCGAACCTGCGACCACAGCAGCAGAGCGGTTCCGGACTGAAGTGCCTAGAACCGCTCGGCCACTGTGGCCGGCGTATAGAAATGCATACATATATATATAATGAATTTTGAAAGGGCGAAAAGCATTGCCCAACAGAATTACGAGATTACTTTTTTGAAAGCTCCGTAATTGCCTGCCATTCCAACGCATGTGAAATTTGTCTGAAAGGTACCTACAACTTTCCTCTCTAATGGCGCAAAACAATAGCGCTCTGCTACGTCACTATAGACCTCGACGACACTTAAAACAGAAACGTATCGAAAAATGCCAATAAACGACCGCAGCTCAGAAGTACATGTGACCTTTAAGGTGGGTTAATTATGTCACATTGGCGCCAAATTTCACCAAAATTCTCGCAAACTCCATCGTGGATGTCTTACAGAATGGGAGAGTCGTCACAGCCCCTCTCACCAAAATTTCACTCCTTCCAGAATGAAGGAGTGTGTGAGTTGATTTGAAACTTGCTGGCAGATGAGAACTGTGTGCCGGACCGAGGCTCGAACTCGGGACCTTCGCATTTCGCGGGCAAGTGCTCTACCATCTGAGCTACATTGAACCATTTGTAAAATTGGTATTTGTGTAAAGTCTACCTAACAGTTTTATTAATTGTAATAGTGTAATATACAGAGTTACATAAACATTACATTAGGCCGTCTGGCTACGAAACTACTGTGCTTATGCTTGTCAACGTTATTAGTCTTAGTGTGACGTTTACAAAAGTCGTTCTTCTTTGATTACCCTCATGGGCACGTTTAAATTAATGATGTTAACGAAATAGCCACGTATGGTGATAGCGCAAGAGCCCAGTCAATAGAGACCATAAGGGTCGAATAACGTGAACAGTTCGTGTAGTCGGAAATTTTTGTACTTTTTTTTCACTATGGGACTTAACTTCTGAGTCCCCTAGAACTTAGAACTACTTAAACCTAAGTAACATCACACACATCCATCTCCGAGGCAGGATTCGAACCTGCGACCGTAGCGGTCGCGCGGTTCCAGACAAATTTTTGTACTGCTGGACAGTGGCAGGAGGCAGCGACACGGACAGCATATTAGAAATCCTAACGGGTGAGTGATAAGTGTGGGGTAGAGGTGCGTTTGAAGGTCGCTTTTCAACATTTTTCTTGAAGAACTCGAAAACCATTGGCTCCATAGAAAATATATCCCGCTAAAAATTTAACTGTGGTGTCACCGCCAGACACCACACTTGCTAGGTGGTAGCCTTTAAATCGGCCGCGGTCCGTAGTATACGTCGGACCCGCGTGTCGCCACTATCAGTGATTGCAGACCGAGCGCCGCCACACGGCAGGTCTAGAGAGACTTCCTAGCACTCGGCCCAGTTGTACAGCCGACTTTGCTAGCGATGGTTCACTGACTAAATACGTTCTCATTTGCCGAGACGATAGTTAGCGTAGCCTTCAGCTACGTCATTTGCTACGACCTAGCAAGGCGTCATTACCAGTCACTATTGATGCTGTAAAACATGTACCGTCAAGAGCGATGTTCACCATTTATGGATTAAAGTTAAGTATTCCACAGCTACGTCCTTTTTTGCTAGTCTAATTTCCTTGACCTGTTCCAGACCTCACGCCAGCCTGCGTGAGCTACAACGCGTGCCTTTCGGCTTCCTCGTAGTGGGTTGGCTGTCTTGCCAATCCACAACATTAACTATGTTAACTTTCCTACAAAAAGGTCCTGTTATTTTTTTCTGTAGGACTAATAGTTTGTGCCTCGCAAGTGAGAAAAAATGGAAATCTCATGCGTCGTTTTTCAAGGCATTGCGGGTTGCATGATACAAATCGGTAGGGGCAGCTGATTCGGCCTGCGGATGGAAAACAGGAAAAATCTAGTTATGAGGTACAGCAGTAATCTAACACCTTCCTAAATCTTCGTGGTCATTCGTTTCGATGCCAGAACACTTGGTAGCTCTTCACTTGACGCGGCCTGAACGCGCTACGGCCGCATCTGTAGCGAGACCCGTCGCCCTGTTGTGTGGCTACCTCGCGCTCACCAGCAGGTGGCATTACTGTATAGCGGACCGTTTAGCGGAGCCATAACGCCCACCCTCCGCCCTGCACTCCTAACCTCGACCCATGGGGTGCCGGGTTGTAAACGGCCGCGCAGCTCAGAATCCTCACGAGTTACGACCGCCGCATCGCGCCTGACGCCAGGTTTATGGCGACACTCTTCCTTCCGCTGCTGTGGGGGCGGGGATGGGGCGGTCTCACCTGTGGATCTCTCTTCCCCCTCCCCCGCCCGTACAGCCACCGGCTCGGGACGCAGCCGCAGGGGCTCGTAAAGGCAATGGCCCGCGAGCCGACCCAGCACTCCTGTCCACAACACCAGGCGACGCCCACTTTACCTCTAGCGGCAGCTCCGGACCCCTCTTCAGGTGTTCCATGCAAATTTCTCCTCATTCTCTGGCTCCAATAACACCTTACATTCCTACATACTCGTCTGAAATCGCAGTTCAACCGAAGCATTATTACACTACTGGCCATTAAAATTGCTACACCAAGAAGACATGCAGACGATAAACGGGTATTAACTGGACAAATATATTATTACATTTTCAAGCAATTTGGGTGCATGTCTCCTGAGACCTCAGTACCCTGAGCAACCACTTCTGGCCGTAATAACGGCCTTGATACGCCTGGGCATTGAGTCAAAGAGTGCTTGGATAGCGTGTACAGGTACAGCTGCCCATGCAGCTTCAACACGATACCACAGTTCATCAAGAGTAGTGACTGGCGTATTGTGACGAGCCAGTTGCTCGGCCACCATTGACCTGACGTTTTCAATTGGTGACAGATATGGAGAATGTGCTGGCCAGGGCATTAGTCGAATATTATCTATATCCAGAAAGGTCCGTACAGGAATTGCAACATGTGGCCGTGCATTATCCTGCTGAAATGTAGGGTTTCACAGGGATCGAATGAAGGTAGAGCCACGGGTTATAACACATCTGAAATGTAACGTCCACTGTTCAAAGTGCCGTCAATGCGAACAAGAGGTGACCGAGACGTGTAAGCAATGGCACCCCATACCGTCACGCCGGGTGATACGCCAGTATGGCGATGACGAATAGACGCTTCCACTGTCCGTTCACCGCGATGTCGCCAAACACGGATGCGACCATGATGCTGTAAATGGAACCTGGATTCATCCGAAAAAATGACGTTTTGCTGTTCGTGCACCCAGGCTCGTCGTTGAGTACACCATCGCAGGCGCTCCTGTCTGTGATGCAGCGTCAAGGGTAACCGCAGCCACGGTCTCCGAGCTGATAGTCCATGCTGCTGCAAACGTCGTCGAACTGTTCGTGCAGATGGTTGTTGTCTTACAAACGTCCCCATCTGTTGACTCAGGGATCGAGACGTGGCTGCACGATCCGTTACAGCCATGCGGATAAGATGCCTGTCATCTCGACTGCTAGTGATACGAGGCCGTTGGGTTCCAGCACGGCGTTCCGTATTACCCTCCTGGACCCACCGATTCCATATTCTGCTAACAGTCATTGGATCTCGACCAACGCGAGCAGCAATGTCGCGATACGATAAACTGCAATCGCGATAGGCTACAATCCGACCTTTATCAAAGTCGGAAACGTGATGGTGCGCATTTCTCCTCCTTACACGAGGCATCACAACAACGTTTCACCAGGCAACGCTGGTCAACTGCTGTGTGTGTATGAGAAATCGATTGGAAACTTTCGTCATGTCAGCACGTTGTAGGTGTCGCCACCGGCGCCAACCTTGTGTGAATGCTCTTAAAAGCGAATCATTTGCATATCACAGCATGTTCTTCCTGTCGGCTAAATTTCACGTCTGTAGCACATCATCTTCGTGATGTAGCAATTTTAATGGCCAGTAGTGTATTATCACATAATATTGGTAGGCGTCTTCATGCAATTTCTGAAGCCAATGTTCCCTGTCTTGCTGTATCTCCTTCCATAATTCTTGTCGTCCAGATATCGAATTCTGCTTCTCCCTTGTCCAATAGCTCATCTGATCTTTCCTTCGATGATGTCATGTATCAGCCCCCGTGTCTCTATTCGATCCAGTTGGCCCTCCTCTGAATAATTCTATTCAGAATAGTTTTATTCTCTCCTGCCCTTCTCAGTACATTGTCGTATGTCGCCTGATTCATCTCCAGCATCGCATTTCAAAACTCTCCAGATATTTTCGTTACTCCCATGGGCACATTTAAATTACTGATCTTAACGAAATTGTCATGTGTGGTGGTGGTGCAAGAGTCCACTCAACAGAGACCATAAACGTCTAATATCGTGAATAGCTGGTGTAGTGGGAAATTTTTGTACTGTTATATTTTCCATCCGCAGGGTGATTCAGCTGCCCCTACCGATTGGTTTTATGCAACCCGTAACGCCTTCAAAAACGTGTGAGATTTACAATATCTCTTGCTCACTCCGCACAAACTATTAGTCCTACGTTCTCGTGGTCCACGTCTCTGCTCCTTAGAGTGCAATGTCCCAGACTTCAGAGGTTTCTTCCATAATTGCAACTCTGTCGACTGTTCAACAAATCCAGTTAAATATTTCGCCACTGCACTTCTGCACTTGCATTTTCATATCTCACTGTTCTTTTTTAGCATTCCCATGTCCCATCTCTCCCCCTCCCACAGTGTCAGATTCTCTTCAACCTTGTAGTCGTCTGCTATAAAAAGGTTGCAATCCGAACCATAGAGGTACAAAAGCTTGTAAGGGGACCATATTATCCGAAACATCCAATCACACTTTTTATTGATAATTGCTTACTTTTTTGTTTACGCTGGGTGTTTCGAAGCCTTTGCTTCAAACGTGTAGGGGTGATAGATCACACAGTGCAGAACTCTTTATTTTACAGACATTTTCACTGAGGCGTCTTGGCGGTGCTAGACTTCCATTAGTATTTGCCGACTCTTGGACGACGAGAATTAAACGATCTGTCATGATCTCCTAACTCCGTGTGCTGCGTTTGCATACTACCTGCCCCAGCAAATAGAAGGAGTGATTTCCAGCAAGAAAACATTAAGAATGAATGTCTCTAAACTGAGAACGATATCTTAGAAGCGAATCAAGACCTTTCATTTTGCTATAAAACTGATCCCATTCCTTGATAGACTGATAGGTGCAGCAACCAGTTTTCGTAGGTGTATAAAGAGAAGGTCTCTGTTGGAAAGTTATATCTATTAGAAATAACTCTTTCCGCCTGGTGATTGGTTCCTCAGAATTTTCTAAAAGGAAAAGACACGCAAGAACGCAAGTATAACCGGCCGGAGTGGCGGAGTGGTTCTAAACGCTACAGAACCGAGCAACCGCTACAGTCGCAGGTTCGAATCCTGCCTCGAGCATGGATGTGTGTGATGTCCTTAGGTTAGTTAGGTTTAAGTTCTAGGGGGGACTGATGACCTCAGCAGATAAGTCCCATGGTGCTCAGAGCCATTTGAACCAATGCAAGTATATAAAATTACAAATTAAGCGGGATGTATCTTAACTGCCCTAAATTTTTGAAAAAGTTGTTCCTAGTTTCTTAAAAACAAATTAGCACCTTGGAAACCTGTCGAAGCGCTCCGTTGGTGGGGTGGTTAGAACGGTGGTGATAAAACCTCTAAAGCAAGAAACGTTGAATAAGATACACCGGAACAAAACCAGCTGTATACGCTTAGAAAGCTAGGAAGCGGGGAAATGTATAGGAAGGCAAACGTAAGAAGGGAGGTAAAGGCAAATAACGCATTTGACCGCCTTTGACGCTTGTGCAAGCAGCTATTGGGCATGGCATTGATTGATACAATTGTTGGATATCTTTCTGAAGGTTTTCGTGTCAGACTCCGTCCAGTTGACGCGCTAGGTCGTTAATATCCGCATATAGTCGGAGACCCCTGCTCATTATGCCACAAAAGTTCTTAATTGGGAAGAGATCCGCCGGCCAGCTGCCAAAGGTAGGGTTTGGCAACGACGAAGACAAGCAGTACGAGGTGCACTCAAGTTCTAAGGCCTCCGATTTTTTTTCTAATTAACGACTCAGCCGTATTCGATGAAACTGGCGTTACTTCTCGACGTAATCGCCCTGCAGACGTACACATTTTTCACAACGCTGACGCCATGATTCCATGGCAGCGGCGAAGCCTTCTTTAGGAGTCTGTTTTGACCACTAGAAATTCGCTGAGGCAATAGCAGCACGGCTGGTGAATGTGCGGCCACGGAGAGTGTCTTTCATTGTTGGAAAAAGCCAAAAGTCACTAGGAACCAGGTCAGTTGAGTAGGGAGCATGAGGAAACACTTCAAAGTTGTTATCACGAAGAAACTGTTGCGTAACGTTAGCTCGATGTGCGGATGCGTTGTCTCGGTGAAACAGCACACGCGCAGCCCTTCCCGGACGTTTTTGTTGCAGTTCAGGAAGGAATTTGTTCTTCAAAACATTTTCGTAAGATGCACCTGTTATCGTAGTGCCCTTTGGAACGCAATGGGTAAGGATTACGCCCTCGCTGTCCCAGAACATGGACACCATCATTTTTTCAGCACTGGCGGTTACCCGAAATTTTTTTGGTGGCGGTGAATCTGTGTGCTTCCATTGAGCTGACTGGCGCTTTGTTTCTGGATTGAAAAATGGCATCCATGTCTCATCCATTGTCACAACCGACGAAAAGAAAGTCCCATTCATGCTGTCGTTGCGCATCAACATTGCTCGGCAACATGCCACTCGGGCAGCCGTGTGGTCGTACGTCAGCATTCGTGGCATCCAACTGGATGACACTTTTCGCATTTTCAGGTCGTCATGCAGGCCTGTGTGCACAGAACCCACAGAAATGTCAACTCTGGAGGCGATCTGTTCAACAGTCATTCGGCGATCCCCCAAAACAATTCTCTCCACTTTCTCGATCATGTCGTCAGACCGGCTTGTGCGAGCCCGAGGTTGTTTCGGTTTGTTGCCACACGATGTTCTGCCTTCATTAAACTGTCGCACCCACGAACGCACTTTCGACACATCCATAAATCCATCACCACATGTCTCCAATTGTCGATGAATTTCAATTGGTTTCACGCCACGCAAATTCAGAAAACGAATGATTGTACGCTGTTCAAGTAAGGAAAACATCGCCATTTTAAGTATTTAAAACAGTTCTCATTCTCGCCGCTGGCGGTAAAATTCCATCTGCCGTACGGTGCTGCCATCTCTCGGACGTATTGACAATGAACGCGGCGTCATTTTAAAACAATGCGCATGTTTCTATCTCTTTCCAGTCCGGAGAAAAAAAAATCGGAGGCCTTAGAACTTGAATGCACCTCGTAGAAACACTCTCCGTGTGCGTTCGTCTTTGTGAAATGTAAGCCCAGGATGAATTGCCATGAAGGGCAACAACTTTCCACTGTGTTGCAAGGGTGCGCGGATCACAATCAAAGGGGTCCTGCTACGAAAAGAAATGCACACTACGTCATCATTCCTAGCTGTTAGGCTGTGTGTCGTGCGACAGTCAGGTTGGTATCCCGTCCATGTGCAGTTCATCTCCAGACACGTCTCTGGGCTGCTATCCCATTGCCTTCAAGGATGAGACCCGCTTCGAACTCAGCCCCAATGAACAGTGAAGACGTGATTGGAGACGCCCTCCAACCAGCTCGGCATTTTGACGACCTGACCCGTCAATTGGACAGAATTTGGCATAATCCCTCAGGAGGACGTCCAACAGTGCCGTCAATCAGTGACAAGCCGAATGTCTGCTTGCGTAAGGGCCAGAGGTGGACCAATATTTTATTGAGCTGCTCAATTTTTGAAGCTCTTTTTCTAGAATAAACCATCCAGATTTTCTGAAAATGTCACTACGAGGGTGAGTCAAATGAAAACCTTAAATTTGTAATAAATCGAAATTTCGCGTCGTTATCGTGTAAGCTGTCTCGCGTCCGTCGGCCGTCGTAATTTGATATATTATTATTGTTATTATTATTTTTTGATTGTTGCCGACTTTTGTGGTAGGCATTCCTGAAGTTCTCCTATTTTAACAATATTAACCTCAAATTGTTTGTTACGTTAATGAATGTTAGACTCGCTGAATCTTAAAACATGAGCATATAAGTTGAACAATGTAATAAACTTTTCATATTAATTTCCTCGGCTAGTCAGCTCACTTTAAAGCAAGACATCTTTAGTTATTAATTACAGTTGCGGCCACCACACGCGCGAGAGTATTTTTCTTACCTCCGTTAACCACTGTATTGTAGTCGGAGTCCTGGCTCTGGCTCTCGGCTATGGTACTGAAAATAAGAATCTTGAAGCTACGTATTTTCTGCAACGGCGGGCGGCTGTGGAGAAAAATTAATATTATGTTAATAGCGGGCGAGTATTTCGCTTCCGCTAATTTCTCATAGGTTAATATCGCCACGTAATGGCGTCGTTGGCTGCATCGGCCGCTGCGATTGTTGAGCTGTAAATTACTTGAATGCAGGTTAATTCAAGGAAGGCGGACATGAAATCGGGATCACCTCTTACAAATTAAAAGTGCACAATAATATTAAATGAATATATTATATGCTTAACTCATACAAATATGCTTACATTTGCCAGCACTCGCAAAATGTCGTCTATACACAATCAAGACAAGAGAAGAAGTGAAGTCGACTAAAAAATTAACGAAAGAGCGTATCTTGTCGTCTCTTTAGATCATTTTGTCATAAATTATTTCTTTGCAATCGGAACTTACTTAGAGAAATTATTATTTTACGGCTACATGATAAAAATATATTATTCAATTTTTAAATGTCTCTTCTTTATAAATACTGTTTTTTAAGTCTTTTCGTAATATAGCACTGGGGACGCTATAGTTGGTAAGCGTCCTACAAACAGCGTGCAGAATGGCCTGTAGGTGGCAGCATAGTGCACATGCACACATACCGTCGCAGTATCAGTATAAAGGTGGCCGCCCCACTTGCGACTTGCACCAGGGAAGAACAGCGTTCTGTTAGTCGGTCTTTGCGTAGTGAAGGTGTGAAAGCTATTGAAATTCAACGACGAATGAAGGTTCAGTACGGCGATGCATATTTGGTTCAAATGGTTCAAATGGCTCTGAGCACTATGGGACTTAACTTCTGAGGTCATCAGAACTACTTAGAACTACTTAAACCTAACTAACCTATGGACATCACAACATCCATGCCCGAGGCAGGATTCGAACTTGCGACCGGTTCGGTCGCGCGGTTCCGGACTGTAGCGCCTAGAACCGCTCGGCCACCTGGCCGGCTGATGCATGTTTGTTTGTCACAGCAGCAAGTCTACGAAAGGAGTAGGAAGTTCGCAAATGGTGTGACTTCAGTGGAAGATACTCCTCGTCCAGGTCAGGCACAACGAGTTGTGACTCCACAGAGCATTGCAGCAGTTGAAGCCATAGTGAAGGAAAACTGCCGAGTGACACTGAATGACATTGCAGCATGTTTACAGATTAGTCATGGGTCAGCACACCACATTGTGCACGATGTGCTCCAGTTTCACAATGTGTCTGCAAGATGGGTGCCACGGCTGTTGACTCCTGAAATGAGAGAACGACGTGTTGATCGTCGGTAAAGCAGATGCCAGACTGAGATTCATTGGAAGAATCCTAAGGAAATGCAATCCGAAAACAAAGTAAGTAGGTTACAGTACGCTTGTTCGCCCACTTTTTGAATACTGCTCAGCAGTGTGGGATCCGTACCAGATAGGGTTGATAGAAGATATAGAGAAGATCCAACGGAGAGCAGCGCGCTTCGTTACAGGATCATTTAGTAATCGCGAAAGCGTTACGGAGATGATAGGTAAACTCCAGTGGAAGACTCTGCAGGAGAGACGCTCAGTAGCTCGGTACGGGCTTTTGACAAAGTTTCGAGAACATACCTTCACCGAAGAGTCAAGCAGTATATTGCTCCCTCCTACGTATATCTCGCGAAGAGACCATGAGGATAAAATCAGAGAGATTAGAGCCCACACAGAGGCATACCGACAATCCTTCTTTCCACGAACAATACGAGACTGGAATAGAAGGGAGAACCGATAGAGGTACTCAAGGTACCCTCCGCCACACACCGTCAGGTGGCTTGCGGAGTATGGATGTAGATGTAGATGTAGATGTCGATGTAGATGCTTGTGAAGGACTTCTTCGGCGCTTTGAACGAGAAGGTGATGGCTTCCTTGCAAGAATCGTTACTGGGGACGAAACCTGGGTTCACTTCCACCTACCGGAAACGAAGAGAGCGAGCAAGGAATGGTGCCATTCCTCACCACCAAAACCAAAGAAGTTTCGAACAGAACCATCAGCAGGGAAGGTTATGCTGACTCTCTTTTGGGACGAAAAAGGCGTCTTTTTGGAGCATTGCATGCCTAGAGGGACCACTGTCATCAGTGCATCATACACACATTCCCTAAAAATCATCTGCGGCCTGCAATCAAATCAAAGCGACGTGGATTGCTGTCAGCAGGTGTTCTTTTGCAACATGCCAAAGCAAGGCCCCACACTGCCCGTACAACAGTCGCAACAATCACAGACCTGCATTTTGAGTGTCTTCCTCATCCACCATACTCACCAGACCTTGCCCCAAGTGATTTCCATACGTTCGGATCACTCAAAGACGCAATGGGAGGAAAGAATTTCCGTTTTGATGAAGAGGTACGCCACGCGGAGCATGAGTGGTTGCGCGGACTACCAAAAGAATTTTTTTCTAAAGGAATTTATGCACTTTGTAAGCGCTGGAGGACTTGCATTCAGCGTGGGGGAGATTATGTTGAAAAGTGATAAAGCTTTGTACCACTTCTGCACAATGAATAATATTTTAAAAAATAGTTAAGGTTTTCATTTGACTCACCCTCGTAGTTGTTTGTCTGTACATGTAAATCACATTTATTGATTTCCGTTTGATTGGTATAATTCCTTCATGTCGCGTCCGTTTCTTGTCTTACAGTATATAACCGACTGGTACTGGTACCCAATTGAAACTCAAGAATAAAGAGTGCCATTATTTATTGAACTAGCCTCGTGGTGGTTTTCAGAAACTACTGGACATGGGTTCGATATCTATGCCAAAAATTATTAAAACAAAGGCCTGCCTCAGTGTGAAACTCATTTCGGACCAAGAGACAAAGGAATTACTGTCGTTAGCTGTTAGTGGGCATTAATTTAAATCAATGGTGAAAAGATGAAAATATCTGCTGGACCAGTATTCGAGCCTGGATCTCCAGCTAGGCATCTGCCAAGTAACCAGGAGATCCAAGTTGAAATGTTTTTTTTACTTGCCGCCCTTATTTGACGACCCACACCTGACTGCTTATGGTGGGTCTTTATTGACCGCTTAGCCGCTGCGACCGGTACTCGGGCCCTGAAGCGGATTGTAAGTTCCACACCAGTAACCGCATCCGGTCGTGGAGGCGGATCTTATTTTTATCTTATTTTGTTTGTATCTTTTTATTATTTTGATTTTCTTTTCATTTTTCTTTTCTTTTGTTTTCTTTCTTTGGCAACTTACCCAAAAGCATTTAACAAAAATTCTTCAAAGTGTTTTGAAATTCGGAAGAGAAATACAAATAAATTGTTGTGAATGAAGAAGAAATCCTCAGGCTCCAGTACCCTTTCATTCTACCCTTATACCAGGAAGATCTATGCTATACTAGGGCTACTACTAAACTAATTACACTATTACATGTTTAATGTGCCGTGTTTGCCTATGGCAACTGCGACGGTGCGCCGACTCTGTTTATGTCTATGTATAGTTTTGGATCTATTCCAGTACTGTCCACTTTGTTGGCAATAGTTTTGCTAGGTCTAGGATGTTATTTCTACGTGAAGGATAATTCTGTCGGGTCATTTGTTCTGTCTTAGTCCTCATCCTCATACTCCACACTATGGTGTCTGTCTAGGTGCTGCACATTGGTTTTTCTCCTGTGCGAAAAATAGAAATTTGTGGTAAGGTCTTATGGGACCAAACTGCTGAGGTCAGCGGTCCCTAAGCTAACACACTACGTAATATAACTTAATGGGGGTAGGACGTCAAACCGGCCGACATGGAGTAGGAGAGGCACCACAGGACTTTTCAATTTCCACTGTCTGTACTTTTACAAATGAATTCATAAAAGTCTGTCAGCATGTCCAGGAAGGATTCAGAATTCACACTCATAGCAGTGGAAGTTCGAAAACATAACGAAGTAATTTTTTTTTTACATGTGAAATTTCATCATTTTTTTCACTTACTAATGGCAGCATTTGTTGCTATAGGTACACTTTTCTTCATAAGTAAGAGAGATTCTTCGATGAATTTTGCACAGCATACATACCATACTTAAAGGTGTATGAAACTCTAGTATTTTGAAAATCTATTAAAAACTATGGTAAAAATTGAGGTAATCACCTATAAAATTTGTGTTTTTTCTAAACATGAAGTTTAAATTATAACAGCTCATTCGTTTTTTCATAAATTAAATAGATTCTAGAGTTTCATACACCTGTAAGTATGGTATGTATGATGTGCGAAATTCATCGAAGAATCTCTCTAACTTATGAGGAAAAGTGTACCTAAAGCTACAAATCCTGCCATTAGCAAGTGAAAAAGATGATGAAATTTGACACGTAAAAAAATTTAATTCGTTATGTTTTCGAACTTCCACTGCAATGAGTGTGAATTCTGAATCCTTCCTGGTGATGCTGAGAAAGTTTTATGAATTTATTTGTAAAAATATAGACACTGGTTATTAAAATGTCGCGTGGTGCCTCTCCTGCTCCAAGTCGGCCTGTTTGACGTCCTACCCCCCTTAAACTAACTTACACTAAGGACAAATCACACCCATGCGCGAGGGAGGACTCGAACCTCCGAAGCGGCCCGCGCGAACCATGACAACACGCCCTAGACCGTGCGGCTACCCCGCGCGGCGTCTATACGGCATCCCAGGTCTGTATTCTTAATGTCACTCGTCTGATATTATTTCTGTGAGTGCGTTCAGTTCGTCTCATTGTTCTGGTGTTCTGATTGCTTCGTATGTGTGGTGTTCAGTTTGTATGTGTCGTATCCCAAGAGTTGAAATCCCGGTCCGGCGAAAATTTTCAGTTTCCTCATTGATTTAAACCAGTGCTAATGTATTTAATTCCTTTGTCTTAATTGATAGTGACTGCAGGATCAAAAACGTGTTTGCTTTCGGACTATGTCTGAAAGGACGGACACCACAAACATCATTTGGGATCGCTGGTTGCAAGAGTCACTTCTTCCTCTGCGTCGCTCTTTATGTCGATCTCTTAGTCCAGTTTGGGCGCTGAACTCGGAAGGCGGTCATCCAGATCGGAGCCGCGGAAGTGGCGGCGAAAGCCGCATCGTCACGGCCGGCGCGCAGCGGCAGAGGCAGCGGCGGCGCTCAAAGTGAATGCAACAATGGAGCGGCGCGCTCTGAGGCGGGCGGCGAGCGAACTAGGGGAACCCCCGCGGCGGCCATTGGCGGCCGCGCTGCTCGCTTGTTTATAGATCGGCGCCTCCAAAAATTGATTCCATTGTGCGCCGCCGCCACGCCGGCAGTTCAAAAGCGCGTCTCTGGCCACGGCGGGGCTCTGCTGCTGAATGTAATCTCAATTACAGGCCGCACTCAAGGGGTGGCAGACCTGTGGCTGCAATGTCTCGACAAGGCCGCTGCCGCTGCTACGAGTGAAAGAGCAACTGTGTAACACAACGGTCTGAAGCTCGCTCTGAAGGTCTACCTGCAACGTTCGAGTGCATAAATATGAGCAGCGTTCGATAAGTAACGCAAAACATTTTTTTCTGAAAACAGATTGGCTTTATTTGCGAATAAAGTATCAACATATACATCTACATCCATACTCCGCAAGCCACCTGACGGTGTGTGGCGGAGGGTACGTTGAGTACCTCTATCGGTTCTCCCTTCTATTCAAGTCTTGTATCGTTCCTGGAAAGAAAGACTGTCGGTATGCCTCTGTGTGGGCTCTATGATTTTATCCCCATGGTCTCTTCGCGAGATATACGTAGGAGGGAGCAATATACTGCTTGACTCCTCGGTGAAGATACGTTATCGAAACTTCAACAAAAGCCCGTACCGAGCTACTGAGCGTCTCTCTTGCAGAATCTTCCACTGGAGTTTATCATCTGCGTAACGCTTTCGCGATGATCCTGTAACGAAGCGCGCTGCTCTCCGTTGGATCTTCTCTACCTCTTCTATCAACCCTATCTGTTATGGATCCCACACCAGTGAACAGTATTCAAGCAGTGGGCGAACAAGTGTACTGTAACCGACTTCCTTTGTTTTCGGACTGAATTTCCTTAGGAGTCTTCCAATGAATCTCTGTCTCGCATCTGCTTTACCGACGATTAATTTTATATGGTCATTCCATTTTAAATCACTCCTAATGCCTACTCCCAGATAATTTATTGAATTAAATTAACTGCTTCCAGTTGCTGACCTGCTGTATTGTAGCTAAATGATAAAGGATCTTTCTTTCTATGTATTCGCAGCACATTACACTTGTCTACATTGAGATTCAGTTGTCATTCCCTGCACCATACGTCAATTCGTTGCAGACACCATATTATTTCCCAATCTTTTGACTACAAAAAAAAAGAAAGAAAGAAAAAATGGGGCAAATGGCTCTGAGCACTATGGGACTCAACATCTGAGGTCAACAGCCCCCTAGAACTTAAAACTACTTAAACCTAACTAACCTAAGGACATCACACACATCCATGCCCGAGGCAGGATTCGAGCCTGCGACCGTAGCGGTCGCGCGGTTGTAGACTGAAACTCCTAGAACCGCTCGGCCACACCACCCGACCTGACTACAAAATGCTGTTTTCTCAACATACTCTGCTTTCAATGCGACGGCCTTACGCCACCTTACCAGGAGGGTCTGTATGCCCGCATCTTACCACTCAACTGATCGACGTCGGAGCCAAAGTCTTTGTGTATCAGTAATCAATCTCCCCATCATCCTTGTACTGCTTCCACGGGAGTGCATCCTTCTTCGGGCCAAACTGATGGAAGTCAAAGGTGCGACATCCGGCTGTAGGATGAATGAGGAAGAACAGACCAGTGAAGCTCTGCAGGCTCTTCTCGGGTGGCGAGACACGTTTGTGGCCTTGCGCTGTCAAGAAGAAGGAAAAGTTTGAAAAATCTCTGTTGGATTCCTTTCATGTTCATTTCTGAAATCTGTTGTCATTTACGGCATAAATTTCCTCTTCTAAATTTACTGTGGTGTTTCTGACTATCTGGGAGGGGACTGAGCAGTGAAACGTGTCACTTTTACACATAAACAAGAACGATCTGTCACACTACTACACTTTAAAACACAGTTTATATGTAATTCATGTCACACAGACTCATACGGAACCTAAATCCGCTTTCTTTTATTTACTGTATATGATAAGATACTGTCATCCCCCTTACCTTCTGTGTGAGAGGATGAATGAGCAAATGTATTTCTAGTTGCATGCTTGAGGGTAGCAGACAAGCCTGTCTGCTAGAGAACAGTAGGACCAACGTCGGAACAGGTAGCTACCCTTTCTAAAAGCAGAGAGGTTTGTATTATTAGTATGGTCCTGTCTGTCCCTTGTCATGCTGGTATAGGAAGCTGCCCTTCTGGCCACTTCCGTTTGTATTTGAGAGCCACCCTCAGGAAGGGACCAGGTCAGTCTGTCCGTGGCGAGCGTCTGAAGTGGTAAGATCTCCGGCTAAGCGCGTGTCTGCTAAGTCCGTTGGAAAATGGATTTCTTAAGTTCAGCCTAACTGAAATTTAATCACCTTTATTTCAGGTTTAGCTCTAAAATATCCAATGTTATCTTAACTTGCAACGCAGTGTAATTCGCGTGTGAAGTTCAGAATATCTTCCGGTAGTTGCTTTGTCACTACTTTGTGAGTAAAGTGGAACCACGTGTTGATCAGTAACTCTAAGATCATCAATCTTAAATGCGAATGTGCGTGAGAATATAACGTCTCGTCTTGACAATATTTTTCAATATAGCAACTTTTCTTTATGTTCAACCCACGTGGGGTGTACTTTGTGAGACCAGTACCACGTGCTTATACAGTTGTTTGACCCATCAGGTTAATAATAAGACGATAGCAACCAGTTCGAGGTTTTTCTTTAGTAAATTGCGTTTCGATGTAATTTATTTTAATTATCAAAATTATTGTGGAGTTACACTCTTTGTGTAAACCAAGTTGACCACGTCAAGCATGTGGTGTAAGCATCAAATAGCCCTCAGCTATTCTTTTCGGTAAGATTTCACAGAGAGTTAGTATGAATTTAGTATACCAGTGTGTGGTAATTTCATGACGGACGGCACTGCGCTACGAACGTAACTTCTTTGGGTGAAAATTGAATCGGTTGGTTGTGGTTAATTTCCTCTTGGATACGTTTCAACGTTCTTCGTGTGTTATTTTATGAATGCAGTGTTGTATGCAGTCTCCCAATCTTGGCTCCATATTTGATGTGTTCCGTAAGATTACAAACTCACGTTTTCACAGACCTATATAAGGCACCAGCTTAGTTATGACTCACGTTTAATATGCTGAAATTTCAATGATCAGTGTTAAAATAAATTTCCAAATATAAACTGATTTGTTTCTTTTTATTTAAATTCTCTTATATATATATCACCGGTTGTCGTATGACTATTACAAGATTATAATTAATGTTAGTCTGGTTGGGAATTTGGTAAGTTAGACCGAACACAGGTGAAACAGTTGGTCAGTAATGCAAGCTTAACTTCCCCAGACAGCTCACAGCTTTTAACCCGCATTTATTGTCAATCAGCACCGCTTTCATAGCAAATTTAAGCAACAACATTAAAAGTTCGTTTCCATTTTTGTGGCGACGAACTCGGAGAACTACTTTCTTCAGTTTCCTGGGAATAGTACAATACTTCGGCGGCATTATGTAGGCAGAAACAGTTGAAAAACGATCATCTGTGCTGAAAGAAGCGTGTACGTAAACTCGTGCGATAGTAGGCGAGGGAATGAATTGTTTCTGCCACTTAGATCACATCTATTAGATTTTTAAGTCTTGTAAATTGATGCTTAATGATAACACAAGTCTCTCTAACTGAGTGATTAACAATTAATCAATGTTTTCAGTTTGTTGCAGTATACAACAAACCTAAAATAGCGACTGAAACAAAAAGGAAAATAATTAATGAAGAAATCACTGTAAGCAGTGATAGGGACGAACACAATAACAAACAGAAATGTGAAACATAACGAGAAGAAATAATCAATGAATCACCCTCTGCCTGCCACTATCCGCTAATCTCTCTCTCTCTCTCTCTCTCTCTCTCTCTCTCTCTCTCTCTCTCTCTCTCACACACACACACACACACACACACACACGCACAAACAAAAGACGAAAGACAAACACACAGCAACAGTTGGCTACACTACGCACGGTAAACAGGCTCGCGTTCAACACATAAGAAAAAGAGCGAGTAAAGTGTTGTAATAAATGTGGGTGAAAAAACGCTGAAAATCGGCCATCTGGAGAATGGGGACAGAGTAAACACATCTCCAGGACCACACATATGGACTCGCATATACTAACTCCAAACGATAATTTAACCTCACGAAACTTGTGCTACCAAAGTTGTTCCAACTTGAAAAGCTAGAGAAAAACATGAAAAAACGTAACACAGTAATATACAAACAGTCCTGTTGGAATAACATCCGCAACTGAGCTTTATAGCGTAGGTTGAAAATACCGCTTGAGTTGTAAAATTCTTTATTTTCACACTACCTGTTTTGGACTGTTATAAGCCCATCCTCAGGTGTCGTAGCTGTGCTTTGGTCCCCGAGTGCCGCGTGTGCCAGGCGCGGCGTGCTGCCCATGAGCGGGACCACAGCACAGCTACGACACCTGAGGATGAGCTTATAACAGTCCGAAACCGGTCGGAGGAAGATAAAGAACTTCACAACTGAAGCGGTATTTTCAACCTCTAAAGTACCTGTAACTGCTACGTAATTCACTTATTGTTTATATAAAGACAAAGACCTCTAACAGGCCACTGAAGAAGCTTCATAAATTAAAGAAGCGAAACGCGAATGGCAAGAAACCAACTGCGATTCATAAAGTTGTAAAGATAAAACATGTAGTTGCTGTGGTCTTCTTTCCAGAGACTGGTTTGATGCAGCTCTCCATGCTACTCTATCCTGTGTAAGGGTCTTCATCTCCCAGAACCTACTGCAACCTACATCCTCCTGAATCTGTTTGTGTATTTATCTCTTGGTCTCCCTCTACGATTTTTACCCTCCACGCTGCCCTCCAATACTAAACTAGTGGTCCCTTGATGCCTCAGAATATGCCCTACCAACCGATCCCTTCTTCTAGTCAAGTTGTGCCACAAATTTCTCTTCTCCCAATTCTGTTCAATACCTCCTCATTAGTTATGTGATCTACCCATCTATTCTTCACCATTCTTCTGTAGCACCACATTTCGAAAGCTACTATTCTCTTCTTGTCCTAACTATTTATCGTCCATGTTTCACTTCCATACATGGATACACTCCATACAAATAGTTTCAGAAACGACTTCCTAACACTTCAATCTATACTCGATGTTAACAAATTTCTCTTCTTCAGAAACGCTTTCCTTGCCATTGCCAGCCTACATTTTATATCTTCTGTACTTCGACCATCGTCAGTTCTTTTTCTCCCCAAATAGCAAAACCCCATTACTACTTTAAGTGTCTCATTTCCTAATCTAATTCCCTCAGCATCACCTGACTTAATTCGACTACATTCCATTATCCTCGTTTAGCTTTTTTTGATGTTCATCTTATACCCTCATTTTAAAACACTGTCCATTCCGTGCAACTGCTCTTCCAAGTCCTTTGCTGTCTCTGACAGAATTACAATGTCATCGGCGAACCTCAAAGTTTTACTTCTCCTCCATGGATTTTAATACCTACTCCGTACTTTTCTTTTGTTTCCTTTATTGCTTGCTCAACATACAGATTGAATAACATGGGGGGAGGCTACAACCCTGTCTCCCTCCCTTCCCAACCACTGCTTCCCTTTCATGCCCCTCAACTCTTATAACTACCATCTGGTTTCTGTACAAGTTGTAGATAGCCTTTCGCTCCCTGTATTTTACCCCTGCCACCTTTAGAATGTGAAAGAGAGTATTCCAGTCAACATTGTCAAAAGCTTTCTCTAAGTCTACAAATGCTAGAAACGTAGGTTTGCCTTTCCTTAATCTTTCTTCAAAGATAATTCGTAAGGACAGTATTGCCTCACGTGTTGCAATATTTCTACGGAATCCAAACTAATCTTCCCCGAGGTCAGCTTCTACCAGTTTCTCGAATTGTCTGTAAAGAATTCGTGTTAGTATTTTGCAGGTGTGAAATATTAAACTGATAGTTCGGTAATTTTTCACCTCTGTCAACACTTGCTTTCTTTGGGATTGGAATTATTATATTCTTCTTGAAGTCTGACGGTATTTCGCCTGTCTCACCAGATGGTAGGGTTTTGACCTCCACGAAAATCAAAATTTCTGTGTTTAGCCTGTTACATAGTGTTTTGTGTGTGCGGCCCTACCTGCAGATATTTTTTCACTTAAATTGGTACCCAAAAAAGGCATGCAATAGTATATTAAACCATTAGTATGTGTACGTTTGGTAATGCTAAACAATAATAATAATAAAGCTATTTTGTGCCATAGTTCCGATGTCTCACAAAGTATTAAGCATGTAAAGACGAATTGGAGATAAGTATGGTTAACTGGTTTTGGAGTTTACGGTTGTACCATTCCACGGATAATCATCAACACTCATTGGCGAAGCCTTATCGCCCGTTGTGGGGGAGGGAGTGGGAGGGGGAGAGGGTAGTAAAGAAATTGCCTCAAGGCGTCCCTCCACCCTCCTCTCTCCCCCTTCCCCGCCCCTCAGCGGCTTTTAAACAAATGAGGGCGTGGGTGGCAGTCTGCAGGGCCCGCCTCGCCTTCGGCCTGTGGCGGATGACTCGCCGCGTGCAGAACGCCGGCTGTCTCCGGGGACCACTTCCTTATGATGGCAGGTACCACTACCGGGCAATCCCTGCACTGCGAACTTCATCACGGGTCCTGTTACACAGCGAGGCGAACATTTTGAGAACGAGTCTCGTACTACGCAGCGGAGTATGTGGCGTTTCTACACTACTGGCTACTAAAGCTATACCAAGAAGAAATGCAGATGATTGGACAAATATATTATACTAGAACTGACATGTGATTACATTTTCACGGAATTTGGGTGCATAGATCCTGATAAATCAGTATCCAGAACTACCACTTCTGGCCGTAATAACGGCCTTGACACGCCTGGGCATTGCGTCAAACAGAGCTTGGATGGCGTGTACAGGTACAGCTGCCCATGCACCTTCAACACGATACCACAGTTCATCAACAGTAGTGACTGGCGTACTGTGACGTGCCAGTTGCTCGGCCACCATTGACCAGACGCTTTCAATTGGCGAGAGATCTGGAGAATGTGCTGGCCAGGGCAACAATCGAACATTTTTTGTATCCAGAAAGGCCCGTACAGGACCTGCAACATGTGGTCGTGCATTATCCTGCTGAAGTGTAGTGTTTGGCAAGGATCGATGGAGGGTAGAGCCACGGGTCGTAACACATCTGAAATGTAACGTGCACTGTTCAAAGTGCCGTCAATGCGAACAAGAGGTAACCGAGACGTGTAACCAATGGCACCCCATACCGTCACGCCGGTGATACGCCAGTAACCGGCCGCGGTGGTGTAGCGGTTCTAGGAGCTCAGTCCGGAACCGCGCGACTGCTACGGTCGCAGGTTCGAATCCTGCCTCGGGCATGGATATGTGTTTTGTCCTTAGGTTAGTTAGGTTTAAGTAGTTCTAAGTTCTAGGGGACTGATGACCTCAGATGTTAAGCCTCATAGCGCTCAGAGCCATTTGAACCATATGATAGCACGAATACACGCTTCCAATGTGCCAAACACGGTTACGACCATCATGATGCTGTAAACAGGACTTGGATTCATCCGAAAAAATGACGTTTTGCCATTCGTGCACCCAGGTTCGTTGTCGAGTACACTATCTCAGGCGCTCCTGTCTGTGATGCAGCGTCAAGGGTAACCGCAGCCACGGTCTCCGAGCTGATAGTCCATGCTGCTGCAAACGTCGTCGAACTGTTCGTGCAGATGGTGCTTATCTTGCAAACGTCCCCATTTGTTGACTCAGGGATCGAGACGTGGCTGCACGATCCTTTACAGCCGTCCGGATAAGACGCCTGTCATCTCGACTCCTAGTGATACAAGGCCGCTGCGATCCAGCACGGCGTTCCGTATTACCCTCCTGAACCCACCGATTCCACATCCTGCTAACAGTCATTGTATCCCGACCAACGCGAGCTGCAATGTCGCGATACGATAAACCGCAATCGCGATAGGCTGCTATCCGACCTTTATCAAAGTCGGAAACGTGATGGTACGCATTTCTCCCCCTTACACGAGACATCACAACAACGTTTCACCAGGCAACGCCGGTCAACTGCTGTTTGTGTATGAGAAATCAGCTGGAAACTTTCCTCATGTCAGCTCGTTGTAGGTGTCGCCACCGGCGCCAACCTTGCGTGAATGGTCTGAAAAGTTAACCATTTGCATATCAAAGTATCTTCTTTCTGTCGGTTAAATTAAGCGTCTGTAGCACTTCATCTTCGTGGTGTAGCAATTTTAATGGCCAGTAGTGTAAAACTTCCTGACAGATTAGAGCTTTGTGACGCACTGAGCCTCGAAACCAGTACCTTGTTTTCCTCGGAAAATGCTCTTATCGAATGAGTAATCTTTCTTTTCAATTCGACGTATTAGCCCACCTTCCTCTCGACAAAACTGTCTTCATTTGCGTTGGCAGTAACTGAAACAACCGGTTTCGGTTATACTGGATTTCCTTCCAATCCCGTTTAGCCCAGCTGTTAAAAGTTCTCAAAATAACCGGTTTCTGTAGTAACCGATTTTCGGCTTTTTATTTCTATTATTTCCCTAATAAACGTAGAAACTGAACAAAGATTGAAAAATTTCGACTCTCTCGCTTTCAAGATAATTAGAATAAAAATATTAAATTAAGTAGGCAAATAAAAGAAAGTTCGTCCACCGTTCGCTGTTTTTCTCGAAAAGGGGTTGATGGTTGAATGCTACGATAAATCACCATTATTCTCCTATTGATTCAAATTTTTTGAAGCTCTTTTCAAAAGCCACGTTGTAATCGGGGACCGTACTACTATTTGGGCGTTACGAATAAGATCTACAGGGTGAAAACTGAGTTTGAAGAATACTTTTCGTGTTAATTTGTCTGTTTTCAGTGGCTTCAATCAGATGAAGGCGTATTATGTAGATGCAGGCCGTAGACCAGCTGTATTGTTACTGTATACTATCAATGAACTGTTCTTAAATTTTTAACTTATTGCTGCCACCGTAATTTCCTTCCTCTTTTATTATTTCATACAAATGGCAGACAGATCTTTACTCTCTTAAACCAAATGAATCGTTGTGAGAGAATAGTGAGAAACTATCGAAAAGACAAAGCGGAGAAAAGTGTTTGCGTACTGCACGTATACACACGTACCTTAAGACAGTTCACTGTCTCAGCAGTGCTGTACCAATTCTTGTGATATGCGTGTGTTGGTCCTTTGTATTGGTATTGTTATAAGAAAAGGACTGATTGCTTTTCCCATTTTCTATAGTAACCCCGCAATATTTCAAACCAAAAACAATTTTACGGATAAAGGTTACTCCTTTTTAAAAAGGGGTTTCTTTAAAGACGAAAAATTTTAGGACTGCTGCTATGGCGATTTGATATTTCAGTTTTTTACTTGGTAATTAGAAAAAGAGATTGATGAAGTGTGTGATGAGATAAAAGAAATTATTCAGATAGTGAAGGGAGACGGAAATTTAATAGTCATGGGCGACTGGAACTCGATGGTAGGAAAAGGAAGAGAAGGAAACGTAATAGGCGAATATGGAATGGGAGTAAGAAATGAAAGAGGAAACCGCTTGGTAGAATTTAGCACAGAGCATAACTTAATCATAGCTAACACTTGGTTCAAGAATCATAAAAGAAGGTTGTATACATGGAAGAAGCCTGGAGATACTGGAAGATCTCAGATAGATTATATAATGGTAAGACAGAGATTTAGGAACCAGGTTCTAAATTATAAGACATTTCCAGGGGCAGATGTGGACACTGACCACAATCTATTGGTTATGAACTGTAGATTAAAACTGAAGAAACTGCAAAAAGGTGGGAATTTGAGGAGATGGTACCTGGGTAAACTGAAAGAACCAGAGGTTGTAGAGAGCTTCTGGGAGAGCATTAGCGAACGATGGACAAGATCGGGGGAAAGAAATACAGTAGAAAAAGAATGGGTGGCTTTGAGAGATTAAATAGTGAAGGTAGCAGAGGATCAAGTAGGTAAAAAGACGAGGACTAATAGAAATCCTTAAATAACAGAAGAGATATTGAACTTAATTGATGAAAGGAGAAAATATAAAAATGAAGTAAATGAAGCAGGCTAAAGGAATACAAACGTCTCAAAAATGAGATCTACAGGGAGTGCAAATTGACTGAGCAGGGATGGCTAGAGGACAAATGTAAGGATGTAGAGGCATATCTCACTAGGGGTATGATAGATACTGCCTACCGGAAAATTAAAGAGACCTTTGGAGAAAAGAGAACCAATTGTATGAATATCAAGAGCTCAGATGGAAACCTAGTTCTAAGCAAAGAAGGAAAAGCAGAAAGGTGGATGGAGTATATAGAGGGTCTATGCGAGTGTGATGTACTTGAGGACAATATTATGGAAATGGAAGAGGATGTAGATGAAGATGAAATGGGAGATATGATACTGCGTGAAGAGTTTGACAGAGCACTGAAAGACCTGAGTCGAAACAAGGCCCCGGGAGTAGACAACATTCCATTAGAACTACTGACAGCCTTGGGAGAGCCAGGCCTAACAAAACTATACCATCTAGTGAGCAAGATGTATGATACAGGCGAAATACCCTCAGACTTCAATAAGAATATAATAATTACAATCCCAAAGAAAGCAGGTGTTGACAGATGTAAAAATTACCGAACTATCAGTTTAATAAGCCACGGATTCAAAATACTAACACGAATTCTTTACAGACGAATGGAAAAACTGGTAGAAGCCGACCTCGAGGAAGATCAATTTGGATTCCGTAGAAATGTTGGAACACGTGAGGCAATACTGACCCTACGACTTATCTTAGAAAATTGATTAAGGAAAGGCAAACCTACGTTTCTAGAAATTGTAGACTTGGAGAAAGTTTTTGACAATGTTGACTGGAATACTCTCTTTCGAATTCTGAAGGTGGCAGGGGTAAAATACAGGGAGCGAAAGGCTATTTACAATTTGTACAGAAACCAGATGGCAGTTATAAGAGTCGAGGGGCGCGAAAGGGAAGCAGTGGTTGGGAAGGGAGTGAGACAGGGTTGTAGCCTATCCTCAGTGTTATTCAATCTATATACTGCGCAAGCAGTAAAGGAAACAAAAGTAAATTCGGAGTAGGAATTAAAATCCATGGAGAAGAAAAAAAACTTTGAGGTTCGCCGATGACATTGTAATTATGTCAGAGACAGCAAAGGACTTGGAAGAGCAGTTGAACGGAATGGACAGTGTCTTGAAAGCAGGATATTAGATGAACATCAACAAAAGCAAAACGAGGATAATGGAATGTAGTCGAATTAAATCGGGTGTCGCGGAGGCAACTAGATTAGGAAATGAGACACTTAAAATAGTAAAGGAGTTTTGGTATTTGGGGAGCAAAATAACTGATGATGGTCGAAGTAGAGAGGATATAAAATGTAGACTGGCAATGGCAAGGAAAGCGTTTCTAAAGAAGAGGAATTTGTTAACATCGAGTATAGATTTAAGTGTCAGGAAATCGTTTCCGAAAGTATTTGTATGGAGTGTACCCATGTATGGAAGTGAAACGTGGACGATAAATAGTTTGGACAAGAAGAGAATAGAAGCTTTTGAAATGTGGTGCTACAGAAGAATGCTGAAGATTAGATGGGTAGATTACATAACTAATGAGGAGGTACTGAATAGAATTGGGGAGAAGAGAAATTTGTGTCACAACTTGACTAGAAGGAGGGGTCGGTTGGTAGGATATATTCTGAGGCATCAAGGGATCACCAATTTAGTATTGGAAGGCAGCTTGGAGGGTAAAAATCGTAGAGGGAGACAAAGAGATGAATACACTAAGCAGATTCAGAAGAATGTAGGCTGCAGTAGGTACTGGGAGATGAAGAAGCTTGCACAGGATAGGGTAGCATGGAGAGCTGCATCGAACCAGTCTCTGGACTGAAGACCACAACAACAACATTAGAAAAAATAAAAAACGCCTCTTATAATCAAGAGGAAAGAAATACCGAAATCACCGTTTATTCACAACTAGTCCCTAGTTGCCACTTAATTGTAGCCTTTTTTTTAAGATGATTTCCTAAAAATAGTGTTGTTGTTGTTGTGGTCTTCAGTCCTGAGACTTGTTTGATGCAGATCTCCATGCTACTCTATCTTGTGCAAGCTTCTTCATCTCCCAGTACCTACTGCAACCTACATCCATCTGAATTTGCTTAGTGTATTCATCTCTTGGTCTCCCCCTACAGTTTTTACCCTCCACGCTGCCCTCCAATACTAAATTGATGATCCCTTGATGCCTCAGAACATGTCCTACCAACCGATCCCTTCTTCTGGTCAAGTTGTGCCACAAACTCCTCTTCTCCCCAATCCTATTCAGTACCTCCTCATTTGTTATGTGATCTACAAATCTAATCTTCAGCATTCTTCTGTAGCACCACATTTCGAAAGCTTCTATTCTCATCTTGTCCAAACTATTTACCGTCGATGTTTCACTTCCATACATGGCTACACTCCATACAAATACTTTCTGAAAAGACTTCCTGACACTTAAACCTATGCTCGATGTTAACAAATTTCTCTTCTCCAGAAACACTTTCCTTGCCATCGCCAGTCTACATTTTATATCCTCTCTGCTTCGACCTTCATCAGTTATTTTGCTCCCCAAATAGCAAAACTCCTTCACTACTTTAAGTGTCTCATTTCCTAATCTAATACCCTCAACATCACCCGACTTAATTCGACTACATTCCATTATCCTCGTTTTGCTTTTGTTGATGTTCATCTTATATCCTCCCTTCAAGACACTGTCCATTCCGTTCAGTGTTATTCCTCGATTATTTCAAAGGCATATTTAAAATAGCATTGAATGATAGATTTTCAGTATTGATGGATAAGTCAAGTGAGACCCATACATGAATTAGGCATAAATGCTGTAGGCCGTTGCTGAGCGTTTCCTCAGCAATATCTTATCTTCCAGGAGTGGCAGTAACGCAAAGTGAGCGAACTTCTGTGAAGTTTGGAAAGTGGAAGAAAGTGGGCGACAAGTTCGTGGCGCCCTCTATCGGTAATGCTGGAATTCGGTACTGTGTTTGCCCACCCTTAGACTTGATGGCAGCTTCCATTCTCGCAGGCATACGTTCAATCAGGTGCTGGAAGGTTTCTTGGGGAATGGCAACCAGTTCTTCACGAAGTGTTGCACTGAGGAGCCGGCCGGGCTGGCCGAGTGGTTCTAGGCGCTACAGTCTGGAACCGCGCGACCGGTACGGTCGCAGGTTCGAATCCAGCGTCGGGCATGGACGTGTGTGATGTCCTTAGGTTAGTTAGGTTTGTTTTAAATTCTAGCGGACCGATGACCTCAGAAGTTAAGTCCCATAGTGCTTAGAGCCATTTGAACCATTTTTTTGCACTGAGGAATCGATGTCGATCGGTGAGGCCTGGCACGAAGTCGGCGTTCCAAAACATCCGAAAGGTGTTCTATAGGCTTCAGATCAGGACTCTGAGCAGGCCAGCCCATTAACGGGTTGTCGTCTAACCACTCCGCCACAGGCCGTGCGTTATGAACAGGTGCTCGATCATGTTGACAGGTGCAATGACCATCCCCGAATTACTCCTCAACAGTGGGAAGCAAGAAGGTGCTCAAAACATCAATGTAGGACCGTGCTGTGATAGTGCCACGCAAAACAACAAGTGTTGCAAGCCCCTTCCATGAAAAACACGACTACACCACCGCCTCCGAATTTTCAGATGATGTTCACCGGGCATTCGCCATACCCACATCCTGCTAGCGGGTCGCAACATTGTATACCGTTATTCGTCACTTCACTGAACGTTTTGCCAATGTGCAATCGTCCAACGTTTACGCTCCTTACACCAAGCGAGTCGTCTTTTGGCATTTCTCGGTGTGATGTGTGGCTTATGGCCAGCCGTTCGACCATGAAATCCAAGTTTTCTGACCTCCAGGCCTAACTGTCATAATATTTGCAGTGGATCCTGATGCAGTTTGGAATTCCTGTGTGATGATCTGGATAGATGTCTGCCTATTACACGTTACGACCCTCTTCAACTGTCGGCAGTTTCTGTCAATCAACAGACGAGGCCGGCCTGTACGCTTTTGTGCTGTACGTGTCCTTTCACGTTTCTACTTCACTATCACATCGGAAACAGTGGACCTAGCGATGTTTAGAAGTGCGGCGGGATGGCAGCAGCTTAGCACGCCGCTCTTCGGACTACTGAATAGTTAAAAACATAATAAGGAGACAATAAACAGTAAAAACAGGCAATAAAAAACTGTAAAATGGCGGAAAGTTGTGGAACTTAAAATATAAAAACAGAGAGTTGGTGATGCTAATTAAGGCACACAGTAAGTAGATAGGTACAATAGTAGACAGACAATTAAAAGACACGGCGACAGTGTAGTTTCTGTTCGCAAACGATAAAAAAATCATACCTAGCGACAGTATGAGTTGCGTTCGCAAGACGTAGGAAAAGATGCACAACACTTAACACTCACACACTGCACTGAAGAGTAGACACGAAGATGACACATCACAGCATAAGGGGATTGTGGTCGTTGTGGTGGTGGTGGTGGGTGGTTGGGTTGGTTGTAGGGGTGGGACCCGGACGGATGAAGGAAAAAAGGGAGGAAACGGGGTGGGGGGGACAGAGAAATATATATCCTCGGTTACATAAACCAATTTTGTGAAAAGTAATGCGAAAACATTGTCGAACAGGCTAATTTACTGGCAGTTAGCATGACTTCTTCACTTGATATGGCTGTGGAGTGAAACAAATGACCAGATCACAGGTTTTAAACTTTGCAGAGTTCGAAAATCTGCTTTTTGTCGACCTTTTTCTTTCCACAACCATATAAAGTGAGGAAGTCACGCTAATTGCCAGTAAATTAGCCTAGTACACAAATGTTCTCGGACTTACTTTTGACAAAATTGGTTTATATAACTGAAGATACATGTTTTGACTATGCGGAATTGCGCCTGTAAAGGACTACATGTGTTTTAATATGTCTGACTACCGTTTTCTCGTCTATCATCTTGCTACATGTGTTATCTGTGGCCGAAGAGCGGACTAGATAGGCCGCTGCCGGCCTACCTTTCTTGTAAAGGTGTCGAAATCACAATAAAGGAGACCCGTCTCCCCAGGAAGCCCCCCCCCCTCCAACGACCCTATTCGTGCGTGCTCCGTCTCTTACAATGGTTTTTCAAGTGTCTTCGTTCTAGAGTGCTTTTATAATGTGGCCAACTTTTAACCTGTCCGTGTAACTTCAGTCTATTTTATGTGCTCCACGATTCGCCAACGGTGTTCCTTATCTTTGTGTCGACTTTTTAACTGTCCCACAATGAACGTCTTCGTGTCAGTGTATATTTTAACCCCCATTCTGTCCACCTATTCTACTTTTATTTCCCCATTTTTTTCGCCTTTTTTGTTTATAGTTTCCTCGTTTTTAAATGTAATGGCACTCGGCTGAAGAGCGCCTGACTATGCCTCTGTCCATAAGGGGCAGGAGAATGAAATGACAATAAAGAAAAATAAACTTGACTGTGACTCGTGTTTTATGGAAGTCTAATATTTTTTTTATACATGTAACACTTGATAATAGTCAAGGCCGAGACCCAGATTGTGGAATAAAGCCTCTTGTACAGTCAAATGGCTGTTATATGTTTCAAAAAGTTTTATGTGGTTGAAGGTACACACCGAAGTAAAATAATTAGGTATTTGAACCGTCGGCCTTCCGAATGCGAGGGCAGCGTCTTGCGCACTGCGCCACCTCACTTCGGTATGAGGAGAAGAGCGTTGGCGTTGGCTGTATAGGTCACTGGAAAAAGCAGTCGCTCTCGCCGCAGTCTTTAGCGCCGCCGCACGTCGCCGTGTCCCGTGCACATGCAGAAGCGAAACGTCCTCCGAACACGAGCTGCCTCCAAATTTCCGCCGGCCGCGCGTCCGTGTCGCAGATTGCGGTTCCGAGGCTGGATCCGTCCGCCAGCGGCGCCCAATTTGGTGCGGGGCGGTCCGCCTCCGTCCGATAACGGATTTACCGCCCCCGCCGCCGCTGCCGCCCCCCGCCCCCACCAGACGGGCGCAGGGCTGGCCGGCTGGCTGGCAGGGCCGCCCTTTGAAGAAATTTAGCTGTCGTCTCGTCGAGTTGGCATCCAATTTGGAGGCTCCTTCCTCGGGCTAAAGCCGTCCTAAATTAGAGATAGCGCCGCCCTTAATCCCTCCTCTCGGCGTCCTCGTCTGCCCCCCTCCCTTCCTGCTCCCCTCCCCGCTCCGCCCCCCTCCCTCCCACACACAGTGTCGGTCCTCCTCTCTCTCTCCCCCCCGCCCCTCCTCACACTATTCGTCTATCTCTCTGCGTCCTTCGCGGCTGTCGTCCGCTTTCCCATCAACGCAGACGGATGAAGCGGGCGCGCTGCTCGCTATAATTGCACTCGCTGGCAACGGACAGGCGCGTCCGACAACGCCACACAAAAGGTGCGGCTCAAACCCTTGACAACAGTTCTTTACGGTTAACTCCGGGACCGGCGCTCCAGCTCAGTCCGGCGACATGGTGGGACATTCCTCACTTTCTCTGTACAGGACTGCTGATATTTCTAAAATATCGGGCAATGCGATGTATAGATATTTAAAAGACATTGCTATCGACCATCGATGTATCGAAAGAATTACCGATATATGGACGAAAAAATATCGACGTAGCGGCCAAAAAAAAAAAACATCGGATGCACATTGTAAGTATACCGGCGATTTTAGAGCTGTATATGTAAGTATTGGTTTATTATTAGATATTCTGTACATCGACAAGCTAAAAGCCTGCTTATCTACCTCAGAGCAATAACTGAAAGGAAAACTATGCGCGTTCATGATTGACGATAACCACTTTCTTCAGTTAAAACTTCCGGGCTGAGAGCCCGTGGTCGATGTACTGGGTTATCAAAGAGTCAGTATAAATTTGAAAACTAAATAAATCACACAATAATGTAGATAGAGAGGTACAAATTGACACACATGCTTGGAATGACATGGGGTATTATTAGAACAAAAAACAAATACAAAATTTCAAAAAATGTCCGACAGATGGCGCGTCATCTGATCAGAATAGCAATAATTAGCACAACAAAGTAAGACAAAGCAAAGATGATGTTCAGATATCCTTTATAAATCGTTTTGCAGTTTGTTTTCATCTTCTGATGATTTTATTAGTCGATAAACGACAACGTCATCTGCTAACAACCGAAGACGACTACTCACATTGTCTCCCAAATCGTTTATGTAGATAAGGAACAGCAAAGGGTCTATAACACTACCTTGGGGAACGCCAGAAATCACTTCTGTTTCACTCGATGACTTTCCGTCAGTTGCTACGAACTGTGCCTTCTCTGACAGGAAATCACAAATCCAATCACATAACTGAGACTATATTCCATGAGCACGCAATTTCACTACCAGCCGGTTTTGTGGCACAGTGTCAAAAGCCTTCCGGAAATCCAGAAATACGGAATCAGTCTGAAGTCCCTTATCAATAGCACTCAACACTTCACGTGAATAAAGGGCAAGTTGTGTTTCAGAACAACGATGTTTTCTATATCCGTGTTGAGTGTGTGTCAATAGACCGTTTTCTTCGAGGTAATTCGTAATGTTCGACCACAATATATGTTCCAAAATCCTGGTGCATATCGACGATATGGGCCTGTAATTTAGTGGATTACTCCTACTACCTTTCTTGAAAACTGGTGTGACCTGTGCAACTTTCCAGTTTTGGGTACGGATCTTTCGTCGAGCGAACGGTTGTATATGATTTTTAAGTATGGAGCTGATGTATCAGCATACTCCGAGAGGAACCTAATTGGTATACAGTCTGGACCAGAAGACTTGCTTTTATTAACTGATTGAAGTTGCTTCACTACTCCGAGGATATTTACTTCTACGTCACTCATGTTGGCAGCTGTTCTCGATTCGAATTCTGGAATATTTAGAAAATGGCTCTGAGCATTATGGGACTTAACATCTGTGGTCATCAGTCCCCTAGAACTTAGAACTACTTAAACCCAACTAATCTAAGGACATCACACACATCCATGCCCGAGGCAGGATTCGAACCTGCGACCGTAGCGGTCACACGGTTCCAGGCTGAAGCGCCTGGAATATTTACTTCGTCTTCTTTTGTGAAGGCATTTCGGAAGGCTGTGTTTACTAACTCTGCTTTGGCAGCACTGTCTTCGATGGTATCTCCATTGCTATCGTGCAGAGAAGGCATTGATTGTTTCTTGCCGTTAATATACTTCACATACGACCAGAATCTCTTTGGATTCTTGACATTGTATACGTCATATTTTTTTGAAATGTTTTGTGGCAAGTGAAATAAAAATTTACAAATAAATGATTAAATTATTATAAAAACCGTCCTGTAGGTTAGATCAGGGACTGAGAATGTACAGAGACACCAGCTGGGGAACGGCAGAGCAGCCTGGCGCGAGGTACCGTACGCACTTTTCACAGCCGCGGGCTGCTGTGGAACTTCGCTGTTTGTGTTTCCGATAAGTTAGCAGCGTTTTCGCAACTCTGGCGTCAAGTTGTCAAGTTCTTCCCGCACGGGTAGGGCCTCGCTCTGGTGGCGTCTGCAGGAGGGGTGTTTGAAGTGCCAACGGGGTAGGAGGTGGAGGGGGAGAGAGGGGGTGGCAAGGTGGGGGTGGCTGCTTAGGCTGGAATCCGTCCGCTAGACAGCCACGTGTCTAAGGGCGCCATCTTGCCAGAAATTATTCACACGCATACCAAACCGGCACTCTTAGAGGAATTCCCATTTTCAACATGTTCAAAGAATTTGCCGACCTGGAAACAGCGTTCGACAAGATGTGCGAAATTCTGAGAAAAATGGTGGTAAGCTATAGGGAGAGACGGGTGATGTTCAATACGTACAAGAACCAAGAGGGAATAATAAGAGCGACCGATGAAGAACTAAGTGCTCAGATTAAAAAGGGTATAAAACAGGGATTTAGTGTTTCGCCCCTACTGTTCAATCTGTACATCCAAGAAGCGGTTTCGGAAATGAAAGAAAGCTTCAGGAGTGGAATTAAAATTCAAGGTGAAAGGATGTCAACGACACGATTCGCTGATGACATTGCTATCATGAGTGAAAGTGAAGAAGAATTACATGATCTGCTGAATGGAATGAACAGTCTAATGAGTACAGAATATGTGAGTGTAAATCGAAGGAATGAGAGGTAGCAGAAATGGGAACAGCGACAAACTTAACATCAGGACTAATGCTCACGAAGTAGACAGTTAAGAAATTCTACTAAATAGGAAGCAAAATAACCAATGACTGACGGAGTAAGGAAGCTATCAAAAGCAGACTATAACTGTCAAAAAAAAAAGCATTCCAGGCCACTAGACTAGAATTGAACGCCGGCCGGTGTGGCCGTGCGGTTCTAGGCGCTTCAGTCTGGAGCCGCGTGACCGCTACGGTCGCACGTTCGAATCCTGCCTCGGGCATGGATGAGTGTGATGTCCTTAGGTTAGTTAGGTTTAAGTAGTTCTAAGTTCTAGGGGACTGATGACCTCAGATGTTAAGTCCCATAGCGCTCAGAGCCATTTGAACCATTTTTTTAGAATTGAACATAAAAGTTATAACAAACAAAAATAAAATGTTTATGAATCCGAAAAAAGTCAAGTCATAAGTTAATTATACCCAGTCAACATCATTACATAAGAATCAGCGTAGGTGGTTATCGGCAAGCGTGAACGTGCATCCTTTCAATTCCTGCTTTAAGGGGGATAACCAGGCTGCTAGCTTGTTGATGTACAGAATACCTAACAGCAGTACTTGAATGTACGGTTATAAAAACAGCAATACATTTTCAATGTGCAGCCCATACGTTGATAATTTATTTGGAAATTTGTGGTAAGGTCTTATGGGACCAAACTGCTGAGGTCATCTGTCCGTAACTGATAATTTCTCCGTCGATATATCGACATATCGATATTCTCACTTCTACATCTACATCTATACTCCGTTAGCCACCACGCGGTGTGTGGCGGAGGGCACAATTCGCGCCAAAGTCATATTTTCCCCGCTCTGTTCGACTCGCGGATCGCGCGAGGGAAAAACGACTGTCTGAACGACTCGGTACGAGCTCTAATTTCCCTTATCTTTGAATGGTGATCATTGCGTGATTTGAAAGATGGTGGTAACAATATATGCTGTACCTCCTCGGTGAAGATCGGATTTCGGAATTTAGTGAGCAGTTCCTTCTGTTTTAGAGCGTCGTCTATCTGCGAGTGTATGCCACTTCAAACTTTCTATGAGATTTGAAACATTCTCGCGATGGCTGAATGTACCACTCACGAATCTTGCCGCTCTTCTTTGGACCTTCTCAATCTCTTGAATCAGACCCTACTGGTAAGGGTGCCATACAGACGAACAATACTCAAAGACCGGACGAACTGACGTATTGTAAGCTATTTACTTTGTTGAAGAACGGCATCGCTTCAGGATTCTACCAATAAACCGCAATCTAGAGTTCGCCTTACCCGTTGCTTGTGTAATCTGATCATTCCATTTGAGATCATTTCGAATAGTCACACCCAGATACTTGACGGAGGTTACCGCCTCCAAAGACTGGGCATTTATTTTGTAATCGTACATTAGTGGGGATTTTCGCCTTGTTATACGCAGTAGGTTTCACTTACTAATATTGAGAGATAACTGCCAGTCATTGCACCACACATTTATTTTCTGTAAATCCTCATTGATTTGTTCACAACTTTCGTGTGATACTACTTTCCTGTAGACTACAGCATCATCGGCAAACAGTCTAAGGCCGCTGTCAGTACCATCAACCAGATCGTTTATGTAAATCGTAAAAAGCAGAGGGCCTATTACACTGCCTTGGGGCACACCTGATGTTACTCTTGTTTCTGTTGAAGTCACCCCGTTCATGACGACATACTGCTCCCTGTCTGTTACAAAACCTTCTATCCAACCGCATATGTCATCGGATAGACCGTAGGCGCGAACTTTTTGTAGCAAGCGACAGTGCGGAACTGAGTCGAACGCCTTTCGAAAGTCGAGAAATATGGCATCAACCTGGGAGCCGGTATCTAGAGCCTGTTGTGTATCATGCGCAAAGAGGGCCAGCTGTGTCTCGCATGACCGCTGTTTCCTAAAACCGTGCTGCTTTCTGCAGATGAGCTTCTAACAATCTAGGAAGGTCATTATGTCCGAACACAAAATACATCGAGGGTCGATAATGATAAAAAAAGCACTCCATCTTCAGGCCACGAGTGGCCTACCGGGACCATCCGACCGCCATGTCATCCTCAGTGGAGGATGCGGATAGGAGGGGAGTGGGGTCAGCACTCCTCTCTCCCGGTCGTTATGATGGTATTCTTGACCGAAGCCGCTACTATTCGGTCGAGTAGCTCCTCAATTGGCATCACGAGGCTGAGTGCACCCCGAAAAAACGGCAACAGCGCATGGCGGCCTGGATGGTCACCCATCCAAGGGCCGACCACGCCCGACAGCGCTTAGCTTCGGTGATCTCACGAGAACCTGTGTAGCCACTGCGGCAAGGCCGTTGCCGGATAATGATAGTTTTTTTTTTAAATATCGATATGTAGGATTCCCGATATTTTTAAAAACATCAACAGTACTGGGCTGTACGCATGTGTTACAAAATAAAGAACTTTGAACATAGCTGGTAAGGTTCAGTGACCGTGTCAGAATTATATTGTAACAAATAACCCCTCGGTCACAAATATTAAGTCATAAATTGACCTGGTTTCGACGCTACTATGAGCGTCGTCTTCAGCATTAGACTAACTGTACTAAAACATTAGGTGTATAGTACATTAATAAAATTAATGTTTGTACTGACTCGAAAAGATGCAGTACTTACAAGTCACATATTAAAAAAGATCTCAGCCGGAAAGGCGACGTCTTGTTGCAACCCTTGCCCATCTGCAGCGGATAGGCACTTGGTGCAGGGAGTGGCAACTGACCCTTAACATAGACAAATGTAATGTATTGCGAATACATAGAAAGAAGGATCCTTTATTGTATGATTATATGATAGCGGAACAAACACTGGTAGCAGTTACTTCTGTAAAATATCTGGGAGTATGCTTGCGGAACGATTTGAAGTGGAATGATCATATACAATTAATTGTTGGTAAGGCGGGTACCAGGTTGAGATTCATTGAGAGAGTCCTTAGAAAATGTAGTCCATCAACAAAGGAGGTGGCTTACAAAACACTCGTTCGACCTATACTTGAGTATTGCTCATCAGTGTGGGATCCGTACCAGATCGGGATGACGGAGGAGATAGAGAAGATCCAAAGAAGAGCGGCGCGTTTCGTCACAGGGTTATTTGGTACCCGTGATAGCGTTACGGACATGTTTAGCAAACTCAAGTGGCAGGCTGTGCAAGAGAGGCGCTCTGCATCGCGGTGTAGCTTGCTGTCCAGGTTTCGAATGGGTGAGTTTCTGGATGAGGTATCGAATATATTGCTTCCCCCTACTTATACCTCCCGAGGAGATCACGAATGTAAAACTAGAGAGATTAGAGCGCGCACGGAGGCTTTCAGACAGTCGTTCTTCCCGCGAACCATACGCGACTGGAACAGGAAAGGGAGGTAATGACAGTGGCACGTAAAGTGCCCTCCGCCACACACCGTTGGGTGGCTTGCGGAGTATAAATGTAGATGTAGATGTAGATGTAGATGTAGTACGAGCAGCCCTTAGCGGCTCGCCATCTGACAAATGTTCATGACGTCGCCTTTCCGGCTGAGATCTTTTTTTAATATGTGACTTGTAAGTACTGCATCTTTTCGAGTCAGTACAAACTTTAATTTTATTAATTTACTATATACCTAATGTTTTAGTACAGGTAGTCTAATTCTGAAGACGACGCTCATAGTAGCGTCGAAACCAGGTCAATTTTTGACTTAATATTTGTGACGTAGGGTTTATTTGTTACAATATAAAATAAAGAACGTTAAACCTGGATTAACTCTCGTGAGTCCGTGCTGGTAGACCACGACTCACAGCGCACGCGCACGCCAGTCCTGCGGCAGAAGCGGCAGTCCTGGTTTGGCGGAGTCCACATAGCCGATACCCGTACTACAAGGTCGGAAAACCAACAGGGAGCGATACAGTTCAACATGTACTACCTGTGGATGTGAATGACCCGTAGACACGGAGGCGTGCCTCAAGTGCAGCCTACTTGCAGGGTGTTTTCAGCTCGGCGCCGGCGATGTTGTTTGCCTGCCGCGGCGGCACCAGAAGAGGGCGCGAGGGCGCGAGGGCAGACAGAGAGGGAGAGAGAGGACGCGCCTGTGAGGGGGCGGCTGGCACCCCCGCGCGGCGGGGGTGGATCCACCCCGCCGCCGACCGCCGGCCGCAGTCGGCGCGTGTTTGCCGCGCCGCCCTTCGACAGGCGAGAGATTAATCGCCAACACGTGGCACCGTGACGTCAGCTGCCGCCCGCGCTGACGATCGCGATGATTATGATGATGATGATGATGATGATGATGATGGCCGCGCTGATAATGATTTGTCTCCGGGCGGGCCGCGCCAGTCCGTCCTGTCGGCTCTGCAACTCGCGAATGCCGTTACGCGGAGCACGTGGTCATGGACAACAGTGGCAGGAGGTACGTCTGCTCCACTGAAAGGCCTGCAAGATGAGTGGTCTGCCAAAATGGCTCTGAGCACTATGGGACGTAACCTCTGAGGTCATCAGTCCCCTAGAACATAGAACTACTTAAACCTAACTAACCTAAGGACATCACACACATCCATGCCCGAGGCAGGATTCGAACCTGCGACCGTAGCGGTCGCGCGGTTCCAGACTGTAGCGCCTAGAACTGCTCGGTCACTCCGGCCGGCAGTGGTCTGCCAAGCGAGTTGATTTATTCTCATTTCTCGAGTGACATCAATGACTGATTATGAGCTCTACTGCCGGCCGGAGTGACCGAGCGGTTAAAGGCGCTACAGTCTGGAACGTCTGGAACCGCACGACCGCTACGGTCGCAGGTTAGAGCCTGCCTCGGGCATGGATGTGTATGATGTCCTTAGGTTAGTAAGGGTTAAGTAGTTCTAAGTTCTAGGGGACTTATGACCACAGCAGTTGAGTCCCATAGTGCTCAGAGCCATTTGAAACATTTTATGAGCTCTAGTACCCACAATTAAGTAACAAATTATTCTCCTGTTTGATTATTACCCAACGGAAAACGGATAACGCACATCTGACTATTAGGAATTTACACAACTCTGACTGTTCACTACGCTCTGGCAATACCCCATTTTCTACTGAGACCTGCAAAGCAACCTTATTAACAGAGATGGTGGATTTTGTTTCAATGCTGCTTGGAATCCGGCTCTGTCTCTCAAAAACAGAGGGACAGAATTAGTGCTACCTCACCTGTTGACTAATAGTAACTATCGATATTCTGATGTTGGTTATCTTTGGTTGTGTTGACACTTGTTCTGTGTGTGGTGTCTTCCTTGTTTCTCCTCTGTGAACCGAGGTATTAAATTTGAGTGCACGTTTCTTTTGCCTTGCATTTGTGCCTTGAGAATGGCAGGGTGTGCTCCTGTCGAAATATCGACGGTGTTCGACGACGTCACCCGGGAGCAAACCCGTAAGTTATTTCCACATTTTCTTTCTTACCCAACGGCTTTGATCAACACGTGGCCATCGCACTGAATATGAATGGCGCACACATTATAAATTCTGGATATCGTGACTACACACTATTCGAAGAACAAGGCCACTAATCTTATTCTTTTCACTATCTTTTTTATTCCGATAAGTTCTATTATGATTCAAAGACAACCTAAACACACCATTACATTTTATACAACAATTACACACGAGAAACTCCGCCCAGTGGGAATGGCTTTACATTGGTGATTCTCTACCTTATGGTCTCGTAATTATCTAACGCTACAGTGCTCTTTCTGGATAGGATGGTGGATCGTTTGCTATATCTCACACTTCGACTCTCACACCCATCATCACGTACAAAAAGGAACATGCATTACCCACTGCCTCGGAAACTATCTTGCTACTCTCCCATCCAAACCACACATATTTAAATTACATGAAATACATCACACTGGCAACATACAATACACCACCAAGAATAGTCACAACGTTAGAATCACTTCACTTCCAGCTTTCCTGCTTCAATTAGTATTTATCCCAGTTTCACACGACTCTGCCCCACTTCGTAAGTTTTCTTTCCTACTACGGACTCTGGAGGGTATATGCGCGTCTTCCTTTGCAATGCAAGCCAAGTGGCGTTGATGGATAGACGGCTGACTCACCTCGCTTCTCTCTCAGAGTATTAGAGTTTGAATGTAGCGTCACACGGAAACATAACACGCAAAGTAATATTAAGATCATATTCGTCACACACGCGAGTCCTCAGCTGATACCATGGACGAGTACTTCTCTTTATCCTTTGTCTCATATACAGATTGAGACTCACACAGTACTCACCACGTGGAAGTACTCGTCTCTAATTTCAAGTCCTGCACACGCCATTTCATAAATATTTCCAACTTATAGTACACACGCCAGTAATTCAGCTTAACTTCAGCACTCGGAGGTATTTCAACTTAGTACTACCACTCGCAAGTATTTCAACTCATTGCTACACTTGGTTTCATTGTGACTGTTGGTCACTTCCGAAGATTACTAAGATCCCCTTAGTATTACCTGCCTGTCATTTAATTCTCCCCCCAAAAGTTCCTGAAATAGAGAAATAATTGTCCCAAACTACTCTTAAGTATTTCACAAGCATACCATTCTCTCCACTCTTTTGTCTTTAGGTAGCACACCTAAGACATGTCTTATCAACACAAGATTCAGCGCCAGAGTGCTGAAACATGGCCGTTCTTCAGGTCATCTCGCACCTCCGCCGAGGTGGGGGAGCACCATGCTACCGTATTGGTCAGCCACATTTCAGGCGCTCAGAGCTCAGCTAAATTTCATCTCTTTGGTTCCACCAAAGGTGACCAAAGGACCGTCTCAAAGATGATCATATATTGCACATTCACTATCTGCGGTCAGCAGACGACCATAGATTCATTAATTTCACAAATCTCACCAAATTCGATGTAGGGATTTATTTTGTGGGAGTGCACATGTGATCAATTAAATAAATAAATTGTCCTTCTTTCCTACACTGGTATCCGGCTTCGGTGTAGTAAGTGAAATTGAGTTATTATTACAAAAAATATGTTGTTCTGACAAAAATAACGAAGCATGTTGTACCTATTTTCAATGTTGAGCAGTACTGTACCCTTTTACCACAACTACGGTTCATTTCACTTTTTCCATTACAAATAGTTGGTGAACCACTGTTTATTTATTATAAAATAACATATCCTGCAGGCAGTCACGATTTTCCTTTACATGAGTGACATGTATCGGGAATTAGTTCCTGTTATCAAGCGCGTTTATCATGTTCATCCCGACAGAAAAGCCACGCCGTAATGCAATGAACCCCAAAACTTACCGAGCGAGGTGGCGCAGTGGTTAGCACACTGGACTCGCATTCAGGAGGACGACGGTTCATACTCGCGTCCGGCCATCCTGCTTCAGGTTTTCCGTGATTTCTCTAAACCGCTTCAGGAGAACGCCCAGACGATTCCTTCCCAGCCCTTCCCTAATGCGATGGGATGCCCCCAGGGTTCCGTATTAGGACCCCTGTTCTGGGACATCCACATGAAGCCGCAACTGGATACCTTGCAACAAAGTGAAGGTTTTTTTTTTCTTTTTTTCACTAGTTGCTTATTTTTTATGACCCACCGCCTAATTTCTTATAGTGGGTCATATGTTGCCTCTTAACCGCTGTGACCGGGTCCGGGGTCCGGAGTGAATGAGAGTGACACCACCCCGGCTTCCGTCCCCACTCACACCGTTGCCCGTGTCCCGCCACGTGGAGGCGGGGTCTATTTGTTTACATCGATTTGATATCTTTTTTTGTGCAGCATTAGCAAAACTTATAACTAACACAAAATCAAGTGAGATATTAATAAACAAAACTAAATTAGATATTTAGAAAGAAGGAAGTTAGAGAATTGAATAGAGAAGAGATAGGTGTAATATTGTCCATCACCTGGTTGTGGGCGGCGGCCAGGGTCTTGGAAGGACCCTCAAGACGCTGGCCATCGCTCACCATGCCTTTAACATCTACCATCCTAAAAACTAAACTAGAAGAGATTAGGGTACGTTAAAGCTAGAAACTAAGACTAAGACCTCCATGTCCAGCCTGCTAAACTTTTTACGATATACAATAGAGAAGTAGCTGATTTTTGTGCTTGGCTGAAAGTTACTAATGAAAGGGTCCTTGTGGTAATAGTAATAAAGGTAATGACGCTAACGGTTTGTGTTGAGCCTACAAGGCTCCTAGTAGAGTACATCAGGCCCCGCCGACAACACGACCTGGACGGTGGTTTTCCCCAACCTAACATAGGTATCCATCGGGTTGGGCTCAAAAGAGAGGAACCACAATTAAGATCCTTCCATCCAGGCCGTGCGCCGCCTCTTATCAGGAGGCGTTAGTCCCTTGAAGAGGTACCTTGCTTTAAGCTCTTATCAGACATGGAGGTACTGTTATCTATTTACATATTTACATATAAGGTGCAATCTGTTCTTAGAATTGTGTGTGTCTTGTGCACCTCTTGTCGGTTGTTTCAGACTGTTCTTTGAAGTGGACTTGGTTGACACTATGAATCATCTGCGCTGGACGCTTCAATATCTGTGTTGGTGCCCTGGTCTGTACTGTTTCTTCTTCATCACTCGTGGTGCTAATCATGTCTGTGTCCCCCTGGGCATCGTGATGTCTGTTTGGACTGACTTGCCTTCGGTAGGGTCTGTTGCGCAAGTATTCTATTTGTTGGATCTTCGAGATTTCGTCAGTTAGTTTGTTGAGTTCAGTCCACCTTTCCGGGTCGCGTATTATGGCATGTAGTTCGTTCTGTGTGTTCAGTTGATTTATGTGTACTGTGTGCCTTGTGTTCGTGCGTTGTCCGCAGAAGAAGACAGTATGTTCTATTAGTCTGCTGCAGACTCACGCGGTACAGGTGCGTGGGATAAGGGCCATGTCCTGTGATGAAATGTACCATACCGCGGCTGGGATCAATATGTTTTAGTTATAGTCTTTCCCGGATGTCAGGGAAGAAGTTGTATACACGGCGGCCTTTATCGCTGTTGGCCCACTCGCTCTGCCAGGTATCCACTCGCCATGCTCTGAGTTGGCGTGTTGTCTCAATCGGTACACCAGTGATCTGCCGAACCTGGTCTATTCTCTCCATCCTAAGCCAATACGTTGCTGCGCGGTACCTGATGGTGATATCTATGGGGAAGATTCCCATGACAGAAGAAGTGCTAGAGGTGATAGCCTACGCAGATGACCGCCTGCCCTTGGTTGGTGGCCGTAGTCGCGAGGACATAGAGCCCAAAACAGAAAGATCCATGAATAAATTGCAATTATGGTACCAAAACACCAAAATGAAAATATCACCAAGTAAGTCAACATAGCCGGCCGCGGTGGTCTAGCGGTTCTAGGCGCGCAGTCCGGAACCGCGCGACTGCTACGGTCGCAGGTTCGAATCCTGCGTCGGGCATGGATGTGTGTGATGTCCTTAGGTTAGTTAGGTTTAAGTAGTTCTAAGTTCTAGGGGACTGATGACCACAGTTGTTAAGTCCCATAGTGCTCAGAGCCATTTGAACCATTTTTTTAAGTCAACATACCTATTACTAAAAGGACAGCTAATCAGGGCTCACCAGTTCTTCGGCGACGTGCGACACGGTACCTGGGAATCATCATTGACGAAAGGTGGAACTTCGGGAAAAACATTCACACCGTAACCCAGAAAGCCCTCCAAACACTAAACAATCTCATCGGACATATTTCATCTTCCCCCTCACCTCATAAAACTATATCACAACAGTATCCTAACATCAATAGTGGGTTACGGCTGGGCACACAGGCTCACGAGGGTTGTGCCTGCCATGACAGTGAGAAGAGTACAGAGAAACATGGGGGCCTACAGAACATCCCCAGGGGGAGCCCTATTAGTCATAATGGGGCTCTGCCCCTGGACATCAAAATTCGAGAACAGGCTGCGTGGTTCTGGGCTAAAAAAGGGAATACCGTGATGATAGGTGTGTTAGGCATTGGGGTCGAGGATAAGGGTGAGATAAGGCGAAGAGGCGAGCAGCTGTGGCAGGAATTATGGGAAGCGGAAGAAACAGGTGGCAGAACATTTGAACTTCTTCCTAACGTCAGGGGACGACTGGGCATGAAATACTTTGAACCTACCCGAGGACTGATCCATTTTCTAACTGGTCATGAACCATACCCGACATATTTCTGTCGGTTTGGGAAAAGGGCCACACCCACGTGTGAATGTGGTGTCAGAGGGTACCCCGATCATGTGGCCTACGAGTGCCCCCTTTTCAGTGATGTAGCATCCATATTACGTGGCCAATTACCTGACCATGACACATACCACTTACTTACACAAGAAGATACTTTTCAAACTCTTAACCAGTTGGCGAATGAGGTATCACGAAAAGTGTTAAAAGAATATCTGAGGGACATAAATATTAGCAATTTGAGACACAGAAAACACTAGCTGAATCTATTCCGCCTGTGCGTGGACAGGTTGACTTTCCTCATAGTCTGGAATCCGCCGCGTACAGGACTATGGGGAGTGGGGTACGACATCACCGATACAGGACAAAGCACCGGATTTGACTTAGATTAGAACTAGTTAGTAGGACTTAGTAGATTAGGAAATTAGTAGATTAGGAAATTAATTATTTAGGAACCTGCAGCGAATAACATCCTTGGCCAGCCCAGTGTCAGGGGAACGCTCATCTCGATGAGCAAGGCTCTGAAAAGTAGGTTTATAAACTACTGACACAAATGTGACGCTGCAGGCAGTAGAGTTTAGTTAAGCGTAGGCCACATAAAGTTAACATTAATAATAATAAATTAGTTGCCCATTATTATCTAGCTATAGATGTAGCTCACTAACTAATCAAAACTAGACATAGTTGTCTCACTGGGAATTCCGCGATCGTTCATTAAGTAAAATATGGAGTTTCAGTCTTCGATCGCTATTCTTTATTTTCAATTACCAGTTTCGGGCTAGCTGCCGATCTTCAGATCATATGTTGTAGTTACAGAGTAACTTGTCCGTACAGAACACACAGTTCACTGTCATAAGTAAAGTAAATTTTACTTTACTTATGACAGTGAACTGTGTGTTCTGTACGGACAAGTTACTCTGTAACTACAACATATGATCTGAAGATGGGCAGCTAGCCCGAAACTGGTAATTGAAAATAAAGAATAGCGACCGAAGACTGAAACTCCATATTTTACTCACTAACTAAATTTGTATTTAGCTGCAATTAATGTTGGATAAAATTGGGACCCACTAATCATTTAAGGAAGTGGGTTAAGATTGTTTAATTGTTATACAGTTGTAAATAAAAATTTTTTTTGATGCGATGGGATCGATGACCCCCTGTTTGGTCCGCTTCCGCAAATCAGCCAACCAGCCCAAAACTCATTGTGAGTTCTACGATACCAGCACGTATCGTTATCTTCGTTTACATGCCCTTCGCCGTAAGCCATCCTGGCCTTGCATTTCAGCAAGATAATGCCCACCCGCGCAGGACGAAGCTCTCTAATTTTTATCTTAGGGTTCGGCAAAACCCCACTTGGCCTGAAAGTTCGCCGGATCTGTCCACAAGGAGAACGTTTGGAGCGTTATGGACATGCCTTCGAACCAGCTCGGTGTTTCGGTGATGTAAGGTATCAATTGGACAGAATTTGGGACGATATCTCTCAGGATGACATAAAACACCTATGTCAATCAGTGCCAAGCCGAATAACTGCTTGCAAATGGGCCGGAGCACTAGCCCGCGAAAGGCAAAGGTCCCGAGTTCGAGCCTCGGTCTGGGACACAGTTTTAATCTGCGAGGAAGTTTCATGTAGTGCTATGTTAGATCAGGTTTATTCTTATGATGAACGGAGTATAACCATTGCGCCATCTCTCTCTGTTTGGCTGTATCAGTGGACCTAGTATACTTACTTATATGAAGATTGTATCTGTTCTTTCGGACATGTCCGAAAGGCTCACCGGTCATTTGACCATCTTCTTCTGTGCGGATGCACAAACAGTGCCCGAACTCTTACGGGAATTGGCACTAAAGCGGCGAGTAAAGTGTATGATGGGCAGGGGCACTATGAATGTAGTGCGGGACAATACGTTGCGAATGTGGGTCTCACGGGAGGCGTGCCAGAGATAAGTCCCTGTAGTAGCACTACCCTCTGTGCCCTCGGTGGCTCAGATTGAGCGACTGCCATGTAAGCGGGAGATCCCGGGTTCGAGTCCCGGTCGGGGCACACATTTTCAACTGTCCCCTTTGACTTATATCAATGCCTGTATGTAATTTCATTCTAGTATACTTACTTCGGGGAACACGTCCTACACGAAAATTTCCTGTACGGTCCAAAGAATGGCCCACAACTTGCGATGTGTTCTTGCAGTAAGTCGAGAACGCATGGTGAAGTTGAGCCAGAGGCTGGATTCTGCGCCTCGCCGTGACGCGTTCCGCATCTCTCGCGCTGGCTGAGCTGGTGCAGAGAGGGGGATAGAGAGAGAGAGAGGAGGGAGAGAGAGAGAGAGAGAGAGAGACGACCCGGCGCTCCTAATGGCGAAATAATAGCCCAGGGCTGCCAACGTGACGCCGGCAAACGCCAACACGTGTGCTGCGTTCGCCGCGGACACAGTCGTAGGCATGCTGCTTCCCTTCCCGTTACTACGCTGGCCGCTTACCGATGCAGCCGCTCGTTATTACTGTAATCCGGCGGAAAGGTGGAGGTCGTACGTCTGCAAGACCCCCTCCGACTGCAAATATTCGCGACGCCCAGTGCATGGCGCGTTGGTGTCGGCGTGAAAAAACTTCCCCTGGCGCACAGGCGGCAGCTAGTAATCACCGGGTGTTACCAAAATAAAGAACAGATCTCAGTTGTTTATTACAGGCGAACTACAAAACGGGTTCCCGAGTTCGATTCCCGGCGGGGTCAGGGATTTTCTGTGCCTCGTGATGACTGCGTGTTGTGTGATGTCCTTAGGTTAGTTAGGTTTAAGTAGTTCTAAGTTCTAGGGGACTGATGACCATAGATGTTAAGTCCCATAGTGCTCAGAGCCTTTTTTTTTTCGAAGTACAAAACAGAGAAACACAATGCGCATGTCACTGGATCGCGGGAGGTTCAAGGTTTTGACACAGCTGCGCTGTTGTTTGTTCCTGGCAACAAGGGGATTACACCGCAAGGCAAACGATTTCGTGTGTTGGAATTTGCGCGAAGTCAGTCCATTGTTCGGGTGCAACGTGCATTCCGACTCAGCACCAATCATACTGCACCAGCAGATTTATGACTGGCGTACAAGACACTTGGAAGTTGGTTGCATATGCAAAGGAAAGAGCAGTGGTCGGCCACGCACGTTGTAATCTCCCCTGTCCTTCCTAATTCCAGCTATAATCCGCAAAAAGGAAAGTCTTTTACGAAAAAATTTAGAGGAGCAAAGATTACGATGCACTTTCTAGTTTACTTGCCTTTCCGTGTCGAGTTGGCTCCAGTTCTTCTTGTCTCGGGGTCTCATTCTTGAAGCTGAAACTCTCACATTTTATGTCCTCAAGGTTGAATTGATCTAAATAAATTAGGAGATCGTTGTTGAAAGTATTTTTGTTGTTACGTTAGTATATTCTGCCACATTTTAGTATATCATACTCTCTCCTCCCGCGCAGACCGTGAAGGCCCAACGGCACGCCGTCTGCGCAGCAATAGGCCAAGTTATTTTGTACGCACTCGACATGACTGAAAAGAATACTTGTCGATAGCGAATCTGCCAGATAGGTACAGTCTATACAAAATCTCGTTATGTGATCAGCTGTGGTGGATGCATGCAGCAGACTTCCTTTGGTTTACACTTACTTGCTTGTTGTTTTTGCACATTTATGTCGACTTCATTGAAGGTTCTGTCACAAGGGCTTTTTGTGGGATTTAGCTGATATTGTTCAATCTGTTAATTATTACAATTGAGTATAGCACAATCATTTGGTTTCACATCGGTTGTCATAATTCATAGGCCGTATGGATGGAGATACAAATAGAGGTTTTGTCCATCAAAAGTTTTTTTCTAAACATGCAACATTCGTAACAAGTAGTGATGGACGACTAAACGAGTACGAAAACACTATGTTGAAATATATCAAGTGACATTTTCCTAAGCACTTGCCACGAGCATTTCAAGGTCTTTTTACCATATCTGTGTGGGGGATGCCGTTCAGACGTATGGGGTTGGACATCCAGTCAGCATGTGAGGCAACTACCAATAACGTTTTCCCTGTGGTTGTAATCGTTCCGCTGTATTTTCCGACGCAGTATTGACGGAAGCGTCGGGGTGACGAGATTTCGGGTGGCCGTCTGTCCGTTTGCGAACTGCGAGGGAGAATTCAGTGGAAGGGCGAGGCACAGAGATGGGGGATGAGGAGCAGGGATGATGTAGCTGTCATTAGAGGAAGCCGTGGGGATGGGGAGAGTTTTGCGCGTCGAAAGGGGTCCAGTTTTCGCGTGGCCGCTCTGTCGACGCGCGGAATTGACAGCGTTCGGAATTTCCATCCGCTGAGCCGATTTTAATTGGCCACCAGCCCGAAAGCCTTAGGCCATCGGCAACAGGCACAGCAGGATAACGCGCGACTCCCAACTCCCGAACTTCCGAAATGTATTTGACTCAAAAGTACGCCAACCTCTATTAACTAATTTACTTTATTTAGTGCGTACATGTCACGGACTGTGCGGCCGCTCCCACCACCATCGTTGTCCCCTCCATTATCACGCCCTCTGCGCAGCTATAGGCCAAGTTATTTTGTGCGCACTCGACATGACTGAAAACAATACTTGTCGATAGCGAATCTGCCAGATAGGAAGTCTGCTGCATGCATCCAGCACAGCTGATCACATAACGAGATTTTGTATAGACTGTACCTATCTGGCAGATTCGCTATCGACAAGTATTGTTTTCAGTCATGTGGAGTGCGCACAAAATAACTTGGCCTATAGCTGCGCAGAGGGCGTGATAATGGAGGGGACAACGATGGTGGCGGGAGCGGCCACACAGTCCGTGACATGTACACTGATCAGTCAGAGCCAACCGATGTGGCCGAGCGGTTCTAGGCACTTCAGTCAGGAACAGCGCTGTTGCTACGGTCGCAGGTTCGAATCCTGCCTCGGCCATGGATGTGTGTGACGTCCTTAGGTTAGTTAGGTTTAAGTAGTTTTAAGTTCTAGGGGACTGATGACCTCAGAAATTAAATTCCATAGTGCTTAGAGCCATTTGATTTGATCAGTCAGAACATTATGACCACCGACCAACTATCAGAGCCATTTGATTTGATCAGTCAGAACATTATGACCACCGACCTACTATCAGAGCCATTTGATTTGATCAGTCAGAACATTATGACCACCGACCTACTATCAGAGCCATTTGATTTGATCAGTCAGAACATTATGCCCACCGACCTACTATCAGAGACATTTGATTTGATCAGTCAGAACATTATGACCACCGACCTACTATCAGAGACATTTGATTTGATCAGTCAGAACATTATGACCACCGACCTACTATCAGAGCCATTTGATTTGATCAGTCAGAACATTATGCCCACCGACCTACTATCAGAGACATTTGATTTGATCAGCCAGAACATTATGACCACCGACCTACTATCAGAGCCATTTGATTTGATCAGTCAGAACATTATGACCACCGACCTACTATCAGAGACATTTGATTTGATCAGCCAGAACATTATGACCACCGACCTACTATCAGAGACATTTGATTTGATCAGTCAGAACATTATGACCACCGACCTACTATCAGAGACATTTGATTTGATCAGCCAGAACATTATGACCACCGACCTACTATCAGAGCCATTTGATTTGATCAGTCAGAACATTATGACCACCGACCTACTATCAGAGACATTTGATTTGATCAGCCAGAACATTATGACCACCGACCTACTATCAGAGCCATTTGATTTGATCAGTCAGAACATTATGCCCACCGACCTACTATCAGAGACATTTGATTTGATCAGTCAGAACATTATGACCACCGACCTACTATCAGAGCCATTTGATTTGATCAGTCAGAACATTATGACCACCGACCTACTATCAGAGACATTTGATTTGATCAGCCAGAACATTATGACCACCGACCTACTATCAGAGACATTTGATTTGATCAGCCAGAACATTATGCCCACCGACCTACTATCAGAGCCATTTGATTTGATCAGTCAGAACATTATGCCCACCGACCTACTATCAGAGACATTTGATTTGATCAGCCAGAACATTATGACCACCGACCTACTATCAGAGCCATTTGATTTGATCAGTCAGAACATTATGACCACCGACCTACTATCAGAGACATTTGATTTGATCAGCTAGAACATTATGACCACCGACCTACTATCAGAGACATTTGATTTGATCAGTCAGAACATTATGACCACCGACCTACTATCAGAGACATTTGATTTGATCAGCCAGAACATTATGACCACCGACCTACTATCAGAGCCATTTGATTTGATCAGTCAGAACATTATGACCACCGACCTACTATCAGAGACATTTGATTTGATCAGCCAGAACATTATGACCACCGACCTACTATCAGAGCCATTTGATTTGATCAGTCAGAACATTATGCCCACCGACCTACTATCAGAGACATTTGATTTGATCAGTCAGAACATTATGACCACCGACCTACTATCAGAGCCATTTGATTTGATCAGTCAGAACATTATGACCACCGACCTACTATCAGAGACATTTGATTTGATCAGCCAGAACATTATGACCACCGACCTACTATCAGAGACATTTGATTTGATCAGCCAGAACATTATGCCCACCGACCTACTATCAGAGCCATTTGATTTGATCAGTCAGAACATTATGCCCACCGACCTACTATCAGAGACATTTGATTTGATCAGCCAGAACATTATGACCACCGACCTACTATCAGAGCCATTTGATTTGATCAGTCAGAACATTATGACCACCGACCTACTATCAGAGACATTTGATTTGATCAGCCAGAACATTATGACCACCGACCTACTATCAGAGCCATTTGATTTGATCAGTCAGAACATTATGCCCACCGACCTACTATCAGAGACATTTGATTTGATCAGTCAGAACATTATGACCACCGACCTACTATCAGAGCCATTTGATTTGATCAGTCAGAACATTATGACCACCGACCTACTATCAGAGACATTTGATTTGATCAGCCAGAACATTATGACCACCGACCTACTATCAGAGCCATTTGATTTGATCAGTCAGAACATTATGACCACCGACCTACTATCAGAGACATTTGATTTGATCAGCCAGAACATTATGACCACCGACCTACTATCGATATAGAGCTGTCCAGGCGATAGGACTGTCACCTGGGGAGTAATGACTGCTAGTCAGACGCACGCTCGGTGCATGTTGTCTCAGCTAACTGGCTGTCCGTGAGTAGAATGGAGAAGGCGCGCGATCTGTCTTGAGTTTGACCAACGGCAGATTGTGATGGCCTGGAAGTTCGGCGCGAGCATTTCGGAAACTGCCCGTATTGTTGGGTGTTCGCGGTATCCTGTGGCGAGTGTCTTCAACGCGAGACGAAACCAAGGTGAAACCACACGTCCACGTGTTTTGGAGTTGCGCGGCTACCCCTCATTACACATGTTTAACAAGGAAATTCGCCAAACCGCCGTGCAAATTCAGAAGTTACTTTACTGTATTTTCGCTACCAGTTCCTGATGTCAACAACTACCGCCCAATCTCTCTTCTGACTACCGTATCCAAAATTCTTGAGAAAGTAATGTATTGTGGAGTAGCTTCACACTTTTGTAAAAATAAAGTTTTAACAAAATTTCAATTTGGTTCAAAACGGCTCTGAGCACTATGGGACTTAACATCTATGGTCATCAGTCCCCTAGAACTTTGAACTACTTAAACCTAACTAACCTAAGGACAGCACACAACACCCAGCCATCACGAGGCAGAGAAAGTCCCCGACCCCGCCGGGAATCGAACCCGGGAACCCGGGCGTGGGAAGCGAGAACGCTACCGCACGACCACGAGATGCGGGCAATTTCAATTTGGTTTCCAGAAGTGTTTTTCAACGGAAAATGCTATATATACTTTCACTAATGAAGTATTAAATACTCTGAGTAACCGGAAGTCACCCGTTGAGATTTTTTGTGATCTTTCAAAGGCTTTTGATTGTGTAAATCATGCAAGCTCAAGTACTGTGGTATGAATGGGACAGTGCTCAAATGGTTTATATCATACCTAACTGGAAGAGTGCAGAAAGTTGAAATAAGCAGTTCACATAATATGCAAAAAGCTGGTGATTTCTCAAACTGGGGAACAATCAAGAATGGGGTGCCGCACGGTTCGCTCTTGGGTCCTCTGCTGTTCTTAATATATATTAACGACTTGCCATTCTATATTCATGAAGATGCAGAGCTGGTACTTTTTGCTGATGATACAAGTATAGCTATCACACCCAACAGACAAGAATTAACTGGTGAAATTGTAAACGATGTTTTTCAGAAAATCATTAAGTGGTTCTCTGCAAAAGGGCTCTCATTAAACTTCGACAGAACACAGTATATACAGTTTCACACAGTAATCGGAATGACACCATTAATAAATATAGACTTATATGAGAAATCTGTAGCTAAGGTAGAATATTCAAAATTTCTAGCTGTACGGATTGATGAGGGGTTGAACTGGAAAAAGCACACTGAGGATCTGCTGAAATGTTTGAGTTCAGATACTATTAGGGTCATTGCAAATTTTGGCCATATACATCTCTGTAAATTAGCTTACCACGCCTATTTTCACTCTCTGCTTTCGTATGGAATCATATTCTGGGGTAACTCATCACTGAGTAAAAGAGTGTTCATTGGACAAAAGCGTGTAATCATAATAATTGCTGGAGCTCATCCAAGATCATCCTGCAGAAACTTATTTAAAGAGCTACATATCTTCACTGTAGCTTCACAATATATATATATATATATATATATATATATATATATATTCACTTAAGAAATTTGTTATTAACAATCCGAACGAATTCAAAAGTAATAGCAGTGTACATGGGTACAACACTAGGAGAAAGGATGATCTTCACTACTCAAGTTTAAATCTAACTTTGGCTCAGAAGGGGGTAAATTATGCCGCCACAAAAGTATTTGGTCACTTACCTAATAGCATCAAAAGTCTGACTGATAGCCATACAGCTTTTAAAAGGAAATTAAAAGAATTTCTGAATGGCACCTCCTTCTACTCATTAGATGAATTTTTCGATATAGTAAGTGGGTAATTTCCCCAAGCCCCACAAGAAAAAATAAAAAAATTGAAAATATTAAGTGCCATGTAATATTTTGTGTAATGTAATATCTTGTGTAGACACCTTTTACTAACCTGACACGTTCCACATCATTACGAAGTGTCGTATTCACGATCTGTGGAACAAGTACTAATCTAATCTAACCTAGTTCAATATGCCATCCTCAGGCCCCAACCCGCCCGCGGTGGTCTAGCGGTTCTAGGCGCTGCAGTCCGGAACCGCGCGACTGCTACGGTCGCGGGTTCGAATGCTGCCTCGGGCATGGATGTGTGTGATGTCCGTAGGTTAGTTAGGTTTAAGTAGTTCTAAGTTCTAGGGGACTGATGACCACAGATGTTAAGTCCCATAGTGCTCAGAGCCATTTGAACCATTTTTCAGGCCCCGAATGCACCTGTCAGAAACTATTGATATTGCCATACTGGGGCCATCTGTTTCTGGATGTCGTGAATTCTCAAGTGCTTCCTTCAAATACTTGACTGCAACTCCACAACGGATCAACAGAGACCTCATTACAGATGTCGGCCGTCGTATGCTGGACACACGGGTAAAACAGGACAGGCGGCGAACTGTGGCGGAACTAACATCAGACTTTCATGCTGGACAGAGTACAAGTGTCTGAACACACAGTGCACCGGACACTCCTAACGATGGGCCACAACAGATGACGACCCACGCGTGTGCCAATGTCAACAACACATCATCGGCAACTACTACTGAAATTGACGCTGACTGTAGCCACTGGACTTTGGCGCAGTGGCAAAGCGCTGCACGCACTGATGAACCCCTGTATCTTCTTCATCATGCCGATGGCAGGGCGCGAATCCGTCGTCTTCCAGGAGAACAACTCTTTGACACATGTACTGCAGTGACCCTATTGTTGTCTAGGGAACATTCGTGTGGGAATCCACCGGTCCAGCGGAGCTCCTGGAAGACACCATGACGGCCAAGGTGTATCGTACACTGGTTGCAGGCTATGTACGCGCCTTCATGACGATCATGTTTTGCGATGGCAGTGGCATTTTTCAACAAGATAATGCAGCATGTCACAAGGCCGCGAGTGTGATGGAGCGGTTCGAGCAATACAGTTGCGACTAATGTCTGTAGTAGTACTGCATAGAATTGACACCATGCATCCAGCAGGGCTGTCCATAAATCCGTAAGAGTACGAGGGAGTGGAGATCTCTTCTGAGGAGCATGTTGCAAGGCATCCCAGATATGCTCCATTACGTTCATTTCTGGGGAGTTTGGTGGCCAGCGGAAGTGTTTCAGCTCAGAAGATTGTTACTGGAGAAGTTCTGGACGTGTGGAGTGTTGCATTGTGCTGGAATCGCCCATGTCCGTCGGACATGAATGGATGCATGTGGTCAGGCAGGATACTTGCGTTCGTGTCACCTGTCATAGTCGTATCCAGACGGTTCAGGGGTCCCATATCTTTCCAACTGCACACGCCCCACACCATTACAGAGCATCCACCAGCTTGAATATCCTCTGCTGACACGCAGGGTCGATGGATTCATGAGGTTGTCTCCATACCCGCACACGTTGATCCACTCGATACAGTTTAAACGACACTCTTCCGAACAAGCAATATGCATCCAGTCATCAACAGTGCAATGTCGGTGTCGACGGGCCCAGGCGAGGCGCAAAGCTTTGTGTCGTGCAGTCATCAAGGATAAACTAGCGGGCCTCTTGCTCGGAAAGCCCATATCGACGATGCTTTCGTTGAATGGTTCGCACGCTGACACTTGTTGATGGCCCAGCATTGAAATCTGCAGCAATTTGCGGAAGGGTTGCACTTCTCTCACGTTGAACGATTCTCTTCTGTAGTCGTTGGTCCTGTTCTTGCAGTGACGTCGGAGATTTGATGTTTCACCGAATTCCTGATATTCATGGTACGCTCGTGAAATGGTCGTACGGGAAAATCCCCACTTCATCGCTACTTCGGAAGTGCTGTCCCATCGCTCGTACGCCGACTATAACAGAACGTTCAAACTCATTTAAATGTTGATAACATACCATTGTAGCAGCAGAAACCGATGTAACAACTGCGCCAGACACGTGTTGCCTTATACAGGGTGAGTCACCTAACGTTACCGCTGGATATATTTCGTAAACCACATCAAATACTGACGAATCGATTCCACAGACCGAACGTGAGGAGAAGGGATAGTGTAACTGGTTAATACAAACCATAAAAAAAATGCACGGAAGTATGTTCTTTAACACAAACCTATGTTATTTTAAATGTAACCCCGTTAGTTTTGTTAGGACATCTGAACATATAAGCAAATACGTAATCAGTGCCGTTTGTTGCATTGTAAAATGTTAATATTGTAACCTAAAGTTGACGCTTGAGGACCACTCCTTCGCTGTTCGATCGTGTGTATCGGAGAGCACCGAATTACGTAGGGATCCAAAGGGAACAGGTGATGGACCTTAGGAACAGCACATTACGTCCACATGCTAACACCTTTTTATTGGTCTTTTTCACTGAGGTACACGTACACACGTGGTTTCCGTTTTCAATTACGGAGTGGAATAGAGTGTGTCCCGACATGTCAGGCCAATAGATGTTCAATGTGGTGGCCATCATTTGCTGCACACAATTGCAATCTCTGGCGTAATGAATGTCGTACACGCCGCAGTACATCTGGTGTAATGTCGCCGCAGGCTGCCACAATGCGTTGTTTCATATCCTCTGGGGTTGTAGGCACATCACGGTACACATTCTCCTTTAACGTACCCCACAGAATGAAGTCCAGAGGTGTAAGATCAGGAGAACGGGCTGGCCAATTTATGCGTCCTCCACGTCCTATGAAACGCCCGTCGAACGTGTACCTCACCCCTCATGGTAATGTACATGTGCGTCAGTGAAAGAGACCGATAAAAAGGTGTTAGGATGTGGACGTAATGTGCTGTTCCAGTCTCTTCTGTACCTAAGGTCCATCACCGTTCCCTTTGGATCCCTACGTAATTCGGTGCTCTCCGATACACACGATGGAACAGCGGAGGAGTGGTACTCAAGCGTCAAGTTTAGGTTACAATATCTCCGGACGTAATTAACATTTTACAATGCAACAAACGGTACTGATTACGTTGGTTGGTTGGTTGGTTGTTTGGGGAAGGAGACCAGACAACGTGGTCATCGGTCTCATCGGATTAGGGAAGGAAGTCGGCCGTACCCTTTCAGAGAGACCATCCAGGCATTTGCCTGGAATGATTTAGGGAAATCACGGAAAACCTAAATCAGGATGGCCGGACGCGGGATTGAAACGTCGTCCTCCCGAACGCGAGTCCAGTGTCTAACCACTGCGCCACCTCGCTCGGTACTGATTACGTATTTGCTTATATGTTCAGATGTGCTAACAAACCTAACGGGGTTACATTTAAAAAAAGCGTAGGTTTGTGTTAAAAAACATACTTCTGTGCATTTTTTTATGTTTGTATTAACCAATTACACTAGCTCCTCTCCTCACGCTCGGTCTGTGGAATCGATTCGTCAGTATTTGATGTGGTTTACGAAATATATCCAGCGGTAATGTTATGTGACTCACCCTGTATAGGCGTTGTCAACCGCAGCGCCTTATTCTGCCTGTTTATATTTGTCTGTATTTCTACACGCACGCCTGTAATAATTTCTTTGGCACTTCGGTGTTCCTGTGGGGCGTCGGAAGACACTACAAAACAGTATTCAAGATGATTCCATTTATTATTCAGAATACAAGTCACTGTCGTAGCTACCGCGATGGTTGGGGCCTACGTAATCCGGAGAGGAAGCCAGTAAATGCAGGAGCGGACCCACGGCTGCTGAGGACGCTGCATCAGCTCAGAGCGGAAGTTGTGCGGCGGGTTGCAGCCCCGCTGGTGAGGTAGGCGCGACCCTGCTTGGAGATAGCGGAAACCGCGACGTGTGTGTGTGGTTCACACGCCCTTTCCGGAGTACTCAATCCCTGCCGTATCACTGCCCGGATTCTCCCCTTCGGCGGACCGTGATGTCGGTTGCGGTGTTGTCATGCTGAATGCTGAACTGGCCCGCTGGCACAGTAGACTGTCAGACTTGTGTGATACAGGAGATGTAGGGCAGCTTCTGTCGAGGACCGGAGCCATGTCGGTAGATCCCTGGATTACCCACCAGTGCTCGCTGCTACACTGACTTCAGCACTGGATACTGGACTGCATTATCCAAGGCTACAGACTGATGATCTTCTCGTCAGCTCGCCGGCCGCGGTGGCCGTGCGGTTCTAGGCGCTCCAGTCCGGAGCCGGGCTGTTGCTACGGTCGCAGGTTCGAATCCTGCCTCGGGCATGGGTGTATGTGATGTCCTTAGGTTAGTTAGGTTTAAGTAGTTCTATGTTCTAGGGGACTGATGACCACAGCAGTTGAGTCCCATAGTGCTCAGAGCCATTTGAACCATTTTTTTTTCTCGTCAGCCATCAAGCGTAAGATCAACACTAGCACTGTCTCACACACATGCTATTGCCATACTGTTACTGTCGAATCGAGTGTGACTGACATGAACATCATCAGTCCTGTAGATTGAGTGCTCTAGGATAGTGGGAGTGGAGTATTTATGTCATCGAGGAGATGCTCCAGGCCGGCCGCTGTGGCCGAGTGGTTCTAGGCGATTCAGTCCGGAACCGCGGTGCTCCCACGGTCGCAGGTTCGAATCCTGCCTCGGGCATGGATGTGTGCGATGTAGTTAGGTTAGTTAGGTTTAAGTAGTTCTACGGGACTGATGACCTCATATATTAAGTCCCATAGTGCTTAGAGCTATTAAAACCATTTAACAACGTGGTAAAATCCCATCACTGCACTTATACGCCGCACATAGCTCATGCAGAAAAATTACCATTGCTAAAGTGACGAACTCTTATCACTCTTGTTCTTAAATACAATACTATGTTAGCTAAGATCGAGAGAGTGTTGCTTTCCGTCCGATCACCTAACAACCATATCGCCTGAGTTTTACCGTATATTATTCCCTTCTGTTTCAAAATTAAATTACAGTCAAAGCTATACTGCTCCCTTTTTAAGTCTTTACTGGAACTGTTCACATCTCTGCAGGTTAGTTGGATCACTTGCTTGGCAACTTCTGTCCAAGTTAAATGCGCCGGAAAAGCTGTTGCTCCGTGTTATCGCGAAACGCAGAGCAGAAAAGGTATCCTCCTTATCGTACTTCACTGAACTCGAGACAGCTTGGCGTGTACTCCACGTGAAACGGAATCCAATGAGGTTTCAGCAAACACCGAAGAATACGTAGTGTAATGTTTACATCAGGTTTATTCTTATGATGAACGGAGTATAACATTGCGCCACCTTTTTCGCTGCTCCACTATACAAAGTCGAAGTCGTTCGTAATCACCAAATCGGTTCTGCTCACGTTGTCAACAGTTAAACCTCTTCTAGACCATGTTGTGTCTTACCTAGGGTCACTTACATAATGTTACGGAGGGAATCCGGCGTGTACTCTTGCAACAACTTTCTGTTGAGCTTGCTCACAGTCTCGCTCAAGAGTCTCCACGTTGCTGTCTTCCTGGCCTAGTAACGGAGTTAAAATGGTTACTCTTCCCGGCTGGCGGCTGTTCATATTTCCCCCTGAAACTTCCCGTCAGATTAAAACTGTGTGCCGGACCGAGACACGAACTCGGGACCTTTACCTTTCGCGGGCAAATGCTCTACCAACTGAGCTACCCAAGCACGACTCACGCCCCGTCCTCACAGCTTTACTTCTGCAGTACCTCGTCTTCTACCTTCCAAACTTCTCAGAAGCTCTCCTGCGAACGCCGGCGGAGTGGCCGAGCGGTTCTAGACTCTACAGTCTGAAGCCGAGCGACCGGTACGGTCGGAGGTTCGAATCCTGCCTCGGGCATGGATGTGTGTGATGTCCTTAGGTTAGTTAGGTTTAATTAATTCTAAGTTCCAGGCGACTGATGACCTCAGAAGTTAAGTCGCATAGTGCTCAGAGCCATTTCTCCTGCGAACCTTGCAGAACTAGCACTCCTGAAAGAAAGGAATGCGGAGACATGGCTTAGCCACAGCCTGGGGGATGTTTTCAAAATGATATTTTCACTCTGCTGTAAAGTTTGGAAGGTAGGAGAAGAGGTACTGGCAGTAGTAAAGCTGTGAGGACGGGGCGTGAGTCGTGCTTGGGTAGCTCAGTTGGTAGAGCATTTACCCGCGAAAGGCAAAGGTCCCGAGGTCGAGTCTCGGTCTGGCACACAGTTTTAATCTGCCAGGAAGTTTCATATCAGCGCACACTCCGCTGCAGAGTGAAAATCTCATTCTGGAAACATCCCCCAGGCTGTGGCTAAGCCACGTCTCCGCAGTATCCTTTCTTCCTGGAGCGCTAGTTCTGCAAGGTTCGCAGGAGAGCTTCTGTGAAGCTCTGAAGGTAGGAGATGAGATACTGGTAGAATTGAAGATGTGAGGAAGGGGCGTGAATCGTGCTTGGGTAGCTCAGTTGGTAGAGTATTTGCCCGCGAAAGGCAAAGGTCCCGAGGTCGAGTCTCGGTCTGGCACACAGTTTTAATCTGCCAGGAAGTTTCATATCAGCGCACACCCCGCTGCAGAGTGAAAATCTCATTCTGATCCTTCCACTCGTTTCAGTAACGCCGGCTGTTTCGAACTTAGATAATTTTACTCATCCATTTGCTTACTAATTTTTCGCGTAACACAAAAGAGGAAACCGAAGGATGGCCACCGGGGCAAGAGATTCCTCAGCTGAAATGTCGAGGCGAGGTTACGTTCGCTGCCGGACGGCAAGAAGACAGGACAAAAACGCTTTATTCTCGTCACGGTCCCATTCGAAACAACAGCAGGGACAGAGAGAGAGCGTTCCTGCTTTATAGGCGGACTGCGTTTCTCCGAGGGGACCCATTAAAAATAAAAGTACTGCAGCGTGGCAATGCAAAAACCGCACACACACACACACGGAAGCGTCTGCAAACACACATTCCGCAGGGATTTGCGTATTCCCGTCACACATGTCCCTCCGAAATGCTTAAATACTCCAAGGGAGGCTACGTCGAAGGGGGTGAGGGAGGAAGGGGGACGGAGTTTAAAAAAAATGGGGGGACGAAACCTCTTTCACCCGGTGAAAGGATAGCAAAAAACTGAATAAAAACGCTGATCGGAAGCGGAAAGAATAAAAAAAATGCGAGGCGTACGGTGTGGCAGGGATCCGACGCTTCTGCCGAAACCAATAACGCGAAACTAATCAAATTCAAATATTGGCAATCCCAATAATTTCGCCGTCCTAATACGCTCCCGCGGCGCGCCGTTCATATACATACGTGAGCGCGCGGCCGGGATTGCCTCCTCAATCTGTCCCTAAACTGTGGACCGCGCCAGGGCTGCCAGCCTTGGCACCGCTCATCGCTCAGCGGCGGCGTGCGTATGCATGTGCGTGCGTGCGTGTGTGTCCACGCAGACGCGAGGCGGGCCTCCGGCACGCATTACGCGGCGGCCAAGCGGGCGCCACCGACGCGCCTCTCAAAATCAAATTATTTTCGGATTAATCGATTTCTCATTACGGGCTATTTCGGGCCGGCATGCGCGCCGACCAGAAGAGGCGCGCGCTCCGCGGCTGAAGGGGTTGGCAGGCCTGGGAAAAGTGGCCTTTTTCCTCCCTCGACCGCGAGCGCGCGACATATTGGCGCCGTCGTGTCGGCAATATTGCGGGCGTCTTTTGTCAGACACAGGGCGTAACACATCTTCCACGTTTTGTTTCTCGATAATGATAACAAGCAAAAGAGTGCATGACGGATGAAGCAAGGAGGATGTCAGGAACAGACCAGTGCAGACAAAGAGGGCATTAAACATGAAAAAAAAACTGGGAATGTTATGTGTGTCGACAGAAGTGCCGACACAGTGTTATTATGAAGGGGCCGAATAGGGCACGCGTCAACTCACGCCGTCCTGCGTTAAGTCTGAAACAGGATACTTCATAAATGCTATAAAGAAAAGAACGGAGCTTCTCGTATACTCAACTTTATTCTCCTGTGTGGTACATCTCCATGGTGAATACAAGTAAGACTCTCTCCAGATATGGTTAACTGCGCCTTGCTAGGTCGTAGCTATGGACTTAGCTGAAGGCTATTCTAACTGTCTCTCGGCAAATGAGAGGAAGGCTTCGTACGTCTAGTCGCTAGCAATGTCGTCCGTACAACTGGGGCGAGTGCTAGTCCGCCTCTCTAGACCTGCCATGTGGTGGCGCTACGTCTGCAAGTACTGACAGTGGCGACACGCGGGTCCGACATGTACTAATGGACCGCGGCCGATTTAAGCTACCACCTAGCAAGTGTGGTGTCTGGCGGTGACACCACAGGGAAAGTATGATTTGTGCTGTGAGGCCTTGCCTCAGTGGTTACACCGGTTCCTGTCAGATCACCGAAGTTAAGCGCTGTCGGACGTGGTCGGCACTTGGATGGGTGACCATCCAGCCCACCGTGCACCGTTGCCATTTTTCGGGGTTCTAACAACCCTACCACAACAGAGGTCAAAAATCAATTATGATTGTAGTGTTGCTCACGCATTTTCGGGCAACAACAACGTTATATTATGTGGCAGGTGTCATTAGAGCACAGTTAATAAAGTCATTTCGTGAAATAATAGGTAAACTAGGCACTCATCTTTTCGTGTTTACCACGCTGGTCTCGTTGCGAACTCATTGCTCAATCGTCAAAATCTAGGTGGTGATGATTCCAAACTCGGATGCAAAGAGGCCTAGCTGTTATTCCGTGATATTCAGAAGTATTATAGATGTGTTTCTTAAACAGTTCTTGAAGATTAAATTTTTGAAAGTTAGCACAGTGGTGATGTAAAAAAAGTAATCAGCACTTCGAATTTAAGTTACACCTCTTTTCCTCACAGCTTTACTTCTACCAGTGCCTCGCCTCCTACCTTCCAAACTTAATAGAAGCTTTCCTGCTAAAGAAGGTAGGAGCTGGTAGAAGTAAAGCTGTGAGGACGGGGCGTGAGTTGTGCTTGGGTAGCTCAGTTGATAGAGCACTTGCCCGCGAAAGGCAAAGGTCCCGAGTTCGAGTCTCCGTCCGGCACACAGTTTTAATCTGCCAGGAAGTTTGAAGACTCATTGTAATACGTAGGTGTAGAATAGAATGCTGACATACGAAAATTTAATTTCCTCCTTTGTTTTGTTTTGATTGTCAAACGTGTCCGTCTAGAGAAGTGGACGTGTCTATTGGTGAATTAAATTGGGGAAAGAGTAGAGGGAGAGGGGGGGGGGGACTCAGGGACTGGAAGGAAGTGGAGAGAAGGGACGGGGTCTGTAAGTGTGACGCGAGTCCGCTCTCTGCCATATAAATTATTCCCGGACATTAATTACTGTCGGACATGTAATTTAAAACAACGCAACGTGACTAATAAACTAATTAATAATGACCTAATCTCATTTCGGTGCCGTCTCCCGCTTCGATACGAAGCGAGCTGAGAGTGGGGGGGGGGGGGGGATGTCTGTCTCGCTACGAAACGTAATAGTATTCTGCCAGCCGGCAAAGAAACGCCGGGCTATACTACGGTGGAGTCTTGCCTGCCACTCTCAAAATCTCCCCCCTTTCGTCTTTCCTTTTCTCTCTGGCAACTCCTCTTTTTTATCCTGCCAGTTGTGCAGCTGCTGTATTCCAATTACGAAGGCGAAAGTTTCCCTTTAACATTTACCTATTTTTTAAAATCTCGATTATGAATGGAAGAAAACTCACACACACACATACGACACTATTCTACAGTATTTAGTATTATACAAACCCGTTTTGGTTGTTACGCCATCGTTGGGTATAATGATAAATGTGTGGGGCAGTGAAATATTTTTAGGACCGAATACGTTAAAATAGCGCAGCTGCATAGTATATCAGTTGGTTTCCAACGTTGACAATTGTTTATGTTCGCTTTCGGACAAACACGAGAGTGATTCCGTCAGTAAAAATGCGACTTAAGAATATATAGCTTAGAGAAAATAAGAGATAAATTAAATTCCGGACCACATGGCAATTTACGACAATTGTAATAAGAATTATTTGTAGTGTGAACTCAAGAACACCCTGCAGAGGCCTGTTTAGGGAACTATAAACATTAACTTCTGCTTCCCAAAATATTCGTTAGTGAAATTAATCATTAAAATTATGTGTTTTTTCACATCAACAGCTCAGTTCACGGAATCAATACTAGGAATAAGAATTTGAAGTCACTTACGTAGGACCAAAAAGGCGTCCATTATTCAGGAACACATATTTTCAGTAACTTGCCAGCGGCCATAAAAAGTGTAACTACCAGTAAAGTTCAGCTTAAGGGAAGCCTAAACGATTTATTGCTAGCCAACGTCTTCTATTCTATTGACGAATTTCTTAGTAGAAACAACTGATGCGTTTATGCGCAATTATTTCTGTAAAATAATACGAATTTGTACAGTCTGACTTCTGTACAAGTTTAGTGCACTAATGCGATCATTGTAAATAACTGTCGTAAAATAATGCTTCTATTTCAGTGTTTATTACCTCATAAATGGAAAAATGGTTCAAATGGCTCTAAGCACCATGGGACTTAAACATCTGCGATCATCAGTCCCCTAGAACTACTTAAACCTAACTAACCTAAGGACATCACACACGTCCATTCCCGAGGCAGGATTCGAACCTGCGACTGTAGCAGCAGCGCGGTTCCGGACTGAAGCGCCTAGAACCGCTCCGTCACAGCGGCCGGCTAAATGGAAACATGTTTCAAAATTTTCTGACTCGTTCCACATCCATGACAATCACTAGGATCTGTGCAAGGTACAGTAGCTTACTTGTTTTCAATGATAATTTTTCTTGTGTATTCTTGTTCTGCTGACATGGTCTGCATCGTGGAGGGTCTCCTTGCTTGGAACGAAAACTGCATCTAATCTAATTGTTCTGAGAGGAGAAATTAGTTGAACAAGATAAAGCAAACTTTGGTGATACGTTCCAAGGAGGTGACTGAACAAGTTAATTTTTTCATTAACGGGTCCAATGTTACAAACAGATAAAATGTTACAAGTGAGACTAAACAGCTTAGCGAAACATCTGTAGCTATACGCTGTAAAATTTTAGCTCGGCAAGTGAAATCACAGTAGCTCAAATGAAAACTTTAGTTGTGAGTAGGAGAGGCAATCCTCAACATGGTCCGGATGGATTACGAGCATCGTCTGGAGTTGAAACTGTCGCGTACGGGAGCTGTGGTAATTCGTTATCAACGTAGGGCAAGTGACAGTATGTTTCTTAATTTCCATTACTTCAAGGGATTTCATCGTCCTCCCTTTGTGGATGTAATGTAAGACTTCATATTCCACATTGTGAGTGTGACTTCCTTTAATCAGGTGTTCTGTAATCCTTTTCGAAGTCTCCAGGCGAGTAGAAGTTGCCCTGCCGGACAGCCGAAAAACGGTTTGTAAAATGGTACATATTGTAGGATATTAGACCAGTGTCTTGTATTTTTTTATTACAATAGCCTTCCAAGAACCAGTAGAATAGCCAGTTAGTGTTATACTGTACGTTTACCTGAATCGTTGCATTTGTTCTAACGGAAACAAAATTTTATTATGGAATGCATATCCTGGTCGGGATTCTTATAACGTTATGATGCGTACCCATATAAAATAATTTTCCTCCTTTGTGATCATTAGTAAAACGGCTTCATTGGGAAACAATTTCCTGACAGTCTAAAACTATTATCTGTTAGATGAGGAACTAATTTTCTGGTTTCAGATATCCTTCCAAAGAGAAATTTTAGCCTTGCAACTACACACCTGAGATTTACAATAACAACAGTGCAGCCAATTTGTCATGCGATAATGAGAACAAAATCAAAGCTTAGGCACGGAATAGTGTGTTTAGAGACCTGCATAAGCTGTGAAAAAATACGTGTTTGTCAGTCGGGCAGACCTGTGAGGGGCAGATTAAGTCTTTGTGGAACACTTTTCAACAGAAAGTGTGGAGTCAACTGCGATTATTCACCACAACCAAGATTTCATGCTGAGTGGAATATCACGCTCTAGCCTTTCACGTGACAACTGAGAAAGAAGAGTTCCAGATATTAACAGTATCTTCACGCGTCACTTGATGCCAGTTGGGCTGTTGAAATTTCTAACTCACTTCCTGACAACTAACAGCCTTGCCACGCGACAACAAAAATGGTTGAAATGGCTCTGAGCACTATGGGACATCTGCGGTCAACAGTCTCCTAGAACTTCGAACTACTTAAATCTAACTAACCTAAGCACATCACATACAGCCATGCCCAAGGCAGGATTCGAACCTGCGACCGTAGCAGCAGCGCGGTTCTGGACTGAAGTGCCTAGAACCGCTCGGTCACAATGGCCGGCTCACGCGACAACGTATCAGGTCCGTTACGTTGAAGCAATTCACCTGGCCTCATGTACCAGTTAGCAGACACTCTTGTTAATCACTCTTGGTTAGCCGGCCGATGTGGCCGCGCGGTTCTAGGCACTACAGTCTGGAACCGCGCGACCGCTACGGTCGCAGGTTCGAATCCTGCCTCGGGCATGGACGTGTGTGATGTCCTTAGGTTAGTTAGGTTTAAGTAGTTCTAAGTTCTAGGGGACTGATGGCTTCAGAAGTCCCATAGTGCTCAGCTCCATTTGAACCATTTTTGACGCTTGGTTGTTACGAATCGCAGTCTAACAGCTACAGTTATAAATAAGAGAAGAAACATTTTAACGTTGTTGGATTGTAGAGACCGTTAGGTCCAGAATTTATAGAATGTTACAAACAACTATCTGAAGAGCGCAACCACAGTTCAGAGACATATAACAGAACTCACAACAATCGTTGAAATTATCATAAGAATTGTAACTATTAAAAATTCAAGGATGACTAGTTGTTTCCAGAAGCCACGTAGCTTTAGGAAGGCGCTTTGTTCACAACTGCCCGTTTCGCGTCAGTAGAGATGCATCTTCAGGTATCTGAAAGAATACAAATTGTGTGCGAAATTTTTCAAATGGTAAATAAGCAGAACAATAGGTTTGGCATTCAACTGTAAACAAAGACGAATAATCGAAAAGGTCATTTTTTCGTAATGCACACGGAAATTAAGGAGTCTCAGCTTTCGGGATGCTACCCATGTTAAGAGTCAAACCACAATGATGGGTTGTCATAATCAAATTGAGTACACCGAAAAGATGTTATGCAAACCTTGACTATTGAATGAGCTAAAACAAGCAAAAAGCGGAGGAAAGAAACTAATAATGAATGGAACACTACTGTGAACGGGGATAAAAATGCCTAAAAATTAAATAACGTCTGGGGAAAGTGCTATAAGTACACGGGAAACATTATCCAAAAAATAATACTCTAATATGGGACCAAAACGTCAAGAATGGAAGAAATCTGAAAAACAGCTTACGAGATAACACCCCGTAGGATATCTTATAGGATGCGGTAGACACCAGCTGTATGAAGCCAAGCAGATTATGTTCTGTAATGCAGTTACCAGCTCTCGATTGTTTACCTGGTTGCGATTTCCTTCATACTTTCCCTGGCCTCCATGGGCGGCGTTCACAACATCGACCCATCAGCAATACCGTGGAAGTACACACACAATACAGAATTTTGAGTTTTACTTCCTCGATTTTTATACACCGGTTGTCCACTGGATCTTGTAGTATGTCCTGTGGGGTGATGCCCGGTAAGCAATTTTTCAGATTCTTCCATCTCTCGACTCTTTATTCCATACTAGAGTATTATTTTTTTGGATGATATTTCCGGCGTACTTATAGTGCTTTCTCTAGACGTTAGTTAATTTTTAGGCATTTTATCCCCGTTCACCGTAGTGTCCCCATTCATTATTTGTTTTTTGTCCCACTTCCTTCTAGGCCTGGCTGTTTACTCAGTCGTGGCTCATACATTTTGACAAGCATCCTTAGGGTGTACTCAATTTTGTTATGACATCCCACCGATGTGGATTGACTCCTAGCGTGAGTAACTTCCCGAGATCTGGGACTCCGTAATTGCCCATCTACATTATGTAACTATAATCTGGAACCGCTAGACAGCTACGGTCGCAGGTTCGAATCCTGCCTCGGACGTGGATGTGCGTGATGTCCTTAGGTTAATCAGGTTTAAGTAGTTCTAAGTTCTAAGGGACTGATGACGTCAGATGTTAAGTCCCGTAGTGCTTAGAGCAATTTGAACAATTTTTGTAACTATAACCATTGTGAGTACTTGTAGTTGTTGTTTCTTGAATGCCAACACTGCGGATCCGGGTTTCTTCCATTGAAACCTCCCATTAGAAAAATTAATCAATTACTGTGCTGATAAAGCTCTCACGTTATTTGATTTTCAAACATGAGAGCAGAACTGAACTTACTCAGACATTTCTCACTTTACTTATTCTGATCAACACTAAACTGACACACATTATCTTTAGCGCACCGCAGTCTGACTTTCAATAATCCCTACAAAAGAATGGCCCTGACTAACAATAACCTATACCTCTCATGAATCACTAACCTCACAAAAATCTTCGTTACTCGAACTACTGCAATACAGCGAGTGCCAATGCTGACAGCTAAATAAAAGATTCTAGCTACTGAAGGCACTAACTACTGATAGGCATAGTTAGCAAATGAAAGATTTTGATAGAGACCAAACAATGTATTTACCTTAATAGTGTTCAAAAGTCATCATATATATATCTATCAATTCATGACATCCATCTTTACAAATTTCGTTTTTTCTGACGGACACGCGTCCAGATCGTCCGCTCTGAAAACTATGCCACCTCTCTTCCCACATCCACCAATGCTGGCGGCTTACCTCCAACTGCGCAACGCTACGCGCTGTTCACGTCCAACTGCCCAACACTACAATAGCAAATATTCCAACAATGCAAACCAACCACAGACTGCTCACAGCACAGTCAGTTATTTTCATACAGAGCGCTACGTGGCGTTAACAACATAAAAACCTAAGCAACCTACTTACACCATTTCAAAAATGTGAGACAGTGATTTGTATCCTTGACAGATAACCTGAAGATACATCTATACTGATGTCAGACCGGTAGTTGCAAAAAAAGCACATTCACACAGCTATGCGGGTTTTGGAAACGCCTCATTATTCTTGACTTTTTAATCGGTAAAGTTTCTATGATAAATGGAACGGTTACAGCAGTTTGAGAGTCTCTGTTGTGCAACATGCGGTCGTCCATTATCCTTCTGAAATGTAGGGTTTCACAGGGTTCTAACGAAGGGTAGGACCACGGGTCGTAACACATCTGAAATGTAACGTCCACTGTTCAAAGTGCCGTCAATGCGAACAAGAGGTGACCGAGACGTGTAACCAATGGCACCCCATACCATCACGCCGGGTGATACGCGAGTACGGCGATGACGAATACACGCTTCCAATGTGCGTTCACCGCGATGTCGCCAAACACGGCTGCGACCATCATGATGCTGTAAACAGAACTTTGAATCATCCGAAAAAATGACGTTTTGCTATTCGCGCACCCGAGTTCGTCGTTGAGTACACCATCCCAGGCGCTCCTGTCGGTGATGCAGCGTCGAGGGTAACCGCAGCCGTGGTCTCCGAGCTGACAGACCATGCTGCTGCAAACGTTGTCGAACTGTTCGTGCAGATGGTTGCTGTCTTGCAAACGTCCCCATCCGTTAACTCAGGGATCGAGACGTGGCTGCACGATCCGTTAGAGCCATGCGGATAAGATGCCTGTCATCTCGACTGCTGGTAATACGAGGCCTTGGGATCCAGCACGGCGTTCCGTATTACCCTCCTGAACCCACCGATTCCATATCGTGCTAACAGTCATTGGATCTCAACCAACGCGAGCAGCAATGTCGCGATACGATAAACCGCATTGGCGATAGGCTACAATCCTACCTTTATCAAAGTCGGAAACATGATGGTACGCATTTCTCCTCCTTACACGAGGCATCACAACAACATATCACCAGGCAACGTCGGTCAACTGCTGTTAGTGTATGAGAAATCGGTTAGATACTTTCCTCATGTCAGCACGTTGTAGGTGTTGCCACTACCGCCAACCTTGTGTGAATGCTCTGAAAAGCTAATCATTTGCATATCGCAGCATCTTCTTCCTGTCTGTTAATTTTCGCCTCTGTAGCACATCTTCGTGGTGTAGCAATTTTAATGGCCAGTAATGTAGAAATCACTGTTAACGGGAAGTCTCTACAAGTGGTACCTGAGGTAGCAGAACGAAATGGCAATAGTCAAGCACCTTCTCTGACTGGGCCGGTCGGAGTGTCCGAGCGGTTCTAGGAGCTTCAGTCTGGAACCGCGTGACCGCTACGGTCGCAGGTTCGAATCCTGCCTCGGGCATGGACGTGTGATGTCCTTAGGTTAGTTAGGTTTAAGTAGTTCTCAGTTCTAGGGGACTGATGACGTCAGATGTTTAGTCCCATAGTGCTCAGAGCCATTTCAACCATTTGACTGCCGGTCGCGGTGGCCGTCCGGTTCTAGGCGCTTCAGTCCGGAACCGCGGGACTGCTACGGTCGCAGGTTCGAATCCTGCCTCGGACAAGGATGTGTGCGATGTCCTTAGGTCAGTTAGGTTTAAGTAGTTCTAAGTTCTAAGGGACTGATGACCTAAGATGTTAAGTTCGATAGTGCTCAGAGCCATTTGAACCACTTGACTGGTTGCTGCTTTGGTAGCTATACGGTAAACAACACCCTCCACGGAAAGGCACACGCGTCGAGTTTCCGTGGCTGTGCGCTGCCCAGCAGACGGGAAGCCGTGGCGGAAACCAGAAGCCCGTGAGACGGCCGCGGCTGCTTTGTCGGCCTCGTTTGGCCTCCCCTGCCCCTGTCCGCGGGATGAAGATTGAGGACCGGTGGGCGCCCTGCCCCAGGAGGGGGGCTCCCGCTGACCTGTCCACCGTCCACTGGGGTCCAGTCTGCTGACCGCCGGGTCGCGCGCTCTGCCGGGTCCGCCGTCACTCCAAATGGGACGGCCACGGGGCGCTCTGGACCCAGCTGCCTCTCGGGTTTGCACATCGGCGTCCGCACAAATTTTCCCAGAGGGGGCCAAGATTCAAAACTTTGCAGTTTTTATATAACTGACGAGCTGAGTGCCTTGCGTTGCCTGGGTATACAGGGTGAGTCACCTAACGTTACCGCTGGATATATTTCGTGAACCACATCAAATACTGAGGAACCGATTCCACATACCGAACGTGAGGAGAGGTGCTAGTGTAATTGTTTAATACAAACCATACAAAAATGCACAGAAGTATGTTTTTTAACACAAACCTACGTTTTTTTAAATGGAACCCCGTTAGTTTTGTTAGCTCATCTGAACATATAAACAAGTACGTAATCAGTGCCGTTTGTTGCATAGTAAAATGTTAATTACATCCGGAGATATTGTAACCTAACGTTGACGCTTGAGTACCACTCCTCCTTTGTTCGATCGTGTGTATCGGAGAGCACCGAATTACGTAGTGATCCCAAGGGAACGGTGATGGACCTTAGGTACAGAAGAGACTGGAACAGCACATTACGTCCTCATGCTAACACCTTTTTATTGGTCTTTTTCACTGACGCACATGTACATTACCATAAGGGGTGAGGTACACGTACACCCGTGGTTTCCTTTTTTAATTACGGAGTGGAATAGAGTGTGTCCCGACATGTCAGGCCAATAGATGTTCAATGTGGTGGCCATCATTTGCTGCACACAATTGCAATATCTGGCGTAATGAATGTCGTACACGCCGCAGTACATCTGGTGTAATATCGCCGCAGGCTGCCACAATACGTTGTTTCATAACCTCTGGGGTTGTAGGCGCATCACGGTACACATTCTCCTTTAACATACCTCACAGAAAGAAGTCCAGAGGTGTAAGATCAGGAGAACGGGCTGGCCAATTTATGCGTCTTCCACGTCCTATGAAACGCACGTCGAACATCCTGTCAAGGGTCAGCCTAGTGTTAATTCCGGAATGTGCGGGTGCACCATCATGCTGATACCACATACGTCGACGCGTTTCCAGTGGGACATTTTCGAGCGACGTTGGCAGAACATTATGTAGAAACGCGATGTATGTTGCAGCTGTTTGGGCCCCTGCAATGAAGTAAGGACCAATGAGGTGGTCGCCAATGATTCCGCACCATACATTTACACTCCACGGTCGCTGTCGCTCTACCTGTCTGAGCCAGCGAGGATTGTTCACGGACCAGTAACGCATGTTCCGTAGCTTCACTGCCCCGTGGTTTGTGAAACCCGCTTCATCGGTAAACAGGTAGAACTGTAACGCCCATTGACAGAATTGCACTCGATGATTAAAGTCATCACCATGTAATTGCTGATGTAGCGACACATGAAACGGGTGAAAGCGGTGACGATGCAGTATGCGCATGACACTACTTTGACTCAGTCCACCGGCTCTCGCAATGTCCCGTGTAGTCATGTGTGGGTTATTGGCAACAGCAGCTAACACACCAACTGCACCCGCTTCTCCTGTGACGGGCCTGTTACGGACCCGTTTGGGTGCTACGACCATACCTGTTGGCGGTAGATGTTTTGCAATATGCGGCACGTTGGATGCTCTCTCTCCGGGTACCGTTCTGCATACACCCTGCAGGCTTCACCTGCATTTCGTCGACACTCGCCATAGATGAGTATCATCTCCGCCTTTTCAGAGTTCGAATACACCATGGTCACAGTTCCTACAACACTACACTATCACAGACGTCTGGTAATACGGTGTACTACAGTTGGTCTGCGTGCGGAGACGAATGCAAAATAACAATAGCAGCAAGCGCTACATGCGGACATTGCGACAGCTAGATCGAACCACAACAGTGCACTACAGTCACACTCGTAAACACGGTCGTCATCGTAAACATGTCCCTGCAGATACTGCTCGCCGACCGTGGCCCGTGTTTGTTACAACACGCAACTGAACGTCAGAGGTTACAAGCGTCAACTTTAGGTTACAATATCTCCGGATGTAATTAACATTTTACAATGCAACAAACGGCACTGATTACGTATTTGTTTATATGTTCAGATGTGCTAACAAAACTAACGTGGTTCCATTTAAAAAAAAAACGTAGGTTTGTGTTAAAAAACATACTTCCGTGCATGTTTGTATGGTCTGTATTAAACAATTACACTAGCCCCTCTCCTAACGTTCGGTCTGTGGAATCGGTTCGTCAGTATTTGATGTGGGTTACGAAATATATCCAGCGGTAACGTTAGATGACTCACCCTGTATATTTACTCCAGTCTTCTATCACTTCATCTCCTCCTTCATCTCTTCTCTGTGCGTCTGTACGTCCGCCTCTCCCTGATCAAGAGCTCTTCTTCCCTTTCGCTGCCTATCATCTCCTCCCCCTTTCTTTGTTCATCTGCACCTGTTGTTCATCTCCTCCTCTTTCCTTTCTCTATCCATCTCCTCCTCCCTCTCTCACAGTTATATGCAATTGCCCCTCCCCCTGTTCATCATTTCTTCTTTTTCTCCATTTCATCCTCTTTCCTCTCTCTCTCTGTGCCGTGGTAAAACTCCTGTTTTGAAGAGCGCGCCGCAGCGCGCAGTGTGAAGCAGTCGCCCTCCGTTTCTGGCGGTGGCGCCGCTGTGGCAATCGCAGCTTTGGTGTCTCCCTCTGGTGGGAAAGGCTGCCTGTTCACGTGCATGTAAGGGGCGCCATGAGCTCGCCAGTCGGTCATTGTGGGTCAGTCTCTCGTCCCCAGCTTGCTAGTCTGTCTCTCGTCCGCATTTGTTAGGCAGTTAGTGTCTGTTTGTCGTTCGAAGTGCTAGTATGTCTGTCGTTCGGCTCAACCTTTAAAGCCAGAAAAAGAGAGTCTTTCCACTCCGCCAGTAAGAGAACTCAGCGAGTGGTCGCCCGGTCGGGGCTTAGTTCCTGCATCTGAGTCTGCGCGTTAGGCCCCCAGTCTGCTGGAGTTTGCTCAGGCAATGGACATCGGCGGTTGGATCGATCGGTTGGTCGGTCGCGCACTGAGACACGAGATGACTTGTCCGTCTTGAGCGTCGGCGCATGTGAGGTCGCCACGTGAGTCCAGTGGGCCGCGGCGTACAGCGAGGGGTAGTGGCTTCGCGGTCGACACGAGAGCAACAGGAGTCAACCCACGACATCGGTCTGGCCGGTGCGAGCTGCGACGCCGTGAGACGGGAGATCGGCGCGCCTTCCTGCGTCCGTTGAAGCGGCTGGCAGCGAACGGTTCGGGAGATCGTTGGGGGTGCTGCGCCAGGTCTTCGCCAGACATCGCAGTTTATTAGAAGTTAAGTGATTGGAGATATGTTGTTTGATTTACTCATGTTAAATTCTACTTGTTTTCTTGGTGAGGTCACCAGCCGCTTTGTTTTGGGGTCGTCCCGAAATTCCTCTCCGTTTGCCCACCCGCGGGAAGGTGGTTATTTATGAATTGGGTGGTCCGTTTTTCCCTTGTGGAGTTGGGGAGGGTTAGAGCAGCCTGCGGTTCTGGTTGTTCGGTAATCTCCCTATCAATCTACCGTACGTTAGTAGCTGCCTCTGTCATGTTTGTCGGATTTGGTGTGTTACCGAATTTATTGCTTGGAGTGTAACGGCCTAATACCTGAAATATGTTTTGATCTTTGGAAACTTTGATATTTTTGCCTATGATCTTGAGAGGCGGTATCTGTGTACAGTTTAGTGTCTTAACTCTTGTTTGGCCAACCTTGTAGAGTTTTATATAAAATTTAATTTCATGATCATTTTAGTATATAAAGTTGCCACCCTTTCACCGTAAGACTTTTCTTAAAAGTTAAAATCAAGTTGCACCTTCGGTGGCAAGGTTAATGTCTTAATTGTTAGTGTTTTTGTACCAATTTCATCCCTCCTACGGGGGGGGGGGGGGGTGCATAGTTTGTGTGCTTGTGTAAAATGTTAAAACTCTTAGTTTAAAGCAATCTGGTGTGTTGCAGACTTGCACCGGTGTAGTCTTTCAGAGGCCGTTGTGAGCGGTCGTAACTATGGCCGAGTCAAAAAGGAGCGGCAAGGTTCTCTGCCCGAAAGCTCATACAGTCAAAACCTGTTTCTTTCTGCCTCTGAATAAATTGTAACTTTGATATTTAGAGGGTGCTTTCTGATTGTAATTTTAAATATGTTTTTTAAAAATGCTTTTAGGCGCTATTAAAGTGAATAAAATTCCCATTTGTTAAAAGGAATTTGGTTATGATTTCATCAGTTAATACCTGGCAACTACTTCCATGCTTACATAGTGATATTAAATGTGTTAATGTTCTTGATGATTCGCTACTAAATAAAATAAATTCTTAAGAATATTCTTTGAAAATAAATCGTGGTTCACTGTCCAACTCCTTTTCTTCCCTAACTCTGCCAATTTCACCCTCCCCTCCTCTCTGTTCATCTCCTGCTCCCCTCTCTCCGTGTCCATTTTCTCCTGTTTCCTTACTTTGTCCGTTTTCTCCTCTCCCTTCTGCCAGTTTCTCTCCCACCCTCTTTCTGTCCATCGCCCCGCCCCCTGTATAAGTTCACTTCACTGTCTGTCCATCTTCTTCTCTCCAGTTGTCTCTCCACGTTATCACGCTCACCCCAAAAGGAGGCTGGCTGTTCTTACCCCACTGCACACCGAGGTAACAGAAGTCACGGGATCGCAATATGCACCTATACAGTTGGCGATAGTACCGCCCACACAAGGTATAAAATGGCAGAGAATTGGCGGAGCTGTCATCTGCACTCGCACGGTTCATATCGAAAGGTTTCCGACGTGATTATGGCCGCTCGACGGAAAGTAACATACACTCCTGGAAATGGAAAAAAGAACACATTGACACCGGTGTGTCAGACCCACCATACTTGCTCCGGACACTGCGAGAGGGCTGTACAAGCAATGATCACACGCACGGCACAGCGGACACACCAGGAACCGCGGTGTTGGCCGTCGAATGGCGCTAGCTGCGCAGCATTTGTGCACCGCCGCCGTCAGTGTCAGCCAGTTTGCCGTGGCATACGGAGCTCCATCGCACTCTTTAACACTGGTAGCATGCCGCGACAGCGTGGACGTGAACCGTATGTGCAGTTGACGGACTTTGAGCGAGGGCGTATAGTGGGCATGCAGGAGGCCGGGTGGACGTACCGCCGAATTGCTCAACACGTGGGGCGTGAGGTCTCCACAGTACATCGATGTTGTCGCCAGTGGTCGGCGGAAGGTGCACGTGCCCGTCGACCTGGGACCGGACCGCAGCGACGCACGGATGCACGCCAAGACCGTAGGATCCTACGCAGTGCCGTAGGGGACCGCACCGCCACTTCCCAGCAAATTAGGGACACTGTTGCTCCTGGGGTATCGGCGAGGACCATTCGCAACCGTCTCCATGAAGCTGGGCTACGGTCCCGCACACCGTTAGGCCGTCTTCCGCTCACGCCCCAACATCGTGCAGCCCGCCTCCAGTGGTGTCGCGACAGGCGTGAATGGAGGGACGAATGGAGACGTGTCGTCTTCAGCGATGAGAGTCGCTTCTGCCTTGGTGCCAATGATGGTCGTATGCGTGTTTGGCGCCCTGCAGGTGAGCGCCACAATCAGGACTGCATACGACCGAGGCACACAGGGCCAACACCCGGCATCATGGTGTGGGAAGCGATCTCCTACACTGGCCGTACACCACTGGTGATCGTCGAGGGGACACTGAATAGTGCACGGTACATCCAAACCGTCATCGAACCCATCGTTCTACCATTCCTAGACCGGCAAGGGAACTTGCTGTTCCAACAGGACAATGTACGTCCGCATGTATCCCGTGCCACCCAACGTGCTCTAGAAGGTGTAAGTCAACTACCCTGGCCAGCAAGATCTCCGGATCTGTCCCCCATTGAGCATGTTTGGGACTGGATGAAGCGTCGTCTCACGCGGTCTGCACGTCCAGCACGAACGCTGGTCCAACTGAGGCGCCAGGTGGAAATGACATGGCAAGCCGATTCACAGGACTACATCCAGCATCTCTACGATCGTCTCCATGGGAGAATAGCAGCCTGCATTGCTGCGAAAGGTGGATATACACTGTACTAGTGCCGACATTGTGCATGCTCTGTTGCCTGTGTCTATGTGCCTGTGGTTCTGTCAGTGTGATCATGTGATGTATCTGACCCCAGGAATGTGTCAATAAAGTTTCCCCTTCCTGGGACAATGAATTCACGGTGTTCTTATTTCAATTTCCAGGAGTGTACTTTGAATGCGGAATGGTAGTTGGAGCTAAACGCATTGAGACAAAATGTTGAATAACGCTTTCCGTGCCGCCTCAGGACGTCGTGTTACAACTCAAACTGTGTTCAATAGGTTGCATGATGCGCAACTTCACTCCCGACGTCCACGGCGAGGTCCATCTTTGCAAACACGACACCGTGCACCGCGGTAGATGGGCCCAGCAACATGCCGAATGGACCGCTCAAAACTGACATCTCGTTCACTTCACCGATGAGTGTCTCATATGCCTTCAAGCAATCACGGGAGACGTGTTTGGAGGCAACTCGGCCAGGTTGAACGCCTCAGACACACTGTCCAGCGAATGCAGCAAGGTGGAGGTTCCCTGCTGTTTTGGGGTGGCATTATGGATGGCCGACATACGCTGCTGGAGGTCATGGAAGAACCCGTAACAGCTGTACGATACGTGAATGCCATCGTCCGACCGATAGTGCAACCATAGTGCAGCATATTGGCGAGGCATGCATGACAATTCGCGCCCCCATCGTGCACATCTTGTGAATGACTTCCTTCAAGGTAACGATATCGCTCGACTAGAGTTGCCAGCATGTTCTCCAGACATGAACCGTATCGAGCATGCCGTCCGCCGCTCGTCGTCTCGCGGTAGCGTTCTCGCTTCCCGAGCACGGGGTCCCGGGTTCGATTCCCGGCGGGGTCAGGGATTTTCACCTGCCTGGAGATGACTGGGTGTTTGTGTTGTCCTCATCATTTCATCATCATCCAGGAAAGTTGCGAAATTGGACTGAGCAAAGATTGGGTAATTGTACGGGCGCTGATAACCACGCAGTTGAGCGCCCCACAAACCAAACATCATCATCATCATCATCGAGCATGCCTGGGACAGATTGAAAAGGGCTGTTTATGGACGAGGCGGCCCACCTACTCCTCTTAGGGATCTACGCCGAATCGCCGTTGAGGAGTGGGACAATCTGGACCAACAGTGCCTTGATCAAGTTGTGGATAATATACCACGACGAATACAGGCATACATCAATGCAAGATGAAGTGCTACTGGCTATTAGAGGAACCGGTGTGTACACCAATCTGGACCACCACCTCTGAAGGTCTCGCTGTATGGTTGAACAACATGCAGTGCGTAGTTTGCATGAGCAATAAAAAGGACGGAAATGATGTTTATGTTGATCTCTATTCCAATTTTCTGAACAGGGTCCGGAACTCTCGGAACCAAGGTGATGCAAAACTTTTTTTTTATGTGTGGATATGAAGTGGAAACGTTTTTACTAATAATATCGAAAAATTCTTCGATTTGTTTAAAATTTTTACGCGATACTATAATGAACATTCTGACGAACGTAGGCCATATATTTTTAAATACATACAGTGTATAAATATATATGTAAAGCAGAAGCGTTTTACCAAAAGTCTCGAAAAGTTCTTTGCCGATTTGCTTCAGTTTTCTATACGATGCACTAATCGATTCAGACAGGCGTAGGCTATACGGATTCCTAAACGGCAATTTACAGGTTTTCTGTTAAAAACGACTGACAGAGCAAAAATGTTGTTTTGTGCTGTGCTATGAAAATGTGCGATTTTGTCTTCCTTCCTGTAGTCAGTTTTAACTAAGATACCAAGACATGTTAATCATTATATATCTTGTTTCTTTCTTATATACAATTTCAGACAAAAATTATATGCCCAACGCTGTGCTGTTTTGTTTTCTTTCTTGTCGTCCGTTTTACGGAAAACACAAAAGCTGTATTCATGGCTTATTAGATTTATGATCAGAAGACTACTACATGTGAATCGTCCGAAAGTTCGTAATCCTACCCGTTCGCCGATGTAGACTATGCGAAATAACGCCATTGAAACTACTGTCCTCTCAGATGCAGCAACTAGAGAGCTCTGTCATACGTCATATACTAGGTGAGGGTCCACTAATGCGTTTTGTGCGGCCTGCCAAGACAGAAATACAAAGTAACTAACGCTTGCAATCATTTTAAAAGATGTGGAGCTCCGCTAACCTCTGCTTCCACAATGTAGTCCCAGAGCCAAAACTATTGCCCACCCCAGCCATGTACCAATGATCCATTTACCATTCATTTTAAGCGACTTCAGTTCCCAATGACGGTTTCGTTTGCAGTAGCACTAAACAAGGTTAAGGTCTCAGAGACGGAAACGAGGACAGAGAGGGGAGGAAGGAAGTGGACGTACAAAGGGGGGAGGGGGTAGGAGGAGATGGAGAGAGAGAGTGGGTGGCGGGAGGAGAGGTGATGCACAGAGAGAGGGAGGGGAAGATGAGGAAATTGATAAAGAGTGGGAGAGCAGTAGATGAACAGAGAGAGGCCAGGAAGGATTTAGGATGTACGAAGAGATTCAGCTGCCTCTGCTTTTGGGTGTAGTGTGACCCACAACTCCTTCAAAAGCCACGCGCAAAAATTTGCAGTTCATTCCACTCCCTATGAGCAAACTACTAATGTAGTTAAATTTTGTACTGGGATGCGTTTCCGACATGGTTTTTGGTTATTAAAGAAAAAACAACAAAACAAAAGTGACCTTCAAACTCATTTTCCTTCAATAATCAATAACAGTGGCCTCCAGCGAAAATGTATATCCCAATACATAAGTTAATAACCTAATTAAACTTTCTCCAAACGGTCCTGTTCATTCTTTTTATTGTTTGTAAAAGTTTGCACGTTACGAGCGGGAGAATATGAAAATCTTTCGTGTGGTTTTTGAAGGTGTTGCAGGATGCGTAAAACCCATAGGTAGGGGCAGCTGAATCAGCCAATACAGAGTGAAGAGAGTCAAAGAAACTTTTACACCTGCCTAATATCTTGAAATGCCGCAACACGACGGGGCATGGACTCGACTAATGTCTGGAGTAGTGCTGGAGGGAATGAATCCTGCAGGGCTGTCCATAAATCCGTAAGATAATGAGGGACTGGAGATCTCTTCTGAATAGCACGTTGCAAGGCATCCTAGATGTGCTCGGAAATTTTCATGTTCGGGGGGGGGGGGGGCCTTGGTGTCCAGAGAAAGTTTTAAACTCAGAAGAGTGTTCCTGGAGCCACTCTGTAGCAATTCTGAACGTGTGGGGTGTCGTATTGTCCTGCTGGAATTGTCCACGTCCTTGGGAATGCACAACGTACATGAATGGATGCAGGTGATCAGACAGGATGCTTACGTACGTGTCACGTGTCAGTCGTATCTAGACGTATCAGGGACCCCATATTACTCCAACTGCACACGCCCCTCACCATTACAGAGCATGCAACAGCTTTAAATAAAATGGTTCAAATGGCTCTGAGCACTATGGGACTTTACATCCATGGTCATGAGTCCCCTAGAACTTAGAACTACTTAAACCTAACTAACCTAAGGACAGCACACAACACCCAGCCATCACGAGGCAGAGAAAATCCCTGACCCCGCCGGGAACCCGGGCGTGGGAAGCGAGAACGCTACCGCACGACCACGAGATGCGGGCGCAACAGCTTTAACAGTCCCCTGCTGACATGCAGGGTCCATGGATTCAAGAGGTTGTATCCGTACCCTTACACAGCCATCCGCTCGATAAAATTTGAAACGTGACTCGTCCGACCAGGCAGCAGCCATCAACAGTCCAAAAAAATGGTTCAAATGGTTCTGAACAGTATGGGACTTAACATCTGACGTCCCCTAGAACTTAGAACTACTTAAACCTAACTAACCTAAGGACATCCATCACATACATCCATGCCCGAGGCAGGATTCGAACCTGCGACCATAGCAGTCGCGCGGTTCCAGACTGAGGCGCCTAGAACCGCACGGCCACATCAGCCGGCCATCAACAGTCCAATGTCGGTGTTGGTGCACGAGTGAAAGCCAATATCGATAATGTTTTGTTGAACGGTCGCACGCTGACACTTGTTGATGGCCCAGCATTGAAATCTGCAACAGTTTGCGGAAGGGTTGCGCATTTGTCACGTTGAACGATCCTCTTCATTCGTCGTTGGTCCGGTTCTTGAAGGATCTTTTCCCTGTCAAAGCGATGTCGGAGAGTTGATGTTTTACCGGATTCGTGATATTCACGGTAACTCGTGAAATGGTCATACGGGAAAATCCCCACTTCATCGGTACGTCGGAGTTGCTGTGTCCCATCGCTCGTGCGCCGACTATAGCGCCATGTTTAAACTCACTTAAATCTTGATAACCTGCCTTTGTAGCAGCAGTAACAGATCTAACAACAGCGGCAGACGCTTGTCTTATATAGGTGTTGCCGACCGCAACGCCGTAATCTGCCTGTTTACATATCTCTGTATTTGATTACGCATGTCTATACAAGTTTCTTTGGCCCTTCAGTGTATTAAGTTCCCATACACATTCAGCACTTACGAAGCGTTGCTGTGTTCCCTAGCGGCTGTCGGTTCGATTCCGGTAGCGATGCTGTTAGTGTAAATAAGCAGCGCTGTGGCTAGTTTCAGATTTCTTCTTTTCAAGAAGCAACTAGCACTTTCAGAAGCTGCGACATTGTCGCGAAAAAACAGTGGCCCTTATATGTAATTAGTTTCCTTTAATTTACGGCTGTGGTCACAAACTTTATGTTAACAAATTACCTGTTTCGGTCTTTACTGACCATCATCAGATCTGCAGCAAAAATGGGCAAAAAACCTAACTGGGCAAACTGTATACAGCTTGAGAACAATACATAGACCATAATGAAAAGTAGTACTGACAAAATTTACATTTGTGCGCTATTCAATACCTCCTCATTAGTTATGTGATCTACCCATCTAATCTTCAGCATTCATGTGTAGCACCACATTTCGAAAGCTTCTATTCTCTTCAAAAGCTTTCCTTGCTATTGCCAGTCTACATTTTGTATCCTCTCTACTTAAACCATCATCAGTTATTTTGCCCCCAAATGGCAAAACTCCTTTACTACTTTAAGTGTCTCATTTCCTAATCTAATTCCCTCAGCATCACCCGATTTAACTCGACTACATTCCATTATCATCGTTTTGCTTTTCTTGATGTTCATCTTATATCCTCCTTTCAAGACACTGTTCATTTCGTTCGACTGCTCTTCCAAGTCCTTTGCTGTCTCAGACAGAATTGCAATGTCATCGGCGAACCTCAAAGTTTTTATTTCTTCTCCGTGGATTTTAATACCTACTCCGTACTTTTCTTTTGTTTCCTTTACTGCTTGCTCAATATACAGATTGAATAGCATCGCGGAGAGGCTACAACCCTGTCTCACTACCTTCCCAACCACTGCTTTCCTTTCATGTCCCTCGACTCTTATAACTGCCATGTGCTTTCTGTACAATTTGTAAATAGCTTTTCGTACCCTGTATTTTACCCCTGTCACCTTCAGAATTTGAAATAGAGTATTCCAGTCAACATTGTCAAAAGCTTTCTCTAAGTCGACAAATGCTAGAAACGTAGGTTTGCCTTTCCTTAATCTTTCTTCTAAGATAAGTCGTAGGGTCAGTATTGCCTCACGTGTTCCAGTATTCCTACGGAATCCAAACTGATCTTCCCTGAGGTCGGCTTCTACGAGTTTTTCCATTCGTCTGTAAAGAATTCGTGTCAGTATTTTGCAGCTGTGACTTATTAAACTGATAGTTCGGTAATTTTCACATCTGTCAACACCTGCTTTCTTTGGGATTGGAATCATTATATTCTTCTTGAAGTCTGAGGGAATATAGCCTGTCTCATAGATCTTACTCACCAGTAGAGTTTTGTCAGGAGTGGATCTCCCAAGGGTCAGTAGTTCTAATGGAATGTTTTCTACTCCCGGGGCCATGTTTCGACTAAGGTCTTTCAGTGCTTTGTCAATGTCTTCACGCAGTACCATATCCCCCATTTAATCTTCATCAACATCCTCTTCCATTTCCATAATAATGTACTCAAGTACATCGCCCTTGTATAGACCCTCTATATACTCCTCCTTTCTGCTTTCCCTTCTTTGCTTAGAACTGGTTTTCCATCTGAGCACTTGATATTTATGCAAATGGTTCTCTTTTCTCCAAAGGTCTCTTTAATTTTCCTGTAGGCAGTATCTATCTTACCCCTCGTGAGATAAGCCTCTACATCGTCCTCTAGCCATCACTGCTTAGCCATTTTGCACTTCCTGTCGATCTCACTTTTGAGACGTTTGTATTCCTTTTTGCCTGCTTCATTTACTGCGTTTTTATATTTTCTCCTTGCATCAATTAAATTCAATATTTCTTCTGTTACCCAAGGATTTCTACTAGCCCTCGTCTTTTTGCCTACTTGATCCTCTGCTGCCTTCACTGTTTCATCCCTCATAGCTACCCATTCTTCTTCTAGTGTGTTTCTTTCCCCCATTCCTGTCAATTGTTCCCTTATGCTCTCCCTGAAACTCTGTACAACCTCTGGTTTAGTCAGTTTATCCAGGTCCCATCTCCTTAAATTCCCACCTTTTTGCAGTTTCTTCAGTTTTAATCTACAGTTCTTAACCAATAGATTGTGGTCAGAGTCCACATCTGCCCCTGGAAATGCCTTACAATTTATAACGTGGTTCCTAAATCTCTGTCTTTCCGTTGTATAATGTATCTGAAACCTTTGTGACCACTGACGTAAATTAAAGGAAACTTGCACTTTGTACACAAAAACGGTCTCAAAATGTCGCTTTTCGACAAAATAGCACCGTCGGAGGTGCTGCCCACCGCCTTTCTTTTGTGGAGTCGGTTATTCTTGGCGGCCGCGTCGGTGCGGTTATATAATCTGGCCGCTGCTGCCAGATGGGAGCAGATAGCGGCCGACTGCTTCGTGACTCGGCCGCGTCGGCGTTCGCGGCTGGCATTCGCTGATGGCGTGGGCGGACACACACACACACACACACACACACACACACACACACAGAGGCGTGCGGCGCCGACTCGCGGGTCGTTTGTCGCACAAAGGCCCGCCGGCCCGTGGCCTTTGTGCAGGCTAACTGCCCGCCGGCACGCGAACTAGTGTATTCTCTTGTGTGCCGGCCGCCGCGCCGGCATGAAACAATAAAGGCAAGGCCAACCGAAGGCGCGGTTTTTCTGCCGTGCATTATGGAGGGCTAGGTTCGGTTGCTAGGTACCGGGAGCAAAAGGGAGTAAAAAATACACACATCACGCTATTTTTTTATATATATAGAACTTCCGCTGTATTATATAGCGTTCCACGAAATAGCGGCAGTCGCTGTAGCAAATGACTTCTGGTGGCTCCCTGAAATTTACAGGAGACAGTGCTTCAGATGTGTGTGTGAATTCCTAAGGGGCCAAACTGCTGAGGTCATCGGTCCCTAGGCTCAGACACACTACTTAAACTAACTTATGCTCAGAACAAGGACACGAACCTCCAGCGGGAAGGGCCGTGCAGTCCGGGGCATGACGCCTCAAACCGCGCGGCCATTCCGCGCGGCGACAGTGGTTCATAGTGTTACGTGGAGAGCCTTGTTAACATCAATTATGAAGCCTGAAGAACTGTAGAAAAAGGTGTGAAAAAGTGCTCGCGAATTTTCAGCTTGGACGCAAAACACGCGCTGCGACGTCTTGCCCAGTGCCTTCACTTGGCAAGTAGCAAAGATGTGCATCTACATTTACATGCACTCCGTCATCAGGCCCATCGGGACCATCCGACCGCCGTGTCATCCTCAGCTGAGGATGCGGATAGGAGGGGCGTGTGGTCAGCACACTGTTCTCCCGGTCGTAAGATGGTTTTCTGTGACCGGAGCCGCTACTATTCGGTCGAGTAGCTCCTCAATTGGCATCACGAGGTTGAGTGCACCCAGGAAAATGGCAACAGCACGTGGCGGCCCGGATGGTCACCCATCCAAGTGCCGGCCACGCCCGACGCCGCTGAACTTCGGTGATCTGACGGGAACCGGTGTATCCACTGCGGCAAGGCCGTTGCTACATTTACATGGGTACTCTGTAAATCACACTTAAGTGCCTGGCAGAGGGTTCATCGAACAACCTTAACAATAAATCTCTAATTATTCGACTCTCGAACAGTGCGCACCAAAAACGAACGCCTACTCTATATCTTTCTTTACTTGCTCTGATTTCCCTCATATTATTGATCGTTTCTTCCCGTGTAGGTCGGCGTCAACAAAATATTTTCGCATCCGGGGGAGAAATTTGTTGATTGAAATTACGTGAGAAGATTCTGCCGCAACGAGAAACGTCTTTGTTTTAATTATGTCCACCTCAAATCCTGTATCATGTCCGTGACACTCTCTCCCATATTTCTCGATAATATGAAAAGATGCTGCTCTTCTCTGAACTTTCTCGATGTACTCCGTTACAACCGCGCAGCAGTACTACAAAATAGGACAGATGGTGTAGCGTAGGCAGTCCGTCTAGTTGGTTTGTTCCATCTTCAAAGTGTTCTGCTAATTTGGTTCAAATGGTTCAAATGGCTCTGAGCACTATGGGAGTCAACTGCTGTGGTCATAAGTCCCCTAGAACTTAGAACTACTTAAACCTAGCTAACCTAAGGACATCACACACACCCATGCCCGAGGCAGGATTCGAACCTGCGACCGTAGCAGCAGCGCGGCTCCGGACTGGAGCGCCTAGAACCGCACGGCCACCGCGGCCGGCCCCAGGGCAGGTAACTTGGGCGTTACCGGCTACGAGGCAGGAAAAATACCGCTGGTTGAGCTTAACAAATAGCAACAAACTGAACGCAATAAATAGTAATTGCAAGTCCAGGGAAGCTAATCGGATCCGCCTTCCCCAACCACTCCACTCGCTGCTCTTCGCCTTGGCGACACTACGAGCAGCTACACGAAGCCAAGTCACTGGAGAGTCGCGTGATATCACAATGATGGAGGTTTCTCCACTTGGATTGAAATGCACTTATTTTAAAGCCTGCAGGATCCGGTTTACGACGAGGTCGTGCACCTTCGTGACCACCGGCCTTCGATCCGGCAGTCCATGCGTGCCGCCAGCGGTCCCGGCTTTTTCCCGCACGGTGCGGACCTGGCTCCTCCTGAGTCCGCAACCAAACTGGCCCACTCACACGACCCGGAAGAACCACGACGTCGCCACAAAGATAGGGCAACAGTTACTATATGTCGAGAACCGCCGCTGCTGCCACCAGCGGACAGGTAACGCTTGCGAAACCAAGTGGCGCCAGTCGACACGAGAAGAAAACAAACAACCGCAACCATGTCAACTAAACGATACCGTCTGGCCTCCAACAGAAGATGGAAACCTACAAACAGCACGAATGCGAGCCGCAGCATGGCTCAAACATTGTGTTTTTTCGACATTTTTTCTTACTTTTTAAAATTTTATTGTGGTGGTGGTAAGAACAGTCTCCGGCCACAGGACAGCAAGGTGTGGGGGAGGGGGGTTGCGCAAAAAGCAGTAGGGGAACAATTAAAAACAAGGGGATTTAAGAATTAAGCCGAGAGACTTGTAAAGTCCTCTACATTTCAGGTACCTATCCTCTGCTTAAGAGCGGAAACTATCCATCGGCCCGTAACTACAGAGGGTTCCAGTGAAATGTAGACTATTATAGATAATATGTTTGGGAAAATTAACATATCGTTGCAGTTTTGCGCGGTAGCGTAGTCCATTGTTTTCAAAACAATGCAAGACCGTATTGAACTGGTACTGTAAGTACGAAAAGTAATAAATAAAATGTCGTGTGAAGAGGGCCTCCCGTCAGGTAGACCGCTCGCCTGGTGCAAGTCTTTCCATTTGATGCCACTTCGGCGACTTGCGCGTCGATGGTGATGAAATGATGATGATTAGGACAACACAACACCCAGTCCCTGAGCGGAGATAATCTCCGAACCAGCCGGGAATAGAACCCGGGCCCTAAGGATTGACAATCTCTCGCGCTGACCACTCAGCTACCGGGGGCGGACAGTGATGGAGGTACAACGATAATGGTGAAATGTGTACGGAACTCAGCCACCAAAACATTCAACAATTTACCGTATTCAGGACAAATTTGAAGCTGACGGTACTGTTTAGCATGTGGCCGACCGTAAACATCAACAACTCCAGCTTCCTGCGCTGCTGTGCTGCAACGCTTTACTGGGTCATCTCAAAAATCTGTGAAGCAAGGTGCACGTGAAAGCGCGGTAAGCCGATCAAGTTTACGACGAGTTCTGAAGGGTGCAAAGTGGGAAGTGTATATTCCAAGATAGCTGCACGCTGTGAACGATCCGGATCGAAGGATGGAGTGCTGCGAGTGCTTTGAAGGCAAGCTTGGCGAGGATGAACGCTTTAGAGGGATGGGAGTCTGGTCAGACGAGGCGCAATTCAAACCGACCGGTACTGTAAACCGCCACAACTGAGTGTACTAGGCTCCTGGAAATCTTCATGTTCACTTGGACAAACATGTTAATCTACAGGGTCCTAATGTGTGGTGTGGTCTGTCATCGCGCGGATTGTGTCGCCCACTCTTCTGTGAAAGTGCCGTTACTGGGGAGCTGTATCTTCATATGCTGCAACGTCGATTTTACCTGCCATCCGAGAGGCGTAGATACAGGGTGTTTCAAAAATGACCGGTATATTTGAAACGGCAATACAAACTAAACGAGCAGCGATAGAAATACACCGTTTGTTGCAATAGGCTTGGGACAACAGTACATTTTCAGGCAGACAAACTTTCGAAATTACAGTAGTTACAATTGTCAACAGCAGATGGCGCTGCGGTCTGGGAAACTCTATAGTACGATATTTTCCACATATCCACCATGCGTAGCAATAATATGGCGTAGTCTCTGAATGAAATTACCCGGAACCTTTGACAACGTGTCTGGCGGAATGGCTTCACATGCAGATGAGATGTACTGCTTCAGCTTTTCAATTGTTTCTGGATTCTGGCGGTACACCTGGTCTTTCAAGTGTCCCCACAGAAAGAAGTCACAGGGGTTCAAGTCTGGCGAATAGGGAGGCCAATCCACGCCGCCTCCTGTATATTTCGGATAGCCCAAAGCAATCACACGATCATCGAAATATTCATTCAGGAAATTAAAGACGTCGGCCGTGCGATGTGGCCGGGCACCATCTTGCATAAACCACGAGGTGTTCGCAGTGTCGTCTAAGGCAGTTTGTACCGCCACAAATTCACGAAGAATGTCCAGATAGTGTGATGCAGTAATCGTTTCGGATCTGAAAAAAGGGGTAATGATTCCTTTGGAAGAAATGGCGGCCCAGACCAGTACTTTTTGAGGCTGCAGGGACGATGGGACTGCAACATGGGGCTTTTCGGTTCCCCATATGCGCCAGTTCTGTTTATTGACGAAGCCGTCCAGGTAAAAATAAGCTTCGTCAGTAAACCAAATGCTGCCCACATGCATATCGCCGTCATCAATCCTGTGCACTATATCGTTAGCGAATGTCTCTCGTGCAGCAATGGTAGCGGCGCTGAGGGGTTGCCGCGTTTGAATTTTGTATGGATAGAGGTGTAAACTCTGGCGCATGAGACGATACGTGGTCGTTGGCGTCATTTGGACCGCAGCTGCAACACGGCGAACGGAAACCCGAGGCCGCTGTCGGATCACCTGCTGCACTAGCTGCGCGTTGCCCTCTGTGGTTGCCATACGCGGTCGCCCTACCTTTCCAGCACGTTCATCCGTCACGTTCCCAGTCCGTTGAAATTTTTCAAACAGATCCTTTATTGTATCGCTTTTCGGTCCTTTGGTTACATTAAATCTCCGTTGAAAACTTCGTCTTGTTGCAACAACACTGTGTTCTAGGCGGCTGAATTCCAACACCAGAAAAATCCTCTGTTCTAAGGAATAAACCATGTTGGCCACAGCACACTTGCACGTTGTGAACAGCACACGCTTACAGCAGAAAGACGACGTACAGAATGGCGCAGCCACAGACTGCGTTGTCTTCTACATCTTTCACATCACTTGCAGCGCCATCTGTTGTTGAAAATTGTAACTACTGTAATTTCGAAAGTTTGTCCGCCTGAAAATGTACTGTTGTCCCAAGCATATTGCAACAAACGGTGTATTTCTATCGCTGCTCGTTTAGTTTTTATTGCCGTTTCAAATATACCGGTCATTTTTGAAACACCCTGTATAACCTACAACACGGTGGCGCGCCGCGTGGGGTAGCCGCGCGGTCTTAGGCGTCTACACTACATCTACGTCATTACTCTGCTATTCACAATAAAGTGTCTAGCAGGTCGCACTACCGTCCTATATGGGATCTCCTTCACAGACGAACCACACGTTCCATAAATTCTCCTGATGAACTGAAGTCGACCATTCACCGTTCCTACAACAAGCCTCACGTGCTGGTTCCATTCTATATCTCTTTGCATCGTTAGTCTCAGATACTTAACAACGTGTCTCTGTCAATCAGGATGCTACTAATGCTGTATCCCAGGGGTGATCAACCTTTCTTTGTTTATCTACGGCTTACCTTTCAATTTTTGCTGGTAGTGGAACCTTCTAACCACCCACCGCTACCACGGTAATGGTAGTTTATAAAGTAGAGAAGTAACTAAAATTTATAAAAAAGTGTTACAGATAGTTAAAGCACGTAATAATTAGTCACTATATAGTTCATGACAAAATTTTACGAAAACCTAATGAAAATATTTTTAAAACAACTGCCTCCTACCGCCCACCGTGAAAGCCGTAAGTCCCGTTAGCAGACGCTAGGTACCAGTTTCATTACCAATGCTGTATCCCGAAATTACGGGTTTGTTTTTCCTACTCATTTGGATAAACTTACGTTTTTCTTTATTTATAGCTACCTGCCATTCGTCACACGCACTAGAAATTGTCCTCATAGTGAGTTCGCCTGCCAAAATCTGAGGTCCCAAGTTCGAGGCCAGCTATAGCACACAGCTTTAATATGACAGGAAGTTCCATTACCTAAACTTTTTCTTTGTTACACAAACATTGGTTTCACTTCACAGATCCACCAAAAGTTGTTGAGCTGTAACACTGGACGGAGCAATATCAAATAGTGTAAGTACACTACTGGCCATTAAAATTGCGACACCATGAAGATAAAGTGCTACAGATGCTAAATTTAACCGACAGGAAGAAGATGCTGTGATATGGAAATGATTATCTTTTCAGAGCATTCACACAAGTTTGGCGCCAGTGGCGATACCTACAACGTGCTGACATGAGGAAAGTTCCCAACCAATTTCTCATACTCAAACAGCAGTTGGCCGGCGTTGCCTGGTGAAACGTTGCTGTGATGCCTCGTGTAAGGAGGAGAAATGCGTACCATCACGTTTCCGACTTTGATAAATGTCGGATTGTAGCCTATCGCGATTGCGGTTTGTCGTATCGCGACATTACTGCTCGCGTTGTTCGAGATCCAATGACTGTTAGCAGAATATGGAATCGGTGGGTTCATGAGGGTAATACGGAACGCCGTGCTGGATCCCAACGGCCTCGTATCACTAGCAGTCGAGATGACAGGCATCTTATCCGCATGGCTATAACGGATCGTGCAGCCACGTCTCGATCCCTGAGTCAACAGATGGGGACGTTTGCAAGACAACAACCATCTGCACGAACAGTTCGACGAAGTTTGCAGAAGCATGGACTATCAGCTCGGAGACCATGGCTGTGGTTACCCTTGAAGCTGCAACACAGACAGGAGCGCCTGCGATGGTGTACTCAACGACGTCCCTGGGTGCACGAATGGTAAAACGTCAATTTTTCGGATGAATCCAGGTTCTGTTTACGGCATCATGATGGTCGCATCCGTGTTTGGCGGCATCGCGGTGAACGCACATTGGAAGCGTGTATTCGTCATCGCCATGCTGGCGTATCACCCGGCGTGATGGTATGGGGTGCCATTGGTTACACGTCTCTGTCACCTCTTGTTCGCACTGACGGCACTTTGAACAGTGGATGTTACATTTCAGATGTGTTACGACCCATGGCTCTGCCCTTCATTCGATCCCTGCGAAACCCTACATTTCAGCAGGATAAAGCACGACCGCATGTTGCAGGTCCTGTACGAGCCTCTCTGGACACAGAAAATGTAAGACTGCTGCCCTGGCCAGCATATTCTCCAGATCTCTCACCAATTGGAAACGTCTGGTCAACGGTGGCCGAGTAACTGGCTCGTCACAATACGCCAGTCACTACTCGTGATGAACTGTGGTATCGTGTTGAAGCTGCATGGGCAGCTGTACCTGTACACGCCATCCAAGCCCTGTTTGACTCAATGCCAAGAGGTGGTTGTTCTGGGTACTGATTTCTCAGGATTTATGCACCCAAATTGTGTGAAAATCTAATCACATGTCAGTTTTAGTATAGTATATTTGTCCAGTGAATATCCGTTTATCATCTGCATTTCCTCTTGGTACAGCAATTTTAATGGCCAGTAGTGTATATCCGCGGTAGTTGTCGCTTTAGCTGTCCAGTAATTGGGTCGTCAGTAAATGCCTGAAAATAAACACAGATTAATCTCTCCCACTCGCGAGGTGGAGAATCGATTGACGCCACAGGTTCGACGTGTGATGGGACGCGGCCGATACGGCATGAGTCAACAAAACACGTGGCGTCCGGCGGACCCCTGTTTGCTTCCCGACTCTGTTTGCGGACACTGTTTGGCGCTGTCTGTATCGCGTCCTGGGCCACCAGGTAACGCAACCGGCAGCACGGACTGCGTTTCACCGAGCTGCTGGAACGCTCACTCACGGTCGCCATTAACTGGTCGTCATAACGAAGAAACATAGTTTTATATGAAGATAGTAACTGCTCTCGAAAGAACAGATACCATTGATGACCGTGCAGCTTCTCTACATTAAATGATAATTGAAACTCTTAGCTGCCGACAGATGTTGTTGATATACCTCGATGGGGACAACTGAAAACGTGTATCGAGGAATATCAACACCACCTGTCGGCAGCTGAGGGTTTCAATCAGCCGGCCGCTGTGGGCGAGCGCTTCGAGGGTCTTCAGTCCGGAACTGCGCTACCGCTACGGTCGCAGGTTCGAATCCTGACTCTGGCATGGATGTGTGTGATGTTCTTAGGTTAGTTAGGTTGAAGCAGTTCTTCGTTCTAGGGGACTGATTACCTCAGCTGTTGCGTCCCAAAGTGCTCAGAGCCATTTCAACCATTTTTGGTTTCAATCAATTATCATGTATTCTAGAGAAATTGCACGGTCATCAGTGGTACCTGTTCTTTCGACAACAGTTACTATGTTCATACGTAGTTAAATGGCTTCCCGGCCATTGACCTTTGCTGTGCGAATGCACACAGGTTGCCCGAACTGTTACGTGAAGCGTCACCTTAGTGGGTGCGAGTAATGAGTGGATGGGCGAATATCTATTAGGAACGTTACGTTTGTGATTGTGGACAGTTGGGAATGTGAGTCTCATGGGAAGCGTGCAAGGGATAAGTCCCTGCAGTCGCACTATTCATCTGTGTCCTCGGTGGCTCAGATGGATAGAGCGTCTGCTATGTAAGCAGGAACTCTCGCGTTCGAGTCCCGTTCGGGGCACACGCTTTCAGCTGTCCCCATCGAGGTATATCAACACCACCTGTCGGCAGCTGAGGGTTTCAATCAATTATCATTTAAACATTGTTTTCTCGTTATTCTTGTGATCACTGTGCGGTAATGTACATTGGAATGACAAAAGCTCTGACCCAATAATATCGTGTCGGACCTCCTTCTCCCGGCGTAGTGGAGAACTCGACATGGTATCGACTCAACAAGGCGTTGGAAGGCCCATGCAGATGTATTGAGCCATGCTGACCCCATAGCCGACATAGACGTGAAAGTGTTGTCAGTACTGCATTTTGTGCATGGACTGATGTCTCGATGTCCCAAATATGTTCAGTGGTATTCACATCGGGCGATCTGGGTGGCCAAAGCATTCGCTCCAATTGTCCAGAATGTTCTCCAAAGCAGTCGCAAGCAACTGTGGCCCGTTGAGACTTTTGGGAACATGAAGCCAATCGATGACTGCAAATAGTCTCAAAGTAGCCATTTCCAATCAATGAACGATCCAATTGGACCATAGAATCCAGTCCATTACATGTTAACACAGCGTACACCATTATGGAGACACCTCCAGTTTGCACAGTGCTTTGTTGACAACTTCTGGGTGGCCAAAGCATTCGCTCCAAATGTCCACAATTTTCTGCAAACCAGTCGACAGCAACTGTGGACTGGTCAGATGGTTGGGAACATGAAGCCAATGGATGACTGCAAATGATCTCAAGTAGTCATTTCCAATCAATGAACGATCCAATTGGACCATAGAATCCAGTCCATTACATGTTAACACAGCTCACACCATTATGGAGACACCTGCAGTTTGCACAGTGCTTTGTTGACAACTTCTAGGTGGCCAAAGCATTCGCTCCAAATGTCCACAATTTTCTGCAAACCAGTCGACAGCAACTGCGGACCGGTGAGATGTTTGGGAACGTAAAGCCCATTGATGACTGCAAATGGTCTGAAAGCAGCCATTTCCAATAGATGAACGGTCCAGTTGGACGACAGAATCCAGTCCATTACAGCACAGCTCACACCTTCATGGAGCCACCACCAGTTTGCACAGTGCTTTGTTGACAACTTCTGGGTGGCCAAAGCATTCGCTCCAAATGTACACAATTTTCTCCAAACCAGTCGACAGCAACTGTGGACTGGTGAGATGGTTGGAAACATGAAGCCAATGGATGACTGAAAATGATCTCAAAGTAGTCATTTCCAATCAATGAACGATCCAATTGGGCCATAGAATCCAGTCCATTACATGTTAACACAGCTCACACCATTATGGAGACACCTCCAGTTTGCACAGTGCTTTGTTGACAACTTCTGGGTGGCCAAAGCATTCGCTCCAAATGTCCACAATTTTCTGCAAACCAGTCGACAGCAACTGTGGACTGGTCAGATGGTTGGGAACATGAAGCCAATGGATGACTGCAAATGATCTCAAGTAGTCATTTCCAATCAATGAACGATCCAATTGGACCATAGAATCCAGTCCATTACATGTTAACACAGCTCACACCATTATGGAGACACCTGCAGTTTGCACAGTGCTTTGTTGACAACTTCTAGGTGGCCAAAGCATTCGCTCCAAATGTCCACAATTTTCTGCAAACCAGTCGACAGCAACTGCGGACCGGTGAGATGTTTGGGAACGTAAAGCCCATTGATGACTGCAAATGGTCTGAAAGCAGCCATTTCCAATAGATGAACGGTCCAGTTGGACGACAGAATCCAGTCCATTACAGCACAGCTCACACCTTCATGGAGCCACCACCAGTTTGCACAGTGCTTTGTTGACAACTTCTGGGTGGCCAAAGCATTCGCTCCAAATGTACACAATTTTCTCCAAACCAGTCGACAGCAACTGTGGACTGGTGAGATGGTTGGAAACATGAAGCCAATGGATGACTGCAAATGATCTCAAAGTAGTCATTTCCAATCAATGAACGATCCAATTGGGCCATAGAATCCAGTCCATTACATGTTAACACAGCTCACACCATTATGGAGACACCTCCAGTTTGCACAGTGCTTTGTTGACAACTTCTGGGTGGCCAAAGCATCCGCTCCAAATGTACACAATTTTCTGCAAACCAGTCGACAGCAACTGTGGACTGGTCAGATGGTTGGGAACATGAAGCCAATGGATGACTGCAAATGATCTCAAGTAGTCATTTCCAATCAATGAACGATCCAATTGGACCATAGAATCCAGTCCATTACATGCTAACACAGCTCACACCATTATGGAGACACCTGCAGTTTGCACAGTGCTTTGTTGACAACTTCTAGGTGGCCAAAGCATTCGCTCCAAATGTCCACAATTTTCTGCAAACCAGTCGACAGCAACTGCGGACCGGTGAGATGTTTGGGAACGTAAAGCCCATTGATGACTGCAAATGGTCTGAAAGTAGCCATTTCCAATAGATGAACGGTCCAGTTGGACGACAGAATCCAGTCCATTACAGCACAGCTCACACCTTCATGGAGCCACCACCAGTTTGCACAGTGCTTTGTTGACAACTTCTGGGTGGCCAAAGCATTCGCTCCAAATGTACACAATTTTCTCCAAACCAGTCGACAGCAACTGTGGACTGGTGAGATGGTTGGAAACATGAAGCCAATGGATGACTGAAAATGATCTCAAAGTAGTCATTTCCAATCAATGAACGATCCAATTGGGCCATAGAATCCAGTCCATTACATGTTAACACAGCTCACACCATTATGGAGACACCTCCAATTTGCACAGTGCTTTGTTGACAACTTCTGGGTGGCCAAAGCATTCGCTCCAAATGTCCACAATTTTCTGCAAACCAGTCGACAGCAACTGTGGACTGGTCAGATGGTTGGGAACATGAAGCCAATGGATGACTGCAAATGATCTCAAGTAGTCATTTCCAATCAATGAACGATCCAATTGGACCATAGAATCCAGTCCATTACATGTTAACACAGCTCACACCATTATGGAGACACCTGCAGTGTGCACAGTGCTTTGTTGACAACTTCTAGGTGGCCAAAGCATTCGCTCCAAATGTCCACAATTTTCTGCAAACCAGTCGACAGCAACTGCGGACCGGTGAGATGTTTGGGAACGTAAAGCCCATTGATGACTGCAAATGGTCTGAAAGCAGCCATTTCCAATAGATGAACGGTCCAGTTGGACGACAGAATCCAGTCCATTACAGCACAGCTCACACCTTCATGGAGCCACCACCAGTTTGCACAGTGCTTTGTTGACAACTTCTGGGTGGCCAAAGCATTCGCTCCAAATGTACACAATTTTCTCCAAACCAGTCGACAGCAACTGTGGACTGGTGAGATGGTTGGAAACATGAAGCCAATGGATGACTGCAAATGATCTCAAAGTAGTCATTTCCAATCAATGAACGATCCAATTGGGCCATAGAATCCAGTCCATTACATGTTAACACAGCTCACACCATTATGGAGACACCTCCAGTTTGCACAGTGCTTTGTTGACAACTTCTGGGTGGCCAAAGCATCCGCTCCAAATGTACACAATTTTCTGCAAACCAGTCGACAGCAACTGTGGACTGGTCAGATGGTTGGGAACATGAAGCCAATGGATGACTGCAAATGATCTCAAGTAGTCATTTCCAATCAATGAACGATCCAATTGGACCATAGAATCCAGTCCATTACATGCTAACACAGCTCACACCATTATGGAGACACCTGCAGTTTGCACAGTGCTTTGTTGACAACTTCTAGGTGGCCAAAGCATTCGCTCCAAATGTCCACAATTTTCTGCAAACCAGTCGACAGCAACTGCGGACCGGTGAGATGTTTGGGAACGTAAAGCCCATTGATGACTGCAAATGGTCTGAAAGTAGCCATTTCCAATAGATGAACGGTCCAGTTGGACGACAGAATCCAGTCCATTACAGCACAGCTCACACCTTCATGGAGCCACCACCAGTTTGCACAGTGCGTTGTAGAAAACTACGGTCTATGGTTTCGTGGAGTCTGCGACACACTCGAAGCCTAACATCAGCTCTTACCAACTAAATCGGGACTCGTCTGACCAGGCCACGGGTTTCCAGCCGTTACAGATATGGTCACGAGCCCTGGAGTGGCGCTGCAGTCGATGCCCTGCTTTAGGCAAAGGCGCTCGTATCGGTCTTCTGCTGCCATAGCCCATTCTGCCGCACTGTCCTAACGGGTACGTTAGCCGTACGTCTCACGTTGATCTCTACAGGTATTTGGCACAGTGTTGCTTGTCTGTCAGCACTGAAAACTCCTTGCAAACGCTGGTCTCGGTAGTAAAGTAAAACTAGCAGCCCCTGTGTAGTCCGTGGTGAGTAGTAATGCCTGAAATGTGCTATTCTCGGCATACTCTTGACACTACGGATCTCGGAATATTGAATTTCCTAACGATTTCCTATACGGAATGGCCCATGCGTCTAGCTCCGAGTCCCATTCCGCGTTCACAGTCACTTAATTCCCATCTGCTGCCATAATCAACCTTCTCACATGAATCAACTGAGTACGAATGACAGCTCCACCAGTCCCCTGCTCTTTTATACCCTCTGCTCGCTACTAGTACCGCCATTTATGTGTGTGTGTATATATCACTATCCCATGACTTTCACTGTCTTCGTGTTACGTCCAGCTCCAATTAGGACCAAGGGGAATAACAGGTCTCAAAATACCTGTAGTCTATGAAATACCTTGTGAGTGTGGCCAGAAGTACATGGGACAAACAGTGCGCACTGTGGAAGAACGCAGGAAAGAACATGAGAGGTAGTATTGCCTACGCTATCCAGAGAAATCTGCGTTAGCTGAGCATGCGTTAGAAAACGGCCATCACATAAAATTTGGCGATACCTCTGCCGTGGCTCGCACTAACGGCTTCTGGAACAGTTTAATAGAGGAAGCCATTGAAATAAAAATTACCGCAAACACCCTGAATAGAGACGGTGGCTTGCAGCTCAGCGCTGCGTGGCATCCAGATCGCGCGGTTGAAGAGGGCACGTCGAACATGCCCATATATGGCAATGTCACGGGCACTAGTGACGTCACAGCCGGCAGCTAGCGTATACAGGGTGAAAAGTATTTAAAGCGACAAACTCTGGGAGGTTGCAGGGGACATCAAAACAAATACTTCTCCCTAATGTCATTTTTTTCCTATGAGGATTATTTAAGCAGGTGGAGGCCGTATTACGCTCTTCAGTTGTTAGAGGGCGTATTACGCTCTTCAGTTGTAGGCAACTGTTGTCCACCAGTGTAGTAGTGCATTGTGTCTGTTTACTAATGGAGCGATACACATGGGGTGAGTACACTGATACGGCTGGTGCGTACTACGTAGCGCACCACAACGGACGAGCTGCACAGCGGGTTCATCAACAACAATATCCTAATCGCCGTATCCCGCATCATACGACCTTTGCTGCTGTGTACCAACGTCTGCGTGAGACCGGGTCATTTAGCAGATTACCTGGACGGGGACGCCGTCGCACGGTAAGAACGCTGCAATTTGAGGAAGCTGTCTTGCAGCGTGTGGAGCGGGATCCTTCAATCAGCACTCGTGCTATTGCACGTAACATGGGGACGAATCAGACGAATGTAAGAACAGTCCTTCGAGAGCAATTGTTACGTTCATTTCACTTACAGCGTGTCCACAACCTGGAACCAGTTGATTATCCACCCAGAGCACAGTGTTCGCAATGGTTTCTGGAACAGTGTGAAATGCATCCCACATTTCCATTCTCTGTGTTGTTTACCGATGAAGCAACGTTCGGGCGTGATGGAGTCTTCAACATGCACAATTCGCATGTTTCGAGTGAGGATAACCCACATGCCACAGTTACTAGCGCTCATCAAGTGCGATTCTTCGTTAATGTGTGGGTCGGTGTTGTTGGGGACTGTTTAATTGGCCCGTATCTCCTACCTAGGCCATTAAATGGCAGGCACTATTACAATTTTCTCGCCAGAGCTTTGACAGAATTGCTGGAAGACGTCCCGCTGCCTACAAGACAACACATGTGGTTCCAACATGACGGGGCACCAGCACATTTCAGTCGTCGTGTGCGTCGATTCCTGGACCGACGGTCCAGAAACGTTGATTGACAGAGGTGGTCCTGTACCGTGGCCTGCTCGATCCCAAGATATCTCTCCTCTGGACTTTTTTATGTGGAGAGAGATGCGCAACCTTATTTTTACGTAACTCCTGTTGCATCAGAAGAGGATCTGGTTGCCCGGATAGTAGCAGCAGCAGGAACAATACAACATACTCCGGGGGTTTTTGCCCGTATCAGTCAGAACATGATCCGACGGTGTAACCTTTGTTTACGTGTCAATGGAGGCATTGCCCGCATCTCGCGGTCGTGCATAGCGTTCTCGCTTCCCACGCCTGGGTTCCCGGGTTAAATTCCCGGCGGGGTCAGGGATTTTCTCTGCCTCGTGATGGCTGGGTGTGGTGTGCTGTCCTTAGGTTAGTTAGGTTTAAGTAGTTCTAAGTTCTAGGGGACTGATAACCATAGATGTTAAGTCCCATAGTGCTCAGAGCCATTTGAACCAATGGAAGCATTTTTGAAAATCTACTGTAATTGAAATTGGGTTGCGTTAATGTGTAGTGTCTTGGTCATAAAAAATGGAAATGTTTTTGTTGGTTTAATTAATTTGCCGCCAGAGACATCTTCCTCTACCGGTTTAAATACTCCTCATAGGAAAAAATGACTTTAGGGAAAATTATTTGTTCTGATGTCCCCTAAAACCTCCCAGAGTTTTTCGGTTTAAATACTTTTCACCCTGTATAAGGTCACACCAACAGCCCACTGGCAGTCATACCACTTGACAATGGCCACGGAGTGCTTGGGCGAAAGCTCGTGTGGTTTTAAGCAATTGACGCGGTTGGAAACCGGAGAACATTTTACTAAATCACGATAGCCGGGCGCGGGATTGAACCGTCGTCCTCCCGAATGCCAGTCCAGTGTGCCAACCACTGCGCCAGCTCTCTCGGTGTGTGCAGAAGTTATCTCCAAAGTATCAAATGGGAAACGGTCCGCGAGTGTGGGTTACGCGACTAGTCGGAGCTACGCCGGGGTGGCGACGTCGCCCAGCAGGTGTGGACGGGCTGCTAGGGACCCGAACGGCAGCTCGTCTGCTCCCGTCCCGGCGTGACTGGGCAGATCGGCTCGGGCGGCGAGATCTGTGGGCGTGGCTGGATTAGCCTGAGAAAGGCGGCCGCACAAAAGGCGCGCGCCGCTCCCAGGACGCGTACGTACAGGGCTCGTTACGTGTCGCCTGGCTGCTACCTGCTACCGGCTACCATCCGCTGCGTGATTTATTACCGCGCACGACAGGCAGCGGCAACATGTCAGCAGCTGTAGTCTCGCTACTACTCTCATTGTACCGAAATTCTCTCACGCATCTCAGTCACTTGCATACAGAGACCACTAATCAACGAAAATCACCTTCTACACTTGCACTAATCTGATCAAAAGTATCCAGGCACGCCTATCTACACTACTGGCCATGAAAATCGCTACACCAAGAATAAACGCAGATGATAATCGCGAATTCATTGCACAAAAATATTATACTACAACTGACATGTGATTACATTTTCACGCTGTTTGGGTGCATAGATCCTGAGAAATCAGTACTCAGAACAACCAAGTCTGGCCGTAATAACGGCCTTGATACGCCTGGGCATTGAGTCAAAGAGTGCTTGGATGGCGTGTACAGGTACATCTGCCCGTGCAGCTTCAACACGATAACACAGTTCATCAAGAGTAGTGACTGGCGTATTGTGATGAGCCAGTTGCTCGGCCACCATTGACCAGACGTTTTCCATTGGTGACACATCTGGAGAATGTGCTGGCCAGGGCAGCAGTCGAACATTTTCTGTATCCAGAAAGGCCCGTACAAGATCTGTAAAATGCGGTCGTGCATTATCCTGCTGAAATGTAGTGTTTCGCAGGGATCGAATGAAGGGTAGAGCCACGGGTCGTAACACATCTGAGATGTAACGTCCACTGTTCAAAGTGGTATCAATGCGAACAAGAGGTGACCGAGACGTGTAACCAATGGCACCCCATACCATCACGCCGGGTAATATCCCAGTATGGAGATCACGAATACACGCTTCCAATGTGCGTTCACCACGATGGCGCCAAATACGGATACAACCATCGTGATGCTGTAAACAGAACCTGGATTCATCTGAAAAAAATGACGTTTTACCATTCGTGCACCCAGGTTCGTCGTTGAGTACACCATCGCAGGCGCTCCTGTCCGTGATGCAGCGTCAAGGGTAACCGCAGCCATGGTCTCCGAGCTGATAGTCCATGCTTCTGCAAACGTCGTCGAACTGTTCGTGCAGATGCTTGTTGTCTTGCAAACGTCCCCATCTGTTGACTCAGAGATCGAGACGTGGCTGCACGATCCGTTACAGCCGTGCGGATAAGATTCCTCTCATCTCGACTGCTAGTGATACGAGGCCGTTGGCATCCAGCACGGCGTTCCGTATTACCCTCCTGAACCCGCCGATTCCATATTCTGCTAACAGTCATTGGATCTCGACCAACGCGAGCAGCAACGTCGAGATACGATAAACTGCAATCGCGATAGGCTACAATCCGACCTTTATCAAAGTCGGAAACGTGACGGTACGAATTTCTCCTCCTTACACAAGGCATCACAACAACGTTTCACCAGACAACGCCGGTCAACTGCTGTTTGTGTACGAGAAATCGGTTGGAAACTTTCCTCGTGTCAGCACGTTGTAGGTGTCGCCACCGGCGCCAACCTTGTGTGAATGCTATGAATGCTAATCATTTGCCTATCACAGCATCGTCTTCCTGTCGCTTATATTTCGCGTCAGTAGCACATCATCTTCGTGGTGTAGCAATTTTAATGACCAGTAGTGTACGTACTCCGGAAGGCACCGTATGGTGCGTGCCCACTAGTAGTCATTTCCACTCGCAAATAGCGCGAGGGAAAAGCGGTTACCTACATGCCTCCGCATGAGCCCTAATTTATCCTTGTGGTACTTACGCGTAATACACACTGTAGAGCCAAATAAACTACTACACCTGCCCAATATCGTGTAGTCCCCCTAGACCACGCCGAGGTTCCGCAAAACGACGTGGCATGGACTCGACTAAAGTATGAAGTAGCGCTGGAGGGAATTGTCACCATGAATCCTGCAGGCCTGTCCATAAATCCGTAAACGTACGAGGGGGGTGGAGATCTCTTCTGAACAGCACGTTGCAAGGCATCCTACATATGCTCAATGATGGTCATGTCTAGAGAGTTTTGTGGCCAGCGGAAGTGTTTAAAATCAGAAGAGTGTTCCTGGAGCCACTCTGCAGTTTTTTGTGCCACGCCTTCGATCGGATGGCGCACTGCCCGTTAATGAGATTGCATTTCTAGCGCTAGCTCGCCTCTCCGCCCCATTATCGTCTACCGTGTGGGCAAATGGTTCTGAGCACTATGCGACTTAACTGCTGAGGTCATCAGTCGCCTAGAACTTAGAACTAATTAAACCTAACTAACCTAAGGACACCACACACATCCATGCACGAGACAGGATTCGAACCTGCGACCGTAGCGGTCACGCGGTTCCAGACTGAAGCACCTTTAACCGCACGGCCACACCGGCCGGCTACCGTGTGTCTGGTCCAGAAGTAAACAGATCGGTCGGCTAAATAGCTGTACCACCTGAGCATTTGTCTGTGAACAACGTGGCCTGATAAATTTCCGAGATACTTCGTCGACCAAAAAATTCGAATCATTGTGACGTTGTGGCATAGGAAGGGCAAAGATTTAAAGTCGTTGGTAAATGCCAACCCATCGCAAACATGCAGACGTTACAGCAGAGTGTCGGAACAGAACCAGGTGTACACCATGTAAGAGGCAGATGGGAACGAGGAGTCGAAATTGCGAGGAATGATCGTCGCCTATGAACAAATACGAGCACAACAAGAACATTGCTCACGAACTGCAGAAGTCTGTCGGAGAGTAATTGTCATTACTAAAAGATATATATCGTTTACAATATTGTTAATGCAGGATTTCAGATTACTTTCTTTACTACAGACAACTAAACATTGCAACTGCATTGATTACCTCGTTAGAACAATTAGAATTTGACAGCTACGATGAAATAATGCATTGAAGAACCAAAGAAACTGCTACACCTGCCTTATATCGTGTTGGGCCCCGCGAGCACACAGAAGTACCGCAACACAATGTGGCATGGACTCGACTAATGTCTGAAGTAGTGCTGGAGAGAACTGACACAACAAATCCTTCAGGGCTGTCCACAAATCCGTAAGAGTACGAGGAGGTGGAGACCTCTTCCGAATAGTACGTTGCAAGGCATCCCAGATATGCTCAATAATGCTCATGTTCGGGTAGTTTGGCGGTCAGTGAAACAGTTAAACTCAGAGGAGTGTTCCTGGAGCGACTCTGTAGCAATTCTGGACGCGTGGGGTGTCTCATTGTCCCTCTGGAATTTCCCAATTCAGTCGGAATGCACGCTGGACGTGAATGGATGCAGGTGATAAGACAGGATGCTTACGTACGTGTCACCTGTCAGAGTCGTATCTAGACGTATCAGGGCTCCCGCATCACTCCAACTGCACATGCCCCACTCCATTACAGAGTCTGCACAAGCTTGAACAGTCCCCTGCTGACGTACAGACTCTATGGATTCAGGAGGTTGTCTCCATACCCGTGAAACATCCCCTCAGAGAAGTTAAGAATGACAGTTCTGGTAAACCTCTTACGTTATTTGATTTTCAGACAGCTGAGCAAAACTGAACGAACTCAGACATTTCTCTCTTTACTTATTCTGTTCAACAGTAAACTGACATACATTTTTTTTTTTTTTTAGTGCAACGCAATCTGACTTTCAATAATCCCTACAAAAGAATGGCCCTGACTAACAATAACCTATACGTTTCATGACTCACCACACAAAAATCTTCGCTACTCGAACTACTGCAATACAGCGAGCGCCAATACTCCCAGCTAAATAAAAGATTCTAACTACAGAAGGCACTAACTAAATGGTTAAAATGGCTCTGAGCAGTATGGGACTGAACATTTTAGGTCATCAGTCACCTACAACTTAGAACTACATAAACCTAAATAACCTGAGGACATCACACACATCCATGCCCGAGAGAGAATCCGAACCTGAACCGCTCGGCTACACCGGCCGGCGGCACTAACTGCTCATACGCATAGTTAGCAAATGAAAGATTCCGATAGAGAACAAACAATGTATTTACCTTAATAGTGTTCAAAAGTCAGTCTTTCAAATTTCGTTTTTCTGAAGGACACACGTCCAGATCGTCCGCTCCCAAAATTTCGCCATCTCTCTCCCCACATCCACCACTGCTGGCGGCTCACCTCCAACTGCGCAACGCTACGCGCTGTTAACAGCCAACTGCCCAACGCTACAATGGCGAGTATTACAACAATGCCAACCAGCCACAGACTGCACGCAGCACAGCCAGTGATTTTCATACAGAGCGCTACGTGGCGTTACCGACGTAAAAACCTAAACAGCTTACTTACAATACGACAGAACAACAAGACTAGGAAACGACGCAGCAGTTTTATGCGCATGCATTTTGTCAAACAAACTGTAGCCGACAACTGCCTCTGGAGAGCACTGCAATAGCAAATGGTGGTGAGGAGCACGTTACGTGTGATGAAGCACTTGGTTTCTAAGCGTGCGCCGACCACGGTGTAAACGACGCCTTAACGCGTGTAACTACGAGAAATACGTCCCGTGTGAGCACGGCTTGACGGAAGTAGCAGCGTCCCGAAGTGCAGAGACGCGCCTGCAGGCGGCGTCTCGTGAGTAGTGATGGGGAGCTCGTGAATGAGTCGTTCAAATGAACGATTCACTCCAGTGAAGTGTTAACTAACAGCTCAACGAACTGGTACTTCAAACTCTTCACAGATAGCACACTCAACACTCTTTTTCTAGTTCGTTCACTCGCTCTCTTCCCCTCTCCCTCTCCCACTACATCGGCGCTACGTCACTCATCCTCCCATCACTTCAATCCTCCCTCTACTGCCTGTCGACGAATCGCGCGGTGTTTCTGGGGAACGATAGGTTTAGGAGGGGTTGGGGAGGTGAGGGGCGATGGGAAGGCAGCGTCAGTTGCTTCCCGCAGTGCTAACATCTTTACCCGTGAATATTTGTGCAGTTAAACTTAGCGTCTACGGGTAGCCTGCCGTTGGCAGCGCTTGCAGACAAATGAATATTAAAGATACAAACGAAGAGGTTGGCTGTGTGAGCACGCACAGCCAACATGATTATAAAAGGTTTGTTAATAACACTGAAAGAGGGATTTTACCTGATGTCGTACCAATGACTACTGGTGACTGTTTACGTTTTGAATCTAGGGGCTAATTATTCTCAACAAAAATAAAATGTACAGGAAAACTTCTGAATAATTACTTAACATAGGTATATGGACTTTGTGACAGTGGTAAAGATACTCATTCTATTTTGGATTAAATTTTAAAAGGAGCTTAAAATTGGACTGCGTTTCGTTGGTAGCCCTAGTTTTCAGTCCATGAATGAATGGTTCAGATAGCTCTGAGCACTATGAGACTTTAACTTCTGAGGTCATCAGTCCCCTAGAACTTAGAACTAATTATACCTAACTAACCTAAGGACATGAGACACATCCATGCCCGAGGCAGGATCCGAACCTGCGACCGTAGCGGTCACTCGGCTCCAGGCTGCAGCGCCTAGAACCGCACGACCACTCCGGCCGGCAGTCCATGACTACAACAAATAATGTTTCGTTTGGCAGATACAGACTTTTTTGGGTGCTTCATGAGGAAATGTCTAGCAAGATTAAATGTAATACCTTCTTTATATGTGACAGGCTTATCTGTTTATCTTTCCTTTGTCCCCTTCGAGCATGCTCTACTTAAGTTAACTCAGACACTGTAAGAGCGTAAAACGTTGCGTGCACGTTACTGCATAGTTCGGACATTTGTTGGTAAAATTATGAAGTATTACAAAGCTTTATTGTAGGAGCGAGGCGAAGCGAACGAAGCCGCGGCTGAGCGGCCAACGGAGGAACTTCGGTAGGCTACCGTACTTCATGAATGAACTATTTCATTTGAACGCTTCACGGCAAAGATTGAAATGAATGAAGTAGTTCACGGCAATGAACGAGTTCGACCCATCTCTACTCGTGAGAATCTGAGTGAGCCGGCGCATCCACAGCCACGCCCGTATCCAGGTGGTAATGGACGGGGTGCTCGGGACGGCACGGTGCCAGCTATATGCCCGGACTCAAAGGCGTCGCGTTGAGCCACGTGGGTTGCTTTGTCTATAAATAACACAGATGCGTGCTCCAGCTGCGCCATGCGTCAGAGGTTTCGATGTCCTCTGCCTGCGGAAGACTCTTACATCTACATCAACACGGCTACTCCGCAATTCACACTCAAGTACCTGCCAGAGGGTTCATCGAACCATTTTCATACTACTTCTCTACCATTCCACTCTCGAATGGCGCGTGGGGAAAAGGAACACCCGAATCTTTCTGTTCGAGCTGATTTATTTTATTATGATAATCATTTCTCCCTACGTAGGTGGATGTCAACAAAATACTTTCGCATTCGGAAGAGAAAGTTGGTGATCGAAATTTCGTAAATAGATCTCGCCGCAAATAAAAACCGCCTTCGTTTCAGTGACTGCCACCCCTATTCGCGTATCATACCAGTGACACTCTCACCCCTATTGCGCGATAACACGAAACGAGCTGCCCTTCTTAGCATTTTTTCGATGTCCTCCGTCAATCCTACCTGGTGAGGATCCCACACTGCGCAGCAATATTCCAGCAGAGCACGGACAACTGTAATGTAGTCTGTCTCTTGGTTTGTCGCATCTTCTGAGAGTTCTGCCAAGAAACTGCAATCTTTGTTTCGCCTTCCCCCACAATATTATCTATGTGGTCTCTCCAATTTAAATTGCTCGTAACTGTAATTCCTAGGTATTTAGTCGAATTGACAGCCCTTAGATTTGTGCGATTTATCGTATGCCCAAAATTTATCGGATTTCTTTTGGTACCCATGTGGATGACCTCGTACTTATCTTTATTTAGTGCCAATTGCCACTTTCGCACCATATAGAAATTCTCTCTAGATCATTTTGTAATTGGAATTGATCGTCTGATGAGTTTACTAGACGGTAAATTACAGCGTCATCTGTAAACAATCTAAGGGGGCTGCTCAGATTATCACTTAGACCATTTATGTAAATCAGGAACAGCAGAGGGCCTATGACACTACCTTGCCGAACGCCAGATATCACTTCTGTTCTACTCGTTGATTTACCGTCTATCACTACGAACTGTGACCTCCCTGAGAGGAAATCACGAACCCAGTCACACAACTGAGACGATACTCCATATGCACGCAATCTGATTAATAGTCGCTCGTGAGGAACGGTATGGAAAGCCTTCTGGAAATCTAGGAATATGGAATCGATCTGAGATCCCTTGTCGACAGCACTCATTACTTTACTGGCTGTGTTGCATAATAACGATATTTTCTGAATCGGTGTTGGTTACGTATCAATAAGTCATTTTCTTCAAGGTGATTCATAATGTTCGAGTCCAGTAGATGTTCCAAAATCCTATTGCAAATTGAGGTCAGTGAGTCTGTAATTCAATGGGTTACTCTTATTTCCTTTCTTGAGTATTTGTGTGACCCGTGCTACTTTACAATCTTTAGGAACAGACCTTTCGTCAAGTGAGCGGTTGTACATGATTGCTAAGAAAGGCGCTATTCTGTCTGCATACTCTGAGAGGAACCTGATTGGTATACGATCTAGACCGGAAGACTTGCCTTTCTTAAGTGATTTGAGTTGTTTCGCAACACCTAAGATTTCTACTTTTATGTCACTCATACTAACAGCAGTTCTGGTTTCGAATACTGGAGTATTTACTCCGTCATATTTCGTGAAGGAATTACGGAAAATTGTATTTAGTAACTCTGCTTTAGTGGCACCATCATCAGTAAACATGTCCATCGCTATCGCGCAGTGACGGTATTGACTGTTTTTTGCCACTGGTGTACTTTACATACGACCAGAATGTCTTTGGGTTTTCTATCAAATTTTGAGGCAATATTTCATTGTGGAAACTATTAAAAGCACCTCGCATCGACGTCCTCACTAAATTTCGGCCGGCCGGTGTGGCCGTGCGGTTAAAGGCGCTTCAGTCTGGAACCGCGTGACCGCTACGGTCGCAGGTTCGAATCCTGCCTCGGGCATGGATGTGTGTGACGTCCTTAGGTTAGTTAGGTTTAATTAGTTCTAGGCGACTGATGACCTCAGAAGTTGAGTCGCATAGTGCTCGGAGCCATTTGAACCATTTTTGAACTAAATTTCGAGCTTCCGTGAAACTTGGCCAGTCTTGGGAATTTTGCGTTCTTCTGAATTTGGTACGCTTTTTCGTTGCTTCTTCAGCAATTTTCTGACATGTTTTATTGTACCATGGTGGATCAGTCCCGTCTCTTATTAACTTATGCGGTATGAATCTATCTACTGCTGTCGATACTGTATCTTTGATTTGAGCCATATCTGGTCTATACTTACATAATTAGCTTGGAAGGAATGGAGACTCTCTCTCACAACGGCATCAAGCGAATTTTTATCTGTTGTTTTAAATAGATATATTTTGCGTTTATTTTTAGTGGTTTTGGTTGATATGGCTTTGAGCCTCGCTACAGTGACCTTGTGTTCACTAATCCCTGCATCCGTCACGACGCTCTGTGTTAGATCAGGATTATTTGTGGCAACCATTTACAATTCGTGTGGGCTCATGAACTAATTGTTCAGAGTAATTCACAGAGAAGGCATTCCATCATCAGCACATGAACTACGAAAGCTACAGCATTGTGTGTAGCAGAGGTTACAGGACCACCTGTTGTTCCCTCCACCTTCCACAAATTCTTGCTCCATTCGCGGATGGCACGAGGCAATAACCACCGCAGGAATCCTATTCTACTGGTCAGAATTTCCCGAACTGTAGCACCACAGCATTTGCCAGCGTTTGCGTAAGATTTATCTTGTAAGAAGCAATATGTTTGTGGCTCTTATCGGTACGCGGGGTATATAAGGTTTTGGAGTAAGATTGTTGTCGATGCTTGAATTTTTGTTTAATAACAGGTATGGATGGACCTGGAAATTAAGAAACGTCTTTAGACGTCCCAGACAGCTGTAGGATCCAAGCCTGAGTTAACTCGCCATATGGCCCAGCAACCAGGAGCTATAGTGACAGAAACGCTCAGTATCTAAGCAGGGACTTCCAGCGAATTGCTGAGTCCATGCCACGTGGATCTGCTGCACTACTCGGGGGCAAAAGGAAGTCCGACGCGATATTAGGAGTGTACCTCTTTGGGTGGTACACTGTAGTACATTGTGGAGAATGAACGACGGTACAGATATTGTAAATCAGTAATACCACATGTTGTTGTTGTTGTGGTCTTCAGTCCTGACAAGGGAACCTCCCCGTCGCACCCACCTCAGATTTAGTTATAAGTTGGCACAGTGGATACGCCTTGAAAAACTGAACACAGATCAATAGAGAAAACAGGAAGGAGTTGCATTGAAAAAAATAAGCAAAATATACAAACTTAGTAGTCCATGCGCAAGATAGGCAACATCAAGGATAGTGTGAGCTCTGGAGCGCCGTGGTCCGGTGGTTAGCGTGAGCAGCTGCGAAACGAGAGGTCCTTGGTTCAAGTCTTTCCCCGAGTGAAAAGTTTATGTTCTTTATTTTCGCAAAGTTATGATCTGTCCGTTCTTTCATTGACGTCTCTGTTCACTATAATAAGTTTAGTGTCTGTGTTTTGCGACCGCACCGAAAAACCGTGCGATTAGTAGACAAAAGGACGTGCCTCTCCATTGGGAACCGAAAACATTTGATCGCAAGGTCATAGGTCAACCCATTCCTCCATAGAAAAACACGCCTGATATAATCTATACGACACTGGTGACGGCATGTGCGTCACATGACAGGAATATGTTGTCGACCCACCTAACTTGTGCACTTGGCGAACGGGTAAAAAGCTTCTTCTACCTTGCCCGATTTAGGTTTTCTTGTGGATGTGATAACCACTCTCAAAAAACTGTGTTTCGATGTTTGTTTAGGTGTAGCGTCCCCATACTACGGCGCAGTTACCTCACATCGGGCAGACGGACGGACAGATAATAATTGTCTGAAAATGAAAAATTAAATTTTTCATTCGAGGGAACACTTGATCCAAGGACCTCTCGTTCCGCAGCTGCTCACGCTAACCTCGGGACCACGGCGCTGCTGAGCTCACATTGTCGTTGATACTGCCTATGTTGCACATGGACTACTCAGTTTGTATATTTTGCTTATTTTTTTCTTAGTTCCACACAACTTCTTCCTGTTTTCTCGATTGATCTGTGTTCAGTTTTTCAAGGCCTATCCACTGTGCCAATTTATAACTAAATCTGAGGGGGTGCGATGGGGAGGTTCCCTTGTGAGACTGGTTTGATGCAGTTCTCCATGCTACTCTATTCTGTGCAAGCTTCTTCATCTCCCAGTACCTACTGCAACCTACATCCTTCTGAATCTGCAAAGTGGTCTCCCTCTACGATTTTTACCCTCCACGCTGCCTGCAGTACTAAATTGGTGATCCCTTGATGCCTCAGAACATGTCCTACCAATCGATCCCTTTTCTATCAGGTTTTGCCACAAACCCCTGTTCTCCTCAATTCTGTTCAATACCTCCTCATTAGTTACATGATCTACCCATCTAATCTTCAGCATTCTTCTGTAGTACCACATTTCGAAAGCTTCTATTCTCTTCTTGTCCAAACTATTTATCGTCCATGCTTCACTCCCACACATGGCTACACTCCATACAAATACTTTCAGAAACGACTTCCTGACACTTAAATCTATACTCGATGTTAACTAATTTCTCTTCTTCAGAACCGCTTTCCTTGCCATTACCAGTCTACATTTTATATCCTCTCTACTTCAACCGTCATCAGTTATTTTGCTCCCCAAATAGCAAAACTCCTTTACTACTTTAAGTGTCTCATTCCTTAATCTAATTCCCTCAGCATCACCCGAGTTAACTCGACTACATTTATCCTCGTTTTGCTTTTGTTGATGTTCATCTTATACCCTCCTTTCAAGACACTGTCCATTCCGTTCAACTGCTCTTCCAAGTCCTTTGCTGTCTCTGACAGAATTACCATGTCATCAGCGAATCTCAAAGTTTTTATTTCTCCTCCATGGCTTTTAATACCTACTCCGAACTTTTTTTTTTGGTTCCTTTACTGCTTGCTCAATATGCAGATTGAATAGCATCGGGGACAGGCTACAACCCTGTCTCACTCCCTTCCCAACGCCTGCTTACCTTTCATGCCCCTCGACTCTTATAACTGCCATCTGGTTTCTGTACAAATTGTAAATAGCCTTTCGCTCCCTGTATTTTACCCCTGCCACCTTCAGAATACCACATAAGCACTGAAAATAGTTCGCGCACTGTGTAACATACTGGTCAGTCTCCACATACAGCGTGCCGATATCTCTCTGACTCGAGCCGGCCGTGGCTACTCGCAGGAAGATCTTACGGCACTCCGCTTCCCCCCTGTAAGTAACGGCCATATCGACATTCATGGCAGGTCCGTAGTCGCCTGCCCTGACAAATGCCGGCGATCGCGCGCGGTGACCGATGGGAGTTCTGGGGGGCGGGGAGGGAGGGAGAGAGGAGCCAGCACAGCACAGGGAGGGGGGAGGGTGAGGGTCTGGCCGGCCCTGATGGATCGCCGCCCACGTGGCTCCATCTCCACGTGTCCCAGCGACTATCGTTGCAATTTGTCCTGCGAGTCGCCCCCACGACACAGCATCACGCGATACGTCGCCACGACCGCTCTTAAACTGCGACATCCGACTTCCTAACGTAGCGTTCTCCGACACAGCACTTTCTGTTACGTCCAGGGGCACTGGACACGGTTCGCAGCCGAGGAATGCGTTTTCGGGTCAGCTTGAGCAACGTCATTTCTAAAAAACCGGACAAGAGGGTGAGGACGCTCGCTCTGAATATACCGTACAAACTTATTCTTTACGTATAGTCCGCAGCTCGTGGTCGTGCGGTAGCGTTCTCGCTTCCCGCGCCCGGGTTCGATTTCCGGCGGGGTCAGGGATTTTCTCTGCCTCGTGATGACTGGGTGTTGTGTGATGTCCTTAGGTTAGTTAGGTTTAAGTAGTTCTAAGTTCTAGGGGACTGACGACCATAGATTTTAAGTCCCATAGTGCTCAGAGCCATTTGAACCATTTGAACCATCTTTACGTATAAAAGGCCATGTCCCCACTGATTGACCCACTCACTAACTAATTATTGCCCAGCAGTGATCGTTAAGGATATAAACTTGAAATTTGCAAAGGGTGTTGATCTTGAATGAGATTTTCACTCTGCAGCGGAGCGTGCGCATATATGAAACTTCCTGAAAGATTAAAACTGTGTGCCGGACCGAGACTCGAACTCGGGACCTTTGCCTTTCGCGGGCAAGTGCTCTACTAACTGAGCTACACAAGCACGACTCACGCCCTGTCCTCACAGCTTTACCTCTGCCAGTATCTCGTCTCCTATGCTGCAGAGTGGAAATGTCATTCTGGAAACATCCTCCAGGCTGTGGCTAAGCCATGTCTCCGCAATATCCTTTCTTTCAGGAGTGCTAGTTTTGCAAGGTTCGCAGGAGAGCTTCTGTAGAGTTTAGAAGGTAGGAGACGAGGTACTGGCATAAGTAAGGCTGTGAGGACGGGGCGTGAGTCGTGCTTGGGTAGCTCAGTTGGTAGAGCACTTGCCCGCGAAATGAAAAGGTCCCGAGTTCGAGTCTCGGTCCGGTACACAGTTTTAATCTGCCGGGAAGTTTCGATGTTGATATTATCCGTAGCCGTAGTTTAACAAGGGTAGTTGGAACGCCCTACCCCTACAGTGTTAAATTTACTAACTTGGCTTCCCTGATTTCAGGAACCACTGTAGCCATTGCATGAAACTTCTACAAGACATTAAACTGTATGCTCTGAGTCTGCTGAACTACAATAACTGCATTTCAGCCACTGCTTTCGGAATTACAGTTTTTTAATTACACAGTTTAAAAAATGGTTCAAATGGCTCTGAGCACTATGGGACTTAACATCTCAGGTCAGCAGTCCCCTAGAACTTAGAACTAATTAAACCTAACTAACCTAAGGACATGACACACATCCATGCCCGAGGGAGGGTTCGAACCAGCGACCGTAGCAGCAGCGCAGTTCCGGACTGAAGCGCCTAGAACCGCTCGGCCACAGCGATCGGCTTACACAGCTAAAATTACGTATATTTTTTGTACGTTATCCTAAATAATTTTAATTATACAAAACATTATGTTATTCTTTTAGTTCAGTAGTCTCACGATATGCATGTTATTACCCCCTGAAAATTTGAATACTCTACTCGAAGTGGTTTCTGAGATTTAGGGAAAATTGCTACGGAAAATGCAAATTTTCAGGAACGGCTTCTAAAATTTTAAATGACTGTAACTCAATACATGCTTAATTTTTTTCGTTTTTAGTCACTCAGAAGCACCCTGCACCATACTGTATATCACCCTCTTGATCTTTTTCCAAGTTTTCTTCTTTCCCTCTTTCTGGACTCCTTAGTGCTCAACTGTGCTGCATACTCTGCTTTATCAATGCGAACCTTTTCTATCCATTCAAGTTCTCTGATGCAGTTTACTCCAGGATTAATTCCAATATGCTGTAGCACTTTCACCCTACCAATGTTGCCATCACTAAAAGCCATAACAGCATCACTGACCTCCCCACTTTAGTGTCTTCATTCCAACAAAAACATTCTTTGGTTAGCGAGTCCATTTAAGATTATTGAACGACTCACTGGCATTTTGAGCCTGACCATGCAGATATTTCTTCAGTAATTGAGGATTTGCCAGGTCTCTGTTAATAGGTTTTATGATATCCATGACTGTTGCTGGGATTGAATGTTTATGGCTGTATGAACTGTTTGAGTACAGGACCACTACGGCGCCATGATTCCGATCCAGGAGGGCAAAGATGGTATACTGGTTTTTCATCAGCTGACAATCTGTGGAAGAAGGAAGCCCATACTGCCTGCTTCGTTTTAAACAAATCCTCAGTATTATTTCTAATGGTCATTCCATAATAGTACTGTAGTTCATCAATCATTTTGTCTGTCATCCTGCCTCAGAAAGTATCTTGTCTATCAAACGTTGTTTCAACTTCCTCAACCTGGTGCACATACTTTTCTGGACATGGCCAACACATTCCAGTTTTGTCATAATCTTCTCACCACAAGGCTGGGCGGCTACTACACTGTTATGTGGTTTTGACTCTCCATTACCTAAGAACTTAATGAATCACACTCCCCTTTCGTTCACAGATCGACTGAAAATTTCAATAGCTGCAGACGACACCATACCACCACTTGTTCCTTCATAATTTCTGTCACAATATATCCTTCTTCGTTCCCTGATTTACACTTATAGCAATGTTTGGTTATAATCTGGGAATATATTACCTTTCCAGTATCCACACTGGTCGCCGTAGCAACAGGATTCTTAGATGTTCAAATGGCTGTGAGCACTATGGGACTCAACTTCTGAGGTCATTAGTCCCCCAGAACTTAGAACTAATTACACCTAACTAACCTAAGGACATCACACACATCCATGCCCGAGGCAAGATTCGAACCTGCGACCGTAGCGGTCGCGCGGTTCCAGACTGAATCGCCTAGAAGCGCTCGGCCACAACGTACCGGTCCCAGACTCAAACCCAAAAGCCTGTCTCATACATTAAGCTACCCACACACGATTCGCGACCTGAGCTCACAACTTTATTTCCGCCACTATCTCATCTCCTACTTGCTAAAATTCACAGAAGTTGTCTTTGATACCTTGAAGGACTAAGCGCACCTAGAAGAAATGATGTCGCTGACAAATTGCGTAACCACTGCATGGGGAATAGTTTCCAGATCGAAATTTTGGCTATATAGCGAGATTTGGGCTGCTTTAAAGAAAAGCTCGGAAAAACTCATCGATTCTGAATAACCGGTAAATTTCGGTATTTATTTGGTCTCGGTTACGATAGTTTTTTTAATTTTTTTTTAAATTAATAACCGGGTACAAAAACTGGCACATCAATTTGCCACACCTTCAGAGCAAAAATTTTTAGGTTTTTAATAAATTGTTTTTACACGAGTAAGGTTTGCTGATAATACAGGGTTATTACAAATGATTGAAGCGATTTCACAGCTCTACAATAACTTTATTATTTGAGATATTTTCACAATGCTTTGCACACACATACAAGAACTCAAAAAGTTTTTTTAGGCATTCACAAATGTTCGATATGTGCCCCTTTAGTGATTCGGCAGACATCAAGCCGATAATCAAGTTCCTCCCACACTCGGCGCAGCATGTCCCCATCAATGAGTCCGAAAGCATCGTTGATGCGAGCTCGCATTTCCGGCACGTTTCTTGGTAGAGGAGGTTTAAACACTGAATCTTTCACATAACCCCACAGAAAGAAATCGCATGGGGTTAAGTCGGGAGAGCGTGGAGGCCATGACATGAATTGCTGATCATGATCTCCACCACGACCGATCCATCGGTATTCCAATCTCCTGTTTAAGAAATGCCGAACATCATGATGGACGTGCGGTGGAGCACCATCCTGTTGAAAGATGAAGTCGGCGCTGTCGGTCTCCAGTTGTGGCATGAGCCAATTTTCCAGCATGTCCAGATACACGTGTCCTGTAAAGTTTTTTTCGCAGAAGAAAAAGGGGCCGTAAACTTTAAACCGTGAGATTGCACAATACACGTTAATTTTTGGCGAATTGCGAATTTGCTGCACGAATGCGTGAGGATTCTCTACCGCCCAGATTCGCACATTGTGTCTGTTCACTTCACCATTAAGAAAAAATGTTGCTTCACCACTGAAAACAAGTTTCGCACTGAACGCATCCTCTTCCATGAGCTGTTGCAACCGCGCCGAAAATTCAAAGCGTTTGACCTTGTCATCGGGTGTCAGGGCTTGTAGCAATTGTAAACGGTAAGGCTTCTGCTTTAACCTTTTCCGTAAGATTTTCCAAACCGTCGGCTGTGGTACGTTTAGCTCCCTGCTTGCTTTATTCGTCGACTTCCGCGGGCTACGTGTGAAACGCCCGCACGCGTTCAACCGTTTCTTCGCTCACTGCAGGCCGACCCGTTGATACGCGCATACCATCGCCGAATGGAGTTAGCAGTTGGTGGATCATTGTTGAACTTCGTCCAGAAGTGTCGTTGCACTGTTATGACTGACTGATGTGAGTGCATTTCAAGCACAACATACGCTTTCTCGGCTCCTGTCGCCATTTTGTCTCACTGCGCTCTCGAGGGCTCTGGCGGCAGAAACCTGAAGTGCGGCTTCAGCCGAACAAAACTTTATGAGTTTTTCTACGTATCTGTAGTGTGTCGTGACCATTTGTCAATGAATGGAGCTACAGTGAATTTATGAAATCGCTTCAATCATTTGTAATAGCCCTGTATTTCTATTGCATTGAAATGTTGGGTTCTAATAAAAAATGGGAAAGACGAACAGCGCAATTTTGATTACAGCGCCGACCGTCAGAAACTAGGAATAATGTTATGACATAATGACTAGTGCTGCATAAAATGTGTCTGCTGCGGTGTGGGTTAACCTGTTAGACGGTACGTGAGTACATGCAATGAGCTAGACTTGTCTCCACCTGGCCTATACGGCAGTATCTCGATATTATTCTCAGACATCGGCTGTATTACAGAATGGCACCATCCGAATTTTGGAAATATTTTACGATGTGTGGTAGCAATGAAGTAGTGTACTCCATTTACTTTAAAAGAACGGGACGAGGTGTAACAAACCTGCAACTCATCTAAGGAGTAAACATCCCCAGTGTTCCCTGGTGAAGACTAACTGATATACCTCTGTTCTTGGGGTAATAAATTCTCCGTCCGAAAAGGCATCGGAAGGCCCAACGAAACCGACCGAGCGCCATGTCATCCTTAGGCGATAGGTGTTATTGGATGCTTATATGGAGGGGCACGCGGTTAGCGCATCGCTCTCCAAGCCGTTGTCAGTTTCAGTGACCGGAGGCGCTTCTTCTCAACCAAGTAGTTGGCCTCAAAGGGCTGAGTGCACTCCTTTTGCCAACATCATTCAGCGGAGTCGGACGGTCACCCATCCAAGTGCTAGCCAAACCCGAAAGCGCTTAACTAATGTAGTCTGACCGGATCCGGTGTAAATCACTGTGGCACGACCGTTGGCGACGAGTGATAATAAATCAACCATTAATTTTGCGGTTGCTTCAGGGTGAAGAATTGTTACCTTTCCAAAGTGGCGATGCAGGGAAGTCATCAACTTGTGAGCTTCCGCCCTCGATCTCGCCGCAACCATTTCCTTCACATTCGTCAACTTCGCTGTGGACAGTGAGACAGAGTTCTGTCACAGCCATGACCCCGTATTGTTCGAGATCTTCTGCTAAATGCGCGTTGATCAGAATTTTTGAGTATTTATTCGAAATCTAGGTTTCATACTGGAAATAACAGCAATTAAAATACCGATAAATCGGGTATTTCAGAAACCGGTTGTTTTGAGCGGTTTTTACGATCAGGTTAAACTGGAGACATTAAAAACCGGTACAACCGAAAACCGGTTATTTCAGAGATAACTGCCACAGCTACTTTGTAGCTTGTGCTGGAAGCTTTGTGTTGGAGTCGGATTCAAACCTGGCACTTTACTCGTCACTCGTCCTCAGGGTTTCCTCAAGTCCTGCTTTGCATACTTCACAGGTAACTTCACCAGCATACCTTGCGGAACTAGCTTCTACATCTGCACTTACATCTACATGAATACCCTGCAATTAATTATTAAGTCACTAGCAGACGGCTTATCGAACCACCTTCAAGCTATGTGTGTACTGTTCCACTCTCGAACAGCGCGCGGCAGAATCTCCGTGCAAGCTCTGGTCCTTTTATTTTATCACTCTGAACCGCCAAATAAACTGGTATAGGCATGCGTACTGAAATACAGAGGTATGTAAACAGGTAGAATGCGGAGCTGCGGTCGGCAACGCCTATGTAAAACAAGTGTCTAGCGCAGTTGTCAGATCGGTTACTTCTGCTACAACGGCAGTTTATCAAAATTTAAATTAGTGTTACAGTCGGAGCACGAGCGATGGGAAACAGCATCTCCGAGGTAGCGATCGTGTAGGGATTTTCCCGTACAACCATTTCACGGGTGTACCGTGAGTATCAGAATTCCCATACAACACAAATCTCCGACATCGCTGCGGCCGGAAAAAGATCCAGCAAGAACGCGATCAACGACGACTGAAGAGAATCGTTCGACGTGACGGAAGTGCAACCCTTCCGCAAACTGCTGCAGATTTGAGCTTTGCGCCGAGTGTCAGCGTGCGAACCATTCAACGGAAAATCATCGATATGGGCTTTCGGAGCCGAAGGTCCAATCGTGTATCCTTGATGACTGCACGGCACAAAGCTTTACGCATCGCTTGGGCCCGTCAACACCGATATTACACTGTCGATAACTGGAAAATTGTTGCCTGCTCGGAAAAGTCCCGTTTCAAATTGTATCGAGCGGTTGGACGTGTACGGGTATGGTGACAGCCTCATGAATTCATGGACCGTGCGTGTCAGCAGAGGACTGTTCGAGCTGGTGAAGGCTCTGTAATGGTTTGGGGCGTGTGCACTTGGAGTGATATGGGATCCCTGATACGTCTAGATACGACTCTGACAGATGACACGTGTGTAACCATCGTGTCTGATCACCTGCATCCATTCATGTCCATTGTGCATTCCGGCGGACTTGGGAAATTACAGCAGGACAACAGTCCAGAATTGCTAGAGAGTGGCTCCAGGAACACTATTCTGATTTTAAACACATTCGCTGACCACCAAAGTTCAGGAAAGCCAACTGGCCGAAGTTTACAGAAACGCTGGACGCTGCAGTTCTCAATATTGAACCTTCACCTGACTCGTATGGTACTTTTCTGAGGGCTGTAAAGAGGTGCTCCAGAATTGCAATTCCTCGGGGTTGTCGAACATCATACATTTCTGGTCTAACGTCAGAACTCAGTGCTCAATTTACAGAGTATAAGGTACTATTCGAAGAAGATCCATTCGGCGAGACAACGCTATCGGCTGGGAATAAACTTATTGCATCTCTGAAAGCATCCAAAAGGAATTCTTGGGTTAAAACTATGGAAGAACCTGATCTCATCAGAAACAGTCACAAAGCGTGGAGATTACTGAGAGGCCTCAATAATGACCCAACCAGATCCACACCACACTGCAACATTACTGCAGATCAGATAGCACACCAACTGCTCATGAATGGGAAAGGAAGCCATACAATCAAAGTTCCAAAATTACAGCAAGAGGCCCAAGAACAAACGAGGGATCTGACTCTCCCATTCGAGATACCTGAATTAAGCAAGGCTATTAAGGAGAGTAAAACTGGTAAAGCATCCGGTCTAGATGACATCCGCATGGAGCAAATAAAGAATTTCGGCCCAGAAACAAGAAAGTGGATCCTGCAGATTTTCAACAACTGCATGAACCAGTGCCAAATACCAAAGATCTGGTGAAAGAGCAGGGCGATAGCTCTTCTGAAACCTGGAAAGGAAGCAAATCATCCAAAGAATTTCAGACCAGTTAGCCTTTTGAGTCACCTTTATAAACCGTTCGAACGTATGATTCTGAATAGAATCCTACCTGTAATAGACCCTCTTCTCATGCCCGAACAAGCAGGATTTCGACCAAACAGAAACTGCACAGGGCAACTTCTGAATCTCACTCAGTTTATAGAGGATGGTTTTGAAACCCGTCAAGTAACGGGCGTGGTCTTCGTGGATCTCACAGCAGCGTACGATACTGTCCATCATCGGTTACTCCATGCAAAACTATACAATATGATCAACAACGCCCACCTCGTTAGACTATTCAGCACCCTCCTACAAAACCGCAGGTTTTTTGTTGAATTTCAAAAACAACGCAGTCGCTAGAGAGCGCAGGAAAATGGTCTACCTCAGGGAAGCGTCTTGGCTCCACTTCTTTTCAACATCTATACCAACGACCAGCCATTGACCCCAGGCACAAGGAGATTCTTATATGCAGATGACCTAGCCCTTGCTGCACAGAGCTCAGCTTTGAAAGAGTGGAAAGTAACGTGACAACAGCACTTAGAACACCACCAAAGTCCCCAGAAATGAGAACATAATTGAGTGCATCTGGGATGCCTTGCAACGTGCTGTTCAGAAGAGATCTCCACCCCGTCATACTCTTACGGATTTATGGACAGCGCTGCTGGATTCGTGGTATCAGTTCCCTCCAGCACTACTTCAGACATTAGTCGAGTCCACGCCACGTCCCGCACTCCTGCGAGCTGGCTGTTGCCCTGAACTATATTAGGCAGGTGTAGCAGCTCTTCAGTGTATTAGGAACACGTACCTATACGAGGTGCATTCAAGTTCTAAGGCCTCCGACTTTTTTTTCTCCGGACTGGAAAGAGATAGAAACATGCGCATTGTTTTAAAATGAAGCCGCGTTCATTGTCAATGCGTCCCAGAGATGGCAGCACCGTATGGCAGATGGAATTTTACCGCCAGCGGCGAGAATGAGATCTGTTTTAAATACTTAAAATGGCGACGTTTTCCTCATTTGAACAGCGTGCAATCATTCGTTTTCTGAATTTGCGTAGTGTGAAACCAATTGAAATTCATCGACAGTTGAAGGAGACATGTGGTGATGGAGTTATGGATGTGTCGAAAGTGCGTTCGTGGGTGCGACAGTTTAATGAAGGCAGAACATCGTGTGACAACAAACCGAAACAACCTCGGGCTCGCACAAGCCGGTCTGAGGACATGATCGAGAAAGTGGAGAGAATTGGTTTGGGGGATCGCCGAATGACTGTTGAACAGATCGCCTCCAGAGTTGGCATTTCTGTGTGTTCTGTGCACACAATCCTGCATGACGACCTGAAAATGCGAAAAGTGTCATCCAGGTGGGCGCCACGAATGGTGACGGACGACCACACGGCTGCCCGTGTGGCATGTTGCCGAGCAATGTTGACGCGCAACGACAGCACGAATGGGACTTTCTTTTCGTCGGTTGTGACAATGGATGAGACGTGGATGCCATTTTTCAATCCAGAAACAAAGCGCCAGTCAGCTCAATGGAAACACACAGATTCACCGCCACCAGAAAGATTTCGGGTAACCGCCAGTGCTGAAAAAATGATGGTGTCCATATTCTGGGACAGCGAGGGCGTAATCCTTACCCATTGCGTTCCAAAGGGCACTACGGTAACAGGTGCATCCTACGAAAATGTTTTGAAGAACAAATTCCTTCCTGCACTGCAGCAAAAACGTCCGGGAAGGGTTGCGCATGTGCTGTTTCACCGAGACAACGCACCCGCACATCGAGCTAACGTTACGCAACAGTTTCCTCGCGATAACAACTTCGAAGTGACTCCTCATGCTCCCTACTCACCTGACCTGGCTCCTAGTGACTTTTGGCTTTTTCCAACAATGAAAGACACATTCACCAGCGGTGCTGCTATTGCCTCAGCGATTTTCCAGTGGTCAAAACAGACTCCTAAAGAAGCCTTCGCCGCTGCCATGGAATCATGGCGTCATCGTTGTGAAAAATGTGTACGTCTGCTGGGCGATTACGTCGAGAAGTAACGCCAGTTTCGTCGATTTCCGGCGAGTAGTTAATGAGAAAAAAAATCGGAGTCCTTAGAACTTGAATGCACCTCGTATGTCCATACGTTATGAACAGCCCTAGTTCTGGGTTCGAGGCCCCAGTGTCAATCTGCTAGCATGCTCCAGAACAGGGCACAGTGCGCCTCGGAGAAGCAGATTCACTCTCGATTCAGACACTTAGTTTCGCGCGCCCGGGCCGCCTCAGACAGCCCCACTTGCTGGAGGAGACGTCAGCGTGGAAACTGGGCGCCGTCAGAAGCGGCGTCCTCCGCGCTGATAAATGATGCGCAGGCACCCTCCGCCAGGCACCGGCGCAGCCTTTGGGAGGCCCGGCTGGCGTCATCTGAATTTCTAATGCCCGGCCTTCCTTCCACTGCTCCGGGCGCTGAGTCATCCCCGCACGGGCTGTTCAGCTCCTCAGCCGCCAACAGACTCCACTGGCGGACGGCCACCTACAACGGCGCGCTCATCCCGCCACCAACCCCCGGCCGGCTCTTAATTTGTCATCGCGCGCGCAGTGAAAGGGGGCCACTACTGTTGGCCAGGTCCTTTTCTCCTGGAGATCTGTCCCAGACAGTACCGAGAAAAACAGTCCTCTGGCAGAAGCGGTGCGTCTTTGATGTGGGCCTGTCCCAAAACAAATCGGGGCGTCTATGAAACCTGAGCGTCTCTCGACTGCAGAAATGTGTATTCCTAGTGTATGTCCGCTGGGTATCGTGCTACGTCACAGAACAGTGCTGTAGTCGATGGGTGACGGGGGGGTAGGGGGAGGGGGAGGGGAAACGGGGGCTGGAGGAGTGGCGTGTACGACATGATCGTGCGTACTGGATCACAAGGACTCATATTACAAAAAAAAGTTACGAACCAAGACTAGTGGCACGCTAACTGGGGCATTGGAAGTACTGCAAGCCGACTCTACAATACAAGGTACGATTTTTGACTGAAAACTAGTGCCTCCACCTTCCTAACTGTTCAACAGTTGCCAGCACTGGTATGTGGCAGGTACTGGCTTGTTCCGTAGACTCTTCTCTACAGCTCCAGTTGGCGGGAAGCCTTAGCATTTGAAACGTCCCCTTAAAAAATTATACATGACTGTGCTTAAACTAACACACAGTACTTTCAGCGCAACGCAATCTGACTTTCAATAATCCCTACAAAAGAATGGCCCTGACTAACAATAACATATACCTTTCATGAATCACTTACCTCACAAAAATCTTCGTTACTCAAACTACCGCAATACAGCGTGCGCCAATACTGCCAGCTAAATAAAAGATTCTAACTGCAGAAGGCCTAAATACTGATAGGCATAGTTAGCAAATGAAAGATTTTTATAGAGAACAAACAATGTATTTACCTTAATAGTGTTCAAAAGTCATTTTATATATATATATATATATATATATATATATATATATATATATATCAGTTCATATATATGTATATATCAGTTCATGATATCCAGTCTTTCAAATTTACTGTCTCTGATGGATACACGTTCAGATCATCCGCTCTCAAAACTCCGCCATTTCTCTCCCCACATCCACCGCTGCTGGCGGCTCACATCCAACTGCGCAACGCTACGCGCTGTTAACAGCCAACTGCCCAACACTACAATAGCGAATATTACAACAATGACAACCAGCAACAGACTGCACACAGCACATCCAGCGATTTTCATACGGAGTGCTACGTGGCGTTACCAGTATAAAACCTAAACAGAATACTTACACATTGGACGGTTGTGTTGTTACAGTGCAAAGTATGGAACCCTGCGCAGATGGTCGGTCTGTGCGATTTAAGCAACGTGCAGTCATTGAATTCTCGGCAGGAGAAGGTGTCACCCCAAAGAAGATTCATCAGAGAATGAAAGCAGTTTGTGGTGATTGTGTTGATGTGAGTCCCGTGCGTCGTTGGGCGAGCAATTTTAAAGACGTTGAAGCGGGAGCATCTGATCTGTGTGACAAACAAAGAGTTGGACGGCCTGTGACAGCAGCCACCGAGTTTCACGAGCAAGATGATTCATTTAGGGCGAACGTCGTATCACTCAGAGAGAAACTGCAAGCACAATCGGCATTTCATCGAACGTGTGAGTCACATTATTGCTTTGCTTTGCTTGGCTATCGGAAGATCTGTGCACGATTGGTATCTCGATTGCTGACTCCTGAAATGAAAGCGCACAGACTTGAAATTTGCCAGGAACTCCTCTCGCGTTACCAGAATGAAGATGACGCCTTTCTCCGTTCATTTGTGACAGGAGACGAAACGTGGGTACACCATTACGAATCGGAGACGAAACGTCAGTCTGTGGAATATCGACACAAAGAATCGCCCCAGACAAAGAAATTCAAGACGCAGCCCTCAGCTGGAAAAATAATGGCCGCTGTGTTCTGGGACGCAGATGGTGTTATCCATGTTGATTTCCTTGGTCGTGGAACAACAATAATTTCAGAGCGTTACATCACTACACTGCGAATTCTGAAAGGACGGCTAACAAGGACTCGAAAGGGAAATGGAAATGTTTTCCTGCAGCATGACAATACCAAACCACACACTTCACGTGAAGACGACTGTGAAGACCTGAGGACGAGTTGTAAGGTGTCAGGCAAATCCAACACCTTCCATGAAAACCCTGACATGATAAGCAAATCCAGTACTATGTCACATAGCTCCGAATAAATCGTGACATTAAATTAACCAAAGTAATACGAATAAAGAGTGAGCAAATGGAATACCACAGACTAACACAAGAATGCCTAAATGCATGTCATACCTTCCCACCGTGAGACAGGCGCAGTTCTGAGGGGAGAAACGAGAACAGAAGCCGAGAGCAGAACCGTGTTAAGCTGGAAGGCCCTACGATAAGGGACGGACGGACACCCACGTCGCCAGCTAACCGCTAGGACACCACCCGCAAGTTTTAGCGTGAGACTTTTTCGCGTCTCTGTTACGTTAGGACCACCCCCCCCCCCCCCCCCCCCAGCCAATGTTAAAAGATAGAGCCCTCCAGACAAACAGTATAGATCTTACGATAATACAAAAAGGGCTACACCACCCGCAAGTTTTAGCGTGAGACTTTTTCGCGTCTCTGTTACGTTAGGACCACCCCCCCAGCCCATGTTAAAAGATAGAGCCCTCCAGAAGAACAGTATAGATCTTACGATAACGTTAAAAGGACCACACCAGCTGCAAGTTTTAGCGTGAGACTTTTTCGCTTCCCTGTTACGTTGCAAACTTTAAAAACATTGCCCCACCACGAAAAGTATAACGTTTCTCATTGGATAGACAGAATTTTTGTAGGCGGAGCTTAAGGTTAACATTGAGACCCTGATTGGTCAGATGAAAACACAACCAGATAGTTTTTTTTTAAACCAACTTCGGTAAATTGTAGTAAGGAGAAGTTAGGAGAGAGTTGCTTCCGAGACGGCGAGGTGAGCTGTGCTGCCCGGCGCCCCCTGACGAACACCGACAAGGTAATGAACGCACGCGATGCCGCATTTTTGAGCGCATAAGGCTTCACTCAGAACTGCAGAAGTCTCATCTGTTACATCCCCTTTTTGCGTAGCACGTGAAGTCGAAAGTGAAGACCTTGAGGACGAGTGGACGAGTAAAGGTCAAGTTCCAGGTTTGAATGCTGCTCCAGCACAAAGACTGCATCTGAAAGGAAGCTTCAAAGTAGCTGTGGCAGTTATCTCTGAAACCGGTTTTCGGTTATACCGGTTTCTTATGTCTCCAGTTTAACCTGACCGTAAAAACCGCTCAATACAACCGACTTCTGAAATACCCGATTTTTCGGTTTTTTATTGCTGTGATTTCCAGTATGTAACCTAGATTTCGAATAAAGACTGAAAAAATTTGATGAAAGCGAATTAGCAGAAGATCTCGAATACGTGATCGAGGCTGTGACAGAACTCTGTCTCACTGTCCACAGCAAAGCTGACGAAGGTGAAGGAAATGGTTGCGGCGCGAACGAGGGCGTAAGTTCTCAAGTTGTTGACTTCCCTCCATCGGCGCTTTGGGAAGGTAACAATTCTTCACCCTGAAGCAACCATAAAATTAATGGTTGATTTATTATCCCAAGTTGCCAACGGTCGTGCCGCAGTGATTTACACCGGATCCCGTCAGACCACAGAAGTTGAGCGCTTTCGGGCTTGGCTAGCACTTGGATGGGTGACCGTCCGACTCCGCTGAATGATGTTGGCAAAAGGAGTGCACTCAGCCCTTTGAGGCCAACTACTTGGTTGAGAAACAGCGCCTCCGCTCACTGAAACTGACAACGGCCTGGAGAGCCATGTGCTAACTGCATGTCACTCCATACAAGCATCCAGTAACACCTTCCGCTGAGCATGACATGGCGGTCGGTCGGTACCCTTAGGCCTTCCGATGCCTTTTCGGACGGAGAGTTTATTATCCCAAGTTAACAGTGGTCTATCAGTTACTGGAGGTACATCAGTCAGTCTTCGCCAGAGAACAGTGTGGATGTTTCCTCCTTAGATGAGTTGCAGGTTTGTTACACCTCGTCCCGTTCTTTTAAAGAAAATGGAGTACAGTACTTCATTGCTACCACACTTCGTAAAATATTTCCAAAATTGGGATGGTGCCATTCTGTAATACAGCCGATGTCTGAGGATGATATCGAGAAACTGCCGTATAGACCAGGTGGAGACAAGTAATGCTCATTGCACGTACTCACGTACCGTCTAATAGATTAACCCACACCGCAGCAGACACATTTTATGCAGCACTAGTCATTATGTCGTAACATTGTTCCTAGTTTCTGACGGTCGGCGCAGTAATCAAAATTGCGCTGTTCGCTGTTCCCATTTTTTATTATAGCCCAACATTTCGATGCAATGGAAATATTATCAACAAACGTTACTCGTTTAAAAACAATTTATTAAAGAACTAAAAATTTTAGTTCTGAAAGTGTGGCAAATTGATATGCCAGTTTTTGTACCCGGTTATTAATTTTAAAAAATTTTAAAAAACTATCATAGCCGAGACCAAATAATTACCGAAAAATACCGGTTATTCAGAACTACAATACCGGTATCGGTTTTAAGCAATGAGTTTTTTCCCAGCCCTACTTTAAAGCAGCCCACATCTCGCTACACAGCCAAAATTTCGACCTGGGAACTATTCCCTATGCTGTGGCTACGTCATTTGTCAGCGACATAATTTCTTCTAGGCGCTCTTAGTCCGTCAAGATATGAAAGACAACTTTGAATTTTGGTAAGTTGGAGATGATATAGTGGCGGAAATAAAGTTGGGAGTTCAGGTCGCGAATCGTGTGTAGGTAGCTTAATCTATGAGACAGGCTTTTGGGTTTGAGTCTGGGACCGGTAGGCAGTTTTAATTCGCGAGGAAATGTCAGTAAGCCGGCCGCTGTGGCCGAGCGTTTCTAGGCGCTTCAGTCTGGAACCGCGCTACCGTTACGGTCGCAGGTTCGAATCCTGCCTCGGGCATGGATGTGTCTGATGTCCTTAGGTTAGTTAGGTTTAAGTAGTTCTAAGTTCTAGGGGACTGATGACCTAGGATGCAAAGTCCCATAGTGCTCAGAGCCATTTTGAAATGTCAGAGCATCTGAACGTCTTAAGGAAACCGATAAGATTCTCAAGACAAAAATGACCATAGTAGGATCTACATACGAGGGTTGACCAGAAAGTAATGCAGCGCATTTTTTTCTTCAGCGGTTTTCTATTGAACTTTGTGAGAATTACTCACACGAGAGAATGGTGATCTACACACCCAATTTTTCCACGTTATCTCTATCCTGTTCTATGGCCTTTCTCCAGCGCGAAACAAGGGCGTGTATGCCCTGTTGGTACCACTCCTTGTCCAGGTGGCGGAGCCAGAGCTTCACTGTGTCAATCACTTCCTCATCGTCCTCAAAATGTGTTCCAGGAATGGTATCCTTTAATGGCCCAAACAAGTAGAAGTCGAGGGGGCTAGGTAAGGGCTGTACGCTTGATGGGGTAACACTGTCCAACGCTGTTTTGCGATGTGTTCATCAGTCCTCAGACTTGGGTGGGGCCGAGCGTTATCGTGTTGGAGAAAAACATCTCCTGGGTTGCTGTGCCGCAGAAGTCGCCGGAAGCGCGTCTTTTGTTAATGTGTTGACATATTAATGGTTGAATTAATGGTACCCCTTTGGCATCACATCAATGAGAATCACACGTTCATGGTCCCAGAACACTGTGATCATGACCTTACCGGCGTAAGCAGTTGCTTTGAATATTTTTTCTGTGGGGATTAGGAATGGCGCTATTCCATCAACTGTCGTTTTGTTTCGGGCTCAAAATGGTGAACCCAGGTTTCATCCCCTGTCACAATCCGGGACAAGAAGCCCCCCCCCCCCCCCCGCCCCTCAGCTTCAGAACGTTGCAACAAATCAAAACAAACGTTTTTTCTGTATGATTTCTGATCCACCGTTAGACACCGCGCGACTCATCTTACACACACTTTTGAATATCCACTAATGCGGATAATTACATCCACACTTCCTTTGCTGGTTTACAGGTGCCGCGTCGACTGCCTTGTCGTAATGTGATTGTACTCGCGAATGACATCATTGGCTCGCTGCAACATGTCAGGTGTGACAGCCGTGGATGGTCTCCCCGACCGCTGCAAATCGTGGAGCTCCGATGAACCGCCTTCAGATGACCTCACCGTTCGTGCCCAGCGAATAACTGTACTTCTGTCGACAGCAGATGCTCCGTAGTGTTTGCACTGTCGTTTTTGAATATTCCCCACAGTTTCTCTCTCTGCAGTGAGAAATTCAGTGACGGCACGTTGCTTGTAACGTACATTACCTACAGGTGCTACTTGAAACTGTCCTCCAGCTGCGCTATCTGTCGGAAGTGGCGGAAACTTGGTGCGCTCACTCAAGAGACTTCAGATAATACGAGGCGGGTTTTTATGTAACGTCTGTTTGAACATAAGTACACAACGAAAGGTTATTTCAAAAAAGTAAATGTATTTTCAGAAAGTACAGCCGACCGGAATGGCCGTGCGGTTCTAGGCGCTGCAGTCTGGAGCCGAGCGACCGCTACTGTCGCAGGTTCGAATCCTGCCTCGGGCATGGACGTGTGTGATGTCCTTAGGTTAGTTAGGTTTAATTAGGTCTAAGTTCTAGGCGACTGATGACCTCAGAAGTTAAGTCGCATAGTGCTCTGAGCCATTTGAACCATTTTCAGAAAGTAGATACTTCACTCTGTTTTTCGACGTAGTTAAAAAAAATGGTTCAAATGGTTCTGAGCACCATGGGACTTAACATCTGAGATCATCAGTCCTCTAGAACTTAGAACTACTTAAACCTAACTAACCTAAGGACATCACACACATCCATGCCCGATGCAGGATTCGAACCTGCGACCGTAGAGCGGTCGCCCGGCTCCAGACTGAAACGCCTAGAACCGCTCGGCCACACAGACCGGCTTCGACGTAGTTGCCAAATTTGTTCAAACACGTATCATACCTCTCAACCAATTTTAAAATACCGCCTTCATAAAGACTTGCCGCCTGCTCCGATAGCCAAGATTTCACTGCCGTTTCCACGTCATCATCATCATTGTAACGGTTGCCACTGAGGTGTTATTTCAGGTGGAGGAACAGATGGTAATCGCTCGGCGCAAGATCAGGACTGTAGGGTGGGTTGTCTAATACTTCCCAGTCAAAACTGTCCAGTAAATCGCGGGTCTGATCTGCAGTGTGAGGTCTTGCATTGTCATGGACAAGGACAGTTCCCATTGTCAGCATTTGTTTTGAATCGCTCTGCGTAGCTTTCTCAGGCTTTGGCAGTAAGCTTCTGCATTGATAGTGGTTCCTCGTTGCATGAAGTCGACCAACAAAACACCATGCCTATCCCGAAACACCGACGCCATGATTTTGCGCTGGGACAGAGTCTGTTTGGCCTTCACCTTTACATGCGAGTGTGTGTGTCTCTATTCCATGCTCTGTTGCTTCGATTCGAGCGTGATATGCGAAACCCATGTTTCGTCGCCAGTTACGATCTGACTCAAGAAGCCGTCACCTTCTTCGTGATACCGAATCAAGAACTTCATCGCACACTCAAATCTTTGGTTTTTTGTGCTCCTCTGTTAGGAGTTTCGGGACCCAACAGGAGCACATATTCCTACTCTTTAGTTGTTCAGAAACAATGTTGTAAAGCACTGTTCTCGACACATCAGGAAATTCCGTTGAGAGACCTGTTATTGTGAAGCGCCTGTTCTTACGAATCCTCGCTTCAACTGAAGCCACCAAATCATCTGTAATCAAAGAAGGGCGACCGGAGCGGTCCTCATCATGGACGTTGTCACAGCCATCTTTGAATTCCGGTACCCACTTACGCACTTTGCTTTCACTCATAACAGGCCGCGCAGGATTAGCCGAGCGGTCTTAGGCGCTGCAGTCATGGACTGTGAGGCTGGTCCCGGCGGAGGTTCGAGTCCTCCCTCGGGCATGGGTGTGTGTGTTTGTCCTTAGGATAATTTAGGTTAAGTAGTGTGTAAGCTTAGGGACTGATGACCTTAGCAGATGAGTCCCATAGGATTTCACACATATTTCAACATTTTTGTTCACTCATAACAATATCATCGTACGAGGTGCATTCAAGTTCGAGGCCTCCGATTTTTTTTCTAATTAACTACTCACCCGAAATCGATGAAACTGGCGTTACTTCTCGACGTAATCGCCCTGCAGACGTACACGTTTTCACAACGCTGACGCCATGATTTCATGGCAGCGGCGAAGGCTTCTTTAGGAGTCTGTTTTGACCACTGGAAAATCGCTGAGGCAATAGCAGCACGGCTGGTGAATGTGAGGCCACGGAGAGTGTCTTTCATTGTTGGAAAAAGCCAAAAGTCACTAGGAGCCAGGTCAGGTAAGTAGGTTCAAATGGAGCATGAGGAATCACTTCAAAGTTGTTATCACGAAGAAACTGTTGCGTAACGTTAGCTCGATGTGCGGGTGCGTTGTCTTGGTGAAACAGCACATGCGCAGCACTTCCCGGACGTTTTTGTTGCAGTGCAGGAAGGAATTTGTTCTTCAAAACATTTTCGTAAGATGCTCCTGTTACCATAGTGCCCTTTGGAACGCAGTGGGTAAGGATTACGCCCTCGCTGTCCCAGAACATGGACACCATCATTTTTTCAGCACTGGCGGTTACCCGAAATTTTTTTGGTGGCGGTGAATCTGTGTGCTTCCATTGAACTGACTGGCGCTTTGTTTCTGGATTGAAAAATGGCATCCACGTCCCATCCATTGTCACAACCGACGAAAAGAAAGTCCCATTCATGCTGTCGTTGCGCGTCAACATTGCTCGGCAACATGCCACACGGGCAGCTGTGTGGTCGTCAGTCAGCATTCGTGGGACCCACCTGGATGACACTTTTCGCATTTTAGGTCGTCATGCAGGATTGTGTGCACAGAACCCACAGGTAATGACCTTAGCAGTTTTGCGCCATAAAACCATAACAAAAAAAAAAGAACCCACAGAAATGCCAACTCGGGAGGCGATCTGTGCGACAGTCATTCGGCGATCCCCCAAAACAATTCTATCCACTTTCTGGATCATGTCGTCAGATCAGCTTGTGCGAGCCCGAGGTTGTTTCGGTTTGTTGTCACTCGATGTTCTGCCTTCATTAAACTGTCGCACCCACGAACGCACTTTCGACACATCCATAACTCCATCACCACACGTCTCCTTCAACTGTCGATGAATTTCGATTGGTTTCACACCACGCAAATTCAGAAAACGAATGATTGCACGCTGTTCAAGTAAGGAAAACGTCGCCATTTTAAGTATTTAAAACAGTTCTCATTCTCGCCGCTGGCGGTAAAATTCCATCTGCCGTACGGTGCTGCCATCTCTGGGACGTATTGACAATGAACGCGGCCTCATTTTAAAACAATGAGCATGTTTCTATCTCTTTCCAGTCCGGAGAAAAAAAATCGGAGGCCTTAGAACTTGAATGCACCTCATACATTCCGCAAATCTGTCGATGAATTTCTGCAGCAGACAGGTTCAAAAAAAAAAAAAAAAACGTAAATGGTTCCATTGACTCTGAGCACTATGGGACTTAACATCTGAGGCCATCAGTCCCCTAGACTTAGAACTACTTAAACTTAACTATGGACATCACACACATCAATGCCCGAAGCGGGATTCAAACCAGCGACCGTTGCAGCAGCGCGGTTCCGGACTGAAACGCCTACAACCGCTCGGCCACAGCGGCCGGCGCAGACAGGTTCCTTGCTGACAAAAACCGTATCACTGAGCGAACCTCACACGCGGCGAGCGAGTTGAAGGTCTTAAACAATTTGAAAGCACAGAACAGAACCGTACAGGTTAGCTACAGAGATGAAACTGAACACAGTTGTTCCCGAGGCACGCCGGTACACGTCGCAAGCGCTCGTTGCGGTATGTGCGCGAACTACTAGTGTCTACAACAAAAGGGACCTAACTTTAGAAACACGCCTCGTACATACGTAACGCCTCCCATTTGTAGCATCGTTCTCGGCTGAGGAAAAAAAATGCGGTGCATTGCTTTCTGGGCAACCCTCGCACAATGCGCAGGGATTGCCTCATTGCTGTGACCATTATCGTGAAATAACTCGCTACGTCCACTACCAACGAAAAGTATCCGTGCAAATAGGGTAGGCTTCAGATGCCAGACTGTGGTCATGTGTATGTGAGTTGCGTTTGCATGTGTGTGTGTGTGTGTGTGTGTGTGTGTGTGTGTGTGTGTGTGTGTGTTGTCTATTTTTGGCATATGCCTTGTTGGCCGAAAGCTTATTGTCTGACAGCCTCTTAGTTGCACCTATCTGCCATTCAGCGTCTCCGCTATATGATGAGTAGCAACTATCCTTTACATCATATTGTTACATTCCATCCTAGGTTTTCCATTGTTTAAAATGAATTAAAGTTTCAATATATCACTCTGTTGCCACCGACAGGTATTACCCCACGGTAATACAGCATTAAATACAGCATTAAACAGCGCAGATGCCTCGCGTCCCAGACAACCGTTACTCGATTACTTTCTATCTAGTAGTTAAATGCATCATTATGAGATTGTGCTGCTAGCTCGTAATGTGAGTCTATTTCTTTCAAGGCAGCTGATTATTTTGTATTACTGCTGCTCACTTGGACGTTGTTGTTGTGGTCTTCAGTCCAGAGACTGGTTTGATGCAGCTCTCCATGCTACTCCATCCTGTGCAAGGTGCTCCATCTCCCAGTACCTACTGCAGCCTACATCCTTCTGAATCTGCTTAGTGTATTAATGTCTTTACGGTTTTTACCCTCCACGCTGCCCTCCAATGCTAAATCCGTGAACCCTTGATGCCTCAGAATATGTCCTACCAACCGATCCCTTCTTCTAGTCAAGGTGTGCCACAAATTTCTCTTCTCCCTAATTCTATTCAATATCTCCTCATTAGTTATGTGATCAACCCATCTAATCTTCAGCATTCTTCTGTAGCACCACATTTCTAAACCTTCTATTCTCTTCTTGTGCAAACTATTTATCGTCCACGTTTCACTTCCATACATGGCTACACTCCATACAAATATTTTCAAAAACGACTTCCTGACACTTAAATCTATACTCTTTGTTAACGATTTTCTCTTCATCAGAAACGCTTTTCTTGCCATTGCCAGTCTATATTTTACATCCTCTTTACTTCGACCATCATCAGTTATTTTGCTCCCCAAATAGCAAAACTCATTTACTACTTTAAGCGTCTCATTTCCTAATCTAATACCCTCAGCATCACCCGATTTAATTCGACTTCATTCCATTATCCTCATTTTTCATTTGTTGATGTTCACAGCCTCCCTTCAAGACACTGTCCATTCCGTTCAGCTGCTCTTCCAGGACCTTTGCTGTCTCTGACACAATTACAATGTCATCGGCGAACCTCAAAGTTTTTATTTCTTCGCCATGGATTTTAATTCCTACTCCGAATTTTTCTTTTCTTTCCTTTACTGCTTGCTTAATATACAGATTGAATAACATCGGGGATAGGCTACAACCCTGTCTCATTCCCTACCCAACCATTGCTTCCCTTTCATGCCCGTCGACTCTTATAACTGTCATCTGGTTTCTGTACTAACAGTAAATAGCCTTTCGCTCCCTGTTTTTTACCCCTGCCACTTTCAGAATTTGAAAGAGAGTATTCCAGTCAACATTGGACGTATGACAACGTAATTTATCATTCTATTAGCTGAAGCAGTAATGAAGGAATAGGTATAGGTTCGCAGTTGTGAAACAACAACAGAATGGTCCAAAACAATTTTATTTCCGTTTGGCGCACTCTGTACATAGACAGGCACGCTCGAAGGTTAAATGAAAATTCTTTTCACAGAATATTTTCTTATAGTATTGACTGGTTGCATTCTAAATTTAAGTACTCTAACGTCAGTTGTTTGCGGGGAAAAATATAAAGTTTCCAAATTGTAAGTTATGGAAACCCGAATCAAAGATTGCACAAGGTCTGTAAGGCCTTACCTTCTGTGGGTGAACTAGTGCGAATCAAACTTACCATACTCCTCATCATCCCCAAGAAATCTATGCTTTGCTTGTCTTCTTTGGTTGATCTGATTTTCAAACTGAGTAGCAATAATGTAAGTGGCATCAATTCTCCTGTTACCGATTTCTTTTAATATCGACAGTACGTAAGATCCTGGATCAAATCCTAGCCTCTGTAGAATCATTAGTCAGCCAAGATAGTTAAAGTGTAGTAATTAACGCCTTACTGGACGAGAAATGTTGCACACAGTAATAATAGATCTATTCACAACTTTCGTAAACTTCATTCGTTCGCAACTATACTACTGGCCATTAAAATTGCTATACCAAGAAGAAAAGCAGATGATAAACGGGTATTCATTGGATAAATATATTATACTAGAACTGGCATGTGATTACATTTTCATGCAATTTGGGTGCATAGATCCTGAGAAATCAGTACCCAGGACAACCAACTCTGGCCGTAATAACGGCCTTGATATGCCTGGGCATTGAGTCAGAGCTTGGATGGCGTGTACAGGTAGAGCTGCTCATGCAGCTTCAACACGATACCACAGTTCATCAAGTGTAATGTGACTCGCGTATTGTGACGAGCCAGTAGCTGGGCCACCATTGACCAGACGTTTTCAGTTGGTGAGAGATCTGGAGAAAGTGCTGGTCAGGACAGCAGTCGAATATTTTCTGTATCCAGAAAGGCCCGTACAGGACCTGCAACATGCGGTCGTGCATTATCCTGCTGAAATGTAGGGTTTCGCAGGGATCGAATGAAGGGTAGAGCCACGGGTCGTAACACATCTGAAATATAACGCCCATTGTTCAAACTGCCGTCGATGCGTACAAGAGGTGACCGAGACGTGTAACCAATGGCACCCCATACTATCACGCCGGGTGATACACCAGTATGGCGATGACGAATACACGCTTCCAATGTGCGTTCACCGCGATGTCGCCAAACACGGATACGACCATATGATGCTGTAAACAGAACCTGGATTCATCCAAAAAACTGACGTTTTTCCAATCGTGCACCCAGGTTCGTCGTCGAGTACACCATCGCAGGCGCTCCTGTCTGTGATGCAGCGCCAAGGGTAACCGCAGCCGTGGTCTCCGAGCTGATAGTACATGCTGCTGCAAACATCGTCGAACTGTTCCTGCAGATGGTTGTTGTCTTGTAAACGTCCCCATCTGCTGACTCAGGCATCGAGACGTGGCTGCACGATCCGTTACAGCCATGCGGATAAGATGCCTGTCATCTCGACTGCTAGTGATACGAGGCCGTTGGGATCCAGCACGGCGTTCCGTATTACCCTCCTGAAGCCCCCGATTCAATATTGTGCTAACACTCATTGGATCTCAGCCAATGCGAGCAGCAATGTCGCGATACGATAAACCGCAATCGCGATAGGCTACAATCCGACCTTTATCAAAGTCGGAAACGTGATGGTACGCATTTCTCCTCCTTACACGAGGCATCACAACAACGTTTCACCAGGCAACGCTGGTCAACTGCTGTTTGTGTATGGGAAATCGGTTGGAAACTTTCCTCATGTCATCACGTTGTAGGTGTCGCCTCCGGCGCCAACTTTTTGGGAATGCTCTGAAAAGCTAATCATTTGCATATCACAGCATCTTTTTCCAGTCGGTTAAATTTCACGTCAGTAGTACGTCATCTTCGTGGTGCAGCCATTTTAGTGGCGAGTGCAACTACTAGTAAACAAACACCGTAAACCAAAGAATAAAAAATCACTGTGGCGCTGTACCACAGCCTTCTTGATACACTACACTAACGTTCCCTGCATGGTGCTCGCATAAAACTAGAAGAAAACGCCACAGAATTCGACAGTACCTGGAAGTAGGGAACAAGTGAGGGGCGAGGTCCCATGCAAGCTTTTGTCAATCATTATTTTTGTCACACTAGAGTTGGAACCTAATAGTCATGAATTGGAATTTCAGTACCGTGGAGAAAATGAAGAGCCCGTTGCAGCGGGACGTTATGCGGAATCAGCGGGAACGAGCGAAAACGTGTACCGCGCTGGATTCGAACCCTGGATCTCCTTCTTACTAGGCTAGTGCGTTAACTGGCGCGCCATCCGAGACACGACGTTGTCGCAACTGTGCGGGCTGTCACAGCTGTTCCACATTCCCACCAAAGGCCACCTAGCTGCAGTCCCTCTTCATTTTGGTCACTTTCACATACGACCCCCCTCCCCCCAACCTTATTTGGAACAACCAGTTTTTAGAGTCAGAGTTCGTTGTAACGTTACGAGGGTGAGTCAAATGAAAACCTTGAATTTGTAATAACAAATCGAAATTTCGCGCCGTTATCCTGTAAGTTGGTAAGAATGCTACAAACAGCGTGCAGAATGACGTGTAGGTGGCAGCATAGTGCAGATGCACACATACCGTCGCAGTATCAGTATAAAGATGGCCGCCCCACTTGCGGCTTGCACCAGGGAAGAACAGCGCTCTGTTATTCGGTTTTTGCGTAGTGAAGGTGTGAAACCTTCATCGACGAATGATGCATGTTTGTCACAGCAGCAAGTCTACGAATGGAGAAGGAAGTTTGTAAATGGTGTGATTTCAGTGGAAAATGCTCCTCGTCCAGGTCAGGCACAACGAGTTGTGACTCCACAGAACATTGCAGCAGTTGAAGCCATAGTGAAGGAAAACCGCCGAGTGACACTGAATGACATTGCAGCATGTTTACAGGTTAGTCATGGGTCAGCACACCACACTGTGCATGATGTGCTCCAATTTCACAAACTGTCTTCAAGACAGGTGCCACGGCAGCTGACTCCTGAAATGAGAGAACGACGTGTTGATGTTTGTGAAGAACTACTTCGGCGGTCTGAACGAGAAGGTGATGGCTTCCTTGCAAGAATCGTTACTTGGGACGAAACCTGGGTTCACTTCCACCAACTGGAAACGAAGAGAGCGAGCAAGGAACGGCGCCATTCCTCATCAACAAGACCAAAGAAGTTTCGAACAGAAACATCAGCAGGGAAGATTATGCTGACTCTCTTTTGGGACGATAAAGGCGTCATTTTGGAGCATTACATGCCTAGAGGGACCACTGTCACCAGTGCATCATACACATATCTCCTAAAAAATAGTCTGCTGCCTGCAATCAAATCAAATCAAAGCGACGTGGATTGCTGTCAGCAGGTGTCCTTTTGCAACATGACAATGCGAGGCCCCACACTGCCCGTACAACAGTCGCAACAATCACAGACCTGCATTTTGAGTGTCTTCCTCATCCACCAAACTCACCAGACCTTGCCCCAAGTGATTTCCATGTGTTTGGACCACTCTGAGACGCAATGGGAGGAAGAAGTTCCATTTTGATGGAGAGGTACTCCACGCGGTGCGTGAGTGGTTGTGCAGACTACCAAAATAATTTTTTTCTAAAGGAATTTATGCACTTTGTAAGCGCTGAAGGACTTGAATTCAGCGTGAGGGAGATTCTGTTGAAAAGTGATACAGCTTTGTACCACTTCTGCACAATAAATAATATTTTAAAAAATATTTAAGGTTTTGATTTGACTCACCCTCTTATAATTGCTGAAACTTTATTGGGACTAACACCTAATGAGACGAAAAGTAATGGATCCTGCCCAAGGAGTGAATGGCATAAACAAAAGAGTGGTCCGTATGTCGTTCCTTTGGGAACTACACTGGTCGGATGGCGCCGGCCGCCTCTTTATCCAGTCGCTTCAAGGGTTTTATTAACTCGCCTCTTCAGCCACGGACGAAGTGTTGACAGCGCGCTATTAAGGGGCGAGTTAGTGTCGCCAAAGTTCTCCACTTGGGACGGCGCGAAATATGCGGTGGCGACGCGGCAGTTGCGGTACAAAATATTTGCTTTCCCTGCTCGCGGGCGGAGGGAAGACGCTGCACGAGTAAACGATGATCCCAACTCGGCCATTTTTTTCCTCCTCCCCATCCTGCATATGAATACATTGAAATTCTCTGGCAGAGAAAGGAGCCCGAGGCCAGAAAGATGCCGTGTGCAGGCGGGTAGCGGCGGGGAGGGTTGTGGGGGGGGGGGCGGAGGAGGGGGGGAGGAAGCGCGGAGGCGGATGTCACCGAAAGGGGGTGAGGTCTGCGAGGAGCAGAAGGATGGCACCGGCGCACAGTGGCAGAGATATGAAGAGGAATGTTATTTGTGCGCGCCCCGTCCGCGAGATGGAGATGGATACGTCCCGCATGCACGGCGCCGCTATCAGATGATGATGATGATGATGATGCTCCCGTGTTTATATTCCGCCGGCGGGGCCGCTGTGTGCGTAGCGCGCCGCGGTCGACGTCTGAAATTGTGCGTACGGGCTCGCTCGGCTGCAATCTCCGCGTCACAGATATTACGTCTCTTATTTACTTTGGCGCCACTGATGCCTCCCGAGTCGGGGGTTCCCCTCACTGTGGAGACGCGCGGGCGAGTCACGGTCGGGGGTTCCCCTCACTCGGCCAGGACGCATCGTGAGTCGCGAGCCCGCGGGTGGTTTGCATGTTCGCCGACCGAGTACTGCGCGAGGCTACTTACTTTTTTTGTTTTATGGATTGTTTAAAGGAATGAAATAAAAAGTATTATATATTATATAAGAAAAGGGCCCTTCTTCGAGGGGAGTGTGTGATCCACATCTAGTTCCCTAACTTTTGTTAGGGCCACCTCAAGGGACTTTCCCTGGTAACAAGGGAACCTCCCCATCGCACCCCCCTCAGATTTAGTTATAACAGTGGATAGGCCTTGAAAAACTGAACACAGATCAATTGAGAAAACAGGAAGAAGTTGTGTGTAACTATGAAAAAATAAGCAAAATATACAAACTGAGTAGTCCATGGGCAAGATAGGCAACATCGAGGAGAATGTGAGCTCAGGAGCGCCGTGGTCCCGTGGTTTGCGAGAGCAGCTGCGGAACGAGAGGTCCTTGGTTCAAGTCTTCCCTCGCGTGAAAAGTTTACGTTCTTTATTTTCGCAAACTTATGATCTGTCTGTTCGTTCATTGACGTGTCTGTTCACTGTAATAAGTTTAGTGTCTGCGTTTTGCGACCTCATGGCAAAACCGTGCGATTAGTAGACGAAAGGACGTGCCTCTCCAATGGGAATCGAAAACATTTGATCGCAAGGTCATAGGTCAACCGATTCCTCCACAGGAAAACACTTCTGATATATTCTATACGACACTGGTGACGGCATGTGCGTCACATGACAGGAAAATGTTGTCGACCCACCTAACTTGTACACTTGGCGAATGGGTAAAAAGATTCTTATACCTTGCCCGATTTAGATTTTCTTGTGGATGTGATAATCACTCCCAAAAAAGTGATGAAAACATAAGAGTTTGTCACATAAACTGAAAATAAAAAATTAAACATTTCACTCGAGGGAAGACTTGAACCATGCACCTCACGTTCCAGCAGCTGCTCACGCTACCCACGGGACCACGGCGCTCCTGAGCGCACATTCTCCTTGATGTTGCCTATCTTGCCCATGGACTACTCAGTTTGTATATTTTGCTTATTTTTTCATAGTTCCACACAACTTCTTCCTGTTTTCTCGATTGATATGTGTTCAGTTTTTCAAGGCCTATCCATTGTGCCAAGTTTCAACTAAATCTGAGGGGGGTGCTATGGGGAGGTTCCCTTGTAAGTAAAGGTACAACTGGCTTCTGATAAGAACACGACATTTTTATTACTAGTCTATTGGAGGTGATATATTTCTGCCTTTCCCTTCCTTCGATCCTACTTAACTAACCAGATGTTGAAGTAGCCAACATTTTGCTGGATAACATTTACGAGGGACATCGCCTCTTGCTTGACATAAGCATACAGGAACATATTTCAATCGATAAAGTTCCCACTTTTGCAGTTGTTCCACGTTGGATGCCGGCCGGGGTGGCCCAGCTGTTCTAGGCGCTACAGTCTGGAACCGCGCGACCGCTACGGTCGCAGGTTCGAATCTTGCCTCGGGCGTGGATGTGTGTGATGTCCTTAGGTTAGTTAGGTTTAAATAGTTCTAAGTTCTAGGGTATTGATGACCTCAGATGTTAAGTCCCATTGTGCTCAGAGCCATGTGAACCACATTGGATGGGGGCTGTAGCCATCTCTTTTTCATTTTACTTACTGCTTCATTGTTTTTTTAGTCAAGGATCATTTTCTGATTCCTAATAACTTTCCTTCGCCTTTATAGACTGTACATTCGTCTTTGACGATGGTTTTCCCAATTGACTAAGGCTGAGAACCTTGACTAGCCACGCTAACTTTTATTATGCGGCCTTCTGTAATAGCTTCCTATACCAAATGACATACCATGTTAAATGCCCATCTTTTGGTATGAAATATCAAGTATTATATATTATATAAGAAAAGGGCCCTTCTTAGTGGGGAGTGTGTGATGCCTAATACTTTCTTCCTTGTATAATTGCATTCACTCAGTAGTTTCAGATACCTGAGACGACTTCATTTCCCCAGTATGAAAGTATTAATATGTAAAAAATTTCTGTACAGATGTATATATACCAAAAGTTGAAACTTTTAAAGCTGCAAACCCGATTGTGTGAGTAATCGACTTCAGTAAATACAGCGAGTCCGGACTATTGAACTTTTCATTATACCTTAATGTAAACATTTGTTATTTTGTAAGAATTGCTCAGTCAATTATGTACCTATGGAGGGGACTACGGCCGGCCGTTGTGGCCGAGCGGTTCTAGGCACTTCAGTCTGGAACCGCGCTGCTGCTACGGTCGAGGGTTCGAATCCTGTCTCGGGCATGGATGTGTGTGATGTCCTTAGGTTAGTTAGGTTTAAGTAGTTCTAAGTTCTAGGGGACTGATGACCTCAGATGTTAAGTCCCATAGTGCTCAGATCCATTTGAACCATTTGAGGGGTCTACTGTTTAACGTGGAGTACGTACTACTGCATAACTCGGCATTTTTGACAGTAAGAAACATTGTCAGATATGAGAGGAGTGAGGACATAACATTACTAGGACTGGCCATGGATCCAGTCCCACATTTGTGGACCCCAACTCGGGCGCTTTACCACTGAGTCACACTCCTGATTCCTGATCGTTTCCACTCTCAGACGTTTTACAGACGATACATTTATGTACGATGAAATGTCAGAAAAATGGACAAATGTTGAGTTGTGCGGAAAAGTAAATAGTGACAGTGCTCAAATGGTTCAAGTGGCTCTGAGCACTATGAGACTTAACATCTGAGGTCATCAGTCCCCTATAACTTAGAACTACTTAAACCTAACTAACTTCTTCTTTTGTGGTTAATAAGGATGATGTCACTCCATGGACTGCCTTTTTGTTTTCGGCGCAAATTGGTGCACCCAGCTTTCGTCCCCCATAACGATCCGTGGCAGAAAAGCCACTCCTTCGGTCTCAAAACGAATCATTCAGATAAAATGGCCTTTCTCTGAATCTTGTTGTCCGCTGTGAACAATCGTGGAACGCACGATTCAGCAGTGGCTGTGACAGGACGTCCCTACCGAGCGAGGTGGCGCAGTGGTTAGCACACTGGACTCGCATTCGGAAGGACGACGGTTCAATCCCGTGTCCGGCCATCCTGATTTAGGTTTTCCGTGATTTCCCTAAATCACTCCAGGCAAATGCCGGAATGGTTCCTTTGAAAGGACACGGCCGACTTCCTTCCCCATTCTTCTCTAATCCTATGAGACCGATAACCCCGCTGTTTGGTCTCTTCCCCCAAACAACCAACCAACCAACCAGGACGTCCCGAGCGTGGTTGAACATGGAGCTCTGTTTCTGCATTTCCCGAGGCTGTAACTTTCTTTACCCATCAGCCAACCGTACTCCTATCAAGTGCAGCATCCCCGTACACTGTAGAAAATCGTTTACGGATGTTCACCACGGTTTCTCTTGCTGCACACAAGAATTCAACAACAGCACACTGCTTGTAACGTGAGTCGTATGTAGACACCATTTTGACGCTGTACTAGGGCGGTGAGAGGAGAAAGTACAAACTGGATCAGACTAGGAAAAGGAGCAAGACAAGGATGCTGTCTATCACCTACTCTTTTCAACCTCTACTTGGAAAATATGATTGACCAATGCTCATTAGACGACAAAGGCAAATTGGAGGAAGAAGAGTAGGGTGTTTGAGGTTTGCTGATGACATGGTCCTTCTAGCCACAGGGGAAAAAGAATTACAGGATTTGGTGGACACCATTGAAACCAACGGAGAAAAATATGGAATGAAAACTAACACAAATAAAACAAAAGTACTGGCACTAGGAGGAAATAAGGAAATAAAATCATGCTGAATGGAGAAATACTAGAACAGGTGCAAAATTTTAAGTATCTTGGAAGCAGGATAGACACCGACTGGAAGTGCACCACAGAAATTAAAACAAGGATGGCAAAGGCAAAAGGAGCGTTTTATAAGAAAAGGAGAATTTCCTGCAGCGGTCTGGACAGAGAACTCAGGGACAGACTCATAAAATGTCTCGTGTGGAGTGTTGTTCTGTATGGCGCTGAAACATGGACTATGAGGAAGAAAGACAGAGAAAAGCTGGAGGCTTTTGAGATCTGGACATGGCGGAGGATGGAAAGAATAAGTTGGATGGGCAGAGTAAAAAATGAGGTGGTATTGAGAAGAGTGGGAGAGAAAAGACAGTTACTAGATGTAATAAAGGGAAGAAAAAGAAATTGGATTGGGCATATATTAAGAAAGAATGACGGACTGATAAAAACAGTTTTAGAAGGTTATGTAGAAGGGAAAAGGAAGCGAGGAAGGAAGAGATTCCGATACTGGATGACATGATGGACGGTACAACATACAGCAGCCTTAAGAAGGAAGCAATGGATCGCAGAAAATGGAGAGGCAAAGGACCTGCTAATATAGCAGATAATTGATGATATTGAATACGGCTATGCTATCGGCCAGAAGGGTTCGAAACTTCACCGGCGCACAGAACATCAAATGTGAAGCACAACAATGACGTCTGTATATGTATATTAATGGATTTTTAAAAAAACTGGGCGGCATTATTTATTGAATAACCATCGTAGTTCCCGTGTCGGGTAGTTTCCGTACTTCTACAACTACATTTATACACCGCAAGCCACCCAACGGTGTGTGGCGGAGGGCACTTCACGTGCCACTGTCATTACCTCCCTTTCCTGTTCCAGTCGCGTATGGTTCGCGGGAAGAACGACTGCCGGAAAGCCTCCGTGCGCGCTCGAATCTCTGTAACTTTACATTCGTGATCTCCTCGGGAGGTATAATTAGGGGGAAGCAATATATTCGATACCTCATCCAGAAACTCACCCTCTCGAAACTTGGACAGCAAGCTACACCGCGATGCAGAGCGCCTGTCTTGCAGAGTCTGCCTCTCGAGTTTGCTAAACATCTCCGTGACGCTATCACGCCTACCAAATAACCTTGTGATCAAATGCACCGCTCTTCTTTGGATCTTCTCTATCTCCTCCGTCAACCCGACCTGGTACGGATCCCACATTGATGAGTAATACTCAAGTATAGGTCGAACGAGTGTTTTGTAAGCCACCCCCTTTGTTGATGGACTACATTTTCTAAGGACTCTCCCAATGAATCTCAACCTGGTACCCGCCTTACCAACAATTAATTTTATATGATATTCCACATTAAATCGTTCCGCACGCATACTCCCACATATTTTACTGAAGTAACTGCTACCAGTGTTTGGTCCGCTATCATATAATCATGCAATAAAGGATCCTTCTTTATATGTATTCGCAATACATTACATTTGTGTATGTTAAGTGTCAGTTGCCACTCCCTGCACCAAGTGCCTATCCGCTGCAGATCTTCCTGCATTTCGCTGCCATTTTCTAATGCTGCAACTTCTCTGTATATTACAGCATCATCCGCGAAAAGCCACATGGAACTTCCGACACCAGCTACTAGGTCATTTATATATATTGTGAAAAGCAATGGTCCCGTAACACTCCCCTGTGGCACGCCAGAGGTTACTTTAACGTCTGTAGACGTCTCTCCATTGCGAACAAAATGCTGTGTTCTGTTTGCTAAAAACTCTTCAATCCAGCCACACAGCTGGTCTGATATTCCGTAGGCTCTTACTTTGTTTATCAAGCAACAGTGCGGAACTGTATCGAACGCGTTCCGGAAGTCAAGGAAAATGGCATCTACCTGGGAGATGTATCTAATATTTTCTGGGTCTCATGAACAAATAAAGCGAGTTGGGTCTCACACGATCGTTGTTTCCGGAATCCATGTTGATTCTTACGGAGTAGGTTCTGGGTTTCCAGAAACGACATGATACGCGAGCAAAAAACGTGTTCTAAAATTCTACAACAGATCCATGTCAGAGATATAGGCATATAGTTTTGCGCATCTGCTCGACGACCCTTCTTGAAGACTGGGACTACCTGTACTCTTTTCCAATCATTTGGAACCTTCCGTTCCTCTAGAGACTTGCTGTACACGGCTGTTAGAAGGGGGGCAAGTTCTTTCGCGTCCGTATCTGACACCGCCAACATTGACCGCGACAAAGCCGTTGAGTCACGTTGATGGTACGTGTGCGGCTACCTATGCAGACTGCAGCAACCACCTGCTCTACAAGAATCGCGAGCGAGTCAACCGCCGGAGGAGGACGCCCCCGCGTCCCCACCAAACGACGAAAACAACCTGCGCGCGGCGCGTGAGAAGACGAACAACCGATAATTGAAGTTGTTTTTCCGGCGGCGCGGGGCGCTCCGGTCGGCTTTATACCTCCTCCCGTGGCGGCGTCTCCTTTTATAATTTACATTTTAATCCGACCTGCAGCGCTGGTGAGTCGGCGCTCACGCCACAGTGGGTGCATGCCGGCCGGCTCCGGCGCGACACAAAGGCGTCTGAGGAAGCCGACAGAAATAATAAGGGACCGCCACAATGGGCCGACTCTCGCGCTAGCCAGCGGCCGTTTTAATTTATTCTGTTTGCCAGCGTCCAGCGGCGGAACTTTTCACGGGAATACAGATGGGGTGGAGGGGCCGAGGGGGGCGGAGGGGCGGGAGTAGGAATGGCACCTCCCCCCTCCCCCCCTCCAAGAACTTACAATAAGACGGTACAGACGCAGTCACACGAATTCTGTCGGCGGGCTGTGTTGAAACAGTATAGCGGCGCCCGCTGTGGCGAGCTGGAGAAATGCTTCCTTTTCATTTTGTTTCATTTTTTTTTTTCGAGATCCATGCCGAGCGCCGGATAGAACCAAAACTCCGGCGTTTTGTGAGTCGCAGGCTGCCCGATTGTGACTTGTAGCCAGTCTTTAATCCGGTGTTTTCTTTCTCTAGAGCGGGGTCTTTGACAGTCGTGCTCTCTTTTTATTTGGCTCTTTGTAACACGGGCGTCTGCCTGCCGCTTTTGTGCCTAACGCAGTGACTCGTCGAGACACACACACACACACACACACACACACACACATTGCTACAAGTCAGGGCGCCCTCCAGCGGTTCGTCGCTAGCTTCAAAGCCTACGCGCTAGATAAGCGTATTACGACGCTAATAAATTTCATTTAAATTGTCTTGAGGCAACAACGAGTCTATCGTCGCTCCGTCCATCTGGTTTGCCTCTCAGTTCTCCATGTAGCATTTCATTAGTCACTGCATACAGGTTCCTTCAAAGTCATAGATTAAAAAAAATAATTAGATGAAGAATATTTTATCCTATGGTATTGTTTATAAAATGAAGTGGAGCTTTTATTTCGCCTTTCTCTCGCACATGAGTGGTGCTCCGTCTTCAGGACACGAGTGGCCTACCGGGACCATCCGACCGCCGTGTCATCCTTAGAGGAGGATGCGGGTAGGAGGGGCGTGGAGTCAGCATACCGCTCTCCGGCTCGTTATGATGGCATTCTTCACCGAAGCCGCTACAATTCGGTCGAGTAGCTCCTCAATTGGTATCACGAGGCTGAGTGCACCCCGAAAAATGGCAACAGCGCATGGCGGCTGGATGGTCATCCATCCAAGTGCCGGCCACGCCCAACAGCGCTTAACTTTGGTGATATCACGGGAACCGGTGTATCCAATGCGGCGAGGTCGTTGCCGTAGATGACTGGTGATCAGCTAAAATCCCTACCCTTCTTCCATTTCTTCACGTGTCAGTCACAGTGCAAAAAGCAATTCCAGTACGTGCTGCAGAGTAGGCACATTGCTGTGCAGAAATTAAGGGCGAAAGTAACTTACGAAACACGTGTCAGAGCCAAGCAGCATACCTCGATAACAATTGGACCATAAATCGAAAGAACTACTACAAAATAATACAAAAGATAACTGAAAGCTGGTCGTTGTGGCCGGGCGGTTCTAGGCGCTTCAGTCTGGAACCGCGCGACCGCTATGGCCGCAGGTTCGAATCCTGTCTCGGACGTGGATGTGTGTGATGTCCTTAGGTTAGTTAGGTTTAAGTAGTCGACAAGACTCAGCGGAGCAGCGCCTCTGAGGAAGTCCAGCGCAGTCCTGGTCGAAACGTAAGGAGCAGAAAAGTTCTTGGACCACGACCTCACATCCCGCAAAGTATATCAACAGCCATGTCACCCAGTCGTGAAAGCCTTCATTCTACAATAAGTAGTCCTAAGTTCTAGGAAGAGCAGTTGAATGGAATGGACAGTGTCTTAAATCGAGGATATACGATGAACAAAAGCAAAACGAGGATAATCGAATGTAGTCGAATTAAGTCGGGTGATGCTGTGGGAATCAGATTAGGAAATGAGACAGTTAAAGTAGTAAAGGAGTTTTGCTATGTGGGGAGCAAAACAACTCATGATGCTCGAAGTAGAGAAGATATAAAATGTAGACTGGCAATGGCAAGGAAAGCGTTTCTGAAGAAGAGAAATTTGTTAACATCGAGTATAGATTTAAGTTGTCAGGAAGTCGTCTCTGAAAGTGTTTGTATGGAGTGTAGCCATATATGGAAGTGAAACATGGACGATAAATAGTATGGACAAGAAGCAAATAGAAGCGTTCAAAATGTGGTGCTACAGAAGAATGCTGAAGATTAGATGGGTAGATCACATAACTAATGAGGTATTGAATAGAATTGGGGAGAAGAGGATTTTTATGGCACTACTTGACGAGAAGGGACCGGTTGGTAGGGCATGTTCTGAGGCATCAACGGATCGCAAATTTAGCATTGGAGGGCAGCGTGGAGGGTAAAAATAGTAGAGGGAGACCAAGAGACGAATACACTAAACAGATACAGAAGGATGTAGGTTGCAGTAGGTACTATTTTTATTAGTACTCCTTGGATACCATTTCGACGTTTCAGAATATGGTACAGCATTAATAACGAGTTTGAACAGCTGACCTTATTTATTGCCTTGCAAATACATTGTTGTAAAAATTTAATACCAATCAACTAACAGCTCATTAATTATTGCGAGTTATGAAACCGACTGCGAGAAATGTCACTGCTCAGATTGTTCGCGTGTAAATCCACGAGTCTATACGCTTCGAATGCGAAAACAATGTTTCGACTTCTGAAATAAACAGCTACAACAATGGACATTTTTATGCAACAGCCGATTGTTGGCATTCTTTTGTCAGCATTGCAGTTTATTTCCTCAGTGAAGTTAGACGTTTCTCTTTGTGCTCCGCAAAATTACTTTTTCGATGGAAGAATTAATTGAAATTGTGGAAGCATGTATGAAAACAGGTTCGATTAAGGGAAGTCGCGAAATTTTGTGGGTCAAGTATCCGGATAGAGCAAAGAGAGCAATACAACAAAGTCTGTCTAAAAATTGGCGCACCTACAGATCCGTGCAAAATGTAAAACAACAAAGAATTCCTCCAGTTCGCACACCAGAAAAAAAAAGGTTCAAATGGCTCTAAGCACTACGGGACTTAACTTCTGAGGTCATCAGTCCCCTACAACTTGGAACTACTTAAACCTAACTAACCTAAGGACATCATAAACATCCATACCCGAGGCAGGACTCGAACCTGCGACCGTAGCGGTCGCGCGGTTCCAGCTGTAGTGCCTAGAACCGCTCGGCCTGCTACTGCACGTGCCTTCGAATAACGTCAACTATGGTTTGTTAGACCCTTTCCATTACATCATGAGTGATGACGCATGGTTTCATCTTTATGGGCATGTGAATTCACAGAACATGAGGTACTGGTTAACGGAGAATACTTAACATTGTGCATAAGCAACCGATTGGTGCGGTGTAATAGGGACCAGCGTCATTGTACCCATATTTATTGATACTGCCCTCTACACGGTTGCATGTATGGAAATCTTCGATACATTTTGTGCTCAGCTAACTGAATATGAAAGGCAATAGTGATTCTTCCAGCAAGATGGGACAACATGCCATATGTCAAAGGTTTTCCCGGAACCAGTCATTGATGTCTTCACTGAGGAACGAACTGTCGGCAATATGGCGACCACGTTCGCCAGAATCTAACAACATGTGATTTTTGTCCTGTGGGAACACTTGAAGAGCAAGGTCTGTGAAACAAATCCACACACAATACCAGAACTGTAAGTCAACATCTACCACAAAGTTGCCGTCATCGATATCGGAACTTTACGCCGGGCGTATCTGAATATACACTCCTGGAAATGGAAAAAAGAACACATTGACACCGGTGTGTCAGACCCACCATACTTGCTCCGGACACTGCGAGAGGGCTGTACAAGCAATGATCACACGCACGGCACAGCGGACACACCAGGAACCGCGGTGTTGGCCGTCGAATGGCGCTAGCTGCGCAGTATTTGTGCACCGCCGCCGTCAGTGTCAGCCAGTTTGCCGTGGCATACGGAGCTCCATCGCAGTCTTTAACACTGGTAGCATGCCGCGACAGCGTGGACGTGAACCGTATGTGCAGTTGACGGACTTTGAGCGAGGGCGTATAGTGGGCATGCGGGAGGCCGGGTGGACGTACCGCCGAATTGCTCAACACGTGGGGCGTGAGGTCTCCACAGTACATCGATGTTGTCGCCAGTGGTCGGCGGAAGGTGCACGTGCCCGTCGACCTGGGACCGGACCGCAGCGACGCACGGATGCACGCCAAGACCGTAGGATCCTACGCAGTGCCGTAGGGGACCGCACCGCCACTTCCCAGCAAATTAGGGACACTGTTGCTCCTGGGGTATCGGCGAGGACCATTCGCAACCGTCTCCATGAAGCTGGGCTACGGTCCCGCACACCGTTAGGCCGTCTTCCGCTCACGCCCCAACATCGTGCAGCCCGCCTCCAGTGGTGTCGCGACAGGCGTGAATGGAGGGACGAATGGAGACGTGTCGTCTTCAGCGATGAGAGTCGCTTCTGCCTTGGTGCCAATGATGGTCGTATGCGTGTTTGGCGCCGTGCAGGTGAGCGCCACAATCAGGACTGCATACGACCGAGGCACACAGGGCCAACACCCGGCATCATGGTGTGGGGAGCGATCTCCTACACTGGCCGTACACCACTGGTGATCGTCGAGGGGACACTGAATAGTGCACGGTACATCCAAACCGTCATCGAACCCATCGTTCTACCATTCCTAGACCAGCAAGGGAACTTGCTGTTCCAACAGGACAATGCACGTCCGCATGTATCCCGTGCCACCCAACGTGCTCTAGAAGGTGTAAGTCAACTACCCTGGCCAGTAAGATCTCCGGATCTGTCCCCCATTGAGCATGTTTGGGACTGGATGAAGCGTCGTCTCACGCGGTCTGCACGTCCAGCACGAACGCTGGTCCAACTGAGGCGCCAGGTGGAAATGGCATGGCAAGCCGTTCCACAGGACTACATCCAGCATCTCTACGATCGTCTCCATGGGAGAATAGCAGCCTGCATTGCTGCGAAAGGTGGATATACACTGTACTAGTGCCGACATTGTGCATGCTATGTTGCCTTTGTCTATGTGCCTGTGGTTCTGTCAGTGTGATCATGTGATGTATCTGACCCCAGGAATGTGTCAATAAAGTTTCCCCTTCCTGGGACAATGAATTCACGGTGTTCTTATTTCAATTTCCAGGAGTGTACTTAGGCGTGCACGGGTGTGTATTGACGTTGCAAGGGATCACTTTCAACATGTTATACAAATCCATTTTTCACTGTATTTTTCATTGTGAATAAATGGTACGTTTCTGCATTTTCACAGAATTTTCTTTATACTTAGACGGACTACTTTTATCTTTGCCGCCCTGTACAAAACATCTTAAATCGTCTGGGTGCTTCACAGATGAGCTAAGGTGTTACATATTTGCCGTTAAGCACATAAGCGGGAAAAATGTAGAGGAAGTTTGAAATTAAGTTACAAGTTTGTTAGAAGTCGTTAACTGTCAAATACTGAATGAGTACAGTATTTGATAATGAGTATAGTATCTGATACACTTAGCGATTTCCAACCAACTTGTGGCAGAATTTCAAACCACTTCTAAACTTTCACACTCTATTTTAAACAAACTCTAGCTTTTTAAGGCATATCACAGTTCATGACGTGATGCCCGCTGAACAATGCGTTGTACACTGATATAATGTTGCCGGTACGTATAACGGTCCGTAAGCATACTGTCTAAGCATACTGTCTGCAAAATGTGATGCGAATAGTAGTAATCCAGACAGATAATAAAAATGTTACACATCTCGTCCGAAAACAATGGATCGATTTCAACCAAACTCGGTACACATATCCCTTACTGTCAGGGAACAATCGATGTGGGGTTAGAACCAGCTATTTACCATAGTTCAAGGGATATCATGTCGTAAATACTGAGATGCGTGTAAAACACCACGTCATGCATGAAATTTCGATACATTTATTTTTTATTACTAAGACACTCCTGCAGTCGAATCAGCTTAAGGGCTTTAAGGGGAGACGGAAGGCAATTTTTATCCCTATTCTGCCAATGCTACCCTTTGAATAGGTACACTTTTCGAATGAACTATGAATGATAAAGCAATGAAATTTTACTGCATATGCCTCAATTTACAAGTAAAATGAACATAATACCTCTTATGGTTTTGAAGAAAGAAAAATTTGATTCTTTCACTAGTGAAATTTAACTTTTTTTGTGCATCAATTATTATAAAACAGTTTCTGATTGTTTGGTAGTTCTCAGCTTACTTGTAATAACTTCTTGCCATCTGTAGTACAAACTGACTATATTTCATGTTTCTAACCCCAATAGTTTATCAAATAATGGTACCTGAAAGTAAAAAAAAAATTAGTTTTGAGAAAAATCCATTAAAAGTTTAATATAGTATAGTTATTTATGAGAATTACTTACCACTAATATTTTCCTGCACCGTACTGCTGAATCATACTGATCTTCTTTTCTTCTCTTTGTCCCTCTTCTTTTCCGTCTGGCTTCTTTTGTGCATTTTAAATTAGCAATATCTGCTTTGCGGATTCTCTCTTTATCTATTTGCACTAAAGATTTTGCAGTATTTCCACTATACTTTATGTCCAATAATTCCAAAACATCCAGTTTTCTAATTACATCATCATAGAAGCATAAAATAGCATCACAAACAACAAATTTGAATCTTGTAAGCGGAACGAATGCAGTTTTCGGTAACTGGCTCCAAATGACAGAATTCACAGATTGATTTAAATTTTGGGTTTTCCCGTGAAGACATTTATTCAACAAGGTATCTTTACAAAGGTCTCTCAATATGGGTTTAATTTCATTCATTACTGATGCAGGTAGAGAATGACACTCCGCCAGTACTTGCACCAAGTGTCAGGACCATTTGGGCAAAGACTGTGCACTGGATTTTCATTTGCGGAAAGCTTATAGAAAAGGATAGCCCATACAGCTTTTTTCATTCCCTAAATTCCTTCTTATGTCCAAGCCATAATAATACTGTAATCTATCTATTTCAACATTTGTCAGGTGACCTTTACCACCTATCTTCTTACCATCTTCCAATACTATTTTTTACTTTTCTTTCAATAATCTTCTCAACCTGGACCCCATTCTCTTCTGGACATGCCCAATGCACTCTAATTTAGAAATTGTGACGTTAGGACCATAGGGTTGTTCTGCACATACCCGGTCATAAGCCCTGCTGTCATCGTCCACAGACCGCACAGAGCGTCAGAAAAACCATCATATCTCACGAAAAAATTGTCGTATTTATGGAAAACAAAAAGTCTTTCACGCAGGAAAGACCAGGCATTTCAAATATGCTAAAATATAAAAATCGAATTTTTGAACCCCACTTGCCTTCCGTCCCCCCTTAAACAGCTTTCACCTGCGAAGTGTAAACGGCTGTAAGTGAAAATAATAGCTGTGTGTAAAGCTATGAAGAGTCGTTGCCAGAGAGGCGTTTACAAAATCGCGTTGTAGTTATGCGAAGCAGTTGCGCTGAGCGTACAGAAATTGTCCGGGGTCATCGTACCCCGAGTTTACTGCTTAATTTCAAAGGTATTTCCACGAATACATGGAAATGAAAGTTTCTCGATATTACACTACAGAGTTCATTTTTTGTTTTAGTTTTTAACAGAAATTCGGCTGCTAGTTTTGCAATTTTCACATTCGGAAACTGTTTGAAACTGAAGTAAGTTTTCACAGTGAAATATTTCAACCAAAAAGATGACACTTACAGATCTGCTCTGGTAAAAAGCTATAGGTCTAATTCTTGTCTTTTAGATGGCTGAAATGTTCATTCGAAACAGCTACTCTCGTCAGGAATGACTGGCCTATCAGGAACTTACGACACAATCGAATGCCCTTGACATTCGGCAGAAAAGCGTGCTAAAAGGCAGATGGTTCGCCTTGCGTTGTTACGCCGCAATGTGGGAATGTAGTACGTCTCAAAATGCGCTGCCGTATCGGTCGCTCGGAGTACAAAAAAGAAAAAAAAAAGAAGTGCAGGCAGACCTAGTCCATTTACATCTACATCTACGCCTGTAATCTAAAAACCACTGTAAAGTGAATGGCAGAGGCTGCTCCTCATTGTTCCAGTTATTAGTGCAGATTCCCGCTCGATTCACGTACGGATCGAAGCAACAGTGATTGTTCCAAAGCGTGTGTGCGTTCTGTAATGACGCTGACTTTGTGTTTTCCATTCGTATAGGAGCCATACGTGCCGGATTGTATTCCTAGGTTCATCACTTAAACTTGCTTCTAGAAACTAAGTAGGATTTTGCGGGACAGTTAGATGGTGGTGGTGGTGGTTGTTAGTGTTTAACGTCCCGTCGACAACGAGGTCATTAGAGACGGAGCGCAAGCTCGGGTTGGGGAAGGATTGGCAAGGAAATCGGCGTGCCCTTTCAAAGGAACCATCCCGGCATTTGCCTGAAACGATTTAGGGAAATCACGGAAAACCTAAATCAGGATGGCCGGAGACGGAATTGAACCGTCGTCCTCCCGAATGCGAGTACAGTGTGCTAACCACGCGGGACAGTTAGAGTCATCCAGCATCTGCTAGTTCAGTTCTTTCGGTCGATGGTTTTCCTTTTCAGTCGTTTTTTTTTTTCAGTCGAATGAAACAAACGAATGACACAAGTCTCTGGAGGCCATGTCAGCTGTACGAATGTTTTCACTCCCTCGCCGGCATTGGGTGATTTTACTTAATGTGGGAAAACTGACTGAAGCAAGTCTCTGACAGTTTAAATGTTTTCGCTCAGTTTCCAGGTTTGAATGGTTTCACTTACACACTTTTTCATCCTTTCAGTTACACATAAGCCGTAACTAGCGTTGCCAACTTTTATACAGACAAATTCCGTATCTTGTGTCAAGGAGAAGTGAGAATAAATACATCTCTAAAAATGAAGTACGTATTTTGAAAATTTATATGCTTATTTACTTAAAACGAAAACTTTTCGCATTAAACGTGGATTTTTGGTTGGTTTTAAAACGCTAATAACTGGTGCTACAGTGTAAATTTGTATTTAAATAAAATGAACCATTAGTTTTTAATTTAAATTCATTCTAGCTCTTTCTCCCTCTTTCCATTGGCCTTTTTCACCCATTGCCGTTAATCCTCTAACTCACTTCAGGTAAATGTTGAGGTGACGCGAACAGAAAGCATGTGAAATACAGTTTTCTTCATTGCTTAGTGACTTAATCACTTGCTTTTTAAACGTATTCTGTCTCTTGTCGGAAGTTTCTTTTTCATGTTTTTGAGAAACATTTTTCATCATTCGTTAATTTTCTTTAATTAATATGGTTTCAGAACACGAATCATCTTTGTAGATACTGTATGTCGCATTGAATTTATCTTGGGGATCATTTTTCATCCAGCATATGATTATTTCCATTCCCACGCCACTGTGCATTTCGACATGCTGATCGAGACACAAGATTTTTCTATTAAGAAAACAGCTATCACGAACATGGGAGAGAAACTGAACTGAAAACTACCTAATAGCACTCGTTGGAAGCAAATACAGGAACGGAAATAACACTGACGACAGGCGATAACAGACTGCAGTCAACAACAACGATTTGACAACGCCAAAAGAATCGCATGTTTTTACTCAGAACTGAATCTACCGCACTGTGTCGAGTGTTGTCACGCGGTTGTTTCAACAGGCTGTTTTCACTCGAAAGAAATGAATGAATAATAATCCTACGAATGTGTAGAAAGAAGTACGACTGACTGGATCAGATGTTCTCATTTCGTTCCTTTCACAGACTGGTTTCACTGAGAACAATGAACGAATAATCCACCCAACACTTAATACTGCAACCGAATGAGTCGATGGCCTACCAACAACAGACTTTTCTTTTTCGTCAGTCTTCTGACTAATTTGACGCGGCCCATCACGAATTCCTCTCCTTCGCTAACCTCTTCATCTAAGAGTAGCACTTGCAACATACGTCCTCAATTATTTGCTGGATGTATTCCAATCTCTGTCTTCCTCTACAGTTTTTGCCCTCTACAGCTCCTCCTAGCAGCATGGAAGTCATCCCCTTATGTCTTAACATAAGTCCTATCATCCTGTCCCTTCTCCTTATCATTGTCTTCTATATATTCCTTACCTCACCGATTCTGCGCAAAACTTTCTCATTCCTTACCTTATCAATCCACCTAATTTTCAACATTTGTCTGCAGCACCACATCTCAAATGCTTCACTTCTCTTCTGTTCCCGTTTTTCCACAGTCCATGTTTCACGACTGTACAATGCGGTACTCCAGACGTAAATTCTCAGAAATTTCTTCCTCAAATTAAGGCATATGTTTGATACTGGTAGACTTCTCTTGGCCAGGAATGCCCTTTTCAGCGTTGCTAGTCTATTTTAGATGTGACCGGGCCAAATATCTCATGAAATAAGCATCAAACGAAAAAACTACAAAGAACGAAACTCATCTAGCTTCAAGTGGAAACCTAATGGCACTATCGTTGGCCCGCTAGATGGCGCTGCCATAGGTCAAACGGATATCATCTGCGTTTTTTTAAATAGGAACTCCCATTTTTTATTACATATTTGTGTAGCGGGCCAACCATAGCGCCATCTGGTTTTCCCCTTCAAGTTAGACAAGTTTCGTTCTTTGTATTTTTTTCGTTTGGCGCTTATTTCGTGAGATATTTGGCCCGGTCACGATCAATGGACCACTATATATATATATATATATATATATAGCGTGTCAAAAAGTCAGTATAAATTTGAAAACTTAATAAACCACGGAATAATGTAGAGGTAAAAATTGACACACATGCTTGGAATGACATGGGGTTTTATTACAACCAAAAGAAAAAAACAAAGTTCATAAAATGTCCGACAGATGGCGCTGGACAGCAAAACGTCAGTGACTGCACATGATAATCGTGTATAAAAGGAGCTGTAATGAGAGAGAGAATCATATGCGCCAGCATTCGCAGAATGTTGACGTTACCTGAAAAGGCGATTTTAGTGAAGCTGTATTATCAGAATGGGGAATGGGCTAGTTAAGCATTACGATCCTACCGCCATAGGAAGGGAATTCGAACGGGTAAAGGTCCGTTGACAAATGCAGATGTGGCGAGAATGATTTAGAAGTTCGAAGCCACGGGTTGTTTAGACGATAGACCCCGTAGTGGCTGCCCGAGCACAAGGCGTAATGCTGCTGAGACAGTTCAGGAAGAAATAGAAACTGTAGCTGGTTCGTCTATGCACGGGGAAGTCAGCGCTCGTGCAGTCGCACGTCGCGCCGGCATTCCATAAACTATTGTTTGGTTGGCACTGAGGCGTACCCTCCGATTCCATCCGTACAAAAACCATCGGCATCATGAACTGTTACCTGGCGATTTGGTGAAGCGGAGGGCATTTGCAGTGTGGGCGTTTCAAAATATGGCGGAAGATGACGATTGGTTGAGTAACGTGTTGTGGACCGACGAAGCTCATTTCACGCTCCGAGGGTCTGTCAACGCCCACAACTGCAGAATTTGGGCTACCGAAAATCCTAGAACAGTCGTGGAAACTCCATTGCACGACGAGAAAGTCACGGAATGGGTTGGATTTACCGCATCTACCGTTATCGGGCCTTTTTTCTTCGAGGAAATGCGTGATTCTGGTTTTGTAACTGCTACCGTGACGGATGAGAGATACCCCGATATGTTACAGAATCGCATCATCCCCAGTCTGGCTGATAAACACCTGCTTCATCGTACGATGTTTATGCAGGATGGCGCTCCACCCCATATTGCTAGACCCGTGAAAGATCTCTTGCGTGCATCGTTTGGTGATGATAGTGTGCTCAGCCGCCACTTTCGTCGTACTTGGCCTCCCAGGTCCCAAGACCTCAGTCCGTGCGATTATTGGCTTTGGGGTTACCTGAAGTCGCAAGTGTATTGTCATCGACCGACATCTCTAGGGATGCTGAAAGACAACATCCGACGCCAATGCCTCACCATAACTCCGAACATGCTTTACTGTGCTGTTCACAACATTATTCCTAGATTACAGCTATTGGTGAGGAATGATGGTTGACATATGGAACATTTCCTGTAAAGAACTGCCTCTTTGCTTTGTCTTGCTTTGTTATGCTAATTATTGCTATACTGACCAGATTAAGCTGCAGTCATGGATTGTGCGGCTGGTCCCGGCGGAGGTTCGAGTCCTCCCTCGGGTATGGGTGTGTGTGTGTGTGTTTGTCCTTAGGATAATTTAGGTTCAGTAGTGAGTAAGGTTAGGGACTGATGACCTTAGCAGTTAAGTCCCATAAGATTTCACCCTAATTTGAACATTTTGAACCAGATTAAGCGCCATCTGTCGGACATTTTTTGAACTTTTGTATTTTTTTGGTTCTAATAAAATCCCATGTGATTCCAAGTATGTGTGTCAATTTGTACCTCTCTGTCTACATTATTCCGTGATTTATTCAGTTCTGAAATTTATACTGACTTTTTGATTACCAAGTATATATATATATATATATATATATATATATATATATATATATATATATAAAGGCCATGATTTCTCCAGTGCGCTAGTGAGAATAATGGGGGAGGGACATTCCATTGGTAGTGTGTGGATAAATTGAGAGTTTGGATCTGACAGGAGGCGTACTAGGATAGTCCACGTGGTTCTGACGACCACTGTGTCCTGATATGCAGAAGACCCGATTTCGAATTCCGGTCCAGCACACATTTTTAATTTTCCCCATTGCTTTCGGTCAATGCCCATTTGCCGTCGATGTCGTTAATCAATATGTGTTTTACCTTCCTCCATGTTCGTATTATTAGGAGAGTAGTGAATGATCATAGAATAAAGTCACGGAGAACAGGAACTCAGGGCAGAATCTGACCAAAAGAAGGGATCGGTTGAGAGGATACACTCCGAGACATTAAGAAACAGTCAACCTAGCAATAGAGGTAACTACGTGAGGGCTATAACGTTTGTAGAAGAAGGGCAAGACTTATATACAATAAGCAGCTTCAAATGGATATAGGCTGCAGTAAAAGAGAGCACATCAAACTACTCTTCGGTCTGAAGACCACAACAACGATATCTTCTAACCTCTTTCAAGACACTATTCATTTCGTTCAGCTGATCTTACAAGTACTTTCGTATCTCTGAGAGAGAAATGTTGTCAATAACGTTCTGAAAAAGTTTTACAAGCAACATATTGAAGTCCTCCCGTATGCCCTTCTCGATATTCATTTCTTTAGTTTTCTGTTTACTGCATGGAAACAATTGACTGACGGATAATACGAAAGTACTCCCTCGCCTTTTGGCCAATACAGTAACGAAGCGTTTGGTCATCACTACTTGAAAGGCATGTTAATGGCACTGCCGTCCAATAAAACAGGCAACCACAAGCTGCTATCAAGGTGAGTGCTGACAAAAATTTGTTCTCGAAAGAGGGCTCAGAAGGCGGGGCTCATTTCCGGTGCGCCTGGAAATGAAAAGCGGCTCCCTTTAGGCGGTCCCAGCTCCTTTATCGGTGGCCGAAGCGGCCGCGGCGCTCAACAGTCCCGCAGAGATCAAACGCGCCGCCCGCGGCCACACCCGCTGTGATGGCGACCGTGACAGGACTCGCACTTCGAAGCTCCGCAGTTGAATCCTCACAGGTACATCCTTACAACAATGGACAGACACAAGTTTCCTTTTCCAAAGCAGTGTTAGATGCTCAGAACATGTATCGTTGGTCATTATTACCTCAGGATTACAGGTACATAATTTATTTAACAGTGTTCATGCTAATGACAGTGTGGAACTAAAGAACACACATTAACCATTGGGATAGTCACGAAAGCTCATTTGTAATTGTTAACGTCCCTACAACTAAGAGAACAAATGCCAGTCATGTATTGCTCAAATTGCAAGCTTCACGCAATGATTCAGGTACAAGATGTAATGCCAAATATCTCCAGAAATAAGGAATGAAGTTTGTTTGGTAGAAACGGTCAGATACTGTGTCGATAAATGAAAGATAACGTCAATTCTAACTGTAAAGGCTTTTTTTTCAAAGGAAGATTTAGGTCTAAGATGAACGAAACTGAAGGTATTCGTCTTTTGGATCCTCAGCTCTTCTTTTTCTTTCCGTTTTTGTAGTTAAATTATAGGATATAGGTTCCGCCCTTTATGCTAAAAACATTATTTTTTTCTCTTTACGCAAACATGTTTCGGCACTTCTGTGCAATCATCAGTGAGTTTTGTTTATCGAAAAATGCAAAAAGTGAACATATTTTAGGTTGTAACTGATTCAACAAAGTGAAGCCTAAAGAAAGTTTTCGTTCGTTTTTCTTCTTACCGTGATTTTCTATTATATGGTATTGGAGGACCATCTGTACGGTTTCCTGCACTGATAGGTTGTCATCTGCAAGCCAAACGATGTAAATGTGAATTTCATCGGCGAGTTAACACTTGCCTTAATTTTTTTTAAAACCTTGATTTTGGCCTGATAAAATTCAATGGCAACATATTTAAAAATATGAAATCCAGTCACAACTTATACCACAAACTGATAATGGAAGAGAATTTTCACATAAGGAAGGCAACCGCAAAAGGCAGTGCAGTTTTAGTGAAAACACTATACTCTGTAAAGGCACGTTATGTAACACATTAAAGAAACTTTACAGAAAAGGCAACAGCTAAAGGAGTTTTCAAACTCTCTCGGGAACAAATGAATGCCGACGCGGTTAGGAAACACAACAACATAGTGCTCACCGCGTTTTTTGAAGTGAAAAGGTGTTTACAAAAAAAACGAAATTTCGCAAAGTACATAAATATATGTGAGCAGTGCCCTCAGAGTGCAAAATAAGAAGGATCAGTCGCAACAAAACGTGAGTAATAACAAATATATACGCAAAACATTTTGCCACGCCAAAATCAAATTTTTTCTTAAGTCAAGGGATGCTTTAAGTTGCCAATGAAATTCACATTTGCATCGTTTGGTTTGCAGATGACAAACTATCAGTGCAGAACACCATACAGATGGTCCTGCAAAACCATATATTGTAAAATCGCAGTAAGAAGACGGACAAACAAAAACTTTCTTTAGGCCTCACTTTGTCAGATCATTTATAACCTAAAATATGTTTACTTTTTACAGTTTTTCAATGAACAAAACAAACCGATGATAGTATAAAGGTACCAAAACATGTTCGAGTAAAAAGAAAAAAACAATTATTTGCATGAAAGGCGAACTGAAGGTGTTACGCCCAAATAAATTTGGAGCTATTATGTGGAACTCCATCTTAGTAACTCTCATTATACTTGTAATTTTGAAGATGGATCACAGTGTTTGATTTATGTACTGTACTGGGCTATTTTTTAGGCTCAATAAGGCACTTAATAAAGCTCTGGATTAATGTATTTATTTACGGATGGTCAGACTTCCATTGTGTTTTTGAAATATTGACCACAAATGGAATGGTAGCTGACAGTTGCGGTGAAAATGTATGCTGGTCGATGTTTTCCCAAACCCATGCTAAGTATGACACCAACATTTTTTCCATTACTTCCTCTGCATTTTAGAAAATATGTTGTATTAATTAGGATGTAATCCTTTACTACGAGCTCCTCTGTTCACTAAGGAGAATGTCGCAGGAGTTAAAAAACAGTCGTGATAATCACATTTGAATTTGAAAATGTGTCAACGTATACCTGGTTCACGGTATTTTCTTCTGTGAGCGACTAAGATTTGCTGGCGTCTTAGATGAGTCAAGTTTCAAACCTATGTCCTGTACCCCCTCTGATAAGGCAAGTAAATCAGTATTAGCATGCTGCATGGCTGTAGATGGATTGTTGGGCTTGCCCTTGCATATAACTGAATGTCATCAGCTTATAGTTATTATCATCTACCAGAATCGGTGCGTGGTCCACGTTTAGATGGGCTACATTTGTCTGGGCCCCTTTGCCACACTCGCCTTGGCAAGGTCGTAGCAGTGTAGCGTTTCATGACGAATCATTTTCTTTTCAGCACGTGCAACATCATCCCCACTTTCACTTACTCCTCGAGGACTGCAAGTCTGAATGACGTTACGAGTGACCGAATGAACAGCAGATTAGATGTCGGCCACAGTCAGAGCGATGAGGGCCACGAGATGACTGTCCCCTGCAGCGTCATTTTGCATCCGTAGAGTAGATTCCAGGGGATGAAATAAACCTTGGACGACATTACTGGCGAGGTCGACCGCTTTTCGGTTGTGCTGAATAGTTCAAACAGTGTCTGAAAGGTACAACATTTTAGTGACTGGGGTGAAAAAAATCAGTAAGTAAGTCCCACCGGGATCAGTTCTGGGTCCACTACTATTCCTTATACTTATGTGAAGTAGCTTAGCGCCTTCTGCTTCGCTCGCCTAGACTGTATGACCTGAAGATTTTTTGTTTTTGTTCTTGTTTAATGGAATTTCTATGTCGTTCACGAACTGCAACGCCATCTAAGCTTTTCACGCTAATTACGCCATGTAAGCATCGTCTTTTCCGAATTTACTTCTGACGAAAAAGAGATTCTGCTAGCTGGTGTCAAAGGCTTTTGTTAACATGCCTTTTGCGTTCTTGCATATTTCGGTAGCAACTTTCATCTCCTAATAAGTATTTCTGTGTATCTAACCGAGAAGTGAAATGCCAGTTTTCATAAATTTTGCTAGAAATTTTTTTTAGTGTAATTGTCTTTAAAATTTTCATCCCCTATTGCACTCCCTTAGGTGCTGAATTTCCAAAAAAACTGAAACACGTTTTTTTTCTGTTTCTAACCTAGAAGCCAAATACCAATTGTCGTAGATGTAACTTTAAAAATTCTTTAGTAGTTCTTTAGTAATTATTTATTTTATTTAAAAACACCTTCACTCACTGTTTTACCCCCTTAGTGGTTGAATTTCCAAAAATACTGAAACACGTATTTATTATTTTCTGATCAAGAAACCAAATACCAATTTTCATAGGTCTAGCTTCAAAAGTCTTTTAATATCGACTTTTTTTCAAAAAAACATTTCGTACCCTATTTCACCCCCTTAGGAGTGGAATTTCGATAATTCCCTTCTTAAACGACGCCTACAGTATAAGACCCTTCTCTAAATTTCAAGTTTTCATCCTCAGTGGTTTGGGCTGGGCGATGATGAGTCACTCGGTCAGGATATTCCCTTTATATGTAGAAATGACCTTCCACTTAACATTCAAGAAGCAAAATTCGTACTTTTCCAGACGGTAATAGTGCTATAATAAATCCCATTAGAGAAAAAGATATTTTGCAAAGGTTCGTTAATTGATTCTCTGAAATCGGATTCTCCTTTAATTCCGGAAAAAAAACACTGTATTCAGTTTTGTTAAACAAATAGGCATACCAACAATGAGAAGGAGTCAGTGAGTAGGGTAGAATGCTCCACATTTTTGGGTGTATATACTGATGTAAACTTGAAGTGGGAGAATCACATTACTGAGTTTCTCAAACAGTTAAGCTCATCTGCCGTTTCTATTCGTATAATTGCTAATCTTTGAAACAAATTTGTCTTCCTCCTGACATATTTTGCATATTCCCACTCAACAGTGTCGCATGGAATAATTTTTGGGGGTAAGTAACCAATTACAAAGAAATTATTGATTGCATAAAAGTGAGCAGTAAGAATAATACACCGTATGTAGTGTTCACCCACGGACATCATGTAGGTACTCCTTCAAGGAGCTCGGTATTTTAAATGGGCCGTCACAGTACATATTTCCGCTAGTGAAATTCGCCATAAATAATCCATCATAATTATTTTAGACGAACAGTGATCTACATACCTACAACACTAGAGGGAAAAATGACCGTTATTACCCATTGTTAAAGCTGTCAGTGGCTGAGAGAGGAGTTCAATATGCAGCAACGAAAATTTTTCATCCTTTGGCCAATAACATAAAATGTCTGGCAAGTGGCGAAGCAAGTGTTAAATCTAATTAAAAATCATTTCTCTTGGACAACTGCTTGTATTTCATTGACGATTTTCAACTTAAAAATTGGCAGTCAGTAAGAAAAAAGAAAATAAATAAAGAAATAAAAGTTTTTTAACAAGTAAAGTTACATGAGTAGGAACAAAATCATAGCTTATTCGTGAATGTTAACACTGATCATGTACACATAACCTGTAAACGGACTCGTTCCACATCATTTCGATAAAAGGATCTTTCTAATGATTTATGGAACATGTAAGTAACCAACTAACTAACCAACAAAGCCACAACATAGTTATCACGCCTTAAGTATCGGAAGCCATGCGAGCAGCACCGATATTGCCCTGTCTACATAGCTCACGGCAGCATCTGGGTGACATATACATCTACATTTGTGCGCCACAATTCACCTTACGGTATGTGGCAGAGGGTACTTCTGGTTCCATTGTCAGCGCTTCCCCTTCTTGTATCAGTCGCGAATGGTTGGCTTGAAAAACTATTGTCGCCGGTAACCTTTTGTATAAACTCGAATCTCTTCTGATTTTACCTTCATGGTTGTTCCACGATATACGGAGTGTAGATTTTAGGTTGACAAACCAGAATAACTCGAATAATAAGCTTCATACAAAAAAGTGTAGAATCCAAAGTTGATTACTTTCGAGGGTGATATTTGCTGGTGCTAAAATTAGCCCGCCACCCCAACACCCTGGGGTTGGGGCGGGAGGCAACTTTAAAATTTCAAACTTTTTATTGCAGAATCAGATTCTACCAAAAAAATACGTACATTTTGTCTTAAACATTTGTTTTTATTCTTGGTAGTTGGCGCTGTAATTCAAGAAAATCTATGTTCTCATTTTTGCGTGGGAAATGGTTAGGGATAAATAAAAAGTACTTATTTACTTCGTAAATTTTGATTCGCTAAAACTAAAACTCTCCCTCTCTCCCGATAAGGGAGGGGTTTGATAGAGAGGAATTAAGAGTTTTACAGATGTTGACCGCCATATTAATTTTTTCCACAGATTCGGATAAGTTTTGTTTGTTTCGTGGCCCTAGCTAACTAACTAACCAATCATTCCTTTTCAGGACCACCAAATCTTAAACGGGAATACGTTCATCTTTTGTATAGCGAATGGGCTAGTCTTCTCCTCAATTAGTCTTTTACTTTGTTTACTCTGTTATTTATTGAGTTCATTCGTTAGTAAGTAGGATGTTCGGTTAGTTAGTTAGCTAGTCAGATGATATGTTTGATAATTAAAAGTTGTGTGGCCTCATGAGCACGAAACAACCAAAGCTTTTTCCAATCAGCGGAAAAAAATAAAATTTGGGTCAGCATTTGTAAAACTCTAATTCCTCTCTCTCAAACCCCACCCTATGGGGAGAGAGGGAGAGTTATAGTTTTAGCGAATCAAAATTTACGAAGTAAATAAGTATTTATTTATCTGTAACCATTTGCCACGCAAAATTCAGAACATGGATTATCTTGAATTACAGCGCCAGCTACCAAGAATCAAAACAAATGTTTAAGACAAAATGTACGTAGTTTTTTGATGTACAATCTGATTCTGCAATAAAGAATGGGGGTTCCCATTTGAAATTTTAAAGTTGCCTCCCACCCCACAGCCAAGGGGCAGGGGTGGCGGGCTAATTTTAGCACCAGCAGATGTCCCCCTTAAAAAATAATCAACTTTGGATTCTGCACATTTTTTGGTGTGAAGCTTATTTTTTGAGATATTATGGTTTGTCAACTTAAAATTTACACCCTGTATACACAGGAGGAAACATGTTCGTTGCCTCCTCGAAGTACGTACCGTATTCTCTCGGAATCTTAAGAGTAAACCACACCGTGTTACACCACGCCTCTCTTGTAGTACTCGCCATTGCAGTTTGCTGAGCATTTCCGCAACGCTCCCGAGCGTCCTATAAGAACCAGTGGGGAAACGCACCGCTCTTCTTTGGATCTTCGCTACTCCCTCTCTTTCAACGTTTCTCGGCATGGATGCCACAATAATCAGCTTTCTCGAAGAATCGACCCCTAGGAAACTATATCCATACTAATTCTCAAAATGTATATATGTATATGATTATGGATGTTCCGCATCTCGTCCTAGACAACTTGAATTATCCCTTACCGTTCAGACAATCACTGTGGGGGTAAGAACTACCTACCTATTACACTTCACGATATATGACGTCACAAACACTCATATGTGCTAATATGTGCTAATCCACCTGATGATGGAGGTTTAAATCTTCGAAACGGGTCGTGGATATAAATAAACAGTGACTGGTGGCAGTAAACTTGTATTTCCATTCGAAAAACTGCCGTATCATGCATGAGGCTTAAATTTATTACTTCATTGCTACTAATTCTATTCGCACCATATTTCGCAAACAGCAGCCACATGTACCGCTAAATGTAAATGTCGCACTGTGCAGGACATTAAATTTCTACTACGTCTAGTCGTAACATATTTCGCAAGCAGTACCGACACATACCGCTGAATGTACCAACAAAATGACATCATAGAATGACACATACAGCAGGAGATATGACGTCATAAATTCTGAAACGCGTGAAAAACTGCCGTTTCAATGTGAACATTTAGTTTCCAGACACCATTTTGTATACAAACACAATATGACAGTTTACAGGTGATGTGTCACGAAAGAGGAATGAACCAGTGATCACTGGAAACAGTGCCATACTGACACATGCTAATCCACCTGATGATGGAGGTTTAAATCTTCGAAACGGGTCGTGGATATAAATAAACAGTGACTGGTAGCAGTAAACTTGTATTTCCATTCGAAAAACTGCCGTATCATGCATGAGGCTTAAATTTATTACTTCATTGCTACTAATTCTATTCGCACCATATTTCGCAAACAGCAGCCACATGTACCGCTAAATATAACTTCACAAATACGGTTATATCATTGTACCACACCTATTTCAAGAGATGAGTCGTCATAAACACTGAGAAACGTGAAACATTTGTCGCATCATGCATGAAGTTTTAATACATTTATTCTATACTACTAAGACAGTCCTACGATAGAGTCATCTTGAGGAAATTCCTGGCAGCTGACAGCGTTTTTGATGGCTTTCAACTGCGAAGCACATTCGACTGCAGACGAAAACGATAGCCGTCTATAGAGCTATGAATAGGCGTTTCCATAGAGACGTTTGCAAAATCGCGTTATAGAGACGTGATATAGCTGCGCCCAACGTACAGAAACTTAATTTAGATACATACATAATTTAGATTCATACATAATTTGTACATTTTTACATTAAGAATAAATGGAAATGAATTTATTTCGAACTTCATGACAAAGTCATTTCATTTTTTGCTGTCGTGTTTCTAAAAGAAAATTGGCAAAGTGGATATTTGGGCAATGCTGAACTTGTCAGCTAGTGCATTATAAAAATGGATGTACATATTTATGTATGTTGTTCTACATCTATTCCTAAAGCAGTGTATCGATTTCAACCGAACTTGGTACACATATTACTTATTATCCCCAAAGAAGCAATATGGGGTTTAGAACCAGCTACCTCCGAGGGTGGAGGTTGAAAAGGGGAGTGACACAGACGAATAACTCGGAAACGCCTGGAGCAATTTTGATAAAATTTTGTACGTACAAACTCCATTATTTTTATTATTTTTTCATTTGTATAAATATACTGTAAAGGTAATTTATCGGGTGGTGGTGAGAAGCGGCGAGGTGTTTCGACAACGGCCGATATTAGCATGAAATCAATAGTTTTCTAGGTCTCTAGACTCATTGTTGACAATCCTGATGACGTTTCAATCCTAGAAGTGGGGAGAGAGGATGCAAATACAATTATATGTCAACATATATCATTAATACTTGAAGCAGTTTCTATCAGATGTGGCACTAGCATCGCTTAATACCTGAAAAAATTACTATGACATCAAGACACCGATAACAAGCTGTGAGTTATGGTGGCGTTGAAAAGGGATGGTATAAAAGCGCATTGGTACACACTTAACTCATTGTATACAGAAAAATACTGTGGGTGTAAGAATCCCATACTACCCCTGTGGGCGGGATTGTCATGATAAGGACTGACACGTAAAAATGTTCGGAAGCCACCTATTCGTATTTCTTTCCTGTATTTAGTTGACTTGTAGTGAATCTGAAGTATGAAGCGCAGTTGATATCTGCTTGACCTATGGCAGCGCCAACCATAACGCCATCTGGTTTCCTCCTTCAAGCTAGACGAGTTTCGTTCTTTGTAGTTTTTTCGTTTGATGCTTATTTCGTGAGATTGGCCCGGTCACTATCTATGGACCACCCTGTATAGTCGCAGCGTTTAAATTGCCGATAAATAAAAGACAAAAGTGAACTAATGAGTTAAAGGAATAATTAAAACTAACAGTGACCCTTTGTGGATAGAGTCACACGCGTTACCGCCTTGACCAGTGCGTGGTGTGGTCCGCCGCAGGGCAGGAAACTTTTGTGTGTCGGACCCAGCGCAGCCGGCGTGGCGGGGCGCCTGATGACGGGGATTTTTCATCCCCTCCCTCCCACCCACCCTCCCTCCCCCGCCCCCTTTCTGCTGGCCCCGCCCCCACTGCCGACCCCAGCTAGCGACCGTCTTCCGGTTTTTACCGCCATCCGTCTCCTTCCGGGCTGCCAGCGTCCTCCGCCTTGTCTGCTGTCTGCTGTCCCACGCGGAAGCTCGCCTGCTGGAAACCTTTTGTGTAGCCGCAAAGAGATTCCTTCCTTGCCGGTGGAAGCATTCTGACACGGGCCAGATACAGTGTACCCATCTGGGTACAGAAGTTTCAACAAGTCAAAAAAAAAAATTATCTGCTGCTATCAGTACGAACCGGAATACAATATGCATCTGCTATCGAAAAAGGCAATCAACATAGAGTTACTCTTGGATTTTGTCGAATGACTCTTTCTGGGGGGCGAGGGAATCGGGTAAACACCATACCATCGACTGTCGCTCGGTCTCCATAAGGGGTCCACAGCACTTCTCCGTAATACAAAACTGAACATTAAAATTGCTACACCACGAAGATGACGTGCTACAGACGCGAAATTTAACCGACAGGAAGAAGATGATGTGATATGCAGACGATTAGCTTTTCAGAGCATTCACACAACGTTGGCGCCGGTGGCGACACCTACAACGTGCTGACATGGGGAAAGTTTCCAACCGATTTCTCATACACAAACAGCAGTTGACCGGCGTTGCCTGGTGAAACGTTGTTGTGATGCCTCGTGTAAGGAGAAGAAATGCCTACCATCATGATTCCGACTTTGATAAAGGTCGGATAGTAGCCTATCGCGATTGTGGTTTATCGTATCGCGACATTGCTGCTCGCGTTGGTCGAGATCCAATGACTGTTAGCAGAATATGGAATGGGTGGGTTCAGGAGGGTAATGCGGAACGCCGTGCTGGATCCCAACGGCCTCGTATCACTAGCAGTCGAGATGACAGGCATCTTATCCGCATGGCTGTAACGGATCGTGCGGCCACGTCTCGATTCCTGAGTCAACAGATGGGGACGTTTGCAAGACAACAACCATCTGCGCGAACAGTTCGACGACGTTTGCAGCAGCATGGACTATCAGCTCGGAGACCGTGGCTGCGGTTACCCTTGACGCTGCATCACAGACAGGAGCGCCTGCGATGATGTACTGGACGACGAACCTGGGTGCACGAATGGCAAAACGTCATTTTTTTCGGATGAATCCAGGTTCTGTTTACAGCATCATGAAGGTCGCATCCGTGTTTGGCGACATCGTGGTGAACGCACATTGCAGGCGCGTATTCGTATCGCCATACTGGCGTATCCCCTGGCGTGGTGGTATATGGTGCCATTGTTTACACGTCTCGGTCATCTCTTGTTCGCAGTGACGGAACTTTGAACAGTGGACGTTACATTTCAGATGTGTTACGACCCGGGGCTCTACCCCTCATTCGATCCCTGCGAAACCCTACATTTCAGCAGGATAATGCACGACCGCATGTTGCAGGTCCTGTACGGGCCTTTCCGGATACAGAAAATGTTCGACTGCTGCCCTGGCCAGCACATTCTCCAGATATCTCACCAATTGAAAACGTCTGCTCAGTGCATGTCATGTACGGGTCTTTCTGGATACAGAAAATGTTCGACTGCTGCCCTGGCCAGCACATTCTCCAGATCTCTCACCAATTGAAAACGTCTGGTCAATGGTGGCCGAGCAACTGGCTCGTCACAATACGCCAGTCACTACTCTTGATGAACTGTGGTACCGTGTTGAAGCTGCATGGGCAGCTGTACCTGTACACGCCATCCAAGCTCTGTTTGAGTCAATGCCCAGACGTTTCAAGGCCGTTATTACGATGAGAGATGGTTCTTGTGGGTACTGATTTCTCAGGATCTATGCACCCAAATTGCGTGAAAAAGTAATCACAGATCAGTTCTAGTATAATATATTTGTCCAGTGAATACCCGTTTATCATCTGCATTTCTTGTTGGTGTAGCAATTTTAATGGCCCTCGCGTGTTGATCAAGCCAACCCGTAAAAAAGCCTAGCAGCCTGCTTTTAATTTTAAGAAAAGAAATTCACTACTTTAGAATTGCTCTAATGACGATAAATTGCTGCAAACAGCAACCACCGTAAAATATCTAAGAGTATATGGCGCGTAGGAGAAGGAGATGCGAGAGACAAATTCATAGGGAGAAACTGAAGAAAATGTGAGTCATCCACTGAAGAAGTGGCTTACAAGACGCTTGTTCGAACGATTCTTCAGTCTTGCGCATGTCTGGAACCCTTTCTGTTCTGACATGACGAGACTACAATCGTCTGGTCATGACTGTGCGTTCTTCGATTGTTCTGCTGTATACCTGATTGGATCTACATCATATGAAAAACTAGTTCGCTTTATTAGAAGAATGACTATAAGTTTTACTTAAGTCTGTACAAGCCATTGCCACAGGAATGCGTCAAATATTTGCAACTGTCCTTGAACAGTAAATCACTACTTGATGCGCACAATTAGAAACTCTTCTTTTGAAAGACAAGTTCAACATTTACAAAAGTACAGTTCCATTTGCGATTTGAATACCACTGGTGTTCTAGCTAGATGATGACTGCTTCATCGGAGGTTCCGAACCGGGGAAGAGCGAGTCCATGCTTGGCTCTATATTGACATCCGTAAGATGGCTCTGCGGTGTTAAGAGGGCGTGTCTTCAGCAGCACGTCCCATTCTTCACCGTGGATTGCTGCGCGTCATCGCTAATGTTTGTGGTATAGGTGCGCGTTGCGGAATTTGGTGTGACACCACGATCTTTGGACGCTACAGCCAGGTAGAACTAATACAAGAGATGAAGACAATCCGAAGAAAAGCAGCGGGTTTATTCACAGGATCGTTTATTTGGCGGGAGAGCGTTGGAGAGATGCTCAACAAATTCCAGTGACAGGTACTGCAAGAGAGGCGTCGTGCATTGTGGAGACGTTTGCTGTTGAAATTCCTAGGATTAACATTCCAGTAGGACTGTTGATACTTTTAAAAATATCGGCAATCCGATATCTAGATGTTTAAAGAAATATCATTATTGGTCTAGATTATATCTATACCCGGAACGCTGAAACGTGTCACTTCAAGTCACTCCCCAAGCGCCGTAGAGTTGGTAGTATAACTAAAAGCTCCTGTGGAAGAAACAGTGCGTTTTTAAGTACTCTGGGCAAGAATAAAAAGAAGCCTCGTCCTGTTACAGATATTGATTCTTTCCAATCCGATGCAATTAGTCGGCACATATACGGATCTATAAAAGGAAAGAATGCCCCACAACACCGAAGTTGCTAAAGTGAACTTTTCTCAGGGGGGAAAACGTCACTTAAGATGATATTAAATAGTATGGGCTTCCGTTTTACAAAGTTAGAAGTCCGCAGCTCGTGGTCGTGTGGTAGCGTTCTCGCTTCCCGCGCCCGGATTCCCGGGTTCAATTCCCGGCGGGGTCAGGGATTTTCTCTGCCTCGTGATGACTGGGTGTTGTGTGCTGTCCTTAGGTTAGTTAGGTTTAAGTAGATCTAAGTTCTAGGGGACTGATGACCATAGATGTTAAGTGCCATAGTGCTCAGAGCCATTTGAACCATTTGAACGAAAGTTAGAAGGACGAAAACTGTTTCTAGAAATAGCTCATGTCGTTGCAGCTCGTACCATTTTCTTACACAAAATTGTAGGAAAGGACATATACTCAGTCATAAGGTTAGACGAAACCTGGGTAACGCTGGAGAATCACTTGAGAAATTCTGGACGGATGATACTCCGAACAGAAGCAGTCATCAGCCAACAGGAAGAGGATCCCGATTAATTGTGGCCCATGCAGGATCTTCAAACGGCTTTGTGCCTGAAGGACTTCTAGTTTTCCAATGGAAAAAAACCGGGACTATCACGAGGACATGGACCACCCACGGTTTCTACAGTGGTTTAAAAATTTGTTGCTCCAGTTTAGTGTTCCGGCATTTTTTGTGATGGACAATGCACCGTACCATTCCGTGATTTTAGATAAAACTCCGACCACTAGTGGCCGTAGAGAAACTATGGTGCAGTGGTTGCAGGCGAGAGACTTTGCTGCGGACATGAGAATGACAAAGCTGCTGTTATACAGGCTCGTGAAACAAAATAAGCCTTTGAGCCTAAATACGTTGTACATGAAAGTGCAAGCGAAAAGGGTCACTTGGTAATTAGGCTACCACCTTATCACTGCCATTTTAATCCAATTGAATTGGTTTGGAGTGAAGCCAAGGCGTACATTAGAAGTAACAACAAGACGTTTACTGTAACAGAAGGTCTTGCTACTGTAGACGCTACCTCATGGAGGAAAAAGGTAGACCATGTTGCTAAGCTGATACGAGAAGCACAGTCTATAGATGGGATTATAAATGAAAACGAAAAATTAATGATTTCTATTGATGATGATGATAATGACGAAGACAACGATTTTGGTACCGATTCCGATGATAGTGAAGGATAACTGGATGGAATTGCGCCATTGACATCGTAAATTGGTGAATGTAAATGTATACAGAATTAATTATTTTTTTCTCTGCAATCGGGAAGGCTATGCATGTTTTGCTTTATTTCTTTCTATGAGTGTGGATAGCGTGTTATTTGGTATGCTTAGATTTACATTATTATACGACGTTTTACTTTCAGCTATTACTGTAACAATTTGGAACGACTTTTCATATTTATTTATTTAGCGTATGGCAAGGACTTTTCATATACAGGGTGTTATACAGGGTGTTACAAAAAGGTACGGCCAAACTTTCAGGAAACATTCCTCACACACAAAGAAAGAAAATATGTTATGTGGACATGTGTCCAGAAATGCTTACTTTCCATGTTAGAGCTCATTTTATTACTTCTCTTCAAATCACATTAATAATGGAATGGAAACACACAGCAACAGAACGTACCAGCATGACTTCAAACACTTTGTTACAGCAAATGTTCAAAATGTCCTCCGTTAGCGAGGATACATGCATCCACCCTCCGTCGCATGGAATCCCTGATGCAGCCCTGGAGAATGGCGTATTGTATCACAGCTGTCCACAATACGAGCACAAAGAGTCTCTACATTTGGTACCGGGGTTGCGTAGACGAGAGCTTTCAAATGCCCCCATAAATGAAAGTCAAGAGGGTTGAGGTCAGGAGAGCGTGGAGGCCATGGAATTGGTCCGCCTCTACCAATCCATCGGTCACCGAATCTGTTGTTGAGAAGCGTATGAACACTTCAACTGAAATGTGCAGGAGCTCCATCGTGCATGAACCACATGTTGTGTCGTACTTGTAAAGGCACATGTTTTAGCAGCACAGGTAGAGTATCCCGTGTGAAATCATTATAACGTGCTCCATTGAGCGTAGGTGGAAGAACATGAGGCCCAATCAAGACATCACCAACAATGCCTGCCCAAACATTCACAGAAAATCTGTGTTGATGATATGATTGCACAATTGCATTCGGATTCTCGTCAGCCCACACATGTCGATTGTGAAAATTTACAATTTGATCACATAGGAATGAAGCCTCATCCGTAAAGAGAACATTTGCACTGAAATGAGGATTGACACATTGTTGGATGAACCTTTCGCAGAAGTGTACCCATGGAGGCCAATCAGCTGCTGATAGTGCCTGCACACGCTGTACATGGTACGGAAACAACTGGTTCTCCCGTAGCACTCTCCATACAGTGACGTGGTCAACGTTACCTTGTGCAGCAGCAACTTCTCTGACGCTAACATTAGGGTTATCATCAACTGCACGAAGAATTGCCTCGTCCATTGCAGGTGTCCTCGGCGTTCTAGGTCTTCCCCCGTTCGCGAGTCATAGGCTGGAATGTTCCGTGCTCCCTAAGACGCCGATAAATTGCTTCGAGCGTCTTCCTGTCGGGACACCTTCGTTCTGGAAATCTGTCTCGACAGAAACGTACCGCGCCACGGCTATTGCCCCGTGCTAATCCATACATCAAATGGGCATCTGCCAACTCCGCATTTGTAAACATTGCACTGACTGCAAAACCACGTTCGTGATGAACACTAACCTGTTGATGCTACGTACTGATGTGCTTGATGCTAGTACTGTAGAGCAATGATTCGCATGTCAACACAAGCACCGAAGTCAACGTTACCTTCCTTCAATTGGGCCAACTGGCGGTGAATCGAGGAAGTTCAGTACATACCGACGAAACTAAAATGAGCTCTAACATGGAAATTAAGCCTTTCCAGACACATGTCCACATAACATCTTTTCTTTATTTGTGTGTGAGGAATGTTTCCTGAAAGTTTGGCCGTACCTTTTTGTAACACCCTGTATATTGTTATTAACTTCGGGTGTTTTTCTATCCCGGTTTCATATACTATCAAACACTTTGTCTCCTTCGTCGTTCTCCCCGTTGTTAGAGAAACGTACTTTGTTGCACTTACGTATATACTTTGATTGTAGCTTACATATACAAAACCTACGAGTTGGGGGTGTGTGCGGTGGCAGCTATTGGAACCTCGCAATCGCACTGTAGCGAACCACACGCGAGCTGTCAAGTGACATGTTTCACCGGCCCGGGTATAAAAATGTATCGATTTATCGACGACAGAAATATCGACGCACAGGCCTATAAAAATATCGGCTGCACGTTATAAATATACTGCCAGTTTCAGAGCTGTATATTTAAGTATTGCTGTATAATAGTAAACGAATTTTCTGTATGTCAACAAGCTTGCAGCCCTTCTATGCCACTTTGAGTAAGAATTGAAAGTAAAACTATGCTCGTTCAGACTTGGCGATAACCACTTTGCTAACAATGGTCAGTGCTTGTAAGTGGCACAATAAAAGATGTTCGATGGGCCCGTCGCACGGTTTCGTCAAATATCTGATTTGTCCAGAACACTTCACGTCGACTTCACTGTTTCTTTCATTTCTGCAAACGCCAGCGATCTCGCAGTTGCAGTGGCAAAACTGCGTGGTGAAGTTATTCGTTGCGGTTTCGTTTGGTAGTGCCGAGCGCCGAATACGTCAGCATTTCCCCTCACACGTCACCACCCACCGCTAAGACCAGTCTTGCCATTTAGGTTTTTGTTCACCATTTTAAGCAACTGTTTTTGAAGAATGCCGATGTGAAGAATACTGCCTGCGTTAAAATTGTTTTTTAACGCAACTTTTGTGCTCTTTCTTCACTTCGGAAATCTTGTTATTTCATCGTAACCACCTGCCCCCCTGCCCCCCCCCCCAAGTGCAATCTGACTTGCTTCACACAGTCAAAGAGAAAGACTAACATGACGAAAGCTCTAAAAGTAGCAAGACCCCTCACACGATAAAAGTAAAATGACGTTATACTTCAATTTCAAAAGAACAATTTCAAATATTTACCGAAAATTGCGAAAAAAATATAAAATAAAAATATCGGCACTCGATTTTGCCGTTTCATATCGGTAAATCGTTATATTAGGAAGTTATCGCCGTCATATATCGATACTTTTTGGTAAAGTCGTTTATATGTGAATACATCGATATTTTATCAACAGCCCTACTTTCTGGGAAGGGTTGGGCAAGATACAGTCGATACCGTTTATAAGGACATCGCTTAAAACGACATATTGGCTACAACAGTGATATCTAGCGGTTCCATCTAAATTCCATACAAACGCTATATTTGAAAAATCGCTGTATACGACGCATCTTATCGTATAAAACGAGGAATTTTTCATTAAATTTTCGGACAAATATATAGGCTGTAATGGCCAGTGTTCACTTTTGTTTGTTACGTATTAGGAAATTCTTCCAGTCCATATGTGGCAGAACAGCTAACCAGTGCTTAACAGTATTGGTTAAAAACAGTCTTGGTTGCAATTTTAGTTTTTTTTTATTTTTCAACGACGCGTTTCGCCTTATTTAGGCGTCTTCAGGTTATATTTTCTAGATGGACGCGAGAGGCACCAAGATCTGCATAACGCGTTCCCGTTCACAGGAGCGAGTGAACGGGAACGCGTTATGCAGATCTTGGTGCCTCTCGCGTCCATCTAGAAAATATAACCTGAAGATAACTAAATAAGGCGAAACGCGTCGTTGAAAAATAAAAAATAAAAAAAATAAATAAAATTGCAACCAAGACTGTTTTTATCGAATTACGTATTTGGGTATTATTAGCAAGAATGTAACGCTAATTTTCAAACTACTGTTTTTTAGAGATTGTTGGTTTCAAATTAGGCGTTAAAAGGAGTGCGTCGTCAAATTCAAAACACGAACATACATCTTAAATGAAAAAAGTGAGTAAAGGAAACTGATTACCTAAAGTAGGGCGGTATACTGTGGTATGCGTTACTGTATTGTATTTCATAGTTAAAGCAACTGGTTAAAAAACTAAACAACACCGTCTTTCTTTAGAATGTAGAAAAGTATAAAATTAAATTCCAATTTGTGTTATTTTTGAAAAATACGGGAGTAGGATATTAGTGTATTCGTTGTTGGTGTTTTGTTGCTATTTGTGTTACATACAGCAGAGAGGTAGAAGGAAGTGGAGGACATCGTGTAATTTATGTACAGATTACTGTCTTTTCATTTTGCTACTGTTGATTAATTTTTGTGGTGTAGTAATTCGAATGAAATTGTCATTCATGACTATTACACTATACGGCATTTACAGTAAGTTTTAAACACGCTCAACATTTTACCTCATCCATTATATGAGACTGTGTTTGGCATTACCGACCAGTTTACACTGTCGCTGCTTCTTTTTTCACTTAATACAGGCTCTTACATTTTTCTGGACTTTTATTGCGTACACATGAGGAAAATTCCCCTACAGTCTCTCTTCACAACTACACTACTGTAAATACTGTACTGTATTTCTGCTACTTTTTGAAGTGTTAACTGTATAGTAGTCTATAATTTACAGATACGAAATTTTTGTCAAACCGGTTTCCTTGCGACCTAAGATGGTGGTCCTTTCGTCGTCGTTATAACTGCTCTCTACTGCACAACTTTCTCCCACATACGTCTCTCGTGGTAGGATTCCTGTACTTGACTTAGGATCTACTTAGCAACTAATAAATACACGAAACCCTCCGTTGCCAAATTTACCTTTATTGTAATTTTAATTAACGTGGAAGCCACAAAAACACCAAACATGGAGGCAAAATGTACGCATCTAAAAGCTACTTAAAAAGGAATAAAATCACTTAAATTTGTTTCCACAAGAGGAAAATACAACGTCCCAGTTCGGTCCTCGCTAACACTTACATTTCACTGGCATTAAATATAACAAGATATAAGTAATCATACATGTGACGAGAACAAATGAATAACACTAGTAATCTTTACTGATGAAAATACGGCTTTATATCCACGAAGGTTCGCGGCCTGGCTAGGGAGATACTTAACTTCAACACAGAAGGTGATTACAGTAGGCCCTAATTCCACTCGCCAAACGTAGTAACGATATAAGCGAGACGAATGTACTGAAGGAGGATAGCTGGATGTGCCGTAACGTAGTAAAAAGGGCCACTATCAACCCCGTCAGGATAAGACCCCCGTGAACACGTTAGTTTCAGCTACCTTAGGGTGTCCATTTCATTTTCATTGAAAAAGGGGACATTTAAAATAAATTAGAGAAAAACCTGGGACAATGAAGAAAAAAACCGGGACATAAATATGTATTGACTAAGTACAAGTTTACCTTTAAGACGTGCTCTCAGATGATCCCAAATCACTTTTTACAATTATTCTGCCACACTATCACCATTAAAGTGACAATGAGCAAGGCCCTCACTGTTTCAACTTTCATTCTGTTTTTTTCATCTGACCACAAAGAGTTCACTAACGAAAACACACGTTCCACAGTAGCATTTGACCCAAGAATTGCCAGACAAAACTCCACCAAATGAATCATGTTTTTCATGTTAATGTTTTTACTTTTGAAATCAAATTTTTTACACCACGTTGCACTAACACTTTCTTTGTCCCCTTCTTCACTTCTGATGAAGTTCTGTGCACGTGAAAATTCATCGAACAGTTCGTCTTCATCAACAGGAAAATTTGGTACAATACTTTTAACAAAAACACAACAGTCCTGAATATCCTTCCACTGTAGCTGCTCCTTTTCAGTATTAACCCAGTCAAATGCTTTAAAAGATGTGAGAAATGGTAAACACCATTCTTTAATATTTAAAATTACTTGAAATTTTGACAGTCCGGTAAATGTTTGGGGTATGCTGAAAGTCATCACACGCTTCCTAGCGTAAGTAATTGCGCAGTTAATAGCAAGTCAAACAACCAGTAGCGTAAAATACTCTAGCCAAGCGGAATCATAAAAAAACGCGACATTTGAGCGTCCCCAAAAAAACTTTCGGGAGAGCTGGACATTTTGGTAAAAAACGGGACTGTCCCGGGAAAAACGGGACGAATGGACACCCTAAGCTACCTGCAACATTTGTAGCTTCTTAAAAACAATTAACATGAAAAGGGACAACGCGTAACACACTAATAAAATGTAAACTACTTCACAGAACTAGCTCCTCGTTAGGCAAACCAAACAGCAGAATATTAATAACACGTAAAATACTTCTAACCTAACCTAACCTAAGGTACCACGTAATAGAATATCGTCTTGAGCTCATAGAATACTCAGTTTGACTTGCCTGTTTATAGGTATTACAACTCAACAGTGTCAGCTTAAGCAAACCCGCGAATACAACACTCGAAATATGACAGTAATAATGATTGAAGCCACTGACAGTGTTAGGTTGCCACACAGGGGAGACAATAGTAATTTACAGCGGCACACAACCGTCCTTACATCTCCAATTTAGCATAATCAGAGTAAACAATTTTGTGTATAATAATTATTTAGAGTACTATGACAACCTCCGAATAACACTTATTACGTAAGGTTCAAATGGCTCTGAGCACTATGGGACTTAACATCTATGGTCATCAGTCCCCTAGAACTTAGAACTACTTAAACCTAACTAACCTAAGGAGAGCACACAACACCCAGCCATCACGAGGCAGAGAAAATCCCTGACCCCGCCGGGAATCGAACCCGGGAACCCGGGCGTGGGAAGCGAGAACGCTACCGCACGACCTATTACGTAAGGTAGGTGCTGGTATGGAAAGGTACCTTTAGTAATACAGAGTGTATTCACTCATTAGAAGGGTTTCAACTTTACATCCCTTTCCACATAGCTCTCTGTTAACACACTTATATAACTTCTGCAACTAAAGAAGGGCATATCAATAGACATATAACTGACACAGATTTAAGCAGAATGAAACAGTACTTTAGTGTGCCGCAAATGTCTTCATTTGATTTACAAGTGGGGTATCTTCACCATTCATATATTCAACAACGCGTCAGAGCATGACGTCACCGTGGTATCAGCTATTTACTTCACATAATTTCCTGCACAGACACAAGGCAGACGAAGCGTTTTCACGCGCAACAGCGGCGAGCATCATATATTTCCTCCGTCACGCCATAGACAGATCTCAATTTCAATGGCCAGTAACAAGGACGTATACAGGGTGAGACACCTAACGTTACCGCTGGATATATTTCGTAAACCACATCAAATACTGACGAACCGATTCCACAGACCGAAAGTGAGGAGAGGGGCTAGTGTAATTGTGTAATAAAACCATACAAAAATGCACAGAAGTATGTTTTTTAACACAAACCTACGTTTTTGTAAATGGAGCCACGTTAGTTTTGTTAGCACATCTGAACATATAAACAAATACGTAGTCAGTGCCGTTTGTTGCATTGTAAAATGTTAATTACATCCGGAGATATTGTAACCTAAAGTTGACGCTTGAAACCTCCGACGTTCAGTTGCGTGTTGTAACAAACACGGGCCACGGTCGGCGAGCAGCATCTGCAGGGACATGTTTACGATGACGACCGTTCTCCTGATCTTACACCTATGGACTTCTTTCTGTGGGGTACGTTAAAGGAGAATGTGTGTACCGTAATGTGCCTACAACCCCAGAGGATATGAAACAACGTATTGTGGCAGCCTGCGGCGACATTACACCAGATGTACTGCGGCGTGTACGACATTCATTACGCCAGAGATTGCAATTGTGTGCAGCAAATGATGGCCACCACATTGAACATCTATTGGCCTGACATGTCGGGACACACTCTGTTACACTCCGTAATTGAAAACGGAAACCACGTGTGTACGTGTACCTCACCCCTCATGGTAATGTACATGTGCGTCAGTGCAAAAGACCAATAACAAGATGTTAGCATGTCGACGTAATGTGCTGTTCCAGACTCTTCTGTACCTAAGGTCCATCACCGTTCCCTTTGGATCCCTACGTAATTCGGTGCTCTCCGATACACACGATCGAACAGCGGAGGAGTGGTACTCAAGCGTCAACTTTAGGTTACAATATCTCCGGTTGTAATTAACATTTTACAATGCAACAAACGGCACTGATTACGTATTTGTTTATACGTTCAGATGTGCTAACAAAATTAACGGGGTTCCATTTAAAAAACGTAGGTTTGTGTTAAAAAACATACTTCCGTGCATTTTTGTATGGTTTGTATTGCACAATTACACTAGCCCCTCTCCTCACGTTCGGTCTGTGGAATCGGTTCGTCAGTATTTGATGTGGTTTACGAAATATATCCAGCGGTAATGTTAGGTGACTCACCCTGTATATGCCCTCGCAGCAGGAAAGCCCCTAAACACAAGAGTGCACCACCGCGATACCAAACCCGAGGTCCCATCAAGTCACTGCCGGGATCTCTCGCTCACCCTGCCCATGGCGTACAGGCGTCGTACCATAGGCCTCACGGTAAACGTCAACAAGCCACCTCCAACCCTGCGAATATCCACTCCGCTGTCTCTTTTCTCTCTCCCTTAACCACCCGACCACCGGCCTGAATCGCGGAATGAGAAGATGGTGACCCTAAAATCGATGGCAGCGATGCCACTGTAAGTGCGAGAACTTTGGCGCCAGCCGCGTCACGGCTCATCTCGATATGACTACACCGAGAAAATCCGAGAAATTACAGCTAATACAGAAGGCTCATCGACAATCATTCGCCACAAGCGCCATTCGCAAATCGAATAGGAAAGGATGGATCAGTTAGGTGTACCCGAAGTACCCTCCGCCACACACCGTCAGGTGGCTTGCGGAGTACTGACGCAGGTGTAGAAGAAATGTTGACAAGTTTAAGTGACGTGCGGGGGAAAGTGTACTTGCTTCTCGGGGAGATATTACGAGGGAGCAGCGTGGCTTTCCTAACCATCGTAGCAAACGGAGTGAGTCACTTTGCAGAGAAGCGGACGGTACTGTGTCGGTAAGTTGCGGGGAAATTCTTGGCCTCTCCGGCGAGGAACTCATTTCGCGCTAATACAGCAACACCCCGCCCCCAGTTTTAAAGTCGCGGCTCGAGCCGTCTCCTCGTCAGCATTTATCGATTCTTGCCGTTCGACCGGGAGGCGCTGCACCCATTACTCAATGCCCGTGCTGGGTAGGGGGGGAGGGGGGGGGGGGCAGCGCCTGCCCTAAGGAGCCGGCCCTTCGCTGCCCTGCCCAGGGCGCGGCCGGCTGACGCTCCCCACTCGGCGCTAATGACACGGACGGCAACGGGCCGTTTTATCCTGAGCGGCTAATTAACCAGTGCGACCGTCTTTGTTTCGCCGCCGCGGAATGACGTCATTTGTTAGGCTGACAGCGGCGCTACCTGTCGGGGTAACCGGCCTTATGACGTCAGCGGGCTGCTCAGGGCTGTGAATTCCACAGCGCCGGACCGCGGCTCGCTTCGCACCCGAAGCAAGCGTGCATGTTAGCGACGGCCTAAAACTGCAGCCGGGGTAATACAAGAACTATAAGGGAACGATAGCGATAGAAGACTGAGGATGCAGTTCAAAAAATGGTTCAAATGGCTCTGAGCACTATGGGACTTAAAACATCTGAGGTCATCTATCCCATAGAGCTTAGAACTAATTAAACCTAACTAACCTAAGGAATCACACACATCCTTGACCGAAACAGGATTCGAGCCTGCGACCGTAGCAGTCGCGCGGTTAGAGACTGAAGTCCGTAGAACCGCTCGCCACAGCGGCCGGCCAAGGATGCAAGCTATCTCGTCCTAGTAATTGGAAAAATCGATCGGTTAAAACTGATATCGGTACTTCAGTTCTGAGTAATCTGTAGTTTCGGAATTTGTTCGGTTACATCAGGTATTTCTGTTTTTCTTTTCTTCTTTTTTTTTCCTGGTAACCGAGTATAAAATCGGTATACTTAACTACCACAACAGTGTTGCTAAAATTTTTAGTTTTTAAATAAAACTTAAGAAAACTAGTTTTGTAGCGTGTTCTTCGCACCCGAAGCAAGCGTGGATGTTAGCGACAGCCAAAGACTTCATCCGGGGTAGTACAAGAACTGAAGAAATATAAGGGAACGATAGCAATAGAAGACTGAGAGAAGAAGTTTGAAAAAGTGCATAAGACAAGGATGCAGTTCAAAAAATGATTCAAATGGCTCTGAACACTATGGGACGTAAACATCTGAGGTCATCAGTCCCCTAGAGCTTAGAACTAATTAAACCTAACTAACTTAAGGACAGCAATAGAGAAGTCTTCAGAAGTAAGAGTGATTTCAGGTGTGCCGCAGGGGAGTGTCGTAGGACCGTTGCTATTTACAATATACATAAATGACCTTGTGGATAACATCGGAAGTTCACTGAGGCTTTTTGCGGATGATGCTGTGGTATATCCAGAGGTTGTAAGAATGGAAAATTGTACTGAAATGCAGGAGGATCTGCAACGAATTGACGCATGGTGCAGGGAATGGCAATTGAATCTCAATGTAGACAAGTGTAATGTGCTGCGAATACATAGAAAGGAAGATCCCTTATCATTTAGCTACAATATAGCAGGTCAGCAACTGGAAGCAGTTAATTCCATAAATTATCTGGGAGTAGGCATTAGGAGTGATTTAAAATGGAATGATCATATAAAGTTGATCGTCGGTGAAGCAGATGCCAGACTGAGATTCATTGGAAGATTCCTAAGGAAATGCAGTCCGAAAACAAAGGAAGTAGGTTACAGTACACTTTTTCGCCCACTGCTTGAATACTGCTCACCGGTGTGGGATCCGTACCAGACAGGGTTGATACAAGACATAGAGAAGATCCAACGGAGAGCAGCGCGCTTCGTTACAGGATCATTTAGTAATCGCGAAAGCGTTACGGAGATGATATATAAACTCCAGTGGAAGACTCTGCAGGAGAGACACTCAGTAGCTCGGTGCGGGCTTTTGTCAAAGTTTCGAGAACATACCTTCACCGAAGAGTCAAGCAGTATATTGCTCCCTCCTACGTATATCTCGCGAAGAGACCATGAGGATAAAATCAGAGAGATTAGAGCCCACACAGAGGCATACCGACAATCTTTCTTTTCACGAACAATACGAGACTGGAATAGAAGGGAGAACTGATAGAGGTACTCAAAGTACCCTCCGCTACACACTGTCAGGTGGCTTGCGGAGTGTGGATGTAGATGTAGATCACACACATCCATGCCCGAGGCAGGATTCGAACCTGCGATCGTAGCGGTCGCGCGGTTGCAGACTGAAGTGCATAGAACCGCACGGCCACAGCAGCCGGCAAAGGATGCAGTCTATCTCGCCCTAGGATTAGAGGAAAATCGACTTGTTAAAGCTGATACCGGTACTTCAGTTCTGAGTAATCGGTAGTTTCGGAATTTCTTCGGTTACAACAGGTGTTTCTGTTTTTCTTTTCTTTTTTTCCTGATAACCGACTATAAAATCGATATACCTAGCTACCACAGCAATGTTGCTAAAATTTTTAGTTTTTAACTAAAAATTAAGAAAACTAGATCTGTAGCGAGTTCTGTGTCTTATGTAAGACTGACATAGTCTCTGAATGATCCTGATGAAATGAGCCAACTTACAGAATAACGTATTATAGAACGAGATTGAGCAATAAATATTGGCCAGTGGAGTAATTTGTTATAAAAATATTAAACATTGTCATACATTTGTTCCTGGTAAAGGCTATATTTTGTCCACTACGTAAATTGTTTGTTTGAGTTTTTTGAAACAGCAATAAAAATCAGTTGCTTAAAAATTTCCATGAAAAAGTAAAGATATGTATTTAACTAAAACGGGGTTTTAATTAGAAATAATTAAAGAAAGAGAATGCTACAAATTTCTCACAAAAACTCATTATTTGTCTGTCATTTTTGTGGTATCAAAGAAGAGGAAGGAAGTTATGGCAACAGTAATAAATTACAAATTCAACAATTCATTTATAGTTTACAATACAAATAGCCAGTATCTGATCTGCCGCCTGTATCAACATAATATGCCTTATCTGCACCTAGTCCATTGAAACGGACAACTTAACACACAAAAAAAAACAGTTCTCCGTAATCAGTTTTTACCATTTAACACTGATTGTTCGTCATTCCCAAATGGCCTATGATCCACGGTTACAACATGATTTTTGAGCAGAGATTTAAAACATTAGAATCAGTAGGAGAGTAATGGGTAAATACTATCTGGTTTTCAATCCCTCATTAGATTTAGAGAAAATGGCCGGACGGTGGATGGACTGAGTTTTCTATTATATACCTATTCTATGTCATATTTTTATACTATGTGTCTTGTAAGGTATAATGCAAAAGTCAGAGAGAGTCTTAGAAATTTTCTATATTTCTTCGATGTCTACGTTTATTGCTAGAGATAACATCAATAAATAGTCGAAAATCGTTTGTTTCAGAAATCAGTTATTTTGAGAGGTTTTGTCAGATTGCAAAGGAGATGAAAAACCCGGAATAACCGAAAACCTGTTATTTCAGCAATAACTGCCGTCTGTATCTTGCCCTGTCGTTCAGTCTGTCATGGGAGAAGCCTCTTCTTGTTGTTGTTGTTCTTCACTTCATCGAGTAGGCATACAGCCTGTTCCGTGCTTGCTGAAGCTATCTGATCCTTTGTCACACTATGTCTCTCTTTCATGCTGGTTTATAATTGATTACTTGTCTCACTAACCTGCTGATATAATGTTTTTATCTTATGTATCCTACTGCTATGGTTTTCATTTGTGCAGTATGTGTTAAGTTCTTTTATTTCATGTGGCTTTATATTAGATCTCTGAAGATACTTGTTTCAACCTTTCTTAAATATTTCTTTTCATACGAATGTATTCTTCTTTTTAGGGTTTCGTACCTCAGATAGTAAAAAGTGGACCCTTACAGGAACCCTTTGTTGTCCGTCTATCTGATTGTTTGTTTGTGCAACTTTAAAAAACTCTTTTTCTCGGGGACGGTTAAACGTATCAAGTTGACATTTATGTTACATATCTTGATGACGCAAGAAATCGGATCTTCTAAGTCAATGCAATCAAAACTTACGGCCATTTATGTCACATATTTTGATACTCGCAAACTCACTGATCAAAACCTATAGGCTACTTTAGTCTAGAAACATGAAATGTGGCAAGATGCAAGGTTTCACAATGCAATCAAATAAAAAAAATCGGAAAACTGCGAATCTGTAACATAACACGAAATTTTTTTTGTCATTTTTTTATCTGACTATTTGACAGTACATCCATCTGTTAGAATCCCTTTTCTTAGAAACACAGGTTGACATATCACGTTGGAATTTGTCACATTCTGAAGTCTACGGTCTGTTGGCAGTGTAAAAAAGTTGAAGTTTCTAAGTCAACGCAATCAAAATATACGGCCATTTATGTCACACATTCTGATGCTCGCAAACTCGCTCATCAGAACCCAGGGTTCTTTCCCATGATCTAGAGCCATGAAATTGGACAATGTGTAAGGACTGACAGTTCAACAAAAGGAAGCGAGCGACGACATTAAATTAGCAATTATATCACACAAAAAACTGTCCTTTGTTAATTGACTTTCTGCCTGTTCATCCGTATGTTAAGACCTGTTTCCTCAGGAACGAGCAGGCATACGAAGCTGAAATTTATGTCACATACTAAGGTCTGTCGGTCTTTGGCTGTGTAACAAATGTAAGTTTCTAAGTCAATGTAATCAAAAGATACTGCCATCTACGGCACATACTTTGATACTCGTAAACTCAGTCATCCAACCCTATAGGCCTCGTGCACTTTCCGTTGGCCTGGAATCACGAAATTTGGCAAAGTGCAAGGACTCACAGTACAACCAAAGGAAGCAATCCGAAAGTTGTTAATTTGTAATTACATCACACGAAAAATGTATTTCTTCTGTCGTTTGTTATCCGACGTCAATCTTCAAATTAAAACAATCAGTAGTTCTACACTCAGGCTGACTGGGTCGCGATGGTAAAAGTCAGACATCAGGCAAAGAATTACTGTACCGCTCGTACGACGCGTTCCTGAATTTACCCATCGTCAGGCATCCAGGAGATGCACGTAGATATGGTGTTTCAAGTTGTGTGTGAAAGAACATTCTCGAAACTTCGTGACGGATTAAAACTGTGTGCCGGACCGAGACTCGAACTCGGGACCTTTGCCTTTCGCGGACAAGTGCTCTGTACCAACTGAGCTACCCAAGCACGATTCACGCCCCGTCGTTACAGCTTTACGCGAAAGGCAAATGTCCCGAGTTCGAGTCTCGGTCCGACATACATTTTCAATCTGCCAGGAAGTTTCATATCAGCGCACAGTCCGCTGCAGAGTGAAAATGTCATTCTGGAAACATTCTCGAAAATCTTGGAATCCCTGGGACGCATATCTTGTCAGTATCAGGGTCGGTAACAGGCAAAAACGGTCTACTTTCTCTATTCCCGAAATGGATTAACCGTCTATTTAGTTAAGATTGTCCGGAACGTTCAGCACGTGAGTCCCAATCCCATCAGTCCAGATTTTCTCAGTTAACGTCCAAGATTCGCCTCCATAACGTAGATTACAAGTAGCCATCACTTTATGAAATTTTAGCTACTTATCGTTCCTTGTCTTGCCATCCAGTGTTGTGCGTAATGTGCTAGTTATCATTTGGAACCTTTTTAAATTTATTAGTGACGTTAGCATACACACAGATATTATTGCAGCCTAACAGCTTGACCCGTGACACCTGTTGTATTCATTGTTCAGACAGCAGGGGAGAGTGTTATACATCGAGGATAGTGTACACAGCAACAGCCGGGGCCGGCCAGAGTGGCCGCGCGGTTAAAGGCGCTACATTCTGGAACCGCACGCCCGCTACGGTCGCAGGTTCGAATCCTGCCTCGGGCATGGATGTGTGTGATGTCCTTAGGTTAGTTAGGTTTAGGTAGTTCTAAGTTCTAGGGCACTTATGACCACAGCAGTTGAGTCCCATAGTGCTCAGAGCCATTTGAACCATTTAAAAGTAACAACCGGCCGCTGTGGCCGAGCGGTTCTAGGCTCTTCGGTCTGGAACCGCGCGACCGCTACGGTCGCAGGTTCGAATCCTTCCTCGGACATGGATGTGTGTGATGTCCTTACGTTAGTTAGGTTGAAGAAGTTCTACGTGTAGGAGACTGATGACCTCAGATGTTAAGTCCCATAGTGCTCAGAGCCATTTGAACCATTTTTGAACACACCAACACATAATGTTTTCTGGCTAGTAGTTTAAACTAGCGAACGATTTTAGATGCACATGAAGACGTGTGCTACAGATCACCATAAGCAATTTCCGGCATTTTATATTGCTTTTATTGTTGCGAGACATGAGATTGTGTTATGCGCAGCGTTTGTTAATATTGCAACTCACAGCATGTGGGTCCCACGGGTTGTGTGATCACCACGGGCTACAGTGCTCCCATGCTCACCTGAAGGTTGGTAAGGGGTTAATGTGGTAAGTTGTTCCACTGCTCCACCAAAGCAGTTGGTACATGTTGACATGCCATAATTTTTTTTCCGAATCATAAGTCTTCTGACTGGTTCGATGCGACTCGCCAGGATTTCATCTCGTGAGCCATCCTCAAACTCAACCTCTTCATCTCAGAGTAGCACTTGCAACCTACGTCATCAATCACTTGCTGGAAGTATTCCAAAATCATCTCTACAGTTCTTACCCCCTACATCTCCCTCTAGAACCATGGAAGTTTTTCCGTGATCTCTTAACAGATGTTCTACTAACATGTACCTTCTTCTTGTCACTGTTCTCCGTACATTCCTTTCCTCGCCGATTCACCACAGAACCTCCTCATTCCTTACCTTATCAGTCCGTCTAATTTTCAACATTCTTCTGTAGCACCACATCTCAAATGCTTCGATTCTCTTCTGTTCCGGTTTTCCCACAGTCCATCTTTCACTACCGTACTATGCTGTGTTCCAAATGTACATTCTCAGAAATTTATTCGTCAAAGTAAGGCCTATGTTTGATACTGGTAGACTTCTGTCGGCCAGGAATGCCAGTGCTAGGGTGCTTTTGATGTCCTCCTTGCTCCATCCGTCATAGCGTACTTTGCTGCATAGGTAGCAAAATTCGTTAACTTCAACTATTTCATGATCGCCAGTCCTGGTGTTAAGTTTCGCGCTGTTTTCATTTCTGCTTCTTCAAATTACTTTCTTCGATTTACTCAAGTCTATACTGTGTACTCACTACCCTGTTGTTCCACTCAGTTGATTCTGAAATTCTTCATGTCTTTCAACGAGGATACCAATGCCATCAGCGAATCTTATTGGTATCCTTTCACCTTGAATTTTAATTCCATTCTTGAAACTTTCTTTTATTTCCGTCACTGCTTCTTCGATGTGTAGCTTGAACAGTAGGGGCGAAAGACTGCATCCCTTTCATATCCATTTTTATCCGAGCGCTGCGTTCTTGGTCTTGCCCTATTATTATTCATCTTTGGCTCTTGTTCACAGTGTATATTATCCGTCTTTTCGTATAGCTTACCCCTGTCTTCTCATAGTTTTGGCCATCTTTCATCATATGACACTGTTGAACGCTTTTTTCAGGTCGGCAGATTCTAGACTCTTGACTTTTTTCTAGTCTCGCGTCAGAATTGCATCTCTGGTAGCTTAATTTTCCTAAAGCCAAACTGATCGTCATCTAACACATCCTCAGTTTTCTTTTCCTTTCTTCTGTATATTATTCCTGTCAGTAGCTTGGACACACGAGCTGTTAAGCTGATGGTGCGGTAATTCTCACATTTTCCGGCTGTTGAATTCTACAGTATGTTTCCCCAAAGCAACTCACACGTGCCCGATGCGATTTAAGTCAGTGGAACGGGTAGGCGAGTTCATTCACGACAATGTGAAATGGCATCGAATTGCGTGGGAGGAGGAGGAGGAAGGCTTTTAGAACGAGAGGAAATTGGGCGAATGGGCTAGCCTGTCCGTTCCACCGACGTAAATTACATCGAGCACGTCCAGGGTGGGGTGGGGGGGGGGGGGGGGTGGAGGTGTATTACAGCACGTCCACATCCACAAATGACCATTCAACAGCTGGCAGCTGTGGCCGAGCAGTTCTAGGCACTTCAGTCTGGAACCGCGCGACCGCTACGGTCGCAGATTCGAATCCTGCCTCGGGCATGGATGTGTGAGATGTCCTTAGGTTAGTTAGGTTTAAGTAGTTCTAAGACCTCAGATGTTAAGTCCCATAATGCCATTTGAACCATTTGAACCATTCAGCAGTTGCTAAACGCCGTGGTAGAGAATTGGGAAACCCTGCCATGAGAACTTACCAGTGTTATTTTATCCATGTTGAATCTTGTGAGCTCAGCGACCGTTCATGATGGTTGCTGAATTTCGCAACCAGCCACAAATATTCGTGGCTCGGTGCGTCATTTATCAACGTCTTCCCAGTCTTGTGAAGACCATGCGAGCACTTTGCAGAGTTAGGACTGTCGTCAGCGGTTCATTTCAGAGTACGCTGAGGCAATAAATCCATACTTAACAGTCATATACAACCGTTCTCTCGACGAAAGATCCGTTCCCAAAGACCCAAAAGTTGCACAGGTAACACCAATATTCAAGAAAGGTAATACCAGTAATTTACTAAGTTACAGGCCCATATCATTAACGTCGATATGCAGCAGGATATTGGAACGTGTATTGTGTCGAACATTGCGAATTGCCTCGAAGAAAACAGTCTATTGACACACAATCAACACGGAGTTAGAAAACATCGTTCTTGTGAAACACAACTAGCTCTTTACTCACGTAGTGTTGTGTGCTACTGACAAGGGATTTCAGATCGATTCGGTATTTTTGGATTTCCGGAAGGCTTTTGACACAGTACCACACAAGCGGCTTGTAGTGAATTTCCGTGCTTATGGAATGTAGTCTTAGTTATGTGAAAGGATTCGTGATTTCGTGACAGAGAGGTAACTGAAGGAAAGTCATCGAGGAACACAAAAGTGATTTCTGGCGTTCCCCAAGGTAGTGTTATAGGCCCTTTGCCGTTCATTACCTATATAAACGATTTAGGAGACAATCTGAGCCGCCGTCTTAGGTCGTTTGCGCCTGACGCTGTCGTTTATCGACTACTAAAGTCATCAGAAAGTGAAAACAAATTCCAAAACGATTTAGAAAAGATATCTGTATGGTGCGAAAATTGGCTATTGACATTAAATAACGAAAAGTGTGAGCTCATCCACATGAGTGCTAAAAGGGATCCATTCGGCTACAGGATAAATCAGTCAAATCCAAAGGCCGTAAATTCAACTAAATACCTAGGAATAACAATTACGAACAACTCAAATTCGAAGGAACACATAGAAAATATTGTGAGGAAGACTAACCAAAGACTGCGTCTTATTGGCTGGACAATTGTAAAAGATATAGTAAACTGACTGCCTACACTACGCTTGTCCGTCCTCTTTCAGAATAATGCTGCGCAGTGTGGGATCCTTACCAGGTAGGATTAACGGAGTACATCGAAAAAGTTCAAAGAAAGGCAGCACGTTTAGTATTATCGCGAAATAGGGGAGAAAGTGCCACTGAAATGATATAGAATTTGAGGTGGGCATCATTAAAATAAAGGCGTTTTTCGTTGCGGCGGAATCTTCTCACGAAATTCCAATCACCATATTTCTCCTCCGAATGCGAAAATATTTTGTTGACGCCGACCTACATAGGGAGAAACGATCACCATGATAAATTAGAGCTCATGGGGAAAGATATAGGTGTCTGTTCTTTCCACGCGATATACGAGATTGGCATAATAGAGAATTGTGAAGGTGGTTCGATGAACAATGTAGGTGTAGATGTAGATGATCCCAGATCCTGTTCAGAACCATGTCCCGCTTTTAGTGTCCAGGGGACCATCATAAATCACGGTGACTTCAGCGTAATTGTAGTCTTTGAATGAAAAGGTCTTCCGTTCATCTCGCTGCGTATTTCTTTCAATTCTAATAATAATCAAAGTTCAATCGAGCTACGTTACTTGGCACTGGGGTATCTTGCGAAAGCTTCTTTCGCCGTGAAGTTTTGCCCACCAGTGTATATGGGTTGGTACGAAGTGAGACTGTTTGAAATTAGCTGAAAAACTTTTCTTTGCGTGAACTCATTTGATAGATACTTCTAAGATCATAGCACGCCGACCTCAGCTTCTTGCTTATTGTATTTGTATTTTAACTTCTTATCCATTTGCAGTACAACGAATTTTACGTAGGGTGTTTGGGTGTTCCGCCATTGATGTCCATAACATGTGCTAACAATCAATTTTCGTTTGAAATCGCCTAATATGAGTCTTAGTGAAATTAAGGAGTAGACTGTTTGCTGTCAATCATGCATGCAGTCATTCGAGATGTGCTAGTTAAAGTTTGGTTTCGGTTCTTTTGTCATCAGAAAACACAAAAATTTTTCAAAGATCCTTTACATTCACTGGGAAATCATTAATGCAAATTAAGAATAAGTGTGGGCCCAGTACTGACCCTTATGGGACCCACATATTTTATTAGTTACTATCAGTATAGTTATCATGTTATCAAATAATGTTTCCTTGAAACTTCCTGGCAGATTAAAAATGTGTGCCAGACCGACACTCGAACTCGGGACCTTTGCCTTTCGCGGGCAAGGTTCGCAGGAGAGCTTCTGTGAAATTTGGAAAGTAGGAAACGACGTACTGGCGGAAGTAAAGCTGTGAGGACGGGGCGCGAGTCGTGTTTGGGTAGCTGAGATGGTAGCGCACTTTCCCACGAAAGGCGAACGCCCCGATTTAGAGTCTCATCTACATCTACATCTACATCTACATCTACATCTTCATCTACATGATTACTCTGCAATTCACATTTAAGTGCTTGGCAGAGGGTTCATCGAACCACAATCATACTATCTCTCTACCATTCCACTCCCGAACAGCGCGCGGGAAAAACGAACACCTAAACCTTTCTGCTCGAGCTCTGATTTCTCTTATTTTATTTTGATGATCATTCCTACCTATGTAGGTTGGGCTCAACAAAATATTTTCGCATTCGGAAGAGAAAGTTGGTGACTGAAATTTCGTAAATAGATCTCGCCACGACGAAAACAGTCTATGCTTTAATGACTTCCATCCCAACTCGCGTATCATATCTGCCACACTCTCTCCCCTATTAAGTGATCATACAAAACGAGCTGCCCTTTTTTGCACCCTTTCGATGTCCCCCGTCAATCCCACCTGGTAAGGATCCCACACCGCGCAGCAGTATTCTAACAGAGGACGAACGAGTGTAGTGTAAGCTGTCTCTTTAGCGGACTTGTTGCATCTTCTAAGTGTCCTGCCAATGAAACGCAACCTTTGGCTCGCCTTCCCCACAATATTTTCTATGTGGTCTTTCCAACTGAAGTTGTTCGTAATTTTAACACCCAGGTACTTAGTTGAATTGACAGCCTTGAGAATTGTACTATTTACCAAGTAATCGAATTTCAACGGATTTCTTTTGGAACTCATTAGCGTCAACTGCCACCAGCCACACCATACAGCAATCTTTTCTAAATCGCTTTGCAACTGATACTGGTCTTCGGATGACCTTACTAGACGGTAAACTACAGCATCATCTGCGAACAACCTAAGAGAACTGCTCAGATTGTCACCCACGTCATTTATATAGATCAGGAACAGCAGAGGTCCCAGGACGCTTCCCTGGGGAACACCTGATATCACTTCAGTTTAACCCGATGATTTGCCGTCTATTACTACGAACTGCGATCTTCCTGACAGGAAATCACGAATCCAGTCGCACAACTGAGACGATACCCCATAGGCCCGCAGCTTGATTAGAAGTCGCTTGTGAGGAATGGTGTCAAAAGCTTTCCGGAAATCTAGAAATACGGAATCAACTTGAGATCCCCTGTCGATAGCGGCCATTACTTCCTGCGAATAAAGAGCTAGCTGCGTTGCACAAGAACGATGTTTTCTGAAACCATGCTGATTACATACCAATAGATCGTTCCCTTCGAGGTGATTCATAATGTTTGAATACAGTATATGCTCCAAAACCCTACTGCAAACCGACGTCAATGATATAGGTCTGTAGTTCGATGGATTACTCCTACTACCCTTCTTAAACACTGGTGCGACCTGCGCAATTTTCCAATCTGTAGGTACAGATCTATCGGTGAGCGAGCGGTTGCATACGATTGCTAAGTAGGGAGCTATTGTATCAGCGTAATCTGAAAGGAACCTAATCGGTATACAATCTGGACCTGAAGACTTGTCCGTATCAAGCGATTTGAGTTGCTTCGCAACCCCTAAGGTATCTACTTCTAAGAAACTCATGCTAGCAGCTGTTCTTGTTTCAAATTCTGGAATATTCCATTCGTCTTCCCTGGTGAAGGAATTTCGGAAAACTGCGTTCAATAACTCCGCTTTAGCGGCACAGTCGTCGGTAACAGTACCATCGGCACTGCGCAGCAAAGGTACTGACTGCGTCTTGCCGCTTGTGTACTTTACATACGACCAGAATTTCTTCGGATTTTCTACCAAATTTCGAGACAATGTTTCGTTGTGGTCTGACACACAGTTTTAATCTGCCAGGAAGTTTCATATCAGCGCACACTCCGCTGCAGAGTGAAAATCTCATTCTGGGGCTGTTTCCTTGTTTGAAATTTCGTAATGTGTGTCTTTGTGCAATTCGGTTTGAAACAGTATGTCGCGATCCAGTTAAGCTATCATCTGAGGTGTGGCAGATGAAGTTTGGTTAGGGCCCTTGAATAGTCATCAGCAAACATAACAGTTTTTCAAACGTTCTTTATAGTCGTAAGAAGTTCATTTATGTAGATTACAAACAAGAGTGGGCCTATTACTGACCATGTGGAGCCGACTTTTTTAATCTAGTGTACGATTAGTAACGTGTACTTCTGCTATCAAAAAATATCACGCAATTTCATTGTGTGTGATTCTTCGTGAGTGTGAAACTCGCCTCACATCCGCAAAGCGTGTCTTTTCTGGCAACATAATGGTGCAGGCGACGCAGCCAACATGCAGGCCGAGTACGCGGGGCTGGCTAGGATGATTTCTAAACACAATACCGTGCGCCTGGCATTGACGGCTCATTGAAACTCTGCCGCGCACAAAGTGGATGCATTGACGCGACGAAGAAAGGCCGCAGGGCGCGGGGAGCACTAGAATAAAAAAAAAAAGAAAAACATAAAAAGGGAAGAGAAGGACGGAAAGAAGTTGCATAGACGAATTAAGGGCACCGGTGTCGGCGTGAGGAAAAAAAAGGAACGAAGGGCGGGCAAAGAAAGAGCGCGAGCGATCGCGAACGGCAGCCCTCTGCGCCAACAATGCGGCGCGGAATTTGCATGGCGGCCGTGATGATGGATGGGGACGCGCGAGCATTGTTGGGTCTACCTGTCGGCAGCTGGCGACAGCCGCTGTGCGCCAGGGGAGGGGGAAGGCCCGCCGCTTACGTCACGCGGTGGAGGCTCAGCGCGGGGAATTGCTGTCCGCCGGAGTAGCCGAAGGCATGGAGCCGCGCTCTTTTTCTTACAGGTTCGGTATGGAGTTACTGTAGGGTTCCGCGGTATGAGGTGAATGAAGCCATGGTATGACAAATGTGATGTATTGCGAATATGATTATATGATAGCGGAACAAACACTGGTAGGTTACTTCTGTAAAATATCTCGCATTATGCGTACGGAACGATTTGAGTGGAATGATCATTTAAAATTAATTGTTGGTAAGGCGGGTGCCAGGTTGAGATTCATTGGGAGAGTCCTTAGAAAATGTAGTCCATCAACAAAGGAGATGGCTTACAAAACACTCGTTCGACCTATACTTGAGTATTGCTCATCAGTGTGGGATCCGTACCAGGTCGGGTTGACAGAGGAGATAGAGAAGATCCAAAGAACAGCGACGCGTTTCGTCACAGGGTTATTTGGTGAGCGTGATAGCGTTACGGAGATGTTTAGCAAACTCAAATGGCAGACTCTGCAAGAGAGGCGCTCTGCACCGCGGTGTAGCTTGCTCGCCAGGTTTCGAGAGGGTGCGTTTCTGGATGAGGTATCGAATATATTGCTTCCCTCTCCTTATACCTCCCGAGGAGATCACGAATGTAAAATTAGAGAGATTCGAGCGGGCACGGAGGATTTCCAGCAGTCGTTCTTCCCGCGAACCGTTCGCGACTGGAACAGGAAAGGGAGGTAATGACAGTGGCACGTGAAGTGCCCTCCGCCACACACCGTTGGGTGGCTTGCGGAGTATAAATGTAGATGTATAGCGATATGCACATACACAGATCAGGGTAGTGCCGTGTGCACAAGGTATAAGAGTGCAGTGCATTGGCGGAGCGGTCATTTCCGCCCAGGTGATTCATTTGAAAAGATTTCCAACGTGATTAGGGTCGAACGATGGGAAGTAATAGAAGCGGAATGGTTTGTTGGAGTTAGACGCATAGGACATTACTAGGAAATTCGACATTCAAAGCTCCACAGTGTCAACAGTGAATATACCAGATCTCAGACATCACCTCTTACCACGCACAAATTTTTGAGATTTTTGTTAACAATCTTTCTTATTTTATTATAGGGTGTAACAAATGTACACCAGAAATTGGCCGCGCTGGATTAGCCCAGCGGTCTCTCGCGCGGCAGTCATGAACTGTGCGGCTGGTCCCGGCGGAGGTTCGAGTCCTCCCTCGGGCATGGGTGTGTGTGTTCATCCTTAGGATAATTTAGGTTATGTAGTGTGTAAGCTTAGGGACTGATGTCCTTAAAAGTCAAGTCCCATAAGATTTCACACACATTTGAACATTTTTTAACCAGAAATTGCAGGATACATTACTCACAGTAGACGATCATACAGTACTGGCCATTAAAATTGCTACACAACGAAGATGACGTGCTACAGAGGCGAAATTTAACCGACAAGAAGAAGATGCTGTGATATGCAAATGATCAGCTTTTCAGAATATTCACACAAGGTTGGCGCCGGTGGCGACACCTACATCGTGCTGATATGAGGAAAGTTTCCAACCGATTTCTCATACACAAACAGCAGTTGACCGGCGTTACCTGGTGAAACGCTGTTGTGATGCCTCGTGTAAGGAGGAGAAATGCGTACCATCACGTTTCCGACTTTGATAAGGGTCGGACTGTAGCCTATCGCGATTGCGGTTTATCGTATCGCGACATTGCTGCTCGCGTTGGTCGAGATCCAATGACTGTTAGCAGAATATGGAATCGGTGGGTTCAGGAGGGTAATACGGAACGCCGTGCTGGATCCCAACGGCCTCGTATCACTAGCAGTCGAGATGACAGGCATCTTATCCGCATGACTGTAACGGTTCGTGCAGCCACGTCTCGATCTCTGAGTCAACAGATGGGAACGTTTGCAAGACAACAACCATCTGCACGAACAGTTCGTGCCTTCACTGCGGTTACCCTTGACGCTGCATCACAGACAGGAGCGCCTGCGATGGTGTTCTCGATGACAAACCCGGGTGCACGAATGGCAAAACGTCATCATATCGGATGATTCCAGGTTTTGTTTACAGCATCATGATGGTTGCATCCGTGTTTGGCGACATCACGGTGAACGCACTTTGCAAGCGTGTATTCGTCATCGCCATACTGGCGCATCACCCGGCGTCATGGTATGGGGTGCCATTGGTTACACGTCTCGGTCACCTCTTGTTCGCATTGACGGCACTTTGAAAAGTGGACGTTACATTTCAGATGTGTTACGACCCGTGGCTCTACCCTTCATTCGATCCCTGCGAAAACCCTACATTTCAGCAGGATAATGCACGACCGCATGTTGCAGGTGCTGTACGGGCCTTTCTGGATACAGAAAATGTTAGACTGCTGCCCTGGCCAGCACATTCGCCACATCTCTCGCCAATTGAAAACGTCTGGTCAGTGGTGGCCGAGCAGCTGGCTCGTCACAATACGCGAGTCACTACTCTTGATGAACTGTGGTATCGTGTTGAAGCTGCATGGGCAGCTGTACCTGTACACGCGATCCAAGCTCTGTTTGACTCAACACCCAGGCGTATCAAGGCCGTTATTACGGCCAGAGGTGGTTGTTCTGGGTACTGTTTTCTCAGGATCTATGCACCCAAATTGCGTGAAAATGTAATCAAAAATGGCTCTGAGCACTATGGGATGTAACTGCTGAGGTCATCAGTCCCCTAGAACTTAGAACTACTTAAACCTAACTAACCTTGGGACATCACACACATCCATGTCCGAGACAGGATTCTAACCTGCGACCGTAGCGGTCGTCCGATTACAGACTGTAGCGCCTAGAACCGCTCGTCCAATTCGGCCGGCGAACAGAATAACAGAACGTTGTTCCTCTTTGGTGCAGGTCGCAAGTGGTGCGGTCATGTTTATACTGATACTGAGACGGAGTGTGTGCATCTGCTCTATGCTGACAGGACATTCTGCACGCTGTTTGTAGCACGCTTACCAACTTACAGGGTAAGGGCGCGAAACTTCGATTTCCTATTACAAATTTAAGGTTTTCAGTTGACTGAGCCTCGTATATCAGTACAGTTGCTATATCTCTCTAGACTGTTATGGCGGCTATTGCACTGTTTCTCTTCGAAGCGCACGCCGAATCGTACGGTGGTTGTGCCTAGGCGGGACTCGCTTTTCTTGCGGATGCTGCCGGCGCGCCGGTGAGTGCGTGTGTCGCCCTCGGAGTGGAGGGCACGGCTCCTGAGCGAGGGACGGCTGTTTGCGCAGCGCCTGGCCCTGCCGGCTGGCTTCTGCGATGATATATCGTGGCGCTGCGCCGCTCAAGGGGTGAAAGTGGCAAGTCAGCGACGTTTCAATCCCGCTAAGTGAGTGACAGCGCGGGCCGCAAACAACCCCCTGCCACGCACCGCTCTACCCACCGCGCTGCAAGGTGCCCTGCGCGCACACGGGAGACCGCCGAGGGGTTTATTTATTTATTTATTTATTTATGCATTCATTTTACCTGGCAAGCTCTTACACCTAACCAGGCATACTCAGATTGAACAAATTTCAGTTTCTACAGAACATCAAGGATATATAACATGTTATACAGTATTAATGTTAAAGAAAAAAAAATTCAGATTATAACAGTAGTACAATGATAATTATAACAATCAAAAATAATTATAACAATCAAGAATAATAATAATAATAATAATAATAATGAAACGTCCCCTTAGAAAAAGTGTACACATGACTGTGCTTAAACTGACACACAATATTTTTAGCGCAACGCAATCTGACTTTCAAAAATCCCTACAAAAGAATGGCCCTGACTAACATTAACCTGTACCTTTCACAAATCACTTACAAAAATCTTCGTTACTCGAACTACTCCCATACAGCGAGCGCCACTACTTTTATATTCAGTAAGAGAATGATGTACCTAAACTTGAATGGCATTACGACTAAGTACACATACACTGCATTTGGATCATGCATTGATCTTCAATTATGTAACTCTGTTATTTTTCACGTTCGGGTCACACTTCATAATTCCTAACAGAACACTTACAGCAACAAAGCCATTCTGGAACATTTCCTTCCTTTATAAAAAAAAATGTGTAATGCGTAACACTTGATAATTCCTAACAGAACACTGACAGCAACAAAGTCATTCTAGACATTTCCGTTATAACAAAAGGTCTACCTAAACAAGTTTGAGATATTACATAGAAACTTTCAGAGGGACACATGGCATACATTAGTTTTGTACTTCTCTCGATTGATGCAAAACTACTGTCGCGGGGCAGACAGCAATGCCCGGAAACAGAAACTTTTGCTTTACTGCTGCAAAAGATCCTGTCGAAACAAGATAGTTCTACAGAAGTGTCATTGTCTAATTGTTTTGCCCAACACAATAGTATCCTAGTTTACAATTTTTGTATTATAATGAGATGGAACAGTCTTGTACCTATCATTTTTATATCGTTTTTCCAGGCTCATCTTTACCTGCTGTAGAAATATTAGATTTTTCCATTGTTCCTCCCACTTTTCTTGTCATGCTGCTTCCATTTTTATGGCACAGTTTTTTTCTTTTTTTTTTTGCGTTTACTCAACGTTACGATACCATTTGGATTGAAACTTACGTTAGCCACATCCGCCATTTTCATTGGTATACAACATTTTCCAGGATGGTCAATTTTACAATTACGAGTAGCTCAAATTGTAAACAGAAAAATAGACATCTGCCGCTATGGAAGCATGTATCAAGTGCTGTACAACTTTATTTGAAAGAAAACTCGACATTACCAAAAATGTGACATACAACCTTCTTCGAGGGAGGTATTCCGTTATTAAATAAACGAAGCTAGTTCCGGAGAAAAATCTTTTTTCGAAGTATTTTCTCGCTTGTCAAACGAAAGAGGAAATGGCTACCGTATGCGAAAAAACTGCCGCCACAGGTTCAGAAGAAAGCGTTGCACAACACCTCGACGTGCAGTTTTTTGCTGTCTGGGTTGGGAAACAATAATTTGTTCGGTAGACGATAAACAAGAGTGGCATGACACAGTCTTCCCGCTCCCCCCTCACCCGTCCTCCTCCTCCTCCTCCTCATCGTTTTATCTTGTGGGTCGTTTCCTCATTTTGCGCACTCAACTGCCCGAGGACTGCAGTTCCGTTTAAGGTGAACAGCTTCTGACGTAAGCGCTCATGACTCGAGGCGACTGCAGCGCGTCTGCGTAGCTAGCCAGCCAGCTAGCTGGCGTGTGATAAGCTGTGGCTGAATCAGCGCACGGCTTCCAGGAAACGCTGCCGCGAGAACGAGGTTGCCGGCTTTGCGTCGCACCCTGAGTCACCGCAACGTCCCGACCAATCACAGGCGCGGCCGGTGTAAACAAAACCGCGCAGCGGACTAAACTGAGCGCGTTTCTGCACCCTCAGGAAGAGGCGGAGAGGAAGTGACGAAACCGCTGCCACTGCTGTCGCGTCGACTCAGTGGCGTGGTCCTGACAGTGCGCGCGTCCCCAGAACCTGGACTGGCGACCATGACAGCGTGGCTGTCAGTAGCGTTCTATGCTCGACCCTGTGTGGACCAGAGTGGGGTCTGTCTGCTGAAGACTCCATGAGACTGTCGTAGGGAACGCGGTCGACAGAAACAAATGGCGGGGTGAAACGCGCTCAAATCGAAGGACTCTGGTCCTGAAGTAGGGATGTGAAGGAAGTGTCGAAACCCACCGACTGTTGGGTCGAAGTAAATGGGAGGTCTACAAAGTTCTCGCGTCCCCAGTAAAACTGAGGCGAAGAGGAAGATATTGCAGCTGTCAGTAGTGTACTGTAATGGACCCTAGTGAAGTCTGGAACCAAGTGTCTGGTTGAAGCATATAACCCACTGGAGGACTCGTGCAACCTATCACGCTGTGATCTGTACCCCAAGGGGCGGAAAGGAAGAGCCGAAACCATCGTCAGAGCTCCAACAGAGGCGTGGTCTGCCTGTGGTGGTCTTTTCAAGTAGCGTCCAAGACTTTCTGATTGTCAGTTGCGTTTTTTACCAGCCGCTGTCAGGATCGTAGTGAGCTCTGTTGGAGGTTTCTCGAGGCCGAGTTCATCGTTGATTGGCGCGGTTAACTGAAGCAAATATTGAAGTGAATCGTGTCCAAATCGGACTCTTGAGACAAATATGGTCACGCTCAGTGAGACCTGAAGAAGTGGCGGAAACGGTGTGAAGATACCACTACTCCTGCATCAGCTGATGATCTAAAACGTGGAGTGATTCACAAAACATTCTGGTTCTCAGTAGTATTCTGCACCTCTGTGTAGACGTGAACCGTGTTGTTGAAGGCTCCATAATACCATCCTGACTACCTATTTGCGAGGCTGAAGTAAACCGTCCCAGGTGTCCAAATGAGCTGCAACCAACCTGGACGAATGATGTCTCCAAATGGTTGTCAGCGATCGCGTGTCGATGCAATGAAAGGATCAGCAGTGTGTGCGTGTGACCTTCGAGAGATCTACAAGACACCATATCTGTCGTTAGCGTCCTATGGACTGTCTATTTTATGGTGAGCTCTGCTTCTCAAAGGCTGCAAGAGGATGTTCTAGCGGCCTACTCGTGAGTCCGAGGTAAACGAAACCAATTGCCAAAATGAAATATGTACCGCAGAAAGGATCAACCTGCCTGCAATCTGTAGCTTGAGTCTCGAAACTATTCTCAGTGCTGAATCGACTGAGTGGGACCATCTGCCTGTGACTGCGTTCATGGAAACGTGAGGTGGCGTTCAGCCATATCCGCTCGTCTCTGTGTAAACGTAAGTGAGGTTCATCCGTTGAAGACCACATAAGACCGTCCTGGCATCCCACCATCGTGGCCGAAGTAAACAAAACCAAGTGTCACATTGAAACGACAGTCTCTCTGGAATACGTGTCCAGAGAAAGGGGCGGAAAGGAAGTGTCGAAGACATCGTCAGTGTTCGTCCGACTACTGAGTTGGACAGTTTTCCAGTAGCTTAATTCTGACAAAAGTTAAGTGGCGTTCAACGTATTGTAGCCAACAGTGCCATTCTCTGCTCGCCTCTAGTTAGGCCCTAGTGAGCTAGTGTCTGCTGCAGGCATCCCGTGACGTACATGAGCTGGTGGTGTGCCTGGATGAGACTTCTGTACATGAAAACGATGCTAAAGTAAAAAAAAAAAAATTGCCAGCTCTGTTTCCGCATGTCTTCTCGGGGTTTTATAGAGAGAACTGCGAAATTTTGTGCTAGCCGAAAAAAAATCTGTATTCGCGCTAGAGATATACATAGGTATTACTTTGTTAGAGTCTGTGAGCGATGAACTGATTATGGCAGAGAGCGGCACGGATAGCGCTGGTTGCCTTGGGGATGCGCTGAGATCGATTTACGAGTACAGTTGCAGCGATGCACCATCGGAGGACAGTGATATCTCGGCGGACGCCGCGTTGGAAGGAGAAGATTTCATGAGGGAGAGGACTGACATTGAGGACATGAGTCCGCCGGTGACACCGCCATCAGAAGTTTCTCTGTTCGGGTCGGGATGCTTTAGCAGCCGAAATGCGAGGTGGACGGAGAATGTGGACCAGTCAGCTCAACGTGATGAATTCTCTGAGGACCTCAGGCGCCCCACGTTCTCCAAAGCTCGGCGCGTCTCCAAACAAGGAGGTGAGATTCCCACAAAACTTTTCTGTGTGAGTTCTTTCCTTTTTTGTTTTTGCTACTGTGTTTCTTATTCAATTTCAGCACCATAGGTTCTTTGTGAAAACTGTATAGACCACAATAAAATCTGAAAAATGTTATATTACCGACTTGAACTGCTGGTAAAATACTTAATTTATACAAGCAGTTTCAGCTGTCTGACCATCATCAGGTTCATAAGAACAGTAGTGATGTTGGGCGATATACAAAGTCGTTATCTTTTGTCGTTAAAGCCATGAATAATATACCATTATTGTTGTTGTTGTTGTTGTGGTCTTCAGTCAAGAGACTGGTTTGATGCAGCTCTCCATGCTACTCTATCCTGTGCAAGCTTCTTCATCTCCCAGTACCTACTGCAACCTGAATCTTCTGAATCTATTTAGTGTATCCATCTCTTGGTCTCCCTCTACGATTTTTACCCCCCCCCCCCCCCCCCCCGCTGCCCTCCAGTACTAAATAGGTGATCCCCTGATGCCTCAGAATACACCATACCAACCGACCCGTTCTTCTAGTCAAGTTGTGCCACAAATTTCTCTCCCCAATTCTGTTCAATACCTCCTCATTAGTTATGTGATCTACCCATCTAATCTTCAGCATTCTTCTGTAACACCATTTCGAAAGCTTCTATTCTCTTCTTGTCTATACTAATTATCGTCCGCGTTTCACTTCCATACATGGGTACACTCCATACAAATACTTTTAGAAACGACATCCTGACACTTAAATCTATACTCGATGTTAACAAGTTTCTCTTCTTCAGAAACGCTTTCCTTGCCATTACCAGTCTACATTTTATATCCTCTACATTTCGACCATCATCAGTTATTTTGCTCCCCAAATAGCAAAACTCCTTTACTACTTTAAGTGTCTCATTTCCTAATCTAATTCCCCCAGTATCACCCGATTTAATTCGACTACATTCCATTATCCTCGTTTTGCTTTTGTTGATGTCCATCTTATATCCTCCTTTCAAGACACTGTCCATTCCGTTCAGCTGCTCTTCCAAGTCCTTTGCTGTCTCTGACAGAATTACAATGTCATCGGCGAACCTCAAAGTTTTCATTTCTTCTCCATGGATTTTAATTCCTACTCCGAATTTTTCTTTTGTTTCCTTTACTGCTTGCTCGATATACAGATTGAATAACATCGGGGATAGGCTACAACCATATCTCACTCCCTTCCCAACTGCTGCTTTCCTTTCATTCCCCTCGACTGTAATATCTGCCATCTGGTTTCCGTACCAATTGTAAATAGCCTTTTGCTCCCTGTATTTTATCCCTTCCACGTTCAGAGTTGGAAAGAGAGTATTCCAGTCAACATTGTCAAAAGCTTTCTCTAAGTCTACAAATGCTAGAAACGTAGGTTTGTCTTTCCTTCATCTATTTTGTAGATAAGTCGTAGGGTCAGTATTGCCTCACGTGTTTCAACATTTCTACGGTATCCAAGTTGACCGTGGGACCAATATGCTTCAAAGACAAATTTGACCAAATTTACTGCGCACGATAAGTGACCCGATTGAATTTTGATCCTATAAGTATACTATTGGGGCAATGTCTTTCAAATTGTACGCTCAACTTCGTGCAGTTCACAGAAATTACGCCAGATGTCGTTGCGAGTTCATCGCTTCCGTTGTAAGACCGCCACTGAAGTTGACCGTCGCACAAAAGACGAAGACAGTGTTACTGTTCGCGGCGACGAACGGCGTTACATTGACACAGATAAGGTTTCGCGCTCATTTCGACACACGGCGGGCTCCCACCTCACAGACAATACGCAGATTACATCAAAAATTTGAAGGTACTGGATCTGTTTAGGAGTGTCAGCTGCCGCATCCACGTACCGTACGCTAACGACAAAACATTGCAGCAGTAGGGGTGGCTTCGACTCGTAGTCCGAGTAAATCAACAAGAAGAACCTGTGCCGAGTTGGGAATTTCAGGCTGATCTGTACAAAGAATTATTCAATCCGACCGTCGCATGTATCCATAGAGGGTGACTGTGGCGCATAAGGTTTTTGCGAGAGATAAGGAGCGGAGACTGCAGTTTGCAAGGTGGGCAATCGACCAAGACCGAGAGGCAGTGCTACACAACACATGGTTTTCTGACGGAGCTTATTATTACCTGAACGGTGTTGTGAACAGACAGAACGTTCGATTGTGGGCACATGAACCTCCCCGAATAATTCCACACGAAAGACACCTACAGGGAGAAAATGTACGTGCGGATCGTGATACCAAGCAGTGGAATCATCGGTCCGTTCTTCTTCGATGCTACAGTCACTGGTGAAAGCTGTTTACACCTGCTGTGAAACCAGTTCTTTCCCCAACTCATGGCCTCATATCTTCCATTGCAGACACAATGGTTCATGCAGAGTGGAGCACGCCCCCATACTGCCAACGTTGTGTCATGTCGATCGTTACTGACCGCTCCTGAGACATCCAATATAAACCTAAAATAAAAATAAAAAAATTACATTTTTCGGATTTTGTACTTACATTAAAATAATGATATGTTTACAAAGACTCTTATAATTCGTTATTGGACAACGTATTTCTTATTACGGAACACTTTCACTGTTTAGAATGTTATATGACTTGTTATATAAGTTGTCAAAGTATATTAATGTAAGACTGACAAATATTCACAGAATTCTTTGTCGAGCCATTGTTCCTCTGCTGACATCATAGTGGTACAAGGTTTGGACGTTTATGCGTGTGCTGATCATGGTTGTCACATCTGGGTAACTGACAAGTTAGTGTGTTGGCCAAGCAGGATAGTTCACTGTAACATATTTCATGTGGAGCGAGTCTGTACTGCAACGGTTTTTATTTTTTACTCATTATTGTTTATTGAATTTCTAACAAACTGTGGAGCAATTAAGATTATTCACAATGTGTTGTTTTCGGCCGTATGAGGTTTGTTAATGAACGTAGGTGCAGCGTATCTCCGTTCGGGGAAGGCTCACAAATGGTTCAAATGGCTCCGAACACCATGGGACTTAACGTCTGAGGTCATCAGTCCCCTAGCTCTCAGAACTACTTAAACCTAACATCCCACACATCCATGCCCGAGGCAGGATTCGAACCTGCGGCCGTAGCGGTCGCGCGGTTCCAGACTGAAGCGCCTAGAACCGCTCGACCACTCCGGCTGGCAAGGCACACAACATTGCAAGTTTTACAACCGATTTGTCAAGTAGATAATTGATTTGTCTGGTGTATTATCAACAGATACTGACCAGCTAACACACTGTTCGCTTTATTCGCTTGTTTCCTCCATGTGTGTCGTAAGGGTTGAGGCGTCCATGCAGGTGTGCTCCTACGTTTTTGGCCGACTCGCCCTATGGAACATCAGAGTTTTGTGTGTGTATCTTGCCTTTTCAAGTTTATTTCAAAGCCCATGTTTTCTTGTTTGCTGAACTTTTTTTCTTACTTGGTCTATACTGCCACCTCGGAAAATATGAAACACTTTGTTTTAACGCTTTGCAGTGTGCGATTTGGCGTTACCCATGGTTAAACAGTTATTTATAAATAGATGTTAATGCCGAAACTCACTATTCACGCGTATGCACTGTCAGAAAAGCCATCCCTTGTTATATCTTTAAAAGTATATTATAGGTAAAGCTTATTTACAAAATTATCTACATACAGGTATACGACGGGAATTCAAAAAGTAAAGGCACATTTGTGAAAAGCTGTACTTATTCTGATGATAGAAAACTGAAACATGCGTTATTTTTCTACGTAACCTCCCTGGACTTCAATGCAGTTTTCACGACGTTTTACGAGGTTTTTTTTTTATTTCATCAGAAAATACGTTTTTCGGTTGCATCTGTAACCAGTTTTGCACCACAGCATTGACGTCTTCATCACTTTCAAATCTTCTTCCCTGTAGTGCTTCCGTTAAGGGTCCAAACATGTGAGAATCACTTGGAGCCAGGTCTGTACTGTATGGTGGATGTTCCAGCACCTCGAATCTCAACTCCTTTATTGCGTCGGCTGTCCGTTTGGCAGAATGTGGGCGAGCGTTATCTTGCTGCAGGATGACACCTCTTCACAGTTTTCTACGACGTTTGGATCTGATTGCAGGTTTTAGTTTCGTACGCAACACATCACATCCACCATACAATACAGACCTGACTGTAAAGCCTCGTTTACGCTGGGGCGCCGTCTTGCAACATTGTGGCATGCTACGGAAATGTGGCGTGCGTCGTCTTGAAGCATGCTACAACAGGCAACATCTTGCGGCGTATGTAGCATGCGGCAGGTTAATTTATACCAAAGCAACAGAATTTGTGCCACACGTGTGTCGGTCTTGCAGTATAAAGAATGATAAAGTATCGCAGCGGCGGCCTACTTGGTACTTGCATATGCAGCTAACAACGGAAATGAAAACGGTGGTGGAAGAGGAGAGTATTTAAAGAAGGTCCACGAAATAGTATCCTAGGCACCAGAAGCAGACGATGGTGCGTTATTTAGTAATGTGTGCTTTCGTCCCAGGCGCGTTATTCCGCGCCATACCGTTGCCAAAAGGTGGTAAATGTTCGCACAGGTACCGGGCCGGTCACCACCCTGTGTCAGGGCCCGGGGTGGGACTTTCAGCCCCCACCTCACCCAACTCGGCGGTACGACTGCTGCGGTATGACTGCCACACTACTTCCCTCGCAAGTAAACGGATGACGCACCTTAGACGAAATGCTTAACTACTACATAACACTTTTTCAAAATTAATAACCAAACATATTAATAGTATTAATAGTAAGACTGTATTAAAAACTTTCAGTGTTCGGCTCCACAAATTTAAATTATATGTAAAGTTTACCCACTGCGTGGGAAATAAACATCCCAGGTTGGGATGCATAAACTGAAACCAGAGGAGGGGATGGTCTGATACAGAGGGAGGGGGGGGGGAAATCCCCCCCATCCCCTCCTGCAAATCGCACACTGACGCTTTGTGAACACCGAGTTTTAAGAAAAAGGTTTCACATTGTGACAGCCGACATTATGGATCAAAGCAAGACAAAAAATTTCAGTAAAAATGGACTCTAAAACGCATAACTTAATACATATGAGCACTTGTTCATCTTGGCTATTATGAAATACTTCTCTTCTACTGCAAGCTCTTTGCTATTACAAAAGACACACATACTGCAGTAAACAAATGAGGCCTCATTCCTCCTTTATCGTTCATGGATACAGCATGCATTAAACATCTGTTAGTGTTGCTACTGGATACCGTAATCACAATTGTGGGTATGTGCATTGCATGTATTAGTTCTGTCTTAACCGGGTTGAGTTGTATCAAGTTTGTGAAAAGTTTTTAAATTGTAGTTTTACCTCAGAAACTCTGCTACTTCACAGGAACAGAATAATATATTTTCAATTGCTTAGCAAAGGGCTTGCAGTAGAAGACATGGGTTCCACAATAGCGAAGATGAACAAGTGGGTGTAGTTCTTAAGATATGCATTTCAGAGCACATGTTTACTAGACACATTTCCTTGTTTTGGTGTATACTACCATCCATCAAAATACTGAATTCTTCTTTCAGTACTGTGAATGTGTGGTGTGTCAGCTGTTAAACTGGAGGTCTGTAAACAATTAAATTCTCATGCGCAACACATTACACAAATACACCTTTTGGATTTCATAAGATGATGAATTAATTAACCTGGCTGCAGACTGTTTCTGGGTTCATTTTTGGTAGCACTGTGTTCGACGTACCAAATAATAAATAAAACCTTTTCCCGAAAGTAACATTTACAGAGCAAAAACAGTTCATGTTCACAATTAAAAGCCATCAGCCATGTTTTTCCAGTGGTACCAACCTAACTTTGGTAGTCAATTATAAGAAATACACGTCCAGTTATACGACGTATCTCACTGTTAACGTCAGCTTGAAATGACACTGGCGTCACTTACCAATGCTATTCACAATATATTTATATAAATGACCTTGGGATAACATTGGAAGTTCACTGAGACTTTTTGCCAATGATGCTGTAGTATATCGAGAGGTTGTAACAATGGAAAATTGTACTGAAATGCAGGAGGATCTGCAACGAATTGACGCATGGTGCAGGGAATGGCAATTGAATCTCAATGTAGACAAGTGTAATGTGCTGCGAATACACAGAAAGAAAGATCCTTTATCATTTAGCTACAATATAGTAGGTCAGCAACTGGAAGCAGTTAATTCCATAAATTATCTGGGGGTAGGGATTAGGAGTGATTTAAAATGCAATGGTCATATAAAGTTGATCGTCGGTAAAGCAGATGCCAGACTGACATTCATTGGAAGAATCCTAAGGATATGCAATCCGAAAACAAAGGAAGTAGGTTACAGTACGACTTGTTCTCCCGCTACTTGAATACTGCTCACCGGTGTGGGATCCGTACCAGGTAGGGTTGATAGAAGAGATAGAGAAGATCCAACGGAGAGCAGCGCGCTTCGTTACAGGAGCATTTAGTAATCGCGAAAGCGTTACGGAGACGATAGATAAACTCCAGTGGAAGACTCTGCAGGAGAGACGCTCAGTAGCTCGGTACGGGCTTTTGTCAAAGTTTCGAGAACATACCTTCATCGAGGAGTCAAGCAGTATATTGCTCCCTCCTACGTACATCTCGCGAAGAGACCATGAGAATAAAATCAGAGAGATTAGAACCCACACAGAGGCATACTGACAATCTTTCTTTCAACGACCAATACGAGACTGGAACAGAAGGAAGAACCGATAGAGGTACTCAAGGTACCCTCCGCCACACACCCTCAGGTTGCCTGCGGAGTATGGATGTAGATGTAGATATAACTAAGCAGGCCTTTCCCTACCAGTTTATGGGCTATGAGGTACCAAAAACTAAGTATAAATATGTACTTGACTGTAGAAATAAGGTGCCTGATGGCTAGCCCAGTTTTAAAATATGTTAACCTTTACATAAAAGAGTTTGTTTCTTGTTTATTAAACTACTGGCAATATGTATTAATGTATTAGTAACAATATCTTCCTCCCATAGATCGTTCTGCCGTCTTAGCGAAATAAAATAAATTTAGCCTGATTTTCATGACATTTAAAACAACACTGAAATTTTGTGTAAAATGCCACAACCGAAACGAATTTTTCTACTAATTCCAAAACTAGCCATATGTATTGCGAATCTGTAATACTTACATAGTTATGGAGAATGTCATATTACGATTGATAATTTATTGATACTGATTCAATTGATGCGCTTTGGTTACAGTTGTTTGTATAAAACATTTCCTTTTCTAGTGCAGCATTGGTTGAATGAGTATTACTTTTCAATATGCTCGTTTAACCGAATTTTTATTTTGCATCATTGATCTTTCTTTGATATTTGACACAATTTTGTAACTAACTAAAGGAATAGGTCTCCCACGAAACCTATTATTCCAGTATGATCTCTATTCGTTATAGATACTCAATTCCTGGTAGAAAAATATGGGGCGATCAATTGAAATGGTTTCCACTTTCGAAAACTGATTTTTTATGTGAATTCTAACACACAGTTTCAGAAGGATTGTAATATACCTATGGAATCAGCAATCAGTCATTAATATAGTGCTGTTGATGTAAACATGTCTTATGTACAAAAATATTGAAACTTCCTCGTATGAATATAGGTTACTGGCAAAGTGTCTATTCATAGTAGTTGTGACCGACATCGCTAAATAGTCGATCATGAAATTATATCACAGTGTGTGTGTGTGTGTGTGTGTGTGTGTGTGTGCGCGCGCGCGCGCGTATATGTGTGCGTGAGAGAAAGAGAGAGTTTTGACAGTAATGTAAGATTTTTGGTAAAAATAAACAAAAGATTTGTAGCCAGTTGAAACAGGACGTTTCTTTTGGAAGGAACCTGTGTTTGGCAGTGCCCCTTTATAGCTGGCTCAGCGAGTGAAGTACAGGTCAGGTGGCGGTTTTAAAGGCGTCAGTGAGTGCAGGGGCCGGAGGGCGCTGATTTATGGTGGTCAGCGCCAACCCCGCACCCCTTCCCCCGCAAGCAGACAGGGTTCTGACGTCATTTAATTTCCTGCCCTCCCAGAGGGGGACCCTCCAGCGGTTCCTTGACGCTGCACACTACTGCACTGGAGCTCAATTAGAGTTCTCGACTTCGTTGTTTGCCTTCGAAGCACCGTAAACCGTGGTGAACCACACGGTTCTATTTTGGGTCCTCCGCTGTTTACGAAGTAGTGTGGGGTTGTAATTAAAGTGCAGCTACTCGCAGAGGTCCAGTGCGTGCTGTAATTATTATATGGCAGCGAAATTTGGTAGATATTCTGTACGCTACTGCACCACCGATTTACTCTGGAAAAAAAATTAGTTCCAGTTAGCGCCACCAGGCACAAATCTGGCGCTGCCATGCAGGAAAGACGAAGGTAATGGAATAGCCGAAAACATCAGACAAGTGAGAAAGGCATAATGTTAATTGTATCACTAAATGCTGCTTACGCAATTTGCTCAGTATGACCACCGGAATTGAAGACGAGATGCTGCATCCGTAAAGTGACACAATCAACAGCTGCTCGCAGCAGTTTTGGTGGGATCTGAGCAATGTGTACCTGTATACTGGCCTTCAGATCGGGTAGCCGGGGGACTGGGTGTTTGTGTTGTCCTCATCATTTCATCATCTTGATTCGCGACAGTGGTCAGATTGGACCGTGTAACAATTGGACTGTGTCAAAATTGCGACTTTGTACAGGCGCTGATGACCGCACAGTTGAGCGCCCCACAAGCCAAACATCATCATCATCATCATCATAAGATCAGGTAGAGACTGAACTGAACGTGTCCGTGGTGAAAGAATTCTTTTAGATATCTCAAGAGCCAAAAGTCAGACCAGGTGATCTTGGAGGCCACGCGTCTGGAAAACCCCTGGAACACGTTTGTGGCAGGTTGTATTAAGCAGATCTTCCACTGGACAAGTGACGGAGCTGTTGCCCCGTCTTGCATGAAAACAGTCGTTCCCACACAGTTGAGCTCTTCGAAAGCAGGAATCCGCGCTGCACAAGGAGGTCTCGATAACGTGGGGACGTCACATATGACAGGCTCTTTGAGTGTTTTCACTTCAAAGCAGAACGGACTGGGAATAAAGGTATTTGTGAATCCATACCACAGAGTCGCCCGGCGTGTCAATGGCTTTTCGTGCACGACAGTTTAACAGTACCCAAAATTCGGCAGTTCGGTGTATTGACTTGTGTAAAATATCCCTTGTCACTCCACAATATACTGCTCGGGCACTTGTGTTCAACTTCGATCCGTGCCAGAGACCGAAGACCAAATTCAGAATGTTGCGGCGGATCATGAGGTTTCAGTTGCTGCACTGTCTGGATCTTTTACGCGTACCAGTGTAAAACAGACGGAAAAACTTTCTGTACGGGTGACTGTCGGATGGACAATTCTTGTGACACTGCATGAGCACTAACACTAGCCGGGGCACGCGCTGAATGGTCAGTTGTAGCAACGGCATTCCAGGATCGGAAGCCTTCTTCTTGCAGGTGCCACGCCAAATTCACCTGTGTTTTCGAATTCATTATTGAAAGGTCTCTGTTGGATTCCTTTCATGTTAATTTCTTAAATCTGTTGTCATTTACAGCATAAATTACTCTTCTAAATTTACTGTGGCCTTTCTGACTATCTGGGAGGAGACTGAGTAGTGGAACGTGTTACTTTTACACATAAACAAGAACGATCTGTCACACTACTACACTTTAAAACACAGTTTATGTGTAATTCATGTCACACAGTCTCATACGGAACCTAAATCCGCTTTCTTATATATACTGTAAATGATAAGATACTGTCATCCCCCTTCCATTCTGTGTGACAGGATGAATGAGCAAATGTATTTCTAGTTGCATGCTTGAGGGTAGCAGACAAGCCTATCTGCTAGAGAACAGTAGGACCAACGTCGGAACAGGTAGCTACGCTTTCTAAAAGCAAAGAGGTTTCTATCCTTAGTATGGTCCTGTCCGTCCCTTGTCATGTTGGTATAGGAAGCTTCCCCTCTGGCCACTTCCGTTTGTATTTGTGAGCCACCCTCAGGAAGGGACCAGGTCAGTCTGTCCGTGGCGAGCGTCTGAAGTGGTAAGATCTCCGGCTAAGCGCGTGTCTGCTAAGTCCGTAGGACAATGGATTTCTTAAGTTCAGCCTAACTGAAAATTTAATCACCTTTATTTCAGGTTTAGCTCTAAAATATCTAATGTTATCTTAAATTGCAATGCAGTGTAATTCGAGTGTGAAGTGCAAAATATATTCCAGTAGGCTTTGTCACTACTTTGTGAGTAAAGTGGAACCACGTGTTGATCAGTAACTCTACCTAGCGTCATCAATCTTCAATACGAATGTGCGTGAGATTATAATGTCTCGTCTTGACAATATTTTTCAATATAGCAACTTTTCTTTATGTTCAACCCACGTGGGGTGTACTTTGTGAAACCAGTACCACGTGGTTATACAATTGTTTGACCCATCAGGTTAATAGTAAGACGATAGTAACGAGTTCGAGGTTTTTCTTTTGTAAATTGCTTTTCGATCTAATTTATTTTAATTATCAAAATTATTGTGGAGTTACACTCTTTGTGTAAACCAAGTTGACCACGTGAAGCGTGTGGTGTAAGCATCAAAGTAGCCCTCAGCTATTCTTTTCGAGAAGATTTCACAGAGAGTTAGTATGAATTTAGTATACCAGTGTGTGGTAATTACATGACGGACAGTATTGTGCTACGAACGTAACTTCTTTGGGTGAAAATTGAATCGGTTCGTTGTGGTTAATTTCCTCTAGCATATGTTTCAACGTTCTTCGTGTGTTATTTTACGAATGCAGTGTTGTATGCAGTCTCCCAATCTTGGCTCCATATTTGATGTGTTCTGTATGATTACAATCTCACATTTTCACAATCCTAAATAAGGCACCAGTTTAGTTATAACTCAAGTTTAATATGCTGAAATTTCAATGATCAATGTTAAAATAAATTTCCAAATATAAACTGATTTATTTCTTTTTATTTAAATTCTCTTATATATATATATATATATATATATATCACCGGTTGTCGTATGACTATTAAAAGATTATAATTAATGTTAGTCTGGTTGGGAATTTGGTAAGCTAGACTGGATACCTGGTGAAACAGTTGCGCAGTAATGCAAGGTTAATTCCCCAGAGAGCTCACAGCTTTTAACCCGCTTTTATTGTCTATCAGCACCGCTTTCATAGCAAATTAAAGCAACAACGTTACATTATCATCCTCTTTGAACCATTTAATGACATTGCATCCCTTGCCAGACCCTTCAGTCGGCGATATTCTCTGTTCAGCAAAGTAATCGCTGCTGTTCACATAAAACAGTTTCACTAAAGGCGCACGATCTCTCTTCTCTACAGCTATAGTGTTCAGTAACGGTATGGCTTGTCAAGTGACTGAGTGGACGTCATACCGTCATAAAAACAGTGTGCAGCGCCATAATTGCAACTGGTGGCCAAAACTGGAACTAACTGTTTATCCATCGTAATTCGGTTCCGCATTAACGCATTTCCATTTCTACCAAGGTTCGATGCGATGTGATAATTAGAGCCCGCAATGCACCTCAGTGAGTACCTACATTTAAACTATAACCACCAGGCAGGGAAATGCTCTTCTATGGAGAATCAGATTTTCACTCTGCAGCGGAGTGTGCGCTAATATGAAGCAGCCTGGCAGATTAAAACTGTGAGCTGGACGGAGAGTCGAACTCGCGACCTTAGCTCTACAATCTGAGCTACCCAAGCTGCGAGGACGGGGCGTGAGTCGTGCATGGGTAGCTCAGATGGTAGAGCACTTGCCCGCGAAATGCAAAGGTCCCGAGTTTGAGCCTCGGTCCGGCATACAGTTTTAACTACCAGGAAGTTTTAGTCTTCCATGCACATTGTCAGAACATGCAATTTTGGTCCTTTGCGCAATGATATAAATATATTTTGTGGCCTAGTGGTTAGGTGGCTAATACTCAGACCACAAAGCAAAAATCAGGACTTCTATCCTCAGACGGACCAACGATTTTTTCCAGTAGTTATCTCTTCCTTCATCTCCGATAGCGATTTGGGCAAGTGGAAAAATGCCTTGCTGCACAGGGGCTCTATGTCTGCGCTTGCTCTTCGATTCAGTCATAGGTGTCTCGTCGGTACTATGGCGCTACTTTCACTTCTTGAAACGTCCGTCAATGTGGGAAATCACTAATTGCACTCTGGCTCCGAGTGTAAATTAAAATCAGTGTCCCCCTATAACTGGCTGGGTAAGTCAGTTCAAAGGAAAGAGGAAAGCCGGCCACTGTGGCCGAGAGGTCATAGGCGCTTCAGTCTGGAACCGCGCAACCGCTACGGGCGCAGGTTCGAATCCTGGCTCGGGCATGGTTGTGTGTGATGTCGTTAGGTTAGTTAGGTTTAAGTAGTTCTAAGTTCTAGGGGACTAATGACCTCAGATGTTAAGTCCAATAGTGCCCAGAGCCATCTGATCCATTTCAATTTGATTAGAATACTACCATAAAATCTGACTTTTCAGTAACAATAAACAAGGCTCATTGGCAGTGAGAGTGGGGCATTGGAGGTGGATAGGAGGATGGGAGAAAATGAAGACAGAAAGCAGAACGGACGAGATGAGCAGGAAGAGGGGACAGGGAGAGACGGGGAGAGATTGTGGACATGCAGAGAGGGGAGGAGATGATGGACAGAGAAAGGGTGAGAGAGAGTGAGCAGGAAGAGATGAAGTGGGGTGGGGTGAGGAGAAGATGGACAGGAAAAGGGGTAAGAAGGTGATAAATTCAGAGAGGGACAAGAAGAGATGAAAAGAAAAGGGGGAAGGATAAGATGGACAGGGAAGGGGAACTGGAGGTGATGGCCAGAGAAAGGAGGAAGTAGGAGAAGAAGGACAGAGAGATGCTGAGGAGAAGATGCAAACAGGAGGGGGGAGAGGAAGAGATCTACATCTACATCTACTTTTATGCTCCGCAAGCCACCCAACAGTGTGTGGCAGAGGGCACTTAACGTGCCACTGCTATTACCTCCCTTTACTGTTCCAGTCGCGTATGGTTCGCGGGAAGAACGATTGCCGGAAAGCCTCCGTGCGCGCTCGAATCTCTTCGGGAGGTATAAGTAGGGGGAAGAAATATATTCGATACCTCATCCAGAAACGCACCCTCTCGAAACCTGGACAGCAAGCTCCACCGCGATGCAGAGCGCCTCTCTTGCAGAGTCTGCCACTTGAGTTTGCTAAACATCTCCGTAACGCTATCACGCTTACCAAATAACGCTGTGACGAAACGCACCGCTCTTCTTTGGATCTTCTCTATTTCCTCTGTCAACCCGACAATGGTACGGATCCCACACTGATGAGCAATACTCAAGTATAGGTCGAACGAGTGTTTTGTAAGCGATCTCCTTTGTTGAGGGACTACATTTTCTAATGACTAAAATTAGGAAGTATATCCAGTTCCCGTACATATTATAAACGTGTGCTTTCTCTTTTCTTTCTTTTCCGTTTAACCAGACAGAGTCACGCGAACGTTGTTAGCGAAAATTAAAATTACTTTCCATCAAAGTCGTTACTGCCAGTTGATGAATCCAATCCTGCTGTTGCTGCCGCTTCACTATTCAAAATGGTTCAAATGGCTCTGAGCACTATGGGACTTAACTTCTGATGTCATCAGTCCCGTAGAACTTAGAACTACTTAAACCTAACTAACCTAAGGACTCACACACTTCCATGCCCGAGGTAGGATTCGAACCTGCCACCGTAGCGGTCTCGCGGTTCCAGACTGTAGCGCCTAGAACCGCTCGGTCACCCCGGCCGGCCTTCTCTATCCAAGCAGCTCTTCATATGGCCTCACAAGGCAGAGCGGACCTCGTTCTAGACCCACCTAAACCAGAAAAAAAATCTGTGGAGATCCCAGGAATCGAACCCGGGTCCCTTCTCACCGATGAAGGCAGCGACGCTAACGTTTTTTTTTTTCTCCCATCTCCCGTAACCATTCGGCTGCGGAGGCGGTCAATTAGGGTAAACGCCTTTTGCTAATTTTATAGCTACTGGGTGCGTATCGTTTTCTCCAGTCATTACACCGTCCCGTCACAAGTGTTTCGCAGCAGCGGTGAGTGCAATCCGTGTCCGCCGGCACACGGCCGCTCTCAATCAGCGCACACTTGCCGGCGCTCTCTTACCAGGGCGATAAGAGAGACGCTACCAGCGGCAGGGGGAGCCAAAACAAATATCCCGGCAAGCGCAGGCCCCACCGAGCTGCTCCTGGAGTCGACATTTTTCGCGACATCCTCTCCTCCTCCCGAAACCCCTCGACGCCAGAAACCAACCCCCACCCATCCCACCCCCGCGCCGTTTCCCACCCCTTGCGGCAGAGTCGGTCGCGGCGCCGTTCTAGCAAATCATTTCATCGCTTGCAAGTGCGTCGGATAAATGGCCGGTCATTAGTTTCCAAAAGACGAAAAGAGAGAGGGAGACAGAAGTAAGAAAAAGGAAAAAAAAGAAGCAACGTCGGAGAGGAGAGGGTGCGGGAGGAGGAGGAGAAAGAGAGGGAGGGAGTGGAAAAAAAATAGCCTGCTGCGACGCAACGCAGCCCCCCTCCCGTTCCCTGGCGTACGGTCTTCACCCTGAGCGAAGATACATGGCGGAAATATTCCGTAAATGGCTTAAAATCTCGGCGCCGACGTCTTTATTCAGTGCGGTCTTCCGCGGCACAACTCCTGCGAGCTCTTCCCGCCTGTCGACGAGTTGGCCTTCTTCTCCGTGCCAACGTCTTGCTATGTACTGGGTCCAAGTTCCCTGCTGACCTAATTGGTTCAAATGGCTCTGAGCACTATGGGACTTCGGAGGTCATCAGTCCCCTAGAACTTAGAACTACTTAAACCTAACTAACCTAAGGACATCACACACATCCATGCCCGAGGCAGGATTCGAACCTGCGACCGTAGCGGTCGCGCGGTTCCAGACTGTAGCGCCTAAAACCGCTCGGCCGTGTCAGAGATTTTCACCTGCCTCGAGATGATTGGGTGTTTGTGTTGTCCTCATCATTTCATCATCATTCATGAAAGTGGCGAGATTGGGCTAAGCAAAGGTTGGGAATTTGTAACGGCGCTAATCACCGCGCAGTTGAGCGCCCCACAAACCAAACGTCATCATCATCATCATCATATTCATCATCCAAAAACAAAACGAAAAAAGTAAAACTTGGCGTTTGATTTGCACGCTGCAGACCACCTCATTATCCCGGCTACATGTTCTGGCAGACAAAGTGCCCACCTGACAAATATACAGGAGTGGTTCGGAAGTGACACGGTATACGACAGTCCGAAGTCACGTGTGGTGGTGGTGTGGCGGTGTGGTTTTTAGCGACTTCTCGGTGCGACCAGGGGAAACCTCTCGGGTAACCTTAAGAAGCAGCGGCGGCCTCCCAAGGCGGCAGTAACGGCAGAGGCTGGGCTAACCTTTGTCTGGTAATTGCCCGCCAGCCCGGCCGCCTCTAACTAGCGACGACCTATTCGCCCGCGGCGCACGTCGCGTGTCATTTTTACTGGCGACCTGACATTTGGCCGATCTCTGACAGGCCGCTCTGCCGCCTTTTACTCTCGGGAGCAGCGTGGTTTCTTATCTCAGTCTCGAGACCTTCTCTCTCTTTCGACTGCCATAGCAGCATGAGTCGTCATCGACACTGGGAGCCTAGCTAGCTGCTCACATTCCAGATAAGTGTATGGGGTGAATCACCTAAAACCTGCACTGAAATTATTGCGGATGTAAAAAGTACCACTAATGTGTGATTTTCACACAATAGATAGGTAGTCATGGGCTCTCAACACATTGTAATAATATTTAGAAAGTGTATTTTTTTGTGTAAACATACATATTTTAATTCTAGCATTTGTAGACTTAGAGAAAGCTATTGACAATGTTGACTGGAATACTCTCTCTCAAATTCTGAAGGTGGCAGGGGTAAAATACAGGGAGCGAAAGTCTATTTACAATTTGTACAGAAACCAGATGGCAGTTATAAGAGTCGAGGGACATGAAATGGAAGCAGTGGTTGGGTAGGGAGTGAGACAGGGTTGTAGCCTCTCCCCGACGCTATTCAATCTGTATATTGAGCAAGCAGTAAAGGAAACAAAAGAAAAGTTCAGAGTAGGTATTAAAATCCATGGTGAATAAATAAAAACTTTGAGGTTCTCCGATGACATTGTAATTCTGTCAGACAGCAAAGGACTTGGAAGAGCAGTTGAACGGAATGGACAGTGTCTTGAAAGGAGGGTGTAAGATGAACATCAACAAAAGCAAAACGAGGATAATGGAATGTAGTCGAATTAAGTCGGGTGATGCCGAGGGAATTAGATTAGGAAATGAGACACTTAAAGTAGTAAAGGAGTTTTCCTATTTGGGGAGCAAAATAACTGATTATGGTCGAAGTAGAGAGGATATGAAATGTAGACTGGCAATGGCAAGGAAAGCCTTACTGAAGAGGAGAAATTTGTTAACATCGAGTATAGAGTTCAGTGTCAGGAAGTCGTTTCTGAAAGTATTTGTATGGAGTGTATGGAAGTGAAACATGGACGATAAATAGTTTGGACAAGAAGAGAATAGAAGCTTTCGAAATGTGGTGCTACAGAAGAATGCTGAAGATTAGATGGGTAGATCACATAACTAATCAAGAGGTATTGAATAGAATTGGGGAGAAGAGGAGTTTGTGGCACAACTTGACAAGAAGTAGCGATCGGTTGGTAGAACATGTCCTGAGGCATCAAGGGATCACCAATTTAGTACTGGAGGACAGCGTGGTAAAAATCGAAGAGGGAGACCAAGAGATGAATACACTAAGCAGATTCAGAAGGATGTAGGTTGCAGTAGGTACTGGGAGATGAAGAAGCTTGCACAGGATAGAGTAGCATGGAGAGCTGCATCAGACCAGTCTCAGGACTGAAGACCTCAACAACAACAACAACAGCAGCATACGCTGTGTCGTGATCGGCACTGCAAGCCTAGCTAGCTGGAGTCCCTCACATTCCAGGTCAGTACATGGAGTATGGAGTGAAACCTGCACCGCAAATATTGCGGATGTAAAAAGTGCGACTGATGTGTGATTTTCACAGAATAGATAGGTCAGTGGCTCTCAATACATTGTAATAATACTTAGAAAGTGTATTTTTTGTGCAAACATACATATTTTAAATGGAAAAACGCCTGTTGACATTAACAAAGTAGGGGAAATTAGAATGTCAGTGGTGTGTGTTGCAGAATTCTAGCTCTAGTCGATTGCGAGTCATCGTATTTTGAAATGTTCCCACTCTGACACTTGTACAGTACCTGCGGCAGCTCATACTGAAGAAAAATACAGGTGCATATAAACTGAAGAGCCAAAGAAGCTGGTACACCGGCCTAATATTGTGTAGTGCCCCCGCGAGCACGCAGAACTGCCGCATCAGGGTGTGGCATGGACTCGACTAATGTCTGAAGTAGTGCTGGACGAAACTGACGCCGTAAATCCTGCAGGGCTTTCCGGTAAGAGTACGAGGGGGTGTAGATGTCTTCTGAACAGAACATTGCAAGACCTCCCAGATATGCTCAATAATGTGCGTGTCTGGGGAGTTTGGTGGCCAGTGGAAGTGTTTAAACTCGAGTGTTCCTGGAGCCTCTCTGTAGCAATTCTGGACGTGTGGGTTATCGCATTGTCCTGCTGGAATTACCCAAGTCCGTTGGTTTGCACAGTGGACATCAATGGAAGCAGGTGATCAGACAGGATGCTTACGTACGTTTCACCTGCCAGGGTCGTATCTAAACGTATCACTCCAACTGCACACGCTCCACACCATTACAGAGCCTTCACTAGCTTGAACAGTCCTCTGCTGACATGTAGGATCCGTGGATTCATGAGGTTGGCTCCATACTCGTACACTTCCGTCTACTCGATAAAATTTGAAACGATACTCATCTGACTAGGTAACATCTTTCCAGTCATCAACAGTCCAATGTCGGTGTTGGCGGGCACAGGCGAGGCGTAAAGCTGTGTTTCGCGCAGTCATCAAGCGACGTGAGTGAACCTTCTGCTCCGAAAGCCCGTATCGATGATATTTCGCCGAATGGTTCGCACGCTGACACTTGTTGATGGTCCAGTAGTGAAAGCTACAGCAATTTGAGGAAGACTTCACTTCTGTCACGATGAACGAATCTCTTCAGTCGTCGTTGGTCGCATTCTTGCAGGATCTTTTTCCAGCCCCAGCGATGTCGGAGATTTGATGTTCTACCGCATTCCTGATATTCACGGTCGAATTTTGATTGTTTGAGTTGTCGCCAGTGTCTATTAGGATGGTTTTCACTTTAATTTACTAACCGTATAATATTCAGATACTACTCATTTGGTAATTTTATAATATTGAGGTACTGATGTAAAAAATATTGCAATAACCTTCGGACTTTTAAAGTTATATAGTACGTCTGTGAAGTCAGTACCTTCATTAGACTGTTGTTTATTTACAGTGTTACATTTACACTTACACAATCAAGATTTCGGCTTCAAAGTGCCATTATCAATTGTTTTAAGTGTTATAAAGTCCCTAAGATGGCATACTGTCGTATTAAAATACACTATTAGATACATTGTGTAAGAGTCGATGTTTCTTGACTCAAGATGGTGCACTCAGTAATGAAACAAAGCAGTAGACTCCGCCAGAAACATCGATTCTTAGACAATGTATCCAACAGTGTATTTTAATACGACAGTATGCCATCTTAGGCAATTAATAACACTTAAAACACTTGATAATGGCACTTTGAAGCCGAAATCATGATTGTGTAAATGTAAATGTAACACTGTAAATAAACAACAGTCTAATGACGGTAATGACTTTAAAGAAATATGTTATGACTGTGGCCGCGCATTATGAAAATAATTACTATATAATACCGTTCCCGGCACTCGGTTGTTTTTCTGGTTGTGATTTCCTCCTGCAGCTGCTAGTGTATCTAATTTATTTTTCTCTTCGGCACCGTGTTCTTCCTCCATCCAGTGTATTGGTAGCCTCCACGGGCTGCTTACACCACACGGCTGGTTGTCAACACTGCGGAAGTACAAACATTACACGTGAGTTTAAATTTTACTTCAGTGGTTTTATACTGTTGGTGTTTACCGGATCTTATAATGTGTCCTACGTGGTGATACGTGGTAAGCTGTTTTCGAGATCTTCATTCTCGATGTTGTGTTCCAAACTGGCTTATTATTTTTGGGATAACGTTTCCCGTGTACTTACGGTAGTTTCCCTAGACGTTAGTTATTTTTTGACGCTTTATCCCAGTTCACAGGAGTGCTTAATTCATGATTAGTTTTTCCTTCGCTTTTTACTAGGCCTGGCTCATTCAGCAGTCATGCTTTCTGTGGTGTCACCGCCAGACACCACACTTGCTAGGTGGTAGCCTTTAAATCGGCCGCGGTCCGTTAGTATACGTCGGACCCGCGTGTCGCCACTATCAGTGGTTGCAGACCGAGCGCCGCCACACGGCAGGTCTAGAGAGACTTCCTAGCACTCGCCCAGTTGTACAACCGACTTTGCTAGCGATGGTTCACTGACTACTTACGCTCTCAATTGCCGAGACGATAATTTAGCATAGCCTTCAGCAACGTCATTTGCTACGACCTAGCAAGGCGCCATTACCAGTTACTATTGATTAATCATTTACCGTCAAGAGCGACGCTCATCATTAATGGATGAAAGTTAAGTATTCCACCAGCTTCGTCCGTTTTTCTAAAGTCTAATTTCCTTGTCCTGCTCCAGACCTCACGCCAGCCTGCGTGAGCTAAAACGCGTGCCTTTCGGCTTCCTCTCGTACCCGGTGTTGGCTCTCCTGCCAACCCACAACACTTTCCACACACATCAAAAGAAGTATTGCATCACCCCGGTTCCCAGAAGTCCAGAAGATAGACTTTGACTGTGGATGTTGTATCACGGACACAGTCCCTTTGACTGTTCAGAGATGTCACTAAACCAGCCTAAAGAAGTGCATGAAAAAAATGGTTCAAATGGCTCTGAGCACTATGGGACTTAACATCTGAGGTGATCAGTCCCCTAGAACTTAGAACTACGTAAACCTAACTAACCTAAGGACATTACACACATCCATGCGACCGTAGCAGTCACGCGGTTCCGGACTGAGGCGCCTAGAACCGTTCGGCCATAGCGGCCGGCTAACCTTGCATGAGCAGCGCCTATTAGACGGAGGGGGTCCGACAGTTCCAGCCATTCCTCCAGAAAGGAGCTACATGGCTCGTGTTGTCTGTAGTTCACTCATGCCTAGACGGTCAATACCGCGGATCGATCGCGTCCGCATTGTTACTTTGTGCCAGGAAGGACTTTCAACAGGGGAAGTGTCCAGGCGTCTCGGAGTGAACCAAAGCGATGTTGTTCGGATATGGAGGAGATACAGAGAGACAGGAACTGCCGATGACATGCCTCGCTCAGACCGCCCGAGGGCTACTACTGCAGTGGATGACCGCTACCTACGGATTATGGCTGGGAGAAATGACAGCGACAGCACCGTGTTGAATAATGCTTTTCGTGCAGCCACAGTACGTCGTGATACGACTCAGACTGTGTGCATTAGGCTGCATGATGCGCAACTTCACTCCTTGACGTCCAATGCGAGGTCCATCTTGGTCAGGGATTTTTCACCTGCCTCGATATGACTGGGTGTTTGTGTTGTCCTCATCATTTCATCATCATTAATGCACGTGGCAAGATTGGACTGAGAAAAGGTTGGGAATTTGTACAGGCGCTGATAACCGCGGAGTTGAGCGCCGCACAATCCAAACATCCTCCTCCTCCTCATCATCAGGTCCGTCTTTTCAACCACGACAGCATGCAGCGCGGTACAGATGGGCCCAACAACATGCCGAATGGACCGCTCAGGACTGACATCACGTTCTCTTCACCGACGCGTGTCGCATATGTCTAGCCAGACAACCGTCGGGGACGTGTCTGGAGGCAACCCGGCCAGGCTGAACGCCTTAGACACACTGTCCAGCGAGCGCAGCAAGTTCCCTGCTGTTTTGGGGTGGCATTATGTGGGACCGACGTACGCCGCTGGTGATCGTGGAAGGCGCCGTAACGGCTGTACGATACGTGAATGCCTCCTCCGACCGATAGTGCAACCATATCGACAGCGCGGAGTGGTAGTAGGAGCTAGACATATGGGACAGTCCATTTCAAGAATCGTTAGGGAAACAACAGCGAATTAGCAACTGAAATTAGCACGTGGTCTTCAGTGGACCCGTATTAAGCTCGTGGTCTCGTTGATGCCTCTGCATCACGGTGTCCCGGGTTCGATTCCCGGCCGGGTCGGGGATTTTCTGCCTCAGAGACTGGGTGTTCGTGTTTTCCTCACCATCTCGTCATCATTCGGGAAGTGGCGAGATAGGAACTGGAAAGATTGGGAAGTTCTGAGAGCGCTGATGAGCACGATGTTGAGCTGACACACCTAAGGAGAACAAAACATACGAGAGTAGAGATAAGCACGGTGTCAGCTCTAGTTCAAAAATTATGTTTCGGGAATAAAGAGAGAGAGAAATAAAAAGGGTAATAAATGTGCAGTTAAGTAGGAGAATGTGGAACAGATGATATGGGAGAAACCAAATTAGAAAATATGAGGGGGAGGGGGTGAAAGGGTGGTGTATGCAGATAAAATAGTAACAAAGTAAATAACTGTACTAAGTTCTTCCGGCATCTACAGGGCTATTACAAATGATTGAAGCGATTTCATAAATTCACTGTAGCTCCATTCATTGACATATGGTCACGACACACTACAGATACGTAGAAAAACTCATAAAGTTTTGTTCGGCTGAAGCCGCAATTCAGGTTACTGCCGCCAGAGCGCTCGAGAGCGCAGTGAGACAAAATGGCGACAGGAGCCGAGAAAGCGTATGTCGTGCTTGAAATGCACTCACATCAGTCAGTCATAACAGTGCAACGACACTTCAGGACGAAGTTCAACAAAGATCCACCAACTGCTAACTCCATTCGGCGATGGTATGCGCAGTTTAAAGCTTCTGGATGCCTCTGTAAGGGGAAATCAAAGGGTCGGCCTGCAGTGAGCGAAGAAACGGTTGAACGCGTGCGGGCAAGTTTCACGCATAGTGATGTGAAAGATTCAGCGTTTAAACCTCCTCTACCAAGAAACGTGCGAGAACTGCGAGCTCGCATCAACGATGCTTTCGAACTCATCGATGGGGACATGCTGCGCCGAGTGTGGGAGGAACTTGATTATCGGCTTGATGTCTGCCGAATCACTAAAGGGGCACATATCGAACATTTATGAATGCCTAAAAAAACTTTTTGAGTTTTTGTATGTGTGTGCAAAGCATTGTGAAAATATCTCGAATAATAAAGTTATTGTAGAGCTGTGAAATCGCTTCAATCATTTGTAATAACCCTGTACTTGAGATTTCACGTGTAGAAGTTAACTGTAAGAGCAGGCTAGTCATTCTCTCCTGTAATTCGATAGTTTTCTCAACTAGAGCTCAAACCGTCGCAGAGGTCCTTTAGATCCATCTATTTTCCTGCAGTCGGCCGCGCAACAGGGGCCGAGCGAAGCAGTGAAGCGGTCGGAGCGAAATAACCCGATATTGTCTTGCCGGGGCCCTCCGACACACGACCACCACCACGATCATCGCTTCCAAGAGTCAGTAAGGGAGGGCTGCAGAGCTGTTTTTACGATCCGCCCCCTCAACCCTTATGAGAACACACTCACACTCACTCACACACACACACACACACACACACACACACACACACACACACACACGTGTGCAGCTATAAAAAGCGACACAAGCGCATCTAGAGACTCGCAAAGTGCGGCTTATTTCCAATGTGAGGGGGCGTAGCCGCGTGTTTTTCTCTTCGAAAGTCTGCGGGCAGCTCACCGCAAAGTGCGGCCGATTATTTTCGTATTAGTCCTGCGAGCACTCCTCCGGGACCGAGGTGAACTCTGCTGCATGACTCTTGGTCTCAGAGGGGTAAAGTGCCTCGCGTTAGGGGACACTACCTCGAAGAACCACAAGCACCATTTTACTTTTAGCTGTCATCAACCTCTGTACTACCTTGTTGTCTACCAGCTCCGACAGCATTACTGGCTAAATGCTGCAACGCTACGGAAATGACATGCGACAAACTTTAAATTGGCATGAAGTGTACTTGGAAAGGCAAACGATTAATATTTCAGTGCAGTCCCACGCAGTACGTAGGATTATTGACCTTTAACTCGCGGCCGGCCGTTGTGACCGAGCGGTTCTAGGTGTTTCAGTCCGGAACCGCGCTGCTGCTACAGTCGCAGGTTCGAATCCTGCCTCGGGCATGGATGTGTGTGGTCCGAGCACGGGGCTCACAACCCGAACCACACACCACTGTTAAGTTACTAATGAAGGACTGGGTCCCTTACTTCGATTGCACATAATTCATTAAGGTCAATCCAACACATTTATTTCAAACAACATAAATGAAGTTACATTTGAATCTGTCTGACATTAAACAGAAATAAAAAGAAAAAAACAATTTCAATATCAGCTGATTTAGTGCGTGAAGCGCTAGTGAAGCCAGTAACCAGATAAACTAAACAATTCTACGTAACTCAAAAGAAAGAGAAAAACAAAATTTAATCAATACACCCCACTGACAAATATCCAAAAAAACCTTACAATACTACATTTACTAACAGGTGGTAATATTTACTACCTGCCTTCCTCATGGATCACGCCTATCTCTCCACTGACTACTAGTGTTAGGCACATACGATTGCTGTCAACAAGTATGGGCCTGAAGATGACGATGTAACAACATCGAAACTAGTTGCCAATAAAACCAACACCTTAATACAGCTGGAGGAATTTCGTCATTTTTTAACATATGTTATACTAGCTGACATCCCAAATCGTCCATTTTAATTATGGATGTACGAAGACTAAATCAGGATGGCTGGACGTACAGTCGTGCTTCCGAATGCGACCAGTGAGACAGGACGAGTGTGAATCGAGCTCAGTGGCACATTTCGTAGAGTCGTTCTACTTGCAGAACTGAAGTAGGAACGAAGCAAGTCGTTTAGCACAGTTGTAACAGCAACGCCTGGATTTGTGAAGTATGCAACCCGCAACACTGCACTCTCGCTGCGTTTCTAGTGTCTACTACCATTCCGAGAGTAAGTCTTTCTTTGGGAAAGCTTGCAAAGTCATAACAGTAGGAAAATGATAGTGATTTAAGAAGTACCTGCCAGTCGCTGAGTGTATGCAGTTTTAAAAGAAATTGCAGAGTCGTTTTGATCCCACGTCACCCTGTGTGGTCTTAGACACAAGGCCACCCTATCGCGCTTTTGTCTCATGGCGGACACACAAGGTCCCTTTCGTCGTCTTATATCCCCTCCCCCCTCCCCCCACACACCACCCCTACCTTTTTTCCTTCGTTTTTCCCCGTTTCCGGCGGACAGCCGCCACGCACCGCCGGCGTCGCGGCGGGGCGGACGCGCATCACACACACCGCCCCCGCCGCCTCCCCCGCCGCCCCCGACTCCGTATTTAAATGTGTGTTATGGAGATGGCCGCCGCCACGGGCTCTCATCTGAATAACAAAATAGCGACGGTCGTTCGTCAGATTTCCATCCTGCCTGCCGCCGCCCTCGGCCGGCGTCAGATGGCAGCACCGGTCCCCCTCCACTGTATACCTCTGAGCCCCTCGCTTCCACTCGCCGCCGCCTGTATTACCGCCATCCGCACGGGGCACCCCCGACGTCTAGCCCTCCGTCCTGCGCGTCCCAAGTTGTCATCTCTGCCTCCCTCTTTCTCTCTCGGTTGGATTCCCGCGTCACAAACCTCCAGGAAACGCGAAAAGATGACAGGGACACATTGAAGATCTTACCCCTTCCCCGATTTTCATCACTTAATTTTGGAGATACCACTTTATTTGTATGTACACTACTGGCCATTGAAAGCGCTACACCAAGAAGAAATGCAGATGATAAACGGGTATTCATTGGACAAATATACTAGAACTGACATGTCATTACATTTTCACGCAATTTGGGTGCATGGATCCTGAGAAATCAGTACCCAGAACAACCACCTCTGGCCGTAATAATGGCCTTGATACGCCTGGGCATTGAGTCAAACAGATCTTGGATGGCGTGTACAGGTATAGCTGCCCCTGCAGCTTCAACACGATATCACAGTTCATCAAGAGTAGTGACTGGCGTATTGTGACGAGCCAGTTGCTCGGCCACCATTGACCAGACGTTCTCAGTTGGTGAGAGATCTCGATGATGTGCAGGCCAGGGCAGCAGTCGAACATTTTCTGTATCCAGAAAGGCCCGTACAGGACCTGCAACATGTGGTCGTGCATTATCCTGCTGAAATGTAGGGTTTCGCAGGGATCGAAAGAAGGGTAGGGCTACGGGTCGCAACACATCTGAAATGTAACGTCCACAGTTCAAAGTCAATGCGAACAATAGGAGACCGAGACGTGCAACCAATGGCACCCCATACCATCACGCCGGGTGATATTTCAGTATGGCGATGACGAATAGTCGCTTCCATTGTGCGTTCACCGCGACGTCGCTAAACACGGATGCGACCATCATGATGCTGTAAACAGAAGCTGGATTCATCCGAAAAAATGACGTTTTGCCATTCGTGCACCCAGGTTCGTCGTTGAGTACACCATCGCAGGCGCTCCTGTCTGTGATGCAGCGTCAAGGGTAACCGCAGCCACGGTCTCCGAGCTGACAGTCCATGCTGTTGTAAACGTCGTCGAACTGTTCGCGCTGATGGTCGTTGTCTTGGAAACTTCCGCATCTGTTGACTCAGGGATCGAGTCGTGGCTGCACCATCCGTTACAGCCATGCGGATAAGATGCGTGTCATCTCGACTGCTAGTGATACGAGGCCGTTGGGATCCAGCATGGCGTTCCGTATTACCCTCCAGAACCCACCGATTCCATATTCTGCTAACAGTCATTGGATCTCGACCAACGCGAGCAGCAATGTCGCGATACGATAAACTGCAATCGTGATAGGCTGCAATCCGACCTTTATCAAAGTCGGAAACGTGATGGTACGCATTTATCCTCCTTGCACGAGGCATCACAACGACGTTTCATCAGGCAACGCCAGCCAACTGCTGTTTGTGTACGAGAAATCGGTTGGAAACATTCCTCATGTCAGCACGTTGTAGGTGTCGCCACCGGCGCCAACCTTTTGTGAATGCTCTGAGAAGCTGATCATTTGCATATCACAGCATCTTCTTCCTGTCGGTTTAATTTCTCGTCTGTATCACGTCATATTCGTGGTGTAGCAATTTTAATGGCCAGTAGTGTATTAATAGAATGGTCTTTTACTTTATTATACCTACTAAGATAAATTTTCCTTTTTATACATATAGACAGATATCCAGCAAATATAGGCCCTGCAGACCACACGCTGCTTCCACAATCTGCCTCCATCGCTTTCTGTTTTGTGCCCGGTTCCTCCAGGTGTCTTCAATCAAATGTTCAAATGCGTGTGAAATCTTATGGGACATACCTGCTAAGGTCATCAGTCCCTAAGCTTACACACTACTTAAATTATCCTAAGGACAAACACACACACCCATGCCCGAGGGAGGACTCGAACCTCCGCCGGGATCAGCCGCACAGTTCATGACTGCAGCGCCTTAGACAGCTCGTGTCTCCAATTCCCAGGGCTGCTAGGTCCTTTTCCAGGTCGTCCATCTAGCGCTGCCTTGGGCGTCCAATGCGGCATTGGTGTTTTGTTTCCCCTTTAGCGCCACCTTCGCCTGCCTTCCATCTGGCATACGGGCTACATGGCTCACCCATTGTATTCTTAGGCTCTTTATCTTGTTTAGGATAGTTGGTTGACGCATTAGAAGGTAGATTTGCTCGTTTTTCCTCCTCCTCCATTTTCCGTTAGCTGAAACTGGTCCCCATATCTTTCTCATTACTCTTCTTTCAAATATTATTAGTTTTCCCTTTTGTCGCTTAGTCGTGCTCCATGTTTCTGAACCGTACATTACTGCTGGGCTTTTTAATACACACAAAAGTATTTTCCCAGTTAAAAAAAGAAGAAAAGGGTCATCGACTAAGGACCAAGCCTCATCACAGCCCGGTACAAGTGTTTTCGATTTCAGTAAATGTGCAATGATTTATTTCAAAATCTTCACCCTTTCAGGGCCATTTTTCAATTTGAAACGAAGATGAAAGCAATAATTTTACAGTGAGGTGAGAAAAGTCGTGAGATGCCTTCGAATATCGTTTTAGTTTAACAAGTAAAAAATGTTAAGTTGGGTCCCTTACCATTGTTCCAAAACAAATTATCACAGTCTTGTCAGTAAAAATTCAAGCGCTTTTAGGTAGTTTAAAAGTTTTGTTCCCTTTTGGTGTGAAGACATAGCAAAGCACATGCATTACACTCCTTTCTTGAACATTTTGATCCATTGTCATATACAGTGTGAGTGAGGAGAAAAGGTATATGTTTTGGCGGGTGATAGCATTAGCGATTCTGAACGAAAAACTTGATGTGGATATATGTCCTATTCCGAATGGTTTCCGAGATAGAACACTTTTAATGTACATTTCTATTTATTTTCTGTATTATTCATTGTCATTGATTACGACGTACCACAGTAATATAAAGGAGGTTGAGACGAACATTTTGATGTAGTCGGAAAACTGCCTCAAACTGGCCTACAAAAAGCATCTAAGCTACTGCCAGTCCTAGGCAATAAATAAATAGGATCTTTTTTTTGTAGCCAATTTAATTTACTTTATGTACTGAGACACGTTTTCGTTGGAGTGTGCTGTTTTCGAGTTATTAAAGAAAAACGTGCAAAAGTGATATTAAACGTGTTGTATCTCGGAAACCATTCGCAATAGGGCATACGTCCACAAGAAGTTTTTTGTTCAGAATCACTATTACTATCGCATCTCAAAGCATCTCCTGACTCACCCTGTATCCAGACACAACCAAGCCACTGAGCTCTCATCTGATTTGTCAAGTTTGTAATTGGCATTATTCTCAGCTTCTCAAACATTGTTTTGGGTATCTTAAACTCCTTATATCCTTTCAAATCCTCTATTTCGGATGATTAAACGACTGAAACTGTCATTTAAATTGATTCGGTATTCAGTTGCTGTCTGTCAGTCTTTCTAATGTTAGTCCACACCATCTGGAAAAATAAGGAAAAAAAGGATATGTAGTTTGAAATCTTCTTGCGTTAGGAATGAAGGAGCAGAACGGGACACTATTCCATTCTGTCCCATTCCGTTTCGTTCCAAGAGCACATTTCAGGTTCACAACCTTTATGGAGCACAGTAAACACTAGTTAACAAATTTAAACTTTTTTCTGCGCTTGATTCCTAAATGGTTGGATTTACCTAATTTTGGGGTGCTGAATACACTGGTAAAATCTTTTTTCTCTATGACGTCACATTTCCTAGATACACAGCAGAATAAAAAAATGATACTAGCGAAAACTGACACGATTAAGTCAAACAAAAATACACATTCAGAACGTTTGAAATCGATACTATTTTGTATGTATGTATGGGCATGATTCCAATAAAAGGTCCAAAGTAGTTCAGAAGATGTTTTCACCTTTAATCGTCTTTGGTTTTTGAAAAATGCGAGGACAGAGCTCTTTCTTTGTTTGCCGTTTCATCACTCTCCCTAACAAGACCCCGGCAGTAGACACCCATCATCGATGAGTTCCAATGGCCTTGATAACGGTGTTCCATGGTAAGAATGTCTTGGTGAAAGCGTTCACCATGCTCATCGCTTACGGCTCCCACATTTTCCAGTAAGAAATCAAGGTGACAATGCAAAAAGTTCATTTTAAGCGACCTGCTACACTCCATGTTCTTATAGTTGTGCAACAGATCATTCACAACGGTAACATAGTTTTTCTCTTTTCTGTTAACCAGAAAGCCCGTCACAATTGCGTTAAAAGAAGACCAAGCAGATAATTGGATATTTGTGAGTTTGGTATCAAAGGTTGGATCTTACAGCAATTTTTTTATTTGTGGCCCAACAAATATACCCTCTTTCAGCTTGGCCTCACTTAATTTGGGAAACTTTTCTTTTAAGTGATTGAAGGCCTCATCGTCTTTATCCAGAGGTTTTACAAGGTTCTTGATAAGGCCCAAATTGATATGAAGGGGAGACAAAATGATTTTATCGCGCTCAACCAATGGGGCATTGTTCATATTTACGTTTTCAGGAACATATGACTTCCTTATAGGCCATTCCTTGACTGTATAGTGGTTTTTGGTTTCACGGGTGTCGCAAAGGCACAAAAGGCAGCAGTATTTCGTGAATCCAGCCTGTAAACCTGTAAGGAGTGCAACAACTTTTAAATCACAGCAAAGCCGTCATTCAGGATCCTTATATTTGATTGCCTTTGCAGCAAAGCCATGGTTTCATAAGTTTCTATCATGTCTACTGCGTAAGCCAAAGGTATCGATGGTACGTAAGAAAGTGTAAGATCACCATACACATGGGATTCTGCCCAGACTCTTTTCGCACATGTGAGAGTGCTCAGCTCTCTATACAGGGTGTTACAAGAAGGTACGGCCAAACTTTCAGGAAACATTCCTCACACACAAAGAAAGAAAATATGTTATGTTGACATGTGTCCGGAAACGCTTACTTTCCATGTTAGAGCTCATTTTATTGCTTCTCTTCAAATCACATTAATCACGGAAACACACAGCAACAGAACGTACCAGCGTGACTTCAAACACTTTGTTACAGGAAATGTTCAAAATGTCCTCCGTTAGTGAGGATACATGCATCCATCTTCCGTCGCATGGAATCCCTGATGCGCTGATGCAGCCCTGGAGAATGGCGTATTGTATCACAGCCGTCCACAATACGAGCACAATGAGTCTCTACACTTGGTACCGGGGTTGCGTAGACAAGAGCTTTCAAATGCCCCCGTAAATGAAAGTCAAGAGGGTTGAGGCCAGGAGAGCGTGGAGGCCATGGAATTGGTGCGCCTCTACCAATCCTTCGGTCACCGAATCTGTTGTTGAGAAGCGTACGAACGAAACTGAAATGTGCAGGAGCTCCATCGTGCATGAACCACATGTTGTGTCGTACTTGTAAAGGTACATGTTCTAGCAGCACAGGTAGAGTATCCCGTATGAAATCATGATAACGTGCTCCATTGAGCGTAGGTGGAAGAACGAAACTAAAATGAGCTCTAACATGGAAATTAAGCGTTTCCGGACACATGTCCACATAACATATTTTCTTTATTTGTGTGTGAGGAATGTTTCCTGAAAGTTTGGCCGTACCTTTTTGTAACACCCTGTATAGTGCCATATATATTGCAATTTCTGTGAATATTGAATCTAAAGACGACCACTGAACTGGCTGAAACTTGTTATCTATGTAACAAAACTTGCGATGTAAGCAATAAAATGTCTAAACGCATAGTAGACTCTGAAACACACGTTTGCCGTACATGTTGTCGTGTCATCACAGTGCCCTTCTTCTTCTTTTTTTTTACAGTTCACCTTTCAGCATTCTTCTGCAACAAAACATCTCAAATGCTTCTTTTCTTTCCAAGTTTTTCCGTACAATGCAGTGCTCCAAACGCACATTCTCATAATTTTGTTCCTCAAATTAAGGCCTATTTTCGATACTCCCTTGGCCTTGAATGCCGGTGCTAGTCTGCTTTTCATGTCCTCCTCGCTCCATCTGTTATGGCCTGTTATGCATCCTATGTAGCAGAATTTTCTTAACTTCATCTAATTTGTCATCACCAATTCTGATGTTAAATTTCTCGGTGTGCTCCTTTCTGCTACCTCTCACTGCTTTCATCTTTCATCGATTCACTCTCAGTCCATATTCTGTACTCATTAGACTGTTCAGTCCTTTCAGCAGATCCTGTAATTTTTCTTCGCTTACACTGAGGATAGCAGTGTCACCGGCGAATGTTATCACTGACATTCTTTCACCTTCGATTTTAGTTGCGCCCTGGAACCCTTCTTTTATTTCAACATCTACATCTACATATACAGGGTGATTCAAAAAGAATACCACAACTTTCGGAATTTAAAACTCTGCAACGACAAAAGGCAGAGCTAAGCACTATCTGTCGGCGAATTAAGGGAGCTATAAAGTTTCATTTAGTTGTACATTTGTTCGCTTGAGGCGCTGTTGACTAGGCGTCAACGTCAGTTGATGCTAAGATGGCGACCGCTCAACAGAAAGCTTTCTGTGTTATTGAGTACGGCAGAAGTGAATCGACGACAGTTGTTCAGCGTGCATTTCGAACGAAGTATGGTGTTAAACCTCCTGATAGGTGGTGTATTAAACGTTGGTATAAACAGTTTACAGAGAATGGGTGTTTGTGCAAAGGGAAAAGTTCTGGACGGCCGAGAACGAGTGATGAAAATGTAGCACGCATGCAGCAAGCATGAGCAGAGCTAGCAGAGAGCTGCAAATTCCACAATCAACTGTATGGAGAGTCCTACGAAAAAGGTTAGTTATGAAACCTGAACGTCAACTATCCGAGGCGATGGATCGGCCGCCAGGCAGCCCGTGACAGAGCACTTCATCACTGGCCTCCAAGAAGCCCGTATCTTACCCCCTGCGATTTTTTCTTATGGGGGTATGTTAAGGATATGGTGTTTCGGCCACCTCTCCCAGCCACCATTGATGATTTGAAACGAGAAATAACAGCAGCTATCCAAACTGGTACGCCTGATATGCTACAGAGAGTGTGGAACGAGCTGGAGTATCGGGTTGATATTGCTCGAGTGTCTGGAGGGGGCCATATTGAACATCTCTGAACTTGTTTTTGAGTGAAAAAAAATGATGTATAACAGAAGGTTATATTATGTTTCTTTCATTAAATACACATTTTTAAAGTTGTGGTATTCTTTTTGAATCAACCTGTATACTTCGCTAGCCACCAAGCGGTGTGTGGCGGAGCGCACAATCCGCGCCAAAGTCATATTCCCCCTCCCCCCCCCCCCCCCCCCCCCCCGCCAACCCACTCGTTGATCGCGACAGGGAAAATCGAGTGTCTGGACTTTGCAAAAACAGACATAATGTCTTATGGGATAACAGCAATCAAGACGGATTTTAAGTAACATTATAATGTCTGAACGCCTTATCTATTTATCTTTGATTGGTGATCATTGTGCGATTTGAAGGTTGGTGGTAATAATATATGGTCTACATCCTCGGTCAAGATCGGATTTCGAAATTTAGTGAGCAGCCCCTTCAGTTTAGCGTGCCGTCTATCTGGAAGTATGCCCACTTCAAACTTTCAATGAGATTTGTAACGCTCTCGCGATGGCTAAATGTACCAGTCACGAATCTTGCCGCTCTTCTTCGGACCTTCTCAATCTCTTGAATCAGACCCAAATGGTAAGGGTCCCATACAGACGAACAATACCCTAAGACTGGACGAACTATCGTATTGTAAGGTATTTACTTTGTTGAAGGACTGCATTGCTTCAGGATTCTACCAATAAACCGCAATCTAGAGTTCGCCTTTGTTTACTTGTGTAAACTGATCATTCCACTTCAGACCATTTGGATTGTCACACCCAGATATTTGATGGACGTTATCGCTTCCAAAGACTGGGAATTTATTTTGTAATCGTACGTTAATGGGTATTTTCGCCTTGTCATACGCAGTAGGTTACACTTACTGATACTGAGAGATAACTGCCAGTCATTACACCACGCATTTAATTCGTGCAAATCCTCATTGATTTGTTCACAACTTTCGTGTGATACTACTTTCCCGTAGACTACAGCATCATCGGCAAACAGTCTAATGCCGCTGTCAATACCATCAACCAGATCGTTTATGTAAATCGTAAAAAGCGGCGGACCTATTACGCTGCCGTGGGGCACAGCTGAAGTTACGCTTGTTTCTGTTGCAGTTGAAACGTCCCCTTAGAAAAATTATACATGACTGTGCTTAAACTGACACACAATATTTTTTAACGCAACGCAATCTGACTTCAATAATCCCTACAAAAGAATGGCCCTGATTAACATTAACCTATACCTTTCACAAATCACTTACCTCACAAAAAACTTCCTTACTTGAACTACTGCAATACAGCGAGCGCCAATACTGCCAGCTAAACAACGGGTAGATGAGATAACTAATGAAGAGGTATTGAATAGAAATGGGGAGAAGAGGAGTTTGTGGCACAACTTGACTAGAAGAAGGGATCGGTTGGTAGGACATGTTCTGAGGCATCATGGGATCACCAATTTAGTTATGGAGGGCAGTGTGGAGGGTAAAAATCGTAGAGGGAGACCAAGAGATGAATACACTAAGCAGATTCAGAAGGATGTAGGCTGCAGTAGGTACTGGGAGATGAAGAAGCTTGCACAGTATAGAGTAGCACGGAGAGCTGCATCAAACCAGTCCCACGACTGAAGACCACAACAACAACATTGGTTCTTCGATGTACAGATCGAACAGTTGAAGCGAAAGACTACATCCCTGTCTTACACAGTGTGCTAGGTGAGATTTCGGACATGGAGGGCCGAGTTATCCACCGGCAGGACGGACGGCACGTAGGCAGCGCCGCCTGAGTAATGAACAGCCGGGCAGTTGTCGAGCCTGCGTCGGCACTGCGGCCGGGGGTTCCCCGCGCTCAGGGGCAGAGGCGGGGTGTCGGCAGGGTGTCCGGGTGATGGACCGGCAACCTGTTGTCCGGCGGCGGAGCGCCCAGCCGCGCCTCGGCTCTAAAGCGGTCGGCCTGGCCCACCCCCGCAGATATGGATGGCCCGTGTTAATCCCCGCTGTCCGCGCTCCCAGCCTGGCTACCAAATACTGGAGTCCGCCGCTTCCTACCGCATCGCTCTGCTGTGCTTTCGTGCCTGCTGGCTGTCTCACTTCTGGGCCTGCAAACTCAGGCAAGCGGCGAGTGATCTGAGGACTAAATGTCTGTGGCCAGCGTTACACTGAAGTGTAGGCGCTTCAGTCTGGAGCCGCTCCTGCCTGGCGTAGAGTGCCATATCGGTGTGCCGTCGACTCAACAAGTCGTTGGAAGTCTTGTGCAGAAACACTGAGCCATGTTCCCTCTTTAGCCGTCCGTTAAGGCAGCGGGGGGGGGGGGGGGGGGGGGGTTAGGACGTCAAACGGGCCGACTTGGAGCGGGAGAGTCACCACAGAGGACATTTTAATTTCGACTCTCTATACTTTTACAAATAAATTCATAACGTCTGTATTGCATATGTGCGTTCCCTTCACGCGTTTAAGCCAAATATTATGCATATATTTATGCGATCGGGAATGCTCAGTAGAGCAAGGATAAATGTACACTTGACAAGCCTCAGCAGGGAGTATTAGTGATGAAATCATAGGAGCCAGTGTTGTGCAACTTCAGTAGGGACAAGATCCGACTATTCGGGAGTAGGATCTTACAATCTGAGACAGTGTTCCGCGACAAACTTCCTTCACAATGTCCGTAAACGTATATTATACTGGGTGATCAAAAAGTCAGTATAAATTTGAAAACTTAATAAACCACGGAATAATGTAGATAGAGAGGTAAAAATTGACACACATGCTTGGAATGACATGGGGTTTTATTAGAACAAAAAAAAAAAACAAAGTTGACAAAATGTCCGACAGATGGCGCGTAACTCCTACCGTGGCGGGTGAGAGGTACGCCGATATGTTACAGAATCGCATCATCCCCAGCCTGGCTGATAAACACCTGCTGGAACGTACGATGTTTGTGCAGGATGGCGCTCCACCCCATATTGCTAGACGCGTGAAAGATCTCTTGCGCGCGTCGTTTGGTGATGATCGTGTGTTCAGCCGCCACTTTCGTCATGCTTGGCCTTCCAGGTCCCCAGACCTCAGTCCGTGCCATTATTGGCTTTGGGGTTACCTGAAGTCGCAAGTGTATCGTGATCGACCGACATCTCTGAAGGACAACATCCGACGCCAATGCCTCACGATAACTCCGGACATGATTTACAGTGCTATTCACAACATTGTTCCTCGACTACAGCTATTGTTGAGGAATGATGGTGGAGATAGTGAGCATTTCCTGTAAAGAACATCATATTTGCTTTGTCCTAGTTTGTTATGATAATTATTGCTATTCCGATCAGATGTAGCGCCATTTGTCGGACATTTTTTGAACTTTTGTATTTCTTTGGGTCTAATAAAACCCCATGTCATTCCAAGCATATGTGTCAATTTGTTCCTCTCTATCTACATTATTCCGTGATTTATTCAGTTTTCAAATTTATACTGACTTTTTGATCACCCGGTACATTTGACAATTAAGCGTCAGCAGGGAGTATTAGTGATGAAATCGTAGGAGGCAAAGTTGTGCAACTTCAATAGGGACAAGATCCGACCATTCGGGAGTAGGATCTTACACTCTGAGACAAACTTCCGTAACAATATATATATATATATATATATATATATATATATATATATATATATATATATATATATATATATATATATATACAGGGCTATTACAAATGATGGAAGCGATTTCATAAATTCACTGTAGCTCCATTCATTGACATATGGTCTCGACACACTACAGATACGTAGAAAAACTCATAAAGTTTTGTTCGGCTGAAGCCGCACTTCAGGCTTCTGCCGCCAGAGCGATCGAGAGCGCAGTGAGACAAAATGGCGACAGGAGCCGAGAAAGCGTATGTCGTGCTTGAAATGCACTCACATCAGTCAGTCATAACAGTGCAACGACACTTCAGGACGAAGTTCAACAAAGATCCACCAACTGCTAATTCCATTCGGCGATGGTATGCGCAGTTTAAAGCTTCTGGATGCCTCTGTAAGGGGAAATCAACGGGTCGGCCTGCAGTGAGCGAAGAAACGGTTGAACGCGTGCGGGCAAGTTTCACGCGTAGCCCGCGGAAAATTGGCTCATGCCACAACTGGAGACCGACAGCGCCGACATCATCTTTCAACAGGATGGTGCTCCACCGCACTTCCATCATGATGTTCGGCATTTCTTAAACAGGAGATTGGAAAACCGATGGATCGGTCGTGGTGGAGATCATGATCACCAATTCATGTCATGGCCTCCACGCTCTCCCGACTTAACCCAATGCGATTTCTTTCTGTGGGGTTATGTGAAAGATTCGGTGTTTAAACCCCCTCTACCAAGAAACGTGCCAGAACTGCGAGCTCGCATCAACGATGCTTTCGGACTCATTGATGGGGACATGCTGCGCCGAGTGTGGGAGGAACTTGATTATCGGCTTGATGTCTGCCGAATCACTAAAGGGGCACATATCGAACATTTGTGAATGCCTAAAAAAACTTTTTGAGTTTTTGTATGTGTGTGCAAAGCATTGTGAAAATATCTCAAATAATAAAGTTATTGTAGAGCTGTGAAATCGCTTCAATCATTTGTAATAACCCTGTATATATATATATATATATATATATATATATATATATATATATATATATATATATACGAGAGAAGAGTCCTTATTGGCTGAGGGAGAAAGGGGTGGTCTCTCTTGTCCTTCGGGAAGACAGTGCGAGTTAGCCGCGAGTAGCCACTCAAAAGTCCGCATCTCGTGGTCGTGCGGTAGCGTTCTCGCTTCCCACGCCCGGGTTCCCGGGTTCGATTCCCGGCGGGAACAAGGATTTTCTCTGCCTCGTGATGACTGGGTGTTGTGTGATGTCCTTAGGTTAGTTAGGTTTAAGTAGTTCTAAGTTCTAGGGGACTGATGACCATAGATGTTAAGTCCCATTGTGCTCAGAGCCTAGCCACTCAAAACGCACGTTCGAGTAACCGGGACGGCTCTAAAAGAAAGACTGCGACTACATATTTCAGCTGTTAAACAAGCTAGAAAGTGAAGTTATTAGTTATCAGAACGCCACGTATCATGGGCAGTGTCTATCATTATGTAAAGTCAGAAAACGGTGTTAATGTGTGTAAAGGGTCGAGTAACGGCGTAGTCCAGAGCCGCCATATTGCAAATGCTGATTCTGTGACGTGTGTGACAAAGTAATTTCTGTATTAAAAACAGTATAGTACAAACGACCTCGGGGAAGATCAGTTTGGATTCCGTAGAAATACTGAAATACGTGAGGCAATACTGACCTTACGACTTATCTTAGAAGAAAGATTAAGAAAAGGCAAACCTACGTTTCTAGCATTTGTAGACTTAGAGAAAGCTTTTGACGATGTTGACTGGAATACTCTCTTTCAAATTCTGAAGGTGGCAGGGGTAAAATACAGGGAGCGAAAGGCTATTTACAATTTGTACAGAAACCAGATGGCAGTTATAAGAGTCGAGGGACATGAAAGGGAAGCAGTGGTTGGGAAGGGAGTAAGACAGGGTTGTAGCCTCTCCCAGATGTTATTCAATCTGTATATTGAGCAAGCAGTAACGGAAACAAAAGAAAAATTTGGAGTAGGTATTAAAATCCATGGAGAAGAAATAAAAACTTTGAAGTTCGCCGATGACATTGTAATTCTGTCACAGACAGCAAAGGACTTGGAAGAGCAGTTGAACGGAATGGATGGTGTCTTGAAAGGAGGATATAAGATGAACATCAACAAAAACAAAACGAGAATAATGGAATGTAGTCGAATTAAGTCGGGTGATGCTGAGGGAATTAGATTAGGAAATGAGACACTTCAAGTAGTATAGGAGTTTTGCTATTTGGGGAGCAAAGTAACTGATGATGGTCGAAGTAGAGAGGATATAAAATGTAGACTGGCAATGGCAAGGAAAGCGTTTCTGAAGAAGAGAAATTTGTTAACATCGAGTATAGATTTAAGTGTCAGGAAGTCGTTTCTGAAAGTATTTGTATGGATTGTAGCCATGTATGGAAGTGAAACATGGACGGTAAATAGTTTGGACAAGAAGAGAATAGAATCTTTCGAAATATGGTGCTACAGAAGAATGCTGAAGATTAGATGGGTAGATCACATAACTAATGAGGAAGTATTGAATAGGATTGGGGAGAAGAGAAGTTTGTGGTACAACTTGATCAGAAGAAGGGGTCGGTTGGTAGGACATGTTCTGAGGCATCAAGGGATCACCAATTTAGTATTGGAGGGCAGCGTGGAGGGTAAAAATCGTAGGGGGAGACCAAGAGATGAATACACTAAGCAGATTCAGAAGGATGTAGGTTGCAGTAGATACTGGGAGATGAAGAAGCTTGCACAGGATAGAGTAGCATGGAGAGCTGCATCAAACCAGTCTCAGGACTGAAGACCACAACATCAACAACAGTACAAACGTTGTTTACAATTAACAGCTGGCATCCCTAAACCCCAGTTCAGCAGGATCACCGCCTACATGGAATCTGGAGACTGAGCGCTACTTCTGTGCGGCGAAGGACTTACCCAAACAGCAAGACACCAGGTTAATCAGACAGCCCAGAGAAGTACTTCCCTCTCGCTACAATGCCACTGAGGGTGTTGTACGTCCCATAAGTCTGTGACTCACGTCGGGCCGCATGGGTGGTCAAATCATTCGCTCGAAGTGTTCAGAATCTTCTTCAAAGGAATACCGAACCGTTATGATCTAGTGACATTGGCGCATTGTCATCCATAAAAATTCCATCGTTGTTTGGGAACATGAAGTACTTAATGGGTGTCAGTGGTCTCCAAGCAGCGGAAAATAGTCACTTCCAGCCAATAATCGAGTTGGACAAGTGTACCCAGTCCATTCCACGTAAACACAGCCCACACCACAATGGAGCCACCATGAGCTTGGACAGTGCCTTGTTGACAACTTGGATCCATGGCTTCGTGGGGTCTGCGCAACTTTCACACCCTACCATCAGCTTTTACCAACTGAAATCGGTACGCATCTCCAAGCCTCTGAATTCCAGTCGTCCAGTGTACAGCCGATATGGAGACCAGGAGAGACGTGTTGTTAGCAAAGGCGGTCGCATCGGTCATCTGCTGCTATAGCCCATGAACTGCACATTCGGGCGCACCGAGTGACACGTTCGCCATACGCCCACGTTGGTTTCTGCGGTTATTTCACGGAGAGTTGCTGGTCTCTGAGCACCGACGCCGTTGTTCTCGGTCGTTAAGTGAAGGCCGTCGTCCACTGCGTTGTCCATAGCGAGAGTTAATCCCTGAAATTCTTGACAATGTGAACCTCGGAATAATGAATTCCCAAACGATTTCCAAAATGGGCCTAGCTCAAATTACCATCCCATGTAGAAAGTCTGTTGATGCCCATCGTGCTGCCGTTATTACATCGCAAGCTTTTTCATGTGACTCTCCTGACTACAAATGACAGCTCTGCCAATGCACTGTCCTATTACAACTCGTGTACGCGGTACTACTACCATCTGTGTTTGTGCATATCGTTATCCCATGACTTCTGTCACCTCAGTGTATTTAGGCAGGTGTTGGGCGTTCCACGTATAACAGAAAGGCACGCGTACCTAAACAGCAGTCTGCTTAGGCTGCAAGTGCCGCACAATAACGGCAGATCGTTTTAACCAGGAGTAAACTACTCCAATTTTTATAGACACTAGCATCAACACCACCTCTCAGTGCTCTCATGGACGCACTGACGTTGTCTATTATTGTATCTACACTACTGGCCATTAAAATTGCTACACCACGAATATGACGTGCTACAGACGAGAAATTTAACCGACAGGAAGAAGATGCTGTGATATGCATATGATTAGCTTTTCAGAGCATTCACATAAGGTTGGCGCCGGTGGAGACACATACAACGTGCTGATATGAAGAATGTTTCCAACCGATTTCTCATACACAAACAGCAGTTGACCGGCGTTGCCTGGTGAAACGTTGTTGTGATGCCTCGTGTAAGGGGGAGAAATGCGTACCATCACGTTTCCGACTTTGATAAAGGTCGTATTGTAGCCTATCGCGATTGGGGTTTATCGTATCGCGACATTGCTGCTCGCGTTGGTTGAGATCCAATGACTGTTTGCAGAATATGGAATTGTAGGTTCAGGAGGGTAATACGGAACACCGTGCTGGATCCGTACGGCCTTGTATCACTAGCAGTCGAGATGACAGCCATCTTATCCGCATGGCTGTAACGGATCGTGCAGCCACGTCTCGATCCCTGAGTCAACAGATGGGGACGTTTGCAAGACAATAACCATCTGCATGAACAGTTTGACGAAGTTTGCTGCAGTATGGACTATCAGCTCGGAGACCATGGCTGCGGTTACCGTTGACGCTGCGTCACAGACAGGAGCGCCTGCGATGGTGTATCCGACGACGAACCTGGCTGCACGAATGGCCAAACGTCATTTTTTCGGATCAATCCAGGCTCTCTTTACAGCAACATGATAGTCGCATCCGTGTTTGGCGACATCGCGGTGAACGCACCTCGGAAGCGTGTATTTGTCATCGCCATCACCCGGCGTGATGGTATGGGGTGCCATTGGTTACACGTCTCGGTCACCTCTTGTTCGCATTGACGGCACTTTGAACAGTGGACGTTACATTTCAGATGTGTTACGACCCGTGGCTCTACGCTTCATTCGCTCCCTTCGAAACCCTACATTTCAGCAGGATATTGCACGAACGCACGTTGCAGGTCCCGTACGGGCCTTTCTGGATACAGAAAATGTTCGACTGCTGCCCTGGCGAGCACATTCTCCAGATCTCTCACCAACTGAAAACGTCTGGTCAATGGTGGCCGAGCAACTGGCTCGTCACAATACGCCAGTCACTACTCTTGATGACCTGTGGTATCGTGTTGAAGCTGCATGGGCAGCTGTACCTGTACACGCCATCCAAGCTCTGTTTGACTCAATACCCAGGCGTATCAAGGCCGTTATTATGGCCAGAGGTGGTTGTTCTGGGTACTGATTTCTCAGGATCTATACACCCAAATTGCGTGAAAATGTAATCAAATGTCAGTTCTAGTATTATATATATGTCGAATGAATACCCGTTTATCATCTGCATTTCTTCTTGGTGTAGCAATTTTAATGGCCAGTAGTGTAGCTCCACAAAACAACCGTAGCTCTTGTTGTTCGTTCCTAGATATACGAAAATTTGTTGCATTATTTTTAACGGTAAAAAAACTCTTACAGGATCACTTTGTTGTTGCTGTGTCTGTCTGTCCGAATGTTCAAAACCCTTTTCCCCAGGAACTGATAGACGTCGCAAAGTAAAGTGTACGGTTCCTTGGCGATGTAGAAAAGTGAAGCTTCTACGTCAGTGCGATCAAAAGTCACGGCCATTTATGTAAGATATTTTAATACTCGCAATCTCAGACATGAAAACCCATAGGCTATTTCCCCGGCTTTTCAGTGGCGCACAGTATCGGAGATAAGCCAGTTTGAATATTTGTGGAGGAAACGTTTCACTGCCAGATCACCAGTATTTGTGCCCATGTCCTCGATGACATTCCAGACCTGTCCGCAGTTTGATCCATCGTAAGGGGCTGTTAAGCCCGGCGGTCCTTTGATGACACTGTCAACGTACACTTCACAGGCACACGTACGGCATAAGTCCTACGTATCATTTTTCCACAGTTCAGAATCCAATTCTGTGCACTGATATGCTCCAGCCCTACATTCTCAAATTAAGCCTTTGTTTCATGGGCTTTTTGCATGGGCTAATCTGCTGCTTATGCCCAGCCCCCCCCCCCCCTCCCCTCCCCATGTCTCCCGTGGTCCATCATCCGATATTTTGCTTACATGTTAGGACAACCCCTTCAGTGGTATGACACCCCAATTCTGATGTGGATTTGAAACGTGGCAGACAATTCTGCATGCTGTTTTCATTTGAATTAGAATGTAATTTTGTAATTAAGAGACTGACAACAGGGTACATCGGTACGACGATGCATATTGACGGCATTGAATGCAGGTAATAAAACGAGAATTAAAATACGCGAAGGATTCACAGATGAAATTATGCTAGATACATGAATTTTATTGATGATGTAAGGAAGAAACTGGGCTATAAAATGACAGGAAGTAATGAGGGTAATTTACATTTGTTGCTTCACCAGTTTAGCAAAAATGTTACGCAGTATATTATGGCAGCCTCATTTACAAGAAATAGGCGTATGGTAATAGCAAAAGCTAACTGTGCAATGTAAATTAGATGTCGATGGTAAGTCAATTGAGCAAGTGATGAACTTTAATTATCTAGGGACTGTTATCACGACCAATGGCGACTTAACCATGGAAGTGAAAAATCAATTGACAAAGAGAACAAGGGTAGACAGATGCCTGCAAAATACTGTATGGAGAAACACATTTGGGCCACCTGACGGGAAAATAAAAACTGAGGAACATATTTGTAGAACAAAAATCCACTTCAGGTGCCAGTAACTTCTTAATTTATTCGAAGGACGGTCTCGAAGCATAAAGCCTCATCTTTACGTGTCATACAAATTATGGCTACATACACTTTTGTACAAAGTCATGGGATAGGGATATGCACATATACACGGAGGTAGTATCGGATACGCAAGGTATAAGGCCGTGCATTCGCGGAGGTATCATTTGTGCTCGGGTGATTCATGTGAAAAGGTTTCCGATGTGATTACGGCTGTGCGACGATAATTAAGATACTTTGAACGTGGAATGGTAGTTGGAGCTTGACGCATGGGACATCCCATTTTGGAAATTATTGGGGACTCAGTGTTCCTACATCCACGTCGTCAAGAATGTGCCAATAGTACCAAATTTCAGGCATTGACTCTCACCACGGACAGAACAGTGGCTGACGGCCTCCGATGAACGAGCTAGAGCAGTGGCGTTTGCTTTGAGTAGTCAGTGCTAACAGACAAGCAACACTGCCAGAAATCTATGTGGGACGTACAACAAATGTATCCGTCAGGACACAGAGGCGAAACCTGGCGTTAATAGGCTATTCTAACAGTCCATCGACGCAAGAGCCTTCACTAACAGCACAACATCGCCTGCAGCACCTTTTCTGAGCTCGTGACCATATCCGTTGAACCGTGGCCAGGTCAGGTGAGTACCAATTTCAGTTGGTAAGAGCAGGATGGTAGGGTTCGACTGTGGCGCCGACTCCACAAAGCCACCGAGCGAGGTGGCGCAGTGGTTAGACACTGGACTCGCATTCGGGAGGACGACGGTTCAATCCCGCGTCCGGCCATCCTGATTTAGGGTTTCCGTGATTTCCCTAAATCACTCCAGGCAAATGCCGGGATGGTTCCTCTGAAAGGGCACGGCCGACTTATTTCCCTAATCCGATGAGACTGATGACCTCGCTGTCTGGTCTCCTTCCCCGGAACAACCCCCCTAAAATCCACAAAGCCATGAACTCAAGTTGTCAACAAGGCTCTGTGCATGTTGGTGGTGTCTCAGTGATGGTATGGGCTGTGTTTACATGGAATGCACTGGGTCCTCTGGTCAAGCACATACTTGGAGACCATTCGCAGCCATTCGTGGACTTCATGTCCCGAAACAATGATGGAATTTTTATGGATGACAATTCACCATGTCACAGGGCCGCGGTTGGTTTGAAGAATATTCTGGACAATTCGAACGAATAATTTGGCAACCCTGATTGACCAACATCAATCCGATCGAACATTGATAGATATAATCAAGAGATCAGCTAGTGCACAACATCTTCTCTGTTGTGGACGGCAGTAGAGCGCGCCGCTGTGGGCTAGCGGTTCTAGGCGCTTCAGTCCGGAACCGCGCTGCTGCTACGGTCGCAGGTTCGAGGCCTCGGGCATGGATGTGTGTGATGTCCTTAGGTTAGTTAGGCTTAAGTCTAGGGGACTGATGACCTCAGGTGTTAAGTCCCATAGTGCTTAGAGCCATTTGAACCATTTGAACGCCAGTAGAAGCTCCACAGCTCAGTATTTGTACAATGGTCTTCCAAAGACTTGTTGAGCCGATAGCACGTCGATCTGCTGCACGTCGCCGGGTATCAGGAGGTATACCATGGCTTTTATCACCTCAGCGTAAAAGTGCGATGGTGTCCCACCACTTTTCTCACCCCAGTGTAAATGTGTGAAGGTCAAACAAACCCATGGGTGCGTAGGACCAGTAACGACAGCGCCCGCCTGGACAGCATGATACGCGAGTAACTACAATGCTCATAAATTAAGGATAATTGCAGAATGTGCTGCCATACAACGTGGAACTACACAAAACTGATGCTAATAGCATAGGCACATAGAGAACACATACGACACGGATCTGTAAGTCCACCGTATTGGTGATAAGCTGAGAAAACCCTTCCGAAACACATGTGCTACAAAACGCCACTATTTCCTGCACATGTACCCTGACATCAATATGGGATATGATCACCATGAACACGTACACAGGCCGCACAACGGGTTGGCATACTCTGGATCAGGCGGTCGAGCAGCTGCTGGGGTATAGCCTCCCATTCTTGCACTGGTGCCTGTCGGAGCTCCTGAAGTGTCGTAGGGGTTTGAAGACGTGCAGCGATACATTGACCGAGAGCATCCCAGACGTCCTAGATGGGGTTTAGGTCTGGAGAACAAGCAGACCACTCCATTCGCCTGATGTCATCTGTTTCAAGGTACTCCTCCACGTTGGCAGCTCGGTGGGGCTGTGCGTTATCATCCATCAGAAGGAAGGTGGGACCCACTGCACCCCTGAAAAGGCGGACATACTGGTGCAAAATGACGTCCCGGTACACCTGACCTGTTACAGTTGGTCTGTCAAAGACATGCAGGTGTGTACATGCACCGCCGGCCGGAGTGGCCGAGCGGTTCTAGGCGCTACAGTCTGGAACCGCGCGTCCGCTACGGTCGCAGGTTCGAATCCTGCCTCGGGCATGGACGTGTGTCATGTCCTTAGGTTAGTTAGGTTTAAGTAGTTCTAAGTTCTAGGGGACTGATGACCTCAGAAGTTAAGTCCCATAGTGCTCAGAGCCATTTGAACCATTTTCTACATGCACCAAGCATAATCCCACCCCACACCATCAAACCACGACCTCCATACAGGTCCCTTTCAAGGACATTAAGGGGTTGGTATCTGGTTCTTGGTTCACGGCAGATGAAAACCCAGCGAGAATTACTGTTCAGACCATACTTGTCCGCGAACATAACCTGGCACCACTTGACACCAGGCTTTACGGGCTCTCCTGTGACCAGGAGTCCGTGGAGTGTACCTTGCAGGTTTCCGGGCGAATAAACCATGTCTGTTCAGTCGTCTGTAGACTGTGTGTTTGGAGACAACTGTTCCAGTGGCTGCGGTAAGGTCCCGAGCAAGGCTACCTGCAGTACTCCGTGGCCGTCTGCGGGCACTGATGGTGAGATATCGGTCTTCTTGTGATGTTGTATACTGTGGACGTCCCGTAGTGTAGCGCCTGGACACCTTTCGTGTCTGCTGGAATCGTTGCCATAATCTTGAGATCACACTTTGTGGCACACGCAGGGCCCGTGCTACAACCTGCTGTGTTTGACCAGCCTCCAATCGCCCTAGTATTCTACCCCTTATAACGTCGTTAATACGTGTTCTTTGAGCCATTTTCAACACAGTGAATATTAGCACTGAAAACGTCTGCACACTTACTCGCTGCACCAACACACCTCTGCGTATGTGGACTGCTGCCAGCGCCACTGTGCGACGACCGAGGTCAAATGCACCGCATAGTCATCCCCAAGGTCATTTGAACCCGCAAACAGCCCACCATTATCCTTAGTTTATAAGCATGAGTATAGAATGGAAATAATCTCCGATCGGGAATGGAACCTGGGTCGCCGATGATCTAGAGGCAGCAGTGCTAATCTTATGACTGGGATTTTAAAACCACTCCTGAATGTTTTTCATCACTGTGTCTCCGATGTTGAGGTCGAACAGTAGGAGAGAAACGACTGCATCTCTGCCTTACGTCGTTTCTACACCGAGCACTTCTGTCTTTGCCATCCATTACTATTGTTCCCTCTCGGTTCCTGCCCATATTACACGGTCTCAGGCGCTGCTAAAAAAAGAGACATTTTTTCGTCTCCTCCCGCTATGGTATCGACAGCGGAGAAACTTGCCACTCTCCGCGCGAGACGCGGAGCACCTGGCGACGGCTTCGATCCCTCCCAGCGGTTCCACCCTCGCGCTTTTTCCTCCCCCTCGGCGCGGAAATCTCGAACCGCTCCCCCCCGCGCTGCCCCTCCGTGTCCGGCGGGCGGCTTCGCCGTCGCCCCAGCGGCGTCTGCCGGAATCTGCGTTTGAGACCGCCTCGCCTCGCAGAAATAATAATACACGGCTGCGCCCTTCCGGCCCCCAGCAGACGTGCCGTCCCCGCCACAGTACGCTAGCGGGCACTCGCCCCCTCCACCCACACGAGCGGACGGCCCCTTATTTTATTCTATGTAAATTCCAGCGCCGAAACCCTGACGGTCATCACCCCTCAGATGCAGCAGGGGTGACCACAGAGCTCCCAGTTTTACACATGTCGCCACGCAGTGCTGATGTGATGCGGTGCTTCTTTATAACCTTTCCTGCCCGTGAGCAGATATCCATCCCCTCCCCCCCCCCCCCCCCCCGCCCCAAGTGTCTCGTTTCTGGATCATTCCTTAGTATACAGGGTGATGAGTATTTAAACTCTGGGAGGTTGTACGGGACATCGAAACAAATATTTTTCCCTAATGTCATTTTTTTCTATGAGGAGCATTTAAACCGGTAGAGGAAGATTTCTCTGGCGGCAAATTAATTAAACCAATAAACACATTCCCATTTTTTATCACCAAGAGACAACACATTAACACAACCCAATATCAATTTTGAAAAATTCCTCCATTGAGACGTAAACAAAGTTTACACCGTCGGATCATTTTCTGTCTGACACGGGCAAAAACCCCAGGAGTATCCTGAATTGTTCCTGCAGCTGCTACTATCCGGGCAACCTGATCCTCTTCTGATGCAACAGGAGTTGCGTAAACAAGGTTGCGCATCTCTCACCACACAAAAAAGTCCAGAGGGGACATATCTGGGGATCGAGCAGGCCATGGTACAGGACCACCACTGCCAATCCACGTTTCTGGGAACCGTCGGTCCAGGAATCGACGCACACGACGACTGAAATGTGCCGGCGCCCCGTCATGTTGGAACCACATGCGTTGTCTTGTAGGGAGCGGGACGTCTTCCAGCAATTCTGGTAATGCTCTGGGGAGAAAATTGTAATAGTGCCTGTCATTTAATGCCCTTGGTAGCAGATACGACCCAAATAAACAGTCCCCTACAACACCGACCCACACATTAACGAAGAACCACACTTGAGGAGCGCTAGTAACTGTGGCATGTGGGTTATCCTCACTCCAAACATGCGAATTGTGCGTGTTGAAGACTCCATAACGCCCGAACGTTGCTTCATCGGTAAACAACACAGAGGATGAAAATGTAGGGTGCATTTCACACTGTTCCAAGTACCACTGCGAAAACTGTGCTCTCGGTGGATAATCAACTGGTCCCAGGTTGTGGACACGCTGTAAGTGAAATGGACGTAACAACTGCTCTCGAAGGACTGTTCTTACATTCGTCTAATGGCCCGGTCTCACGCAGACGTTGGTACACAGCAGCAAAAGTCGTATGAGGCGGGATACGGCGATTAGGATATTGTTGTTGATAAACCCGCTGTGCAGCTCGTCCGTTGTGGTGCGCTACGTAGTACGCACCAACCATATCAGTGTACTCACCCCAGGTGTATCGCTACATTAGTAAACAGAGACAATGCACTACTACACTGGTGGACAGCAGATGCCTACAACTGAAGAGCGTAATACGGCCTGTAACAACTGAATAGCTTAATACGTCCTCCGCCGGTTTAAATAATCCTCATAGGAAAAAATGACATTAGGGAAAATATTTGTTTTGACGTCCCCTATAATCTCCCAGAGTTTGTCGGTTTAAATACTTTTCACCCTGTATGGTCTTTATAACACCAGGTGTGTATGTATCTAAGGCACCAAACGGAATATACCACAAGTACCAAAACTTAGACAAATCCAAGGCCTACCGAATCACGTAGCGACCCGACATACAACACTCCAAGTACTATATCAATACACACAAACCCAACAAATCTACGTAAACACACACTATTTCAGATGAGAACGGGTCTACCGAGACTTTTCACCTGAAATAGGTAAATTGAAGAGCCAAAGAAACTGGTATATCTGCCTAAAACCTGTAGGAGCCCCTCGAGTACGCAGAAGTGCCGCAACGCGACGCGGCATAAAATCGACTAATGTCTGAAGTAGTGCTGGAGGGAACTGACACCGTGAATCCAGCACCGATGACCATAAATCCCTAAGAGTGTGAGGGGGTGGAGATCTCTTCTGAACAGCGCGTTGCAAGGCATCCCAGATGTGCTCAATAAAGTTCATGTCTGGGAAGTTTCTTTGGCAGGGACAGTGTTTAAACTCAGAAGAGTGCTCTTGGAGCCACTCTGTAGCAATTCTGGACGTGTGGGGGTGTCGCATTGTCCTGCTGGAATTGCCCAAGTCCGTCGGAATGCACGCTGGTCATGAATGGATGCAGGTGATCAGACAGGATGCTTAAGTACGTGTCACTTGTCAGAGTCATATTTAGATGTATCAGGCGTCCCATATCAGTCCAACTGCATGCGCCCCACACCATTACAGAGCCTCCACCAGCTTGGAACGTCTCCAGCTGACATGCAGGGTCCATGGATTCATGAGGTTGTCTCCATACCCGTACATGTCCATCTGATCGATACAAATTGAAAGGAGACTCCTCCGACTAGGCATCATCAACAGTCCAATGTCGATGTTGACGGGCCCAGGTGAGGCGTAATACGCTGTGTCGCGCAGTCATCAAGGGTAGATAAGTTGACCTTCGTCTCCGAAAGCCCATATCGATGATGTTTCGTTGAATAGTTCGTACGCTGACACTTGTTGATGGCCCAGCAATGAAATCGTCAGCAATTTGCGGAAGGGTTGCAATTCTGTCACAGTGAATATTCTCTTCAGTCGTCGTTGGTTCCGTTCTTGCAGGATCTTTTCCCGGCCGCAGCGATGCCGAAGATTCGATGTTTTACCGGATTGCTGATATTCACGGTACACTCTTGAAATGGTCGTGCAGGAAAATCCCCACTTCATCGCTACCTCGGAGACGCGTTCTAGCTCACATACATCTTGATAAGCACTGTGACAGCAGTAACCGATCTGACAACTGCGCCAGACACTTGTTGTGTCATATAGCGCATATTCTACCTATCTAAGTGTAGCATATCACTTCCCTCTACATATTGAAACTTTTTTTCACCACCTTCATTATATTTTTTGTTTGCATTATATTACTTATATTCTCCTCAACTAGGCAGAAACAAATTGTATAGAACCACTTTAACAATCGGAAAGCATTAAATTCTCTATAAGCTTATATAAATTTTTATGTATTACGTTAATTGCATTATTTTAAATAGCATTAACAACTGAATACCAATAAAATCGTGACAATAAGAAGTCTTTGATATTAGATTTAGTAGCATCCGACCCACCTTACATTTGAAGGCGGTGGATTACTCTGTGCTATTAGTGAAATAAGTAGATAAATAAATTCCTTAGGTGATAACTAGGGATGAGAGACAGTGACTGTTAAAACCAGTACCAGTATTTTAGCACTGAATAGCCGGTATTTTTCGGTATTTATTCGATCTCGGCTACAACAGGTCTTCTTTATTTTTTACTAATAATCGATTGAGAAAACCGAAATACCAATTAACCACAGCAGCAGTGGTAAAATTTTTCGTTGCTAATTAAATCTTTTCTAAAGAAACAGCAAATTTTATTTGTAAAATTTGGATTGGTTCGAAATATTGCAATGTTATAGAAAATAGCAGAAGCAACCAGTTCAATTTTAAAAACAATGCCGACAGAAACGAGCAACAAACACGTGGCATAAAAATTGGTGCAACAATAACATCCCTGTTAGCTTGTGCCGTGGCTTAACATGAATCGTATGTACGTGCAGTGTGCAGGACTTGCACTCACCTGGTCTATACGGGAAGTTTCTTGCTGTAGTCGCACGATCCCCGTTGCATTGCAAAATGGTCCAACCCTAGTCTGAAAATATTTTTACGAAGTGACGTTGCAGTGAGGTACAACGCTCCATTTGCTGAAAAGGTTAGTGGTTTGTCTGCAATTTCTTTGAAAATAAAAGAAGACGGAAATTATGGTGAAAGTAATAAATTAAAAACTTTACAACAATTCACTGATAGTATACAATAAAAATATAGAGGACCCGATCCCCTACCTGTGTCTACATAACAAGTCTTTATCATCCTGTAGCCCTTGTAAACGGACAAATTAACACGCGAAACAGGATTTTACCGTTTAGCACTGAGTATTCGTTATGTCTAAACAGTGGTATAATCTCCGATTGCAGCATGATTTTAGAGCAGAGTTTCAAAACATCGATAGGAAAACACTCGTGACTTTTTGTAGTTTCAATTACTGATCAATTTTAGAGAAAATCAGTTAACACTGGAGTGAGTTTTTCATGCCGGCCGCGGTGGAAGAGCGGTTCTAGGCGCTTCAGTCCGAAACCGCGAGACTGCTACGGTCGCAGGTTCATATCCTGCCTCGGGCATGGATGTGTGTGACGTCCTTAGGTTAGTTATGTTTCAGAATATCTACTAGCGGACTGATGACCTCAGATGTTAAGTCCCATAGTGCTCAGAGCAATTTGAAACATTTTGAGTTTTCATTTATTTGCCTGCTTAATTTTATATTTTGATTCCATGTATCTTGAAACAAAGTGATCCAAAATTTTCGAATGTTTGTTGATTTTTATTTTTATTATGGGAAACAATACTGATAAAAGATCGAAAATCGATTGTATAATGAATCAGTTGTTTTGAGTGGTTGTAACGCTCAGGCTAAACTGGCGTGGAAAGAAAGGATACACCCGAAAACCGGTTTTTCAGCGATAACCGCCGTCCCTGCTTATCGTTGACTAAGTGGTAAAATCGCTAGAAACTGAATAAAGCTCCAAGGCCCAACGGAATCCTTATCAGACGCTATACAGAATTTGAGACTGAGTTAACCCCCGTTCTAACTATTAGATTCGTGTATAAGTTCGTATCGTTTTAATTTCGCCTGTCGATACACTACTGGCCATTAAAACTGCTACACCAAGAAGAGATGCAGATGATAAACGGGTATTCATTGGATAAATATATTATACCAGAACTGACATGTGATTACATTTTCACGCCATTTGGGTGCATATATACTGAGAAATCAGTATGCAGAACAACCACCTCTGGCGGTAATAACGGCCTTGATAAGCCTGGGCATTGAGTCAAACAGAGCTTGGATGGCACGTACAGGTACAGCTGTCCATGCAGCTACAACACGATACCACAGTTCATCAAGAGTAGTGACTGGCGAATTGTGACGAGCCAGTTGCTCGGCCACCATTGACCAGACGTTTTCAGTTAATGAGAGATCAGAAGAATGTGCTGGCCAGGCCAGCAGTCGAACATTTTCTCTATCCAGAAAGGCCCATATAGGACCTGCAACATGCGGTCGTGCATTATCCTGCTGAAATGTAGGGATCGAATGAAGGGTAGAGCAACGGGTCATAACACATCTGAAATGTAACGTCCACTGTTCAAAGTGCCGTCAATGCGAACAAGAGGTGACCGAGACGTGTAACCAATCGCACCGCATACCATCACGCCGGGTGATACGCCAGTATGGCGATGACGAATACACGCTTCCAATGTGCGTTCACCGCGATGTCGCCAAACACTGATGCGACCATCATGATGCTGTAAACAGAACCTGGATTCATCCGAAAAAATGACGTTTTGCCCTTCGTGGATCCAGGTTCGTCGTTGAGTACACCATCGCCGGCACTACTATCTGTGATGCAGCGTCAAGGGTAACCGCAGCCGTGGTCTCCGAGCTGATAGTCCGTGCTGCTGTAAACGTCGTCGAACTATCCGTGTAGACGGTTGTTGTCTTGGAAGAGTCCCCATTTGTTGACTCAGGCATCGAGAAGTGGCTGCACGATCCGTTACAGCCATGCGGAGAAGATGCCTGTCATCTCGACTGCTAGTGATACGAGGACGTTGGGATCCAGCAAGGCGTTCCGTATTACCCTCCTGTACCCACCAATTCCATATTCTGCTAACAGTCATTGGATCTCGACCAACGCGGGCAGCAATGTCGCGATACGACAAACCGCAATCACGATAGGTTACAATCCGACCTTTATCAAAGTCGGAAACCTGATGGTACGCATTAATCCTCCTTACACGAGGCATCACAACAACGTTTCACCAGGCAACGCCGGTCAACAGCTGTTTGTGTATGAGAAAAAAATGGTTCAAATGGCTCTGAGCACTATGGGACTCAACATCTTAGGTCATAAGTCCCCTAGAACTTAGAACTACTTAAACCTAACTAACCTAAGGACATCACACACACCCATGCCCGAGGCAGGATTCGAACCTGCGACCGTAGCAGTCCCGCGGTTCCGGACTGCAGCGCCAGAACCGCTAGACCACCGCGGCCGACTGTGTATGAGAGATCGGCTGGAAACTTTCCTCATGTCAGCACGTTGTAAGTGTCGCCACCAGAGCCAACCTTGTGTGAATGCTCTGAAAAGCTAATTGTTTGCGTATCACAGCATCTTCTTCCTGTCGTTTGCCGACCGGTGTGGCCGAGCGGTTCTAAGCGCTCTAGTCTGGAACGGCGCGACCACTACGGTCGCAAGTTCGAATCCTGCCTCGTGCATGGATGTTTGTGATGTCCTTAGGTTAGTTAGGTTTAAGCAGTTCCAAGTTCTAGGGGACTGATGACCTCAGATGTTAAGTCCCATAGTGCTCAGAGCCATTTGAACCATTTTTCTTCCTGTCGGTAAATTTTCGCGTCTGTAGCACGTCATCTTCGTGGTGTAGCAATTTTAATGGCCAGTAGTGTATTATTGATGCATAAAGCCTCTGTTAAGTGTATCTTTTGTGTTTAAACGGAGAAACGTTACGAAATTATTCTCCAATCGAACGTAACCTACCGTTGTTCCATCGACCATAAAACCGAAACAAAACGTAGGTCACACCCACCTACAATTCAACTCTCTTTTTTTCTGCGACGGTTGTGTCAAAGTGACGAAAATTCCTCAAACTAAAGTTTCACGAGACTGAAAGTATTTCTGTCTCGGAATGACTTGTCTCACACCATGCTGAGAATAAGAATACATGTATAAAGTATAAACAGCTCTAAAAAAAGACAAAAAAATTAAAGGAAAGAATCTAAAAGAAGATCAAGACCGTGGAAGTTTGGTGCTTCTTGAGTTTGCCAATTTTATTCCGTTGAGCAATCGGACTTCGACAATTAAATTATAAACAGTCTCTAAGTAATTACTACAATTCGTAGTTTCTCGGTAAGATGGTTGCAATGGTGGGTAAACAAACGTCGCCCGTGCCGGTTATTTCCGTTCTTACGACAAGACTCACCCAAACTTTCACTTGCAAAACTGTCGTTATACGTGAAGCGCCTTTTGTCAGTTTATGATTTGTGTCTTATTTTTCTGATATGATTCGTGTTTATGTACTGTGTGATGAGGGAAGAAAACGTTCTGTGCGGTGAAATGAAGCGTACTGTGCTTGTACACCCCTGGCTCTGAAGCCATCGTTCTGTTTGCTCCGAGCGCTGGCCGGGTTCGCCGTACAGATGTGGGGAGCGTTATTTGTTACTTATGCCTCGCGGTTCGGTTCGGCGATAAGTGCATAAAAGACGAATAAAGAGGGCAGTCGCCCAAGGAGCGAGGAGAGGGTTCGAAAAGGGCGCGGACGGATAGCGTCCTGCGAGAGGGAGCAAAATAGCTGCGACAGTGGCGCGGCGACAATGCGCGCTTATCTCCTCTGTATGGAGGGTCCTCACAAGCGCAGGGCGCTCCTGTCGTTATAGATTTAACGGCGAGGACACGAATCAAGCGTAACATTATGTGAATGAATTCGTACTGCCTAAGGAGGCCACAATAACGACAGCAGATCTTAATTGCTATACAAGGGAATGTCCATTTCAAAATTTTAAACGTGGCTGATGCAGCAACTGTTGAAAATCTTCACGGTAAGTGACAACAACGAAACAGTTGCAAGATAAACATTTATTGGCACCTTTGACCACTGTTTCGGTATATCTAAATATACCTTCATCAGAAGCAAAAATACACCTGAACAGGAAGACACCTTCATTAGCAAAAAAACTTAGCAACATAACTGAGATAGAAGGGGAAAAAACACTTACAGCTTTAAGTACCAAGAAAATTACCAAAATACGAGGGTTATTCTGAAAGTAAGGAACGATCGGTCGCGAAATGTAAACCACAGTGAAAATCCGATGAAGATCTGCACAGGTGTGTTGGGCAGTGTCTCTAGTATGCACGTCGACCGCATTTCGTCGTTCTTTTTAGTTCTGAGCACACAGGGGGCACATAAAGATACCTAGAACAATAGCATCTCCCGCCAAGTATGAGGGCCTGGTGAGAAATTTCGCCTGAAGCTATGCAGCCAACATTACATACCTGTCGTGCGTTTTCTTCTTCAAGACAATTCTCAGCCTAATTATACAGGGGCAATGAAATTGCTCCTGCATCGTTTTCAATTGGAAATGTTTGATTACCCACAATACAGCCGGTAATTGTCTCCCTCTGAGTTTCATCCGGCTATGAAGGCAACATTTTGGCACAGACAACGCGATGTAGGCCAGCGTATGGAATTGGCGGAAAGCACTGGCGACTGCCTTCTGTAAGGAGAGATTGGAAAGTTGGTACAACGCCATGACAAACGTCCAAGTCGGATCGGCTACTATGGAGATAAGTAGCTGGAAGTTGTAGCTAAATATTGCCAATGAATCAGTTTTGATTTTCACTGTGATTTCCATTTCGTGACCTATCGTTCCTTACTTTCTGAATAGCCCTCGTATTACAAGAGCAAAAACTTTTAGTCACTTACGAAACTCACATCCTGCAGTGGAGATGCAGTAGTTAAAATTAAAATATCGCCTTCATCTGTACAGCATAATTGTGATGAGATAGTCGATGCGAGCGCGGCATACTATCAGTACTTAGCCTGTGAACTAGCGTGAAGAGGGCGTGGAAGCACTAGGGCAGACAGTTTCACCGAAAGGGGGCACTTGTGGTATGCGCGGGACACTCGCGCACTTTAAAACCCGGGGATACATACTAATGCGCGTCGAAATTTTAAAGGTTGTACTAATTCAAACCCTCTATCTTATTGAATAAAACATATCAGAACCATTTAAAACACCTGCATACAATAGAAAATATGAACACCAATTTGCCTGTGTCCTAGTGTCCTAGTGTCAAGCAGGTGAAGCTTGAGAGAGGGCACTAGTGTTGTGTGCGAGAATCTCGCGCAAATTAAAGACTAGCGTACATACTAGTGAAAACGAACAAAATGTTGTAGTAAATTGAAACCATCTGTCGTCATGAATAAAAAACGTAACAGAATCATTTAAGCCACACATACACATCGAAAACCACGAACAACAATCATCAAAATACTTAAAATCCCAACAAGACAGGAAAGGAGCATCCCACCAGCATCAACAGACAACAGAACTAGCTTCTAGCCAGCCAAACTATATTAAATTAGAGCAAGAACGGGTTTGAAACAATCAAAAAATTTTTGTTTCTAAGCTGCACCTGCTCGTGAAGAATGAATCTATCTTTTTGATTTTTGAGACAGATGGTTGAAAATTTCTAATTCCTCGAACAGGTCCGGTTTGTAACCCTTACTCACTTCGTGTAGCAATTCAACGTCATTCAGTTTACGTGGCGTATGCTGTAAGAGCTGTAGATGTTCAGCAAACGTGGACTTGTACACGTTTTCCCCATTTTTACTTAGCACGTGTTCGTTATAACTTACTTTAATGGGTCTGTCCAACGTAATAGTTGGGGCAGTCGTTAAGAGTAATTTTGTAAACTCCGGATATAGTGCCAACTTCTCCCCGAGCCCCATATGAATCACTCTTTGCTTTAAGCTATTATTTACGGAAAAGGCAGCTCTGTAATCGTACTGCTTCTGTAGAAGTCTTCTTATCTTGTATGATGTTGTTGTTCTGGTCTTCAGTCCAGAGACTGGTTTGATGCAGCTCTCCATGCTACTCTATCCTGTGCAAGCTTCTTCATCTCCCAGTACCTACTGCAACCTACATCCTTCTGAATCTGCTTAGTGTATTCATCTCGTGGTCTCCCTCTACGACTGTTACCCTCCACGCTGCCCTCCAATACTAAATTGGTGATCCCTTGATGCCTCAGAATATGCCCCACCAACCGATCCCTTCTTCTAGTCAAGTTGCGCCACAAATTTGTCTTCTCCCTAATTCTATTCAATACCTCCTCATTAGTTATGTGATCCACCCATCTAATCTTCATCATTCTTTTGTAGCACCACATTTCGAAAGCTTCTATTCTCTTCTTGTCTAAACTATTTATCGTCCACGTTTCACTTCCATACATGGTTACACTTCATAGAAATACTTTCAGAAACGACTTCCTGACACTTAAATCTATACTAGATGTTAACAAATTTCTCTTCTTCAGAAATGCTTTCCTTGCCATTGCCAGTCTACATTTTATATCCTCTCTACTTCGACCATCATAACTTATTTTTCTCCCCAAATATCAAAACTCATCTACTACTTTAAGTGTCTCATTTCCTAATCTAATTCCCGCAGCATCACTCGATTTAATTAGACTACATTCCATTATCCTCGTTTTGCTTTTGTTGATGTTCATCTTATGTCCTCCTTTCAAGGCACTGTCCATTCCATTCAGCTGGTCTTCCAAGTCCTTTTGCGAACCTCAAAGTTTTTATTTCTTCTCCATGAATTTTATTCCTACTCCAAATTTTTCTTTTGTTTCCTTTACTGCTTGCTCAATATACATATTGAATAACATCGGGGAGAGGCTACAACCTTGTCCCACTCCCTTCCCTTGTATGATATGTTCCCCAAAAATGGAACAGAAATAAAGTTATTACCCTCACCCTTCGTGGCCCTGTTATCTCCTAAGGTTGAACATTTTACAGCTGCTTTTTCCTAACAATTCGTCAATTAATCTAGGGTGGTATCCATTGTTAATATCTATGGATTTTACTAAAGAAATTTCTTTTTCTAAACAGTCCTGTTCTAAAGGTGTTTTCACAGCACGATGAACTGCAGATTGAAAGAAGGCAAGTTTGTGAGTCTGCCTCAGTGTTTCCACACCCTCTTCACGCTCGTTCACAGGCTAATATGCCGTGTTCGCATCGACCATAGCTATGCTGCACAGATGGAGGGGATATTTTAATTTTAACTTATGGTGACGCTTTCGGCACGATAGTTTTATGCATCTCCAATGCAGGATGTGATTTTCATAAGTGACTAAAAGTTTTTGTGCTTGTAATACTTTGGTATTTTTCATGGTTACTTTAAGCTATAAGTGCTTGTTTTTCCTTCTATATCAGTTACGTTTTTTGCTAATGAAGGTGTCTTCCTGTTCAAGTGTATTTTTGCTTTTGAGGAAGGTATATTAAGATATACCGAAACAGTGGTCAAGGATTTCAGTAAATCTTTATCCTGCAGCTATTTGGCTGTTACCGTGAATGTCTATTAATTACGCGAGACTGATCAAAACACCTTAATAAAATTTAGAAAGTGTATTAAACAGTGTTCGCAACCCTGAGTAGTACTCAGACAGAGGCGGACAGAAAGGCAATACGAAATGGTATTAACTGTTTTGACGGATCCATAACAAAGTGACCTTTTGTGGATATATTACACACATTACATGTCATCGAGCCTTTACTTACTCTGCAGATGAAAGACAACTTTGATTAGATGGAATTACGTTTGCCACGAGACACACGTGTCTCAACTTGCTTTTCTATAAGGATAGCAGCTGAAGCTACGAATTATACATCTACAGCTACATCTACATGGTTACTTTGCAATTAAGTGCCTGGCAGAGGGTTCATCGAACCATTTTCATACTACTTCTCTACCATTTCACTCTCGAATGGCGCGTGGGAGAAAGGGATACCTAAATCTTTCCGTTCGAGCTCTGATTTCTCTTATTTTACTATGATGATCGTTTCTCCCTACTTACGTGGGTGTCAACAAAATATTTACGCAATATATGTCACATCCGGGATTTGAAGATTTTCCTCCAATTAGTAGGCAGATGTAGTAACCACTACACCACCACAGCACTGTGGCTATCACAGCTGCACAGATTACTCTAGTCGCTTGTCCTTTCAATTCACACCTTCATTCCATTTTCTCCTTCCTTAAATCATCAGTACTGACGAGGCTGCCTGACACTGGAATAGCACCCCAGCTTTCTATGTAATGGGGGAATCCCGCCTGTACCTCAGGCGTGGGTGATCTGTTCATGTTCAGGTATCTCGGTGTAGTGGTTAGCACATCTGCCTAGTAAGGAGCAGACCCAGTTTCAATCCCAGCTGTAGCACAAATTTTAATTCATTGCTCCAGTTTCCATCGCTATACAAAATAAAGTTGAGACCAATATGTCTCTAGGCCAACGTAATTCCATCAGATCAATAGGACACCTACTTCCTGTTAGAGGGACATGCACGCATACAGATAGTTCAAATGGCTATAAGCACTATGGAAATTAACATCTGAGGTCATCAGCCGCCTATACTTAGAACTACTTAAACCTAACTAACCTTGAAATATCCCCTTAGAAAAATTTGTGAATTACTGTGCTGGTAAACCCCTTACGTTATTTGATTTTCAAACAGCTGAGCAAAACTGAACGTACTCAGACATTTCTCTCTTTTCTTATTCTGGTCAACAGTAAAGAGACACAAATTTTTTTTTTTTTTTTAGCGCAACGCAATCTGACTATCAGTAATCAAAAAAATGGTTCAAATGGCTCTGAGTACTATGTGACTTAATTTCTGAGGTCATCAGTCGCCTAGAACTTAGAACTAATTAAACCTAACTAACCTAAGGACATCACACACATCCATGCCCAAGGAAGGATTCGAACCTGCGATCGTAGCGGTCACTCGGTTCTAGAATGTAGCGCCTAGAACCGCACGGCCACTCCGGCCGGCTTTCAATAATCCCTACGAAAAAATGGCCCTGAATAACAATAACCGATACCTTTCATGAATCACTTACCTCATAAAAATCTTCGTTGCTCGAACTACTGCAATACAGCGAGCGCCAACACTGCCAGCTAAATAAAAGATTCTAACTACTGAATGCACTAACTACTGGTAGGCATAATTAGCAAATGAACGATTTTGATAGAGAACAAACAATGTATTTACCTTAATAGTGTTCAAAAGTCATCAGATATATATCAGTTCATGATATATCACTTCATGATATCCATTTACTCTTTCTGATGGTTACACGTCTAGATCATCCGCTCTCAAAACTCCGCCATCTCTCTTCCCACATCACCACTGTTGGCGGCTCACCTCCAACTGCGCAACGCTACGCGCTGTTCACATTCAACTGCCCAACACTACAATAGCGAATATTCCAACAATGCCAACCAGCCCCAGACTGCACACAGCACAGTCAGTGATTTTCGTGCAGAGCGCTACGTGCCGTTACCAACATAAAAACCTAAACAGCCTACGTACAACCTAAGAGCATCACACACGTCCATGCCCGAGGCAGGATTCCAACCTGCGACCGTAGCAGTCGCGCGGTTCCGGACTGAACCGTCTAGACCCGCTCGGCCACCGGGGCCGGCATTATATGATAAATCGCGTTCAGCTGCGAAAGACTTCGGCTTCACAGCTGGCACTGCACGACGCAGCGTACTTGACAATTCCGTCCGCGGAGCGCCGGAGTGAAAACTCTGCCGCTCGGAGACCGGCGTCTTCAGTGGTCACCCCTGCAGCGTCGCGGCTATCGTTTTGTTTGCGTGGGGTCGCGGCACCGCGCCGTCCAGATGTGGGTGGGAATGGGGGAGGGGCCGGTATTTGTTGCGTATGCAGAGCGCGCTGCTCCCGACGATAGGTGCATAAAAGACGAATAAAGAGCACAGTCGCCGAAGGAGCGGCGAGGGCGCTGGAAGAGGGGGCTGGATGGCGAAAATAGGGGGAGGCGCGTTGTCGTCTGCGTGGGGGGGGGGGGGGGAGGGTGAACGCAAGGTCCGCGTGGGCAGGGCGCAGGTATTTACATCTGGACTACGAGCGGCCAACGTCCTGCCTCCTTAGAATAGCAAGTAGGCCTGTAAATCGCAGAGGGAGCCGTTGCTGTGTCACTCCTCCAAATGACGGACTTCCCGAGCCACTGTTGCAACTTTACCACGTCCTTGTCAAAACTTCGATAAAAATCGAAACAAATTTTGAATAAGTTTCACCCTGATTTTTATTAGTTTGCACATATACAGGTTGTTACAAAAAGGTACGCCCAAACTTTCGGGAAACATTCCTCACATACAAATAAAGAAAAGATGTCATATGGACATGTGTCCGGAAACGCTTAATTTCCATATTAGAGCTCATTTTAGTTTCGTCAGTATGTACTATACTTCCTCGATTCACCGCCAGTTGGCCCAATTGAAGAAAGGTAATGATGACTTCGGTGCTTGTGTTGACATGCGACTCATTGCTCTACAGTACTAGCATCAAGCACATCAGTACATAGCATCAGCAGGTTAGTGTTCATCACGAACGTGGTTTCGCAGTCAGTGCAATGTTTACAAATGCGAAGTTGGCAGATGCCCATTTGATGTATGGATTAGCACGGGACAATAGCCGTGGCGCGGTACGTTTGTATCGAGACAGATTTCCAGAACGAAGGTGTCCCGACAGGAAGACGTTCGAAGCAATTGATCGGCGTCTTAGGGAGCACGGAACATTCCAGCCTATGACTCGCGACTGGGGAAGACCTAGAACAACGAGGACACCTGCATTGGAATTGGAGGCAATTCTTCGTGCAGTTGACAATAACCCTAACGTCAGCGTCAGAGAAGTTGCTACTGTACAAGGTAACGTTGACCACGTCACTGTATGGAGAGTGCTACTGGAGAACCAGTTGTTTCCGTACATGTACAACGTGTGCAGGCACTATCAGCAGCTGATTGGCCTCCATGGGTACACTTCTGCGAATGGTTCATCCGGCAATGTGTCAATCCTCACTTCAGTGCAAATATTCTCTTTACGGATGAGGCTTCATTCCAACGTTATCAAATTGTAATTTATCACAATCAACATGTGTGGGCTGACAAGAATCCGCACACAATTGTGCAATCACGTCGTCAATACAGATTTTCTGTGAACGTTTGGGCTGGCATTGTTGGTGATGTCTTGATTGGGCCCCATGTTCTTCCACCTACGCTCAATGGAGCACGTTATCATGATTTCATACGGGATACTCTACCTGTACTGCTAGAACATGTGCCTTTACAAGTACGACACAACATGTGGTTCATGCACGATGGAGCTCCTGCACATTTCAGTCGAAGTGTTCATACGCTTCTCAACAACAGATTCGGTGACCGATGGATTGGTAGAGGCAGACTAATTCCATGGCCTCCACGCTCTCCTGACCTTAACCCTCTTGACTTTCATTTATGGGGGCATTGGAAAGCTCTTGTCTACGCAACCCCGGTACCAAATGCAGAGACTCTTCGTGCTCGTATTGTGGACGGCTGTGATGCAATATGCCATTCTCCAGGGCTGCATCAGCGCATCAGGGGTACCGTGCGACGGAGGGTGGATGCATGTATCCTCGCTAACGGAGGACATTTTGAACATTTCCTGTAACAAAGTGTTTGAAGTAACGCTGGTACGTTCTGTTGCTGTGTGTTTCCATTCCATGATTAATGTGATTTGAAGAGAAGTAATAAAATGAGCTCTAACATGGAAAGTAAGCGTTTCCCGACCATGTCCACGTAACATATATTCTTTCTTTGTGTGTGAGGAATGTTTCCTGAAAGTCTGGCCGTACCTTTTTGGAACTCCCTGTATAATCTTAACGGCTCGTGCTCTAGCGTTCTTAAAGTAATACTAGTGGATCAACTGATTAGTTCAGGCACTGTTGCCCGACTTCAGTACAGCAACACTTTTGTTTTCGTTCTACGTAAGCAGGCGCAGTAAAATAAAGTGAAATTACTCAGAGGACGGGCGGTGTAGGGCGGAGATTCGAGTCCTCCCTCGGGAATGGGTGCGTGTGTTTGACCTTAGGATAAATTAGGTTAAGTAGTGTGTAAGCTTAGGGAGTGATGACCTCAGCAGTTAAGTCCCATAAGATTTCACACACATTTGAACATTTTTTTCAGAGGACGGTCAACTGAACATTATTGTTATTTTTTGATTCTTGGTCACACTACACAAGATTTTGCATCTTTATTATCTTGCTGTCTGACTGAAATTGGTCGTTGTAATAGCGCACTTCCTTTGTTAAGTAAGTAATTTATGTATTCGAGTACTTAAGAAATAATACCACCCTGCGTTCAGTTCATGAAAACAGATGGCGCGTAATTAAATACCCTACTTGGAGAAGGGTCAACGAGGTGATAGCGACGTTGTAGGAAAATTGGGACTCTATTGGGAGTCATTCCTTATGATACAAATAAGTCTGTTATACGTTCTGTCTGTTCAGTTAGCGCCGGCCGGTGCGGCCGAGCGGTTCTAGGCGCTGCAGTCTGCTACGGTCGCAGGTTCGAATCCTGTCTTGGGCATGGATGTGTGTGATGTCCATAGGTTAGTTAGGTTTAAGTAGTTCTACGTTTTAGGGGACTGATGACCTCAGGAGTTTAGTCCCATAGTGCTCAGAGCCTTTTGAACCTAATATCGTATGTCACCTGATCTACCCATCCTACTAATGTTTGTTAGTTATGCCACTCACTTCACCTCACCACAGCTTGTGCCATTCATTATGAACAACCTGTTGCAGACTTCACGAAGGAATAGCGAAATGAGCTTCAAACGACCTGTGTTTGCGGCGTCCGTGTTAATTCCAACACGGGAGTTAATTCCAACACGGGAGTTGGTAACCCTGCTAGTGACGCCACCGCTGCCCGCTCTCGCGCTGCGACAGAGCTGGGGGATTCCCCAGAGAGACTCCTTGGCGCGAGTGGCGGCAATGGGCTTCTTTGGCACAGGGCTTTCTTCCAGGAGTAGGCGTGGCGCCGTACGTCACCACCTCTGGAAGCCGTCCAGCAAAAATACATTATTTCCTCTGGGGTGTCACTGTGGAGGGGTAAGGGTCGGTGGAAGGGGGAGGGAGGGAATTTCCGATCAAAAGCCAGTCCTCAGGATGATCTGCAAAGCAGAGGTAGGAGAGGAAGACCGGTGTGAATGGAAAAGTATGCACAATAAGGGTCTTGCGGAGGGAGGAAGACGACATCATGACACACCTTGGGGTACCATTTATGGAATGGTGGGAATGGAAATTTGTAGGAATAATAATGAAACTGCAGGAAGACAAATGTCCGAAAAAAAAAGCAGTTTCGAACAATCGTAATGACTGTCGCAGTTGGTGGTCTTTTCTCATCGTAAGGTACACTACTGGCCATAAAATATCTAGACCACGAAGATGACGTCCTAGAAACGTGAAATTTAACCGACAGGAAGAAGATGCTGTGATATGCAAATGATTAGCTTTTCAGAGCATTCACACAAGGTTGGCGCCGGTGGCGACACCTACAACGTGCTGACATGAGGAAAGTTTCCAACCGATTTCTCATACACAGACAGCAGTTGACCGGCGTTGCCTGGTGAAACGTTGTTGTGATGCCTCGTGTAAGGAGGAGAAATGCGTACCATCACGTTTCCGACTTTGATAAAGGTCGGATTGTAGCCTATCGCGATTGCGGTTTATCAAAAATGGTTCAAATGGCTCTGAGCACTATGGGACTTAACATCTATGGTCATCAGTCCCCTAGAACTTAGAACTACTAAACCTAACTAACCTAAGGACAGCACACAACACCCAGCCATCACGAGCCAGAGAAAATCCCGGACCCCGCCGGGAATCGAACCCGGGAACCCGGGCGTGGGAAGCGAGAACGCTACCGCACGACCACGAGATGCGGGCGATTGCGGTTTATCGTATCGCGACATTGCTGCTCGCGTTGGTCGATATCCAATCACTGTTGGCAGAATATGGAATCGGTGGGTTCAGAATGTTAATACGGAATGCCGTGCTGGATCCCAACCGCCTCGTATCACTAGCAGTCGAGATGACGGGCATCTTATCCGCGTGGCTGTAACGGATCGTGCAGCCACGACTCTAACCATGAGTCAGCAGATGAGGACGTTGGCAAGACAACAACCATCTGCACCAACAGTTCGACGACGTTTGCAACAGCACGGGCTATCAGCTCGGAGACCACGGCTACGGTTACCCGTGACGCTGCATGACAGACAGGAGCGCCTGCGATGGTGTACTCAACGACGAACCTGGGTGCACGAATGGCAAAACGTCGTTTTTTCGGATGAATCCAGGTTCTGTTTACAGCATCATGATGGTCGCAACCGTGTTTGGGGACATCGCGGTGAACGCACATTGGAAGCGTATATTCGTGATCGCCATACTGGCGTGATGGTATGGAGTGCCATTGGTTACATGTCTCGGTCACCTCCTGTTCACATTGACGGCACTTCGAACAGTGAACGGTTCATTTCACATGTGTTACAACCCGTGGCTCTACCCGTCATTCGATCCCTGCGAAACCCTGCATTTCAGCAGGATAATGCACGACCGCATGTTGCAGGCACAGTACGGGCCTTTCTAGGTATAGAAAATGTTAGAGTGCTGCCCTAGCCAGCACATTCTCCTGATCTCTCACCAATTGAAAACGTCTGGTCAATGGTGGCCGAGCAACTGGCTCGTCACAATACGCCAGTCACTACTCTTGATGAACTGTGGTATCGTGTTGAAACTGCATGGGCAGCTGTACCTGTAGATGCCATCCAAGCTCTGTTTGACTCAATGCCCAGGCGTATCAAGGTCGTTATTACGGCCAGAGGTGGTTGTTCTGGATACTGATTTCTCAGGATCTATGCACCCAAATTATTTGAAAATGTAATCACATGTGCCGGCCGGAGTGGCCGAGCGGTTCTAGACGCTACAGTCTGGAGCCGCGCGACCGCTATGGTCACAAGTTCGAATCATGCTTCGGGCATGGATGTGTGTGATGTCCTTAGGATACTTAGGTTTAAATAGTTCTAAGTTCTAGGGGAGTGATGACCTCAGATGTTAAGTCCCATAGTGCTCAGAGCCATTTGAACCATTTTGTAATCACATGTCAGTTCTAGTATAATATTTTTGTCCACTTGAATACCCGTTTATCATCTGCAATTCTTGCTGATGTAGCAAATTTAATGGCCAGTAGTGTACTTTCTCAGCACCACAGGATGCTTCTTCAAATAGCCATCTGCGCAGCGGAGAAATAAGCAAAACTGCCTTCTCAGAGCAATTCAGCAGAGTGAGGTGTGAAATCAATAGTAAACTGTAGCTGTGCCAGAATGCCATGTAAGGTGAATTACAGCTTAGACTGCGTGCAGTTCGTCACTTGTCGGCAAAAATTATCGTCAGCACTGGAAATTACACCACAACTATCTGGTCAAAAATATCAGGCTACTACTATGTAATGATATATGTCGGTAGTATCAGTTCCAGAAAGAACAGTTACCGTGGATGACCATGCAGCTTTGCTGGAAGTGAAATGATAATTGAATGGACATGCTAGCTGCAAACAGGCGTTGATGTACTTCATTGGGGACATGTTGAAAATGTGTGCCCGGATCGGGACTCGAACCCGGGATCTCCTGCTTACATGGCAGACGCTGTATCCATCTGAGCCACCCGGGCACAGAGGATAGTGCGTCTGCAGGGACTTATCCCTTGCACGCTCCCCGTGAGATCCACATTCCCAACATGTCCACACCACTACATTCTTAGTGCGCCTAATAGATGTTTGCCCATCATACTCATTACTCGTTGCAGATTAATCTACCAAGTCCCGTACGAGTTCGGGCATAGCGTGTGCGTTCGCACAAGAAGGTCAATGGCCGGGAAGCCATATTTTAACTATATATGTCGGTAGTATCAGTTCCCGAAAGAAGAGTTACCGTGGATGACCATGCAGCTTTGCTAGAAATGAAATGATAATTGAATGGACACCCTAGCTGCAAACATGTCCCCAATGAAGTACATCAACGCCTGTTTGCAGCTAGGGTGTCCATTCAATTATCATTTCATACTATGTATTGCGCAATTGACCTCTTAATGTCTTGAGAGGGGGACCCACAAGTACAAGCAGGTATTATTGTGTTGTCGGTAGAGAAGCAGTTAACAGCAGAAGACGTCGGTCAGGAGAGCTCAATGACTTAGGTAGTGGACTAATCATTGGATGCCACTTGGATGACAAATTCTGCAGAGACATTTCAACTCCTCTGAAGCTGTTCAAGTAAACAACTGGTGAAGTGGAAAAGCGGAGGGGTAACCACAGTCAAACCAAGATGAGGTGAATCTCATGTATTGACGAACAGGGATCATCGAGCATTGCAGAGGCAAAAAAATCGCATGAAAACAGTGGAGGAAATCACTGGTGAGTACGGAAGTACAGCAAACCAGCTAGAACAACGACTGTGCATAGGGAGAGGCTCATACATTCCGTGAGGGGATTTGTCGTTGAAGGTATTGACTCATTCAGAAGAAACTGCAACATTTATATAGTGAAGGGCCAAAGAAACTGGTACACCTGTCTAACATCGTGTAGGGCCCCCGCAAGCACGCAGAAGTGCCGCGACACGACGTCGCGTGGACTAGACTTATGTCTGAAGTAGTGCTGGAGGGAAATGACACCATGACTCCTGCAGAGCTGTCCATTAATCCGTAAGAGTAGGACGGGGTGGAGATCTATTCTGAACAACACATTGCAAGGCATCCCAGATACGCTAAATAATGTTCATGTCTGAGCAGTTTGGTGGCCAGAGGAAGTGTTTAAACTCTGAAGAGTGTTCCTAGAGCCACTCTGTAGCAATTCTGAACATTTGGTTACTTTTGAATACATTATGGGAGTGGCAGTGATCAATGAGTTACAAATATTTACTATTAAAAACGGTCTTGATCACGATTTATTTATTAAGGTGACCGGTTTCGACCACTACTGCGGTCATCTTCAGACCATTGAGTGGGAACCTATTTCTGCTGGAGAATCACTACTATTGATAATTTTTATTTTTTATTATTCTGGATTTACAATGTGAGTACATTTTTCCAGCACCTATTCTAGATTACAGTAAGTTACTAATTATTGTTCTCCACTCTTCTCTATTTGTCCATAAATCTTCAGGAATGTTGTTCTTCCTCATTGCTGACTGAACTCCCTGTTTCCATGTATCAGGTGGTCGTCCCCTTTTTCTTCTTCCAATTGGTACCCAGTCGATTATGCATTTTGGTAACCTTTCCTGTTCCATTCGTCTGATGTGTCCATACCATTTAAGTTGTTTGTGCTCGATGAAATCAATAATTGAATTTTTACATTTCATCTTGTCTCTGATTACTTCATTTCTTATTCTTTCTCGTCTTGATATTCTTGCTGAACGTCTCCAGAAATTGATAATTTTACTATCAATTTTATTGTACCTGGTGCATGTTCCATTTTAGCGAGTTTTAACAGGTTCTTTTACTTTTTATTATTCTGATGATGGAAGCTTGACTTCCGAAACGCGTCAATCTTAGTGTTTTACACTATAAACAAGTGGATGAGCCGATATATTTTTAACATTGAAATTGACAACCACGACCTCTGATCCACTGTGGATGAAATCAAAGTCTCTCTTCAGGACTTCTGTAGCTTTAGAGATGGGATGAGCGGACTGCTGGGAGAAGGGACGCGTTCCGCAGGCCTGGGCGACCAGCGTCCGGGCGCGCAAAGCGCAGTTTAATAAGCGGGACGTGAGAGAGATATACGCAGCCCACATTCTGGCGCCGCCAGCCGGGCTGGCGCGCGCGCGGTGAGTTATGCCCTGCGGGGTCAGGCCGGCAAGCAGTGCGCCGTGAGTTGTGAGGTGTCACATTAGGGCCCGTTTGTCGTCTCGCCGAGGGAGCCGACACGGGTTTGCGGTTGTCCGGGGGCGGCGCGGGCGGCGGCGGCGGCGGCGGAGACACCCGAGGAGGAGAAGAAGGGCGGCGCGCAGCCTGGGGTCCCACAAGGGTCCTTCCCGGGTCCCGCGCTTTCTCGCCGGCGTTAATGAGCTCCGTCGCGCGCGGCAAAAACAAGGCGCCGGAATGGACACGGCGGCCGGCGGCTGACCGCAGGGCATACATCACGCGGCCGGCCGGCTCCACCCCCGCCGCCCCCGCGAGGGAGGTTCACCGCTCCTTCCTAAACACATCTGCGCGGCGCCGGGTTAACTCTTTTGAGGCGGTCCCGGCGCCCCTTTTACTGGAGACAGAGGTTATTAATGGGCGCTTCCTTCCGCGGCCGGTCACTTCCTGCACGTGCGCGGCCACCGCCGCCCCCGCAGCCGCCCCCAACCCGAGACCACCCCCTTCTTGCCTGGGCCCCGACATTCCTCGCCCGCCCCGGACAACGGTGGCGACTTGCGCACGCAGCGGTGTGCGCCCAGACGTAAACGGGCCCCGCCTGGAGAATATATCGCGGCTGGGACAGTTTCTGGAGGGTCTGGAGCCACCGCCGCCTGTCAGCTGAGCAGGGTGGCTGACCGCGCACTGTGAACCGCAACGCCGACACTGCCGAGGTTAATGGCTCGGCAGTATGTGCGGGAACAGTGAAGGCCATAATAGCGCTCCCATAAACACTTCGCCGGTCGGAGTGGCCGAGCGGTTCTAGGCGCTACACTCTGGAACCGAGCGACCGCTACGGTCGCAGGTTCGAATCCTGCCTCGGGCATGGATGTGTGTGATGTCCTTACGTTAGTTAGGTTTACCTAGTTCTAAGTTCTAGGCTACTGATGACCTCAGAAGTTGTCCCATAGTGCTCAGAGCCATTTGAACCAAAACACTTCACATTCCCCTTTAGATCAGAATCTATTTGATGTACACTTTACTCTGTTTTTCTCCGGTCGTACTTGACAAATCCTTCATTTGGATAAGTGTGTGTGTGTGTGTGTGTGTGTGTGTGTGTGTGTGTGTGGTTTAAGATTTAAAAAAAAAATGGTTCAAATGGCTCTGAGCACTATGCGACTTAACTTCTAAGATCATCAGTCGCCTAGAACTTAGAACTTATTAAACCTAACTAACCTAAGGACATCACACACATCCATGCCCGAGGCAGGATTCGAACCTGCGACTGTAGCAGTCACGCGGTTCCAGACTGAAGCGCCTTTAACCGCACGGCCACACTGGCCGGCTTAAGATTTTCGGGCGCTAAACAGCGTCGTCATCAGCGCCCAAACGCATAGAAACAGGAACACGTGCGGTGAAGGCACGAAGACGGGACAGCGAACAAGGAGAACGGCTAAAAGACACAGACCTGACGCAGTTCCAAATCCTCACATACAGAGGCAAAACAAGAGGAGAAGAAACACACTAAAAAAGGAAAGGAAACACAAGGAAAAGAGAACAGAAATCGAAGTGAAACAAGTAGGTAAACGTGACTGGCGGAGCTCTTACCTAAAACCTGGGTGAGCCAGTCACCCAGCAGCACATTAAAATCCTCTCCCTAAAATCCGAGGCAACAAATTGGACAGGGCACAAAACCGTAAGACCTTAACCACAGTCGTTGCCTCGTCTTGCAATGTAGAGGGCAAATCCGGTGGCAAGGAAACCACCGCCCTCTGGTCAGAGAATAAACGACAGTCAAGTAAAATGTGGCGGACAGTAATCTGGACGCCACAAGCACTGCAGATTGGGGGTTCTCCCGCCGGCGTAAAAAACCGTACACACTGAAACGTCCCCTTAGAAAAATTTAAGAATGACTGTGCTGATTAACCCCTTGCGTTATTTGATATTCAAACAGCTGAGCAAAACAGAACGTACTCACACATTTCGCTCTTTACCTATTCTGATCAACACTAAACTGACACACAATAGTTTTAGAGCAACGCAATCGGACTTTCAATAATCCCTAGAAAAGAATGGCCCTGACTAACAATAACCTATACCTTTCACAAATAACTTACCTCACAAAATCTTCGTCACTCGAACTACTGCAATACAGCGAGCGCCACTACTGCCAGCTAAATAAAAGATTCAAACTACTGAAGGCACTAACTACTGATAGGCATAGTTAGCAAATGAAAGACTTTGATAGAGAACAAACAATGTATTTAATAGTGTTCAAAAGTCATAATATATATCAGTTCATGACATCCAGTCTTGCAAATTTACTGTCTCTGATGGACACACGTCCAGATCATCCGCTCTCAAAACTCCGCCATCTCTCTCCCCACATCCACCACTGCTGGCGGCTCACCTCCAACTGCGCAACGCTACGCGCTGTTAACAGCCAACTGCCCAGCACTACAATAGCGAATATTACAACAATGCCAACCAGCCACAGACTGCACACAGCACAGCCAGTGATTTTCATGCAGAGCGCTACGTGGCGGTGGCGTTACCAATATAAGAACCTAAACAGCCTACTTACAAAACGACCCGAGGTTCAGGACGTAAATATCATCTTCAGGCGCTACGAAAGACAAGCAAGGGATTCTACATTACGTAAGGGGAGGTTTACTATCTTTTTCTCGAAAAAAGCATGTTCTTTGAGAATTTTTTTTCGCGATGTGTTATACATATCAATGCCAAATTTAGTGAAAATGTTTATTGATATTTCCTCTACAAACTGGAATTTTTTCGACCGGAAATGTCGAAGAGCAAAAGCGGAAGTGCCGTTGGAACGAAACAAAATTTCGATGTAGACTTCCACGCGTGGTATGTCACAGGTCAGCCGGCTCGTCTGAAATCAAAATTGAGTTGACGTTAGCGAAGTATAGGAGTTGTACCTCTCTTTAAGTTATTTGGACCACAGGAAACAAAATGGCGGCCATTTGAAAAAATAGGGGTTTTTCCATCGATTTTTCAATTTCGTCGGCCAAGTAAAAATGTTTATAGTTGATGGACCAGAGTAAAAGTGGTACATCTCCTAGACAATTTACTTAGCTTCATCGGAAACAAAGAATCATGTCAATCGGTTCGGGAGATTTGAAGGTATCATACCGCGCGATAAAAAAAAGTCATTTCGAGAAAAACGCGTTTGAAGTTTTGACTCTACATAAATGCAATATTAACTTACGTTCAATCTGCTTTTCCGGGTCCATAAACTAGTCCTTCCTCTTCCTCATAGAGGGCGTTCTGCTCGATCTGGGCCATCATGCGCTGCTCCAGAGCCGCCCGTACGGCCGGTGACAAGCGGTTTTTGGCCGCTTGAATCTGGTGGTCGTCCGAATGCTTGGCGAACTGCGTCGAATAGAGTCCCAAGCTGACGTCCATCGTTGTCATGGTCTTCAGAATTACTGAATACCCTTCGTTGAAGCTACTCACTGCCAGGAAACCCGCAATCTCCACAGTTTTCGCACCGGAATGCAGATGCTTGGGGGCTAACTTCCAAACACACGCGTTCAAACTTTCATTTGAATTTTTTGTGTAGTTCCTCCCAAGAACCGGTACAAGAACTCATCCTCCGAAAGAAAAAAACTGCTGCGTAAAAAGGCCGATTTCAGGCAGGTGTATTTTTTTTTTTTTTTGTTCCACCGCGAATAACAAACATTTCCGTTCCGTATTCGGAAAAACCGTTTCAGCGGTGGATTCTAAACACTTTTATGGATCAAAAAATGCAATTAAAAAAAATCGATTTTTTGAACCAAAAGATAGTAAACCTCCCCTTAACGTTAACAGGCCTTTTCGAATGTAAACATCAGGTTATATTTAAATGTGTACGAGAAAGACGTACCAGTATATATATATATATATATATATATATATATATATATATATATATATATATATCCTGACGATGGGATTCACATCCTGAAACTCGGGTCGTGTGTACGATTTTATCCAAATAAATGCTTTGTCCAGTAAACCTGGTGCGGATCTATTCCTAATGAAAAATTTCAGCTACAGTTGTGAATACCCCATATCAGAGCGAAGTCGGCAGCCGGTGGTGAACTAGCGTTGCTGCCTTTACACCCTGGTGTCCAGCGTTCGATTGCCGATGGGGTCGTTTCCATCTCATCTTGATCGACGCGCACGTCGCCGAGGTGCTGTCAGATGGAACCAGTCGACTGAAAATTATTCCAGTCAGGGCCTCGCGTCCAGTAACACCGCAAGAGAATTCCATTGCCGTTAGAGCGAAGCTAATTCTTTGTTCGTTTTGCCCAGATCAGGAGTGCCTCAAAATTTGGCAGTTAGCTTGATGGTTTCTGCCAGAACGAAGTGCTCCGATTAAAATGGATGTAAGACACGGATACAGTGTTTCGTTCCTGATGTTAAATCTATACATGGAGGAAGCAATGATGGAAATAAAAGAAAGGTTAAAAAGTGGAATTGAAATTTAAGGCGAAAGGATGTGATACATAAGATTCGATGATGCCATTGCTATCTTCAGTGCATATGAAGAAGAATTATAAGATCTGCTGAATGGAATGATCCACTGAGTGTAGGATATGGATTAGAGTAATCCGGCCGGGGTGGCCGAGCGGTTCTAGGCGCTACAGTCTGGAACCGCGCGACCGCTACGGTCGCAGGTTCGAATCCTGCCACGGGCATGGATGTGTGTTAGGTTGAAGCAGTTCTAAGTTCTAGGGGACTGATGATGTCAGATGTTAAGTCCCATAATTTTCAGAGCCATTTGACCCATAGATTAGAGTAAATCGAAGAAAGACCAAAGTAATGAGGAGTAGCAGTAGAAATGATGGTGAGGAAGTGGATGAACTTAAAGGGTTCTGCTACATAGGTAGTAAAATTACCCATCAGAAGCAGACTAGCTCTAGCTAAGAGGACTTTCCTGGCTAAGAGATATCAAATATGGGCTTTAATTTGAGGAAGAAATTTCTGAGAATGTACGTTTGCAGAACAGCATTGTATGGTAGTGAAACATGGATTGTGGGACAACCGGTACGAAGGAGAATCGGTGCATTTGAGATGTGGTGCAACAGAAAAATAGTGAAACTTAGGTGGAATTATAATTATGAGGAGATTCTCCGCAGAATCTGCGAGGAAAGAAATATATGGAAAACACTGACAAGAAGGAGGGACAGGATGGAAGGACATCTGTTAAGACATCAGGGAATAATTTGTTACAGGCAGCTGCAGAGGGTAAAAACTGTAGAGAAAGTTAGAGACTTGAATATATACAGCAAATAATTGAGGACGCAGGGTGGAATTTCTGCTCTGAGATGAAGAGGTTGGCACGGGAGAGGAATTTGTGGCAGGCTGCTTCAAGCCAGTGAGAAGACTGGAAAAAAAAAACACATAGTATTTTATTCTGATATCTTTCGGCGTGTGACCGGCGCAGTATTATTCGTTCTTCACTTGTATCTCTAAGCTGGTCGCAGGTTTTGTTCTAAAAATGAACAGCATAGAGATAGATAGAGATAGAACTGATGACGCTTTTTGCAGGACCTGACCATCATTTCGCTGGACAATGTTCAAGCACTTACAGTGCAAGCTTTTACTGATTTGTTTGACTGATGGGGCTGCTAAGTGCTATACCACATACTGCACTCCCTTGATTTCAACTCGATTTGTAAACTGAACACCTCACAGCATTCGCACCAGAACTGCTAAAAATTCGTCGGGCAATAGGCCGCGCCGCTCGAACTGTCAACACAACTGGCACTGCCAAGAGTGTCCTACGGCTTCCACATCGCTGGCAACGGTTTATACGCATTGCTGGTGGCTACTTTGAAGGTCAGTAAAACCTTGAAACACGTATCTATTTTGTACGAGCTGTAAATAAATAGTTGCCACTATTAAAGTTCCAACGTTCGTAAATCGCAGTCTTTGGTTCGCCTTCCCCTACAACGTTTTCTTTGCTTACTTTTCAATTTAAGTTGTTAATAATAGTAATTCGTAAGTATTTCGGATTTGATTGATTTATCTTGTGAACGATGTTTAAGTGGATGACCTCACACTTTTCATTATTTAGGATAAACTGCGAATTTTCATACCATACAGATATCTTTTATAAATCGTTTTGCAATTTGTTTTGATGAACGACAGCATCATCTGCAAAGAACCTAAGATGGTTGCTCAGATTATCTCCTAAATCGTCTACATAGATAAGTAACAGCAGTCACTTGTGAGGTACAGTGTTAAAAAAGTCTTCTGGAAATCTAAAAATACTGAGACAGTTTGAAATTCCTAGTCAACAGCACTCAACACTTTGTGTGTAAAGAGCTAGTTGTGTTTCACAAGAACGATGTTTTCTAAATATGTGTTGACTATGTGTCAATAGACAGTTCTCTTCAAGTTAATTCATAATATTGGAAAACAATATATGTTCCAAAATTCTGCTGCATATCGACGTTAATGATACGGGCCTGTATGTGAGAGGGTTGTCTTTCTTGAATATTGTGGTGACCTGTGCAACTTCCAGTCATTAGGTACGGATTTTTCGTCAACCGACCGGTTGTGAAAACACACTTGACCTTTTAACAACAAATAACCCTGAGTTAATAATGAGTATCAAAACGGACACAGGTATTAGTGAACAAAGGGTTGTCGTAGCGAGACTGAATATTGTAACCCCCAAATCCTCCAAAAATAAACGTCGGAGCTGATCCTCCTTGGTACACAAAACGGCTCAGAACACTGTTGCAGAAACAACGAAACAGACATGCCACATTTAAAAAGACGGAAAATCCCCAAGATTGCAATCTTTTGCAGAAGCTCGGGATTTAGCGTGGACTTCAATGCGATATGCTTATAATAGTTTCCACAACGAAACTTTGTCTCGAAACGTGGGAGAAAGGCCAGCCGTTGGGGCCGAGAGGTTCTAGGCACTTCAGTCTGGAACCGCGCGACCGCTACGGTCGCAGGGTCGAATCCTGCCTCGGGCAAGGATGTGTGTGATGTCCTCAGGTTAGTTTGGTTTAAGTAGTTCTAAGTTCTAGGGGACTGACGACGTCCCATACTGCTCAGAGCTATTTGAACCATTTGGACCTGGAAGAAAATCCGAAGACAGTCTGGTAGTATGTGAAGTATGTTAGCGGCAAGAAACGATCAATGCCCTCTCTGGGCGATAGCAATGGAGATACTATCATAGACAATGCTGCCAAAGCAGAGTTACTAAACACAGTCTTCCGAAATGCCGGCTGAAGTGGCCGAGCGGTTCTAGGCGATTCAGTCTGGAACCACGCGACCGCTACGGTAGCAGGTTCGAATCCTGTCTCAGGCATGGATGTGTGTGATGCCCTTCGGTTGTTAGGTTTAAGTAGTTCTAGGGGACTTATGACCTCAGATGTTGAGTCCCATAGTGCTCTGAGCCATTTGAACCATTTTCTTCCGAAATGCCTTCACAAGAGAAGACGAAGTAAATATTCCAGAATTCGAATCAAGAACAGCCCGCCAACATGAGTAACGTAGAAGTAAATATCCTCGGAGTCGTGAAGCAACTTAAATCACTTAATAAAAGCAAGTCTTCTGGTCTAGACTGTATACCAATTAGGTTCCTTTCAGAGTATGCTGATGCAATAGCTCCATACTTAACAATCTAATCCAACCGTTCGCTCGACGAAAGATGCGTACTCAAAGACTGGAAAGTTGGACAGGTAACACCAATAATTCAAGAGTAGGAGTAGTCCACTTAATTACAGGCCGGTGTCGTTAACGTCGATATGCAGCAGGATTCTGGATCATAAATTGTGTTGGAACATTATGAACTACCTCGAAGGAAACGGTCTATTGACAAAAAGTCAACGTGGGTTTGGAAATACCCTTCTTGTGAAACTCAACTAGCTCTTTATTCGCATAAAGTGTTGAGTGCTATTGACAAGGGATTTCAGATAGATTCCGTATTTCTGGATTTCAGGAAGTCTTTTGATACTGTACCACACAAGCGGCTTATAGTGAAATTGCGTGCTTATGGAATATCGTCTCAGTTATGTGACTGGGTTTGTGACTTCCCGTCAGAGAGGTCACAGTTCGTAGTAACTGACGGAAAGTCATCGTGTAAAACAGAAGTGGTATCTGGCGTTCGCATAGATAGAGTTATAGGCCCTTTGGTGTTCCTTATCTACATAAACGATATGGGACACAATCTGAGCAGCCGTCTTAGGTTGTTTGCAGATGAGGCTGTCGTTTATTGACTAATAAAGTCATCAGAAGATTAAAAGAAATTGAAAAACGATTTAGAAACGATGTCTGAATGGTGCGAAACTTGGCAGTTAACCCTAAATAACAAAAAGAGTGAGGTCATGCACATGAGTGCTAAAAGGAATCAGTTAAAGATCGGTTACACGATAAATCAGTTTAGTCGAAAGGCTATAATTCAACTAAATACCTAGGAATTACAATTACGGATAACTTAAGGAACACATAATCAAAGATTGTGTTTTATTTGCAAGGACTCTTACGAAATGTAACAGGTCTACTAAGGAGACTGCCTACACTTCGCTTGTCCGTCCTCTTTTAGAATACTGCTGCGCGGTGTGGGATCCTTACCAGATAGGACTGACGGAGCGCATCGACAAAGTTCAAAGAAGGGCAGCACGTTTTGTATTATCGCGAAATATGGGAGAGAGTGTCACTGAAACAATACAGGATTTGGGCTGGACATCATTAAAAGAAAGGCGTTTTTCATTGCGACGGAATCTCCTCACGAAATTCCAATCACCAACTTTCTCCTCCCAAAGCGAAAATATTTTGTTGACGCCGACCTACATAGGGAGAAACGATCACCACGATAAAATAAGGAAAATCAGAGCTCGTACGGAAAGATATAGGTGTTCATTCTTACCACGGGCATATCTACATCTACATGGATACTCTGCAAATCACATTTGAATGCCTGGCAGAGGGTTCATCGAACCACCTTCACAATTTTCTGTTATTCCAATCTCTTATAGCGCGCAGAAAGAATGAACCCCTATATCTTTCCGTAAGAGCTCTGATTTCCCTTATTTTATCGTGGTGATCGTTCCTCCGTATGTAGATCGGTGTCAACAAAATATTTTCGCATTCGGAGGAGTAAGCTGGTGATTGGAATTTCGTGAGAAGATCCCGTCGCAACGAAGAACTCCTTTCTTTTAATTATTTCCACCCGAAATGCTGTATCATTTCTGTGACACTCTCTCCCGTATGAGACTGGAATAATAGAAAATTGTGAAGGTGGTTCGATGAACCCTCTGCCCGGCACTTAAATGTGATTTGCAGAGTATCCATGTAGATGTAGATGTATATGATTGTTAAGTATGGAGCTGTTGCATGCTCTGAGAAGAACCTAACTGGTATACATTCTGGACTGGAAGACTGCTTCACTACTGCGAGGATAACTACTTATAATTTACTCATGCTGGCAACTGTTCTTGATTCGAATTGGGTGGAATACATGAAGTGACAAAATTGTACGGCGAAGGAAAACGAAGTTAGAGATGGTAAACTGTGCGCTAAACACTTGTATATATAGAGAGAGAGACGTCGTTCCGCCGGCAGCCGTGCATCAGCCGGTGGCAGCGCCTTCGCCCCCGGCGGCTTGCCACTTCACCGCCCCAAACTCCACCACCCCCTCCGCCCCCGCCGCCGCCCCGGCCGCCACCGCCGCTAATACTCCCCCAGGGAGACACAGTAGGAGCGGCGACGCGAACGATACCTCGATCGATAGTCGTCCGTCGCTACGGCGATAAGCAAAAACCTCGCACCCGCCTCTTCGGGCGCGCACGTGATGGAAGGCGGCAGGGAGGAGGCGGCAGCTAGCTAGCCGCGTGTCCGAGGGGCGGGGGGGGGGGCGTAGGAGAGGGGAGGGGGGACAGGGTCGCACTTCATGCTGATGCGCTCCGCCTCTCCAACTACTTAACCACCGAGCTCTGTGCAGGTGTCTTCTCTAGACCTACACCTAAATCTACAGTCTGCAAACCACTGAGAAAAGCGTGGCGGAGGGTGCTTTTCATTGTGCCACGTATTACAGTTACTTTCCGTGTCATTCACTTGTTGGAGCGCGGTAAGAATGACAGACATAGCCTTCGCAATACAACTACATGTACACACGTACTCTGCAAGCGACCGTACGGTGCGTGGCGGAGGGTACCCTGTACTACTCCGCCTCTCCAACTACTTAACCACCGAGCTCTGGGCAAGTGTCTCCCCTAGACCTACACCTAAATCTACAGTCTGCAAACCACTGTGAAGAGCGTGGCGGAGGGTACTTTTCATTGTGTCATGCATTAGGGTTACTTCCCGTGTCATTCACTTGTTGGAGCGCGGGAAGAATGACAGACATAGCCTTCGCAATACAACTACATGTACATACGTACTCTGCAAGCCACCGTACGGTGCGTGGCGGAGGGTACCCTTTACCACAACTAGTCGTTTCCTTTCCTGTGCCAGGGAAGAGAGCGAAGGAAAAACGACAGTCTATATGCCTCCGTTGTTGTTGTGGCGTTCAGTCCAGAGACTGCTTTGATGCAGCTCTCCGTGCTACTCAATCCTGTGCAAGCTTCTTCATCTCAGAGTAACGACAGCAACCTACATCCTTCTGAATCTGCTTACTATATTCTTCATTTGGTCTCCCTCTTTTACCTTCCAAGCTTCCAAACAATACTAAATTGGTGATCCCTTGATGCCTCAGAACCTGTCATATGAGCCCAAATTTCTCGTACCTTATCTTCGTGGTCTCTACGCAAAATGTATGTTGGCGGCAGTAGGATCGTTCTGCAGTCAGCTTCAGATGCCGATTCTCTAAAGTTTCCCTGTAGTGTTCTTCGATACAGTTCCCCACAGTCGTTTAATGAACAAAGTAAGAGCATATGGACTATCAGACCAATTGTGTGATTGGATTGAGGAGTTCCTAGATAACAGAACGCAGCATGTCATTCTCAATGGAGAGAAGTCTTCCGAAGTAAGAATAATTTCAGGTGTGCCGCAGGGGAGTGTCATAGGACCGTTGCTATTCACAATATACATAAATGACCTTGTGGATGACATCGGAAGTTCACTGAGGCTTTTTGCAGATGATGCTGTGGTGTATCGAGAGGTTGTAACAATGGAAAATTGTACTGAAATGCAGGAGGATCTGCAGCGAATTGACGCATGGTGCACGGAATGGCAACTGAATCTCAATGTAGACAAGTGTAATGTGCTGCGAATACACAGAAAGATAGATCCTTTATCATTTAGCTACAAAATAGCAGGTCAGCAACTGGAAGCAGTTAATACCATAAATTATCTGGGAGTACGCATTAGGAGTGATTTAAAATGGAATGATCATATAATGTTGATTGTCGGTAAAGCAGATGCCAGACTGAGATTCATTGGACGAATCCTAAGGAAATGCAATCCGAAAACAAAGGAAGTAGGTTACAGTACGCTTGTTCGCCCACTGCTTGAATACTTCTCAGCAGTGTGGGATCCGTACCAGATAGGGTTGATACAAGACATAGAGAAGATCCAACGGAGAGCAGCGCGCTTCGTTACAGGATCATTTAGTAATCGCGAAAGCGTTACGGAGATGATAGATAAACACCAGTGGAAGACTCTGCAGGAGAGACTCTCAGTAGCTCGGTACGGGCTTTTGTCAAAGTTTCGAGAACATACCTTCACCGAAGAGTATATTGCTCCCTCCTACGTATATCTCGCGAAGAGACCATGAGGATAAAATCAGAGAGATTAGAGCCCACACAGAGGCATACCGACAATCCTTCTTTCCACGAACAATACGAGACTGGAATAGAAGGGAGAACCGATAGAGGTACTGAAGGTACCCTCCGCCACACACCATCAGGTGGCTTGCGGAGTATGGATGTAGATGTAGATGTAGATGTAGATGTACGTATTGGTAGTGATGGTAGGGAAAGAAACATAAATCAATGTGTAAGAGATACTCTGGGAATAGATTTCTGGTTTCTTTTATTTTCATTGTTAGTAGATTGTGTGTTTTATATCCTTACAGAAAATAAATTGCACTTTATAAGTAATTAAAAATTAGCTGATCGCATAACTTTTGCACTTTTATGTAACCAAAGCACCCACTTTGGATGCAAGTGCAGTTTACACGCACAAACATATGTAGTTATTGTTATTTTGTACTCAATAGTACGTAGTTCATCATGAAACTTTTACTATCGATAAATGCGGAAGCTGTCTGTGAATACTACAAACATATTTTATAAACGTTCGACGAAGTATTGAAGCAAAGTCGGAGATATTTTTGTTTTGTGTTTATTTTATTTTATTTTAGCTTTTTGTTGATGAAATTGCTTTTTGTAGCGCTATATGATAAATCCGTATTTTTAAAATTCTTACTCCAACATCTGTCTGCTTGACGTTACAAATCAACAATTGTCGAATAAAGCCTGGATTAAACACTGACAATCTCAATTTCGCTATAAATACTGTTTAGTTTTAGGTAAAGGACTAGAGGATAACTATACAGAGCAAAAAAATGGTTCATATGGCTCTGAGCACTATGGGACTTAACTTCTGAGGTCATCAGTCCCCTAGAACTTAGAACTACGTAAACCTAACTAACCTAAGGACATCACACACATCCATGCGCGAGGCAAGATTCGAACCTGCGACCGTAGCGGTCGCGCGGTTCCAGACTGTAGCGCCTAGAACCGCTCGGCCACTCCGGCCGGTTATATAGAGCAAAAATGTTCCATAGGTTACCCAGCCCTTTATATAACCTCACTCCGTTTCTAGGTAGTTCACCACTTGCTGTTTTTGGGGGAATCTAGTAAGACACTGATCGCATATACAGAGAAAGCGAAAGTTATTAGGTAACGTCCGACAGGTATGCAGCACACCTATTATACAGGTAGTGCGGATTTAACCTCAACTGACCAAAGCTATTAGGAAAATTACCAGAGGGTAATGATTACCATCATAAGCAAGCATACCATTGTATTGCATTGTAACCGGGGACCTAGAAACGACGGAGAGGCTCCATCCCCGCCGCAGCCACAGTGGTCCACAACCCCACGACGACTACCACAGTCCACTTCACCCCTCCGCCGCCCCACACCGAACACAGGGTTATTGTACGGTTCGGCCCCCGGTCAACCCCCCAGGGAACGTCTCACACCAGACGAGTGTAACCCCTATGTTTGCGTCGTAGAGTAATGGTGGTGTACGCATACGTGGAGAACTTGTTTGCGCAGCAATTGCTGACATAGTGTAATAAGGCGGAATAAGGGGAACCAGCCCGCATTCGCCGAGGCAGATGGAAAACCGCCTAAAAACCATCCACATACTGGCCGATTCACCGGACCTCGACACAAGTCCGCCGGGCAGATTCGTGCCGTGGACCAGGCGCTCCTTCCCGCCTGGAAAGCCGTGCGCTAGACCGCATGGCCAACCCGGCGGGCTAAACATACCATAGTCTACACTTATTAATGAAAGTCTACAATAGCCTATGGTAGTTTTAAAACCCTACCTTTAAGGGGAGCCGGAGGTGCCTATGCTGCCCATGTTAAAATCACTAAGTTTGAGGATCATTTATGAATAAACTACCAAATAGAAAAATTTGAATTTTTTTTTACATATAGAGTGGTTTAGTATTGCAGTTATGACAGAGGGATTTTGGAGTATCGTTTCTAGTTTCCTTCCAATTATTTTTTTTATTAATGCCCCAAATTTCTTTACAAATAATTACTTTATAATTAAACTGAAATGAAACTACTGAACATATTGCCAAATGGCTGTGTCACAATGTAAGTTTGACCACTAGGAGTGCTGTATAAAAATTTCATCTCTCTAGCTTGAGTGGATTTTGAGAAAATATTCCTTATATTCGAAAAATTCTAATTTACGAGAAATGGCTATCAAAGTTTGTCAATACATTCCTGCACTATAGGATGGATTATCAGGGTCTTCTTCTTCGTCCTCCAAAAGCTTCCTCTTCTGTCTTCTTTTCTGGCCTGTTGTTCCATTATACTTCATATGCCTTTCTCTTCTTTCTGCTCCTCTTATCCTTTCTCTGTCAATATTTCTTAGTGCTCGTACAGTGTTCACCCCAGCTGTAAATCCTAATGCCTTCAGAACTTCACACTTCACACTGTTCCCTTGGTTGTAGGTTGCTATTGCATCATAAATGCCAAAGTGCAGTGTTTTTATGCTTACATACACCCTTTTAGGAATCACTTTCCAAATCAAATTGTTTACACTCTCATTCGGATTCTGCGTCTTTCCGTGTAGACATTTGTGTAACAATTCTGGCTGTGCTAGGTCATGAAAAATTGGTTTTATTGCATTTATCACAGCTGCTGGCAAACCATGTTTGTGATCATAGTCCTTTTTTGCATTATATTTGCACCAGGAATCTTTTGGGCACAGGCTGTGTTGAGGGTATCAGAGAGATTAGAGCCCACACAGAGGCATACAGACAATCCTTCTTTCCACGAACAATACGAGACTGGAATAGAAGGGAGAACCGATAGAGGTACTGAAGGTACCTTCCGCCACACACCATCAGGTGGCTTGCGGAGTATGGATGTAGATGTAGATGTAGATGTAGGGTATTCATTGGAAGAGGCAGTATGCCCACACTGCTTTTCGCATGTCACTAACATTACTAGTATTTTGCCTTATAGCGTACCCATAGTATCTCTGTAGACGTTCAATCACCTCATCAGTAAGCCTACCTCTCCCTCCTATTGTCTTTCCATCACTGAGCTTACTTGAACCCAAAGTTTGTTTGAGCCTGCGAAGCCGAAATGGTAAACAGCAAAGAGACGATGTTCCGCGCTCTTAGCGCTTCATTTGTCACAGAAAACAATGTAGCCAACCTCTGCACGCTCGCTGTATGCGTAACATAAGGCGCTGTATGCGTAACAGGCCGAGAAAATCCTAAGCAGTTCGCCAGGAAGTCACGAGAGGGTGTTACATGCATTCAGCGGTCGCCCATTTCCTCTGCAGGCGTGGGGGAAAATGGTAATAACTCCACTTATAGGGCGAGTAGAACAATAATTCAAAGTTTACATTAAAGAGGAATGTTCCAATTAATTTTCGGTAGCAAAACAAAAATCGTAATTTTTTGGATTTGACCACCTCCGGCTCCCCTTAATGAAAGAATATACACCGATGCACCAAAACATTATAACCACCTGATAATGGCTTGTTTGTCTATCTTTGGAACGAAATACATGACTGATTCTGCATGTCAAGGCTCCGACAGTTCGTTGGTAGGTTTTTGGAGGTATGTGGCATTAGATGTCTAAGCACAGGTCATGTAATTCGCGTAAATAATGGTTCGCTGATCAGCGTAGGTGGTGATGGTCAACATGAGTTCACTATAACGCTCCTCAAACCATTGTAGCACGGTTCTGGCTCCGATACACGGACATTACACTGCTGAAAGACGATATCGCCGTCCGGGAGGACATCAAGCATGAAGGGATGCAGGTGGTTCACAGCTGTCAGCGTGTCTTCGATTTCTACCACAGTTCTCATGCAAGCGCAGTAGAATGTCTCCCGTACCATAATACGAGGTGCATTCAAGTTCTAAGGCCTCCGATTTTTTTTCTAATTAACTACTCACCCGAAATCGATGAAACTGGCGTTACTTCTCGACGTAATCGCCCTGCAGACGTACACATTTTTCACAACGCTAACGCCATGATTCCACGGCAGCGGCGAAGGCTTCTTTAGGAGTCTGTTTTGACCACTGGAAAATCGCTGAGGCAATAGCAGCACGGCTGGTGAATGTGCGGCCACGGAGAGTGTCTTTCACTGTTGGAAAAAGCCAAAAGTCACTAGGAGCCAGGTCAGGTGAGTAGGGAGCATGAGGAATCACTAAAAGTTGTTATCACGAAGAAACTGTTGCGTAACCTTAGCTCAATGTGCGGGTGCGTTGTCTTGGTGAAACAGCACATGCGCAGCCATTCCCGGACGTTTCTGTTGCAGTGCAGGAAGGAATTTGTTCTTCAAAACATTTTCATAGGATGCACCTGTTACCGTAGTGCCCTTTGGAACGCAATGGGTAAGGATTACGCCCACGCCGTCCCAGAACATGGACACCATCATTTTTTCAGCACTGGCGGTTACCCGAAATTTTTTTGGTGGCGGTGAATCTGTATGCTTCCATTGAGCTGACTGGCGCTTTGTTTCTGGATTGAAAAATGGCATCCACGTCTCATCCATTGTCACAACCGAAAAAAAAAAGAAAGTCCTATTCGTGCTGTCGTTGCGCGTCAACATTGCTTGGCCACATGCCACACGGGCAGCCGTGTGTTCGTGGCACCCACCTGAATGACACTTTTCGCATTTTCAAGTCGTCATGCAGGATTGTGTGCACAGAAACCACAGAAATGCCAACTCTGGAGGCAATCTGTTCGACAGTCATCGGCGATCCCCCAAAACAATTCTCTCCACTTTTTCGATCATGTCGTCAGACCGGCTTGTGCGAGCCTGAGGTTGTTTTGGTTTGTTGTCACACGATGTTCTGCCTTCATTAAACTGTCGCACCCACGAACGCACTTTCGACACATCAATAACTCCATCACCACATGTCTCCTTCAACTGTCGATGAGTTTCAATTGGTTTCACACTACGCAAATTCAGAAAACGAATGATTGCACACTGTTCAAGTAAGGAAAACGTCACCATTTTAAGTATTTAAAACAGTTCTCATTCTCGCCGCTGGCGGTAAAATTCCATCTGCCGTACGGTGCTGCCATCTCTGGGACGTATTGACAATGAATGTGGACTCATTTTAAAACAATGCGCATGTTTCTTTCTCTTTCCAGTCTGGACAAAAAAAATCGGAGTCCTTAGAACTTGAATGCACCTCGTACTGCTCACACCAGTCTTCGTCCGTGGCGTGCTGCATGTTTCGAGCCGCCGTTCACCTCGATGGCGGCGTTTGTGGAGACGACCATCGATCTAGAGTAGCAAGTGATTCTCACGAAGAGGCGACACGTTTCCATTGACCGACGGTCGAATTCCGATGGTCCCGTGGGGACTTTAATCGTAACTGACGGTGTCGTTGGGTCGGCATGTGAAAACGCATGGGTGGTCTGCTGCGGAGCTCCATGCTCAACTATGTAGGATGAACGGTGTATTGCGAAACACTTGTGCTCGCACCAGCATTGTGCTCTTTCGACAGAGATGCCACAGATCACCATCTATCTTACTTTACAGAATAGACAAGCATCTGAACTCCATGGTCTGTGAACAGTTGTAGACGCCCAACCACTTAGCACCTAGTTGCAACTGTCCTTTTACCTCTTTCCGTAGATGCTCACGACAGTAGCACGTGAACATTCGAGCAGCTTCGTCATTTTTGAGGTATTCGTTCACAGGTGCTGCGTAATAAAAATCTGCCCTTTGTCATTGTCGCTTATCTCAGTGCATTTTCCCATTTGCAGCCCATATCTTCGCTGGTGTGGCCCTCTGTCCATGTCTGCTCCGCTTACATAGTTTTGTTACCGCGTCATGTGTCCGAAACGCCACCAGGCGGCATCCATTGTCGCGGTGGGCGGTGGTGTGTATATATATATATTACTCCATCTTCAGGCCAAAAGTGGCCTACCGGGACCATCCTACCGCCGTGTCATCCTCAGATCAGGATGCGGATAGGAGGGGTGTGGGGTCAGCACACCGCTCTCCTGGTTCTTACGATGGTACGATGGTATTCTTGACCGAAGCCGATGCTATTCGGTCGAGTAGCTCCTCAATTGGCATCACGAGGCTGAGTGCACCCCGAAGGCTGAGTGCATGGCGGCCTGGATGGTCACCCATCCAAGTGCCGGCCAAGCCCGACAGCGCTTAACTTCGGTGATCTGACGGGAACCGAACACAGCATATATAGGCAATGATTCCTAATCAATAATAATTATACAATATTAACCCACCTTCTAAGATGATTAGTGGGTCATATTAATTATACATAGACAAGATTACAATGCAGCTTTTACAATTGTGTTAGTGAGCTACAGTTTAACTACGACAATGTGTTAGTTTACTACGACAATGGGCAATTTGATCTAACTACTTATTACGTAACTAATCTACTATGACTATTTCTTATTACCTGCAGCGTCACAGGGGTACCAGTTGTATGTAAACCTACTTGGGATAGCCAGGCTCAACGAGCTAAACCCGAAGAGCATGCCCCTGGCAGTGCACTGGGCAAGGTAAGTAATCGCTGCAGTTCCCTAAATTAGTGTCCTAATCTAAGTCCTACAAAACTAACTTAGCCCACGTCGTATCCGGTGGTTGTCTTGATCGATGGTGTTGCGCCTCCCCCACCCCCCTCCCTAATCCTGTACGTGGCGTATTCCAACTATGATGGAAGTCGGCCAGGCCACGCACAGGCGGTATGGGAATGGGCTCTGGTTCAAATGGCTCTGAGCACTATGGGACTTAACATCTGAGCTCATCAGTCCCCTAGACTTAGAACTACTTAAACCTAACTAACCTAAGGACATCACACAGATCCATGCCCGGGGCAGGATTCGAACCTGCGACCGTAGCGGTCGCGTGGTTCCAGACTGTAGCGCCTAGAACCGGTCGGCCAGCCCGGCCGGCCCATGGGCTCTGGTCTCGATTGGTGTGGTCTACAAGTTGATGCCTAGTCTAGGTCCCTCAGGTATTCTACTAACACTTTTCGTGATAGCCCATCTGCCAATGCATTCAGAGTGTGAAAATTGTCTTCTTGTCTGAGTAGGTGGTATGTGTCGTGATTTGGAAGTGTGTCCCGGAGTGTTGTCGCGACATCATTGAAGAAAATAATGAAAATAAAATTTTTGTTGTTCGTGGTTGCCGGTAGATAGGCATGCGACATTTGGGAGCTGGCACCATGATCCGCGGATTAGCTGTTCTGTAAAATAGACAGCACTGTGATGTGTGCTCGTTGGCCTATTGTTTGTTCAGCGAGTTCAGATACGCAAAAGACAGAGCATTTCAGAATAGGCATGATCGGAATAGAGAACACCTTAGACGTGACAGCGCAAAGTGAGTGTGGATGGCTGATAGGTGAAGTTGCGAACAGTTTGCCATACACGTTTGGAAGGAAAAGGCGAGGGAGTACGCACGAGGTAAATTGTGTGTTAGCAGGGACCACGCCGCTGATAGCGAGAGCATAGGGGTAGCAGTTAGGGCGGCAAGAAATGCAGATGTGTCGTTCAGGGGTAGGCGGAGAGAACCAGGCCAGCGCCTGAAGGGTTGGGGGGAGGGAAGGGGGGGAGGGGGAAAATTAGAAGAAGCGCTCCTGCGAATCTGTTATCACGTCGGCGCGCGCGCGGCACATTATTATAAGCGCTTCTCCGAGATAAAACCCCCGCAGGGCGTGGAGTGGGGTAGCCGGGGGGGGGGGGGGGTGCGCGGGGGAGGCGGCAGATAAAGAGGAAGAGAAGGAGGAAGAGAAAGAGGAGGTGGAGGGGGCGGGCTAATTTCGCAGCTGCGCGGCGCTTTCCCTGGAGATGCGCCCTCCTGGCTGGCTCTGATGATTTCCGGTCAGGGACGGCCCAGGCCGGGCCCTAAGGGCCGCGGAAAAGGGCCGAGGGCCGCCCGCGACTTGCAGAAATACTGCAGGAAGCGAGCCGCGCTCTTATCGGCGAACGAAAAGCGCGAATGCGTTTGTGTGTGAGAGGACGTACTGAACCGCCTCCGTGTGGTTTATGGCGGCAGGAAGTGCACATACACACTTGCTCACACGTACCAGAGGCGTTATCTGCCGGGAGAGTAATTTCGGAGTGTCGGTTGCAAAAATTGCCTTCCTCGGCTTAAAAAGAGTGGCGGCCATTTGTTGGATGCGATCTCCCTCCCTCTCTCTCTCTCCCTTTGATTGCAACTGGTTTCTCCTACCACCCTCTCTCCCCCATCCCCCATCTCTTCCTCTCTCTCCCTGTCTCTCACATTCACTTTCCCTCGTCAACAGTTCAATGTTACATGATTGTAATACCACAAAATTCAGCAGACGCCTGTTGTTCCAGATTAGCCGACTGGTCTAAGGCGAGACTTTGAGGCTGATCCCAGCGCAGGTTCGAGTCCTCCCTCCGGCATGGGTGTGTGTGTTTGTCCTTAGGATAGTTTAGGTTGAGTAGTGTGTAAGCTTAGAGACTGATGACCTTAGCAATTAAGTCCCATAAGATTTCACACACATTTGAACATTTTTGTTGTTGTTCCAGTTTCTATTTGTGCTGGCTATATTCTCATCCATATCACATCCAATGACGGCTTTAGCAGTGGACGACATGGCGGTCGCTCGGGCACGATTTTCCCGTGTAGGGACAGAATGCGGGACTTTACTTTGATCACGATTTGCCTCCAGTTTAGTACAAATACTACACTACTGGCCATTAAAATTACTACACCAAGAAAAAATGCAGATGACAAACGGGTATTGATTGGACAAATATATTATATTAGAACTGACATGTGATTACATTTTCACGCAATTTGGGTGCATAGATCCCGAGAATACAGTACCCAGAACAACCACATCTGGCAATAATAACATCCTTGATACGCCTAGGCATTGAGCCAAACAGAGCTTGCATGGCGTGTACAGGTACAGCTGCCCATGCAGCTTCAACACGATACCACAGTTCATCAAGAGTAGTGACTGGCGTATTGTGACGAGCCAGTTGCTCGGCCACCATTGACCAGCCGTTTTCAATTGGTGAGAGATCTGGAGAATGAGCTGGCCAGGGCAGCGGTCGAACGTTTTCTGTATCCAGAAAGGACCGTACAGGACCTGCAACATGCGGTCGTGCATTATCCTGCTGAAATGTAGGGGTTCGCAGGGATGACGAATACACGCTTCAAATGTGCGTTCACCGCGATGTCGCCAAACACGGACGCGACCATCATGATGCTGTAAACAGAACCTGGATTCATCCGAAAAAATGACGTTTTGCCATTCGTGCACCCAGGTTCGTCGTTGAGTACACCATTGCAAACGTCCCCATCTATTGACTTAGGGATCGAGACGTGGCTGCACGATCCGTTACAGCCATGTGGATAAGATGCCTGTCATCTCGACTGCTAGTGATACGAGGCAGTTAGGATCCAGCACGACGTTCCGTATTACCCTCCTGAACCCACCGATACCATATTCTGCTAACAGTCATTGGATCTCGACCAACGCGAGCAGCAATGTCGCGATACGATAAACCGCAAACGTGATAGGCTACAATCCGACCTTCATCAAAGTCGGAAACGTGATGGTGCGCATTTCTCCCCCTTACACGAGGCATCACAACAACGTTTCACCAGGCAACGCCGGTCAACTGCTGTTCGTGTATGAGAAATCGGTTGAAAACTTTTCTCATGTCAGCACGTTGTAGGTGTCGCCACCGGCGCCAACCTTGTGTGAAAGCTCTGAAAGGCTAATCATTTGCATATCACAGCATCTTATTCCTGTAGGTTAAATTTCGCGTCTGTAGCACGTCATCTTCATGGTGTAGCAATTGTAATACCCAGTAGTGTATTGCACTTTGTTATTGAATAATAAAAGGTGATTTCATCTGAGCCGGTCGGTGTAGGCGCTTTAGTCTGGAACCGCGCGACTGCTACGGTCGCAGGTTTGAATCCTCCCTCGGGCATGGATGTGTGTGATGTCCTTAGGTTAGTTAGGTTTAAGTACTTCTAAGTTCTAGGGGACTGATGACCTCAGAAGTTAAGCCCCTTGGTGCTCAGAGACATAATTTTTGTAGCGGATCGTGCAGCCACGTCTGTATCCCTGAGTCAACAGATGGGGAGGTTTGCAAGACAACCACCGTCTGCACGAACAGTTCGACGACGTATGCAGCAGTACGGACTATCAGATCAGAGACCGTGGCTGCGGTTACCCTAGACTCTGCATCACAGGCAGGAGCACCTGCGATGGTGTACTCAATGACGAACCTTGGTGTACGAATGGGGAAACGTCATTTTTTCGGATGAATCCAGGTTCTGTTTACAGCATCATGACGGTCGCTTCCGTGTTTGGCGACATCGCGGTGAACGCACATTGGAAGCGTGTATTCGTCGTCGCCATACTAGCGTATCACCCGGCGTGATGGAATGTGATGCCATAGGCCACACGTTCACCTCTTGTTCGCACTGACGGCACTTTGAGCAGTGGACGTTACATTTCAGATGTGTTACGACCCGTGGCTCTACGTTTCATTCGATCCCTGCGAAATCCTACATTTCAGCATGATAATGCACGACCGCATGTTGCAGGTCCTGTACGGGCCTTTCTGGATACAGAAACTGTTCGACTGATGCCGTGGCTAGCACATTCTCCAGATCTATCACCAATTGAAAAACGTGTGGTCAATAGTGGCCGATCAATTGCCTCGTCACAATACACCAGCTGTGAGCTGTGGTATCGTGTTGAAGCTGCATGGGCAGCTGTACCTGTACACGCCATCCAAGCTCTGTTTGACTCAATGCCAGAGGTGGTTGTTCTGGGTACTGATTTCTTATGATGTATGCACCCAAATTGCGCGAAAATGTAATCACATGTCAGATTTTGTATAATATATTTTTCGAGTGAATACCCATTTGTCATCTGCATTTCTTCATGGTGTAGCAATTTTAATGGCCAGCAGTGTATAGGTGTCTGGGCGGACATTAAAATTAGTCTGGATTGCCCGGGTACCCGATACTTGCCCGTATATACCAAAATTACTTTGGATTGGCTGGATACTGGCTGCGGTGGAGCAAATCATCTGTCCGCTAGATTTTGACCTGCTATCCAGTAGCCGGCCAGGCAAGTAAAATTAAGTTGGTCACCTGTAGTTTTGGCCTCTTCTGCGCCGGAACATACACCGCCTATGCATTCGGCGAGGAGCGTTTAGGTGCGACCCCTGCCGGCGTCCCGGGCGGCCTCATTAGTCGCTTGGAGCCGGGCTGCGGTGTTTAATAGCGCAGAAGGGCCGGGAAGGGCGGTGTTCAGAGGCGGTGGCGGCGCGCAGGTGCCACGTGGCAGGGCCGCAGCCCTGGCAGCGAGCCCTGGCAGCGCAAGAACCGCTGCCTCCGCCGCTGCCAACGCCCGCGGCAGATAAGCCGCTCCGCAAGAAGACGTCTCCCTATCCTCGTGCTCAAAACGCCGCGGCGCTGGGCGTCAGTGAAGCCACCCGTGCATGCACGAGCGGGAGCCCCACTTGGTCTCGCGCGCAAGGGCGGACACCGGGGGTCGTTCAAAAGGAGGATTAACAGCTACGTAGGAACCAGTGCGGTGTGGCTCACAGGGGAAGCGAGACACGCGTACAGCCAATCCACGAGACCTATAGCAGCAGTATTCGCCAGCCCTTACCAGACCTTCAGCCCCAAACCACTGCAAACTCTTGCTGCTTGCACTGCGCTACAAATTCAGTCGGCTTGCATTGTAGTGGGGTCGTTCGCTGCACACAACAAATGTAGTCATCTTGGATATTCGGGAATCCAGCCGGATGTTCGCGTCGTTCTCGCACGATATTTCAACAGCGTGCCTCGCTGTCTTCTTCAGGTGCTACCTGAGACTGGTCCTTGGGTCTTTTTTTTTTCCTTTTATTGAGTTTCGATTCCCCCTAAAGGGGGCGGGCTGGCAGCAGCTTATTACGCTGCTCTTCAGCCTACAGAATTTGTTTTAAAAAGATGAAGATAATATAAAATAATAACAGTTGGCGATAAAATTGGTGACTTAAAGGTAAAAATGGCAGAAAGTTCTGGAGCGTAAAACATAAAACACACGGTCGATGAAGCTAATGAAATACACAGGAAGCAGAAAAATAATAGACAGACAATTAAAAAAACACGGCGACAGTCTGGGTTCTGTTCACAAGAGATATAAAAAGCACACCCAGCGACAGCATGATTTCTGTTCGCAACACTGTGGAAGGACGCACAACACTGAACACTCACTTAAATACTGCGCTAAAAGTTGGCACAAATACGACATACCACACCCGAGAGCAGGTGGGGGGAAACTGGTCAGATGACGGGAAAAAGGGAGGGGGGGGGGAAGGAGAGGAAAAGTGAAGGGGGAGGGGGAGGAAACTCCTTGGGTCGATCGAGTCCAGTATTTATGCCTGGGAGGAGCTGGGCATTCCCTAATCGGTCCGCGTCGGGTCGAGTGTTCCATCTGTGGTCCGCGCCCGCCAGATTCGACTTCAATGGACCCCTCCAGTCGCAGATGTTCCGACTGCCGTCGGTGCCCGTTCTGCCAGAACGGGGCGGGCGCGGGCGTGGACCACAGATGGAACACTCGACGCGGCGCGGACCGATTAGAGAACGCCCAGCTCCTCCCAGGCATAAAAACTGGACTCGATCGACCCAAGGACCAGTCTCAGGTAGCACCTGAAGAAGGCAGAGAGGCAAGCTGTTGAAATATCGTGCGAGAACGACGCGAACATCCGGCTGGATTTCCGAATATCCAAGATGTCAACAGATCGCCGGGAAAGCGTGAAGAATTACAACAAATGTACTGCTTATTTCAATAGTGTTACAAGTCAATTTTTGTTCATTCCGAGACACAGAGTCCTGAAGTCGAAAAAGCGCGGAAAAAATCTGCAGTTGAGATACCAGAAATATTTTTCTCGTTGCAAGGAGGATCGTTTTGACGTTAGTGACTCTCCGCGCTCAGGAAGACCTTCGGGGTTTCATGAAGATCGTTTAAACGCATTAATCCACAGTGATGCACTTCAGTGTACTTGAGAACTGGCATACGCGATAACTGTGAACAACCCAGCATCGTGCGACTTTTGCATCCAATGGGGAAGGTTCAGAACTCGCTCTAAGCCAAAATCACAAAAATCAGCAGGCAGCCGTACGTCCATCTCTCCTTGCTCGTCATCAATTTACTTGTGAACAACACCGACCATTCCTGTACTGTGTCGTTACTGGTGACGAGAAATAGTGACTTTACACTAACATAAGGAACAGAACGGAATGTTTGACACCAAACAAAGCAACGAGTCCCCGTACAAATACCTGCACGCATCCACAGTAGATAATGTTATACGTATGTTGGAACAGCGACCGTGTGATGTGCTACCAGATGCTTCCTCGAGGTGTAACCGTCACTGCTGACATTTACTGTCAACAACTGTGACGTCTTGCAGTCACATTTCAGGGCCAGCGATCAGAAACACTGCGTGAGGTGATGCTAAACCGCGACAACGGCCGCTCGCTCACTGCTTGACTGACCGACTCTATACAGGAGTTGGGAAGCCGTTCAGCACCCACCTTTTTCACTGATCTTGCGCCCTCAGGTTTTCACCTTTCCCGCTCTCTCTCGAACAACGTTCTAGGAACTTTTACGGATGAAAATGCGCTCCGAAGTATAGCTAGACGAGTCCTTAGCCTGAAAAGCACGAGATTTCTCTACAGTCGCAGAATCAAAAAGTTAACCCCGCGTTGGCGGACTGCTGTAAATAGCAAAGGAGAATACAGACTGGTCCATTGATTGTGACCGGGCCAAATATCTCACGAAATAAGTGTCAAACGAAAAAACTACAAAGAACGAAACTTGTCTAGCATGAAGGGCCCTAGATGGCGCTGCCATAGGTCAAACGGATGTCAACTGCGTTTTTTAAATAGGAACCCCCACTTATATTACATATTCGTGTAGCACGTAAAGAAATATGCATGTTTTAGTTGGATCACTTTTTTCGCTTTGTGATAGATGGCGCTGTAATAGTTACAAACATATGGCTCACAATTTAGACGAACAGTTGGTAACAGGTAGGTTTCTTAAATTAAAATACAGAACTTAGGTATGTTTGAACATTTCGGTTGTTCCAATGTGATACATGTACCTTTGTGAACCTATCATTTCTGAGAACGCATGCTGTTACAGCGTGATTACCTGTAAATACCACATTAATGCAATAAAGGCTCAGAATGATTTCCGTCAACCTCAATGCATTTGGCAATACGGGTAACGACATTCCTGTCAACAGCGAGTAGTTCGCCTTCCGTAATGTTCGCACATGCATTGACAATGCGCTGGCGCATGTTGTCAGGCGTTGTCGGTGGATCACGATAGCAAATATCCTTCAAATTTCCCCAGAGAAAGAAATCCGGGAACATCAAATGCGGTGAACTTGCGGGCCACGTTATGGTGCTTCGACGACCAACCCACCTGTCATGAAATATGCTATTCAATGCCGCTTCAGCCGCACTCCAGCTATGTGCCCGACATCCATCATGTTGGAAGTACATCGCCATTCTGTCATGCAGGGAAACATCTTGTAGTAATATTGGTGGAACACTACGTGGGAAATCAGCATACAATGCACCATTCAGATTGCCATCGATAAAATGGGGGCCAATTATCCTTCCTCCCATAATGCCGCACCATACATTAACCCGCCAAGGTCGCTCATGTTCCACTTGTCGCAGCCATCGTGGATTTTCCATTGCCCAATAATACATATTAGCCGGTTTATGTTACCGCTGTTGGCGAATGGCGCTTCGTCGCTAGATAGAACACGTGCAAGAAAATCTGTCATCGTCCCGTAATTTCTATTCTGCCCAGTGGCAGAACTGTACACGACGTTCACAGTCGTCGCCATACAATTCCTGGTGCACAGAAATATGGTACGGGTGCAATCGGAGTAGATGTAGCATTCTCAACACCGACGTTTTTGAGATTCCCAATTCTCTCTCAATTTGTATGCTACTGATGTGCGGATTAGCCGCGACAGCAGCTAAAACACCTACTTGAGCATCTTCATTTGTTGCAGGTCGTGGTTGACGTTTCACATGTGGCTGAACACTTCCTGTTTCCTTAAATAACGTACCTATCCGGCGAACGGTCCGGACACTTGGATGATGTCGTCCAGGATACCGAGCAACCTACATAGCACGCACCCGTTGGGCATTTTGATCACAATAGCCATACAACGATATCGACCTTTTCCGCAATTGGTCCATTTTAACACGGGTAATGTATCACGAAGCAAATACCGTCCGCACTGGCGGAATGTTACGTGATACCACGTACTTATACGTTTGTGACTATTACAGCGCCATCTATCACAAAGCGAAAAAAGTGGTCCAACTAAAACATTCATATTTCTTTACGTACTACACGAATATGTAATAAAAAAAATGGGGGTTCCTATTTAAGAAAAACGCAGTTGATATCCGTTTGACCTATGGCAGTGCCATATATCGGGACAACCATAGCGCCATCTGGTTTCCCCCTTCAAGCTAGACGAGTTTCGTTCTTTGTAGTTTTTTCGTTTGACGCTTATTTTGTGAGATATTTGTCCCAGTGACGATCAATGGACCACCCTGTATACTTGAAATTTTTTGGTATTTCAACTGCAGAATTTTCAGGACTGTGTATCTCAGAAGGAACAAAAATGGACTCGTACCACTACTGAAATAAGCCCTTCATATGTGGTTATAATTAAAATACAGCTACTCACCGCTGCAATCATCGTATGGCAGCGAAAATTGGTAGCTATGCTAATCCGTCAATGCGTAACCGATTTACGCTGGGAAACAAATTACTTCCATCTGTGGCCACCAGGTGCAAATCTGGTGCTGTACACTGTCTGTATGACGGTATGACATCCACGCTGCCATCTGACAAACTACTGGATAAGTGAACAGTATGGCTGCCGAGAAGAGGGAGCGCGCGCTGTTTGTGACTTTGTTTTATGTCAACGGCAGCAATTACAACGCAGTATTCAGAGTACCGGCGACTGAAAAGTGTGAGGCGAGGGCGGATGTCATTAAATGGCTTAAAGAAGATAATGAAATGCGAAGACACCGGTGTGCTCGGTGCGTCACGTAGAAGAGGAAGGCGTCCTATCCCAGTGGAAGTTGTTGACGGGGTTGCTGTTGAAACTTCCTGGCAGATTAAAACTGTGTGCCGGACCGAGACTCGAACTCGGGACCTTTGCCTTTCGCTAGAGGGGAGGACGACGGTTCAATCCGATCTCTGGCCAACCTGATTTAGGTTTTCCGTGATTTCTCTAAATCGGTTCAGGCAAATGCCGGGATGGTTCCTTTGAAAGGGCACGGCCGATTTCCTTCCCCAACCTTCCCTCAACCGAGCTTGCGCTCCGTCTCTAATGACCTCGTTGTCGACGGGACGTTAAACACTAATCTCCTCCTCTCTTTTTTTTTGCCTTTCGCTGGCAAGTGCTATACCAACTGAGCTACCCAAGCACGACTCACGCCCGGTCCTCACAGCTTAACTTCTGCCAGTATCTCGTCTACTGCCTTCCAAACTTTACAGAAGCTCTCCTGCGAACCTTGCAGAACTAGCACTCGTGAAAGAAAGGATATTGCGGAGACATGGCTTAGCCACAGCCTGGGGGATATTTACAGAATGAGAATTACACTCTGCAACGTAGTCTGCGCTGATATGAAACTTCCTGGCAGATTGAAACTTTGTGCCGGAGCGAGACTCGAACTCGGGACCTTTGCCTTTCGCTGGCAAGTGCTATACCAGCTGAGCTACCCAAGCACGACTCACGCCCCATCTTCACAGCTTTACTTCTACCAGTACCTCATCTCCTATCTTCCAAACTTGTAAAGCTGCGAGAATGGGGCGTGAGTTGTGCTTGGGTAGCTCAGTTGGTAGAGCACTTGCCCGCGAAAGGCAAACGTCCCGAGTTCGAGTCTCCGTCCGGCACACAGTTTTAATCTGCCAGGAAGTGTCGTATCAGCGCACACTCCGCTGCAGAGTGAAAATCTCATTCTGGGATTGCTGTTGCTGCACATGCGCCGTGCAGAACTAGTGCTAGTGCACTGTTCACTGTCCATCCCATGGTCAACATTACGGTAAGTTTTGCGGTCTATTTTGCGCTGGTACCCGCACAAGCTCCAGGGCGTGCAGCAATTGAGACCTCAAGATGACCACCAAAGTTCTAAACTTGCTCTTCAGTTTCTGGCTCGGATTGAAGATGGTAACTTGTGACCGGGCAATATTCTTTGGGGTGATGAGTTACAGTTTGCGCTACACGGTGCCGTGAATACACTTTTTTTTTTTCTTTTTTTTTTTTTGATCAGTCTACTGACTGGTTTGATGCGGCCCGCCACGAATTCCTTTCCTGTGCTAACCTCTTCATCTCAGAGTAGCACTTGCAACCTACGTCCTCAATTATTTGCTTGACGTATTCCAATCTCTGTCTTCCTCTACAGTTTTTGCCCTCTACAGCTCCCTCTAGTACCATGGAACTCATTCCCTCATGTCTTAGCAGACGTCCTATCATCCTGTCCCTTCTCCTTATCAGTGTTTCCCACATATTCCTTTCCTCTCCGATTCTGCGTTGAACCTCCTCATTCCTTACCTTATCAGTCCACCTAATTTTCAACATTCGTCTATAGCACCACATCTCAAATGCTTCGATTCTCTTCTGTTCCGGTTTTCCCACAGTCCTTGTTTAACTACCATACAATGCTGTACTCCAGACGTACATCCTCAGAAATTTCTTCCTCAAATTAAGGCCGTTATTTGATATTTGTAGACTTCTCTTGGCCAGAAATGCCTTTTTTGCCATAGCGAGTCTGCTTTTGATGTCCTCCTTGCTCCGTCCGCCATGGGTTATTTCGCTGCCTAGGTAGCAGAATTCCTTAACTTCATTGGCTTCGTGACCATCAATCCTAATGTTAAGTTTCTCGCTGTTCTCATTTCTACTACTTCTCATTACCTTCGTCTTTCTCCGATTTACTCCCAAACCATACTGTGTACTCAGTAGACTGTTCATTCCGTTCAGCAGATCATTTAATTCTTCTTCACTTTCACTCAGGATACACAGAAAATATGTGAATACACGGAAATACTGAAATTAGGGCACTGTTACATTGCGTGTTGCACACGAAGAGCCATTACACTCACCGTGTGTGACTATGTGGTGTGGACTAAAAAGCACCTTTGTTCTTGATCCGTTCTTCTTCGAAAAGTCTATACACACAGGCACTGTCAGGCGTACCATAATGTCCGCACGTTATCGAGACCTCATTCTTTGGCATGTGATTCCTGATTTGGAAGAGCGCTGCTGTGTGAAAGCCTTTGTTTTCATGCAAGAAGGGACAACAGCCTACAAGATCAGCTGATCTGAATCCATGTGACTTTTGTCTCTGGGGATATCTAAGAGAATGCGTTTACCAGGGACATATTCGCTGTCTACGTAATCTGAAGGCCATTATGCCGGAACTACGTTTCTCTGATTCCACCGGAACAACTGCGGGTAACTGTTGATCACATCTTTTTAAGGATGTAGCATCTCGTCGGTCTCTGGTGCTCATACTGAACAAACTGTGTAACCTGCGGTTGATAATAAAATCAGCATTCTTGTCGTTCTCATTTGTCTTTCTCTGACCACGTCCCGTTCCTAATCCGTGACATGTGGAAACATTTCTACACGTCTTTCTTGCATTCATAGAGCCAGATTTGCACCTGTTGTCCGAAATTGGAACTATTTTCTTTTCCAGCCTAAATCGATTCCACGGTAACACATCAGAGAACCTGCCAAGTTTCGCTGCCATACGATAACCACAGCACACACTGCACCTATGTGAATAGCTGCCCTTCAGTTATGACCACATGGTACTTATTTCATTTCAGAGTGAAAGTAAGACCACCCAGGGATTAGACATTACGACGATTCCGACTTGCCTACTTCTGCCTAAAAGGTAGTATGAGGAGTGATCTAAGATCGTGGGCCGTATGATATTTTGTCAGTTCAAAAAATGGTTCAAATAGCTCTGAGCACTATGGGACTTAACATCTATGGTCATCAGTCCCCTAGAACTTAGAGCTACTTAAACCTAACTAACCTAAGGACATCACACAACACCCAGTCATCACGAGGCACAGAAAATCCCTGACACCGCCGGGAATCGAACCCAGGAACCCGGGCTTGGGAAGCGAGAACGCTACCGCATGACCACGAGCTGCGGAGTTTTGTCAGTTGCTCCAGCCGTTATTACTAGTAGATGAATCTTGACGGTCCCGCCGCAGCTCCTCATTTGAGCTCACGAGGCTATGTGGACCCTGTTCCAGTTCTTGGGCCACCAAGAACTGCTGCAGGATGATTGATTCACGGATCCAGTTATATGGCTCCCTCCGTGTATAGCGATTTTACGACTGTGACGAATGGGACCTGAAGATGGCATCAATGTAATGCCGAAACTGGTAGCAAATAGAAGTTCATAAAATAAAATGTAAACTTCTACAAATCATACGGCTGTTGGTAAATTACTGCATCAAGAAGTCCATGCCAGCCGTCATCCCACGATCCACAATGTATCAACGAAGATTAAATACTGTCGTGCTTGGCTTGGATGGCTGACTGTCCAGGGCTGCCGAGTGCTGTCAGCAAGGAGGTTGCTCTGGCCCGTGTGATGCCATCTAGGGATTTTGCAAAAACAGACATAATGTCTTATGGGATAACAGCAATCAGTGATTTTATAATGTTACTTAAAATCCGTCTTGATTGCAAAAATGTGACGTAGCATGTGAAAGTTGCTGGATTTGGACGGGTTACTCCTGTAACTGAAATATCAGCTCTGAAGATGGTTCTGAATGAACCGAAACCGGTCATATGAATAATAAAATAAAAAAAAAATTTTTTTTGCAATCAAGACGGATTTTAAGTAACGCCATCTAGGGAGCTGCTTCACTGAGAAGTAGCGGCTCCATATCAGGAAAACTGACAACGGCCGGGAGAGCAGTGTGCTGACCACGTGCCCCTCCGTATCTGCATCCGCAGACGAGTGTCACTACATCTACTACATCTACATCTACATGTCTACTCCGCAATTCACATTTAAGTGCTTGGCAGAGGGTTCATCGAACCTCAATCATACTATCTCTCTACCACTCCACTCCTGAACAGCGCGCGGGAAAAACGAACATCTAAACCTTTCTGTTCGAGCTCTGATTTCTCCTATTTTATTTTGATGATCATTTTTACCTATGTAGGTTGGGCTCAACAAAATATTTTCGCATTCGGAAGAGAAAGTTGGTGACTGAAACTTCGTAAATAGATCTCGCCGCGACGAAAAACGTCTTTGCTTTAATGACTTCCATCCCAACTCGCGTATCATATCTGCCACACTCTCTCCCCTATTACGTGATAATACAAAACGAGCTGCCCTTTTTTGCACCCTTTCGAAGTCCTCCGTCAATCTCACCTGGTAAGGATCCCACACCGCGCAGCAATATTCTAACAGAGGAAGAACGAGTGTAGTGTAAGCTGTCTCTTTAGTGGACTTGTTGCATGTTCTAAGTGTCCTGCCAATGAAACGCAACCTTTGGCTCGCCTTCCCCTCAATATTATCTATGTGGTCTTTCCAACTGAAGTTGTTCGTAATTTTAACACCCAGTTACTTAGTTGAATTGACAGCCTTGGGAATTGTACTATTTATCGAGTAATCGAATTCCAACGGATTTCTTTAGGAACTCATGTGGATCACCTCACACTGCCACCTGCCACACCATACAGCAATCTTTTCTAAATTGCTTTGCAACTGATACTGGTCTTCGGATGACCTTACTAGACGGTAAATCACAGCATCATCTGCGAACAACCTAAGAGAACTGCTCAGATTGTCACCCAGGTCATTTATATAGATCAGGAACAGCAGAGGTCCCAGGACGCTTCCCTGAGGAACACCTGATATCACTTCAGTTTTACTTGATGATTTGCCGTCTATTACTACGAACTGCGACCTTCCTGACAGGAAATCACTGAGGATGACACGGCAACCGGTCGGTACCGTTGGGCCTTCTGTTAGAACGAAGCTTGCTTGTTTGTTTGTAAGTAGTCAATAAATAGGATTCCAACTTTATTTCGAAAGATGGATGCGAGCAACTTCTTATCTTTCTGTTTTCAACTTCTTTGGACGTGGAGAACCGCTCTGTCTCCAACCTTTTTCCTATTTTTTTTAGTCTCTGGTTCGCAAGTTCAGATGGTTCAAATGGCTCTGAGCACTATGGGACTGAACATCTGAGGTCGTCAGTCCCCTAGAACTTAGAACTACTTAAACCTAGCTAACCTAAGGACATCACACACGTCCATGCCCGAGGCAGGATTCGAACCTGCGACCGCAGCAGTCGCGCGGTTCCGGACTGCAGCGCTTAGAACCACGTGGCCACCGCGGTCGGCGGTTCGCAAGTGTGTATCCATGACTCATGCATGGTGATCCCAGAGGATCCTTGCGAAACTTCGCCAAAATGGACTGTGAAGCAACTACCTGTTCACGCTTCTGGTCTGCATTCAGACATTCGGAAACGCATTTGGCTGCGAGCTTCGTCATGAACGAAATCTCACGAATAATACAAACCCAGACGTCGGAATGCGGCCAGGGTCTCTGTTATCCTTTTACCAGTTATCCGCCAAACTTCAAGGATCATGAAATGAACAGCATTCACGGTTTTGGCAACTGTGACCTGAGTTGGCCTTCCAGGACGCTCTACATCTCGAGTGCTGAAATGCCCTGTTTTAAATGCAGCAACAGAATTAAACACTGATGCTTTTCTTATATGTGGGATAATAGGGATAGGAAATCACATTATATTCATAACTAGTTTTGATTCGATAAGGGACTCTTGTGCCATTTTTCTCCTGCCTCTACACCAGTAAAGTCATATGATGACATATACTGCTGTGAGTTTGTTGGATTACAGCTCACTCAAATGCCTTGAAGATGAGTATTTATATCTGAAACCTGAATATGTAGAAATAATAAAAAAGGCAGGGGATTGCGACTGTCGGCTGTGTTTCTATCTTTCCCTATAACATTATATTCAAGCAGATGGGCCTGCAATAAAAATTAACTCCAAAAAGAAACTGTAATGGACCGTAAAGACGTTCCCCCTCCATCTCTTTATATAAACCTAGGTTTGGTGAAAAATTTTGTCAGATGCATGAACCGAGGAGGTCAGAGCACAAGTCATGAGAAAATTATGAGAAGTATTTTAGTTGCACCACAAATTCTGCAAATTATAATGAATCCTCAGTTTGACTGAATTTCGGAAGGTAATGAAAAGGAAGCTTTGGAAGCCTTAAACGGGAGCCATTCGCGGATTTTTAGGCAGCAAAAGAGATAAAAACTGCAGTAAAGTGGTGACCGTACATCACGAAAAGTACCATCACCTCGGATGCAACATCTCCCTTAGAATTCACACTTCTACTTTTTCCTTGCTAACTGTGAAGTAATCGGTGATGAACACGAAGAAAGATTCCATCTGGATATTTCTGTAGTGGAACAAAGATATTAGGTCTGTTGGAATGAAGCGATGCTTATGGATTATTGCTGTGTGCTTCGGAGTTCCGTTACAAGAGGCAACCCAAAGGACAACAATCTCTTCTGACCAAACCAACTGCCAGATATTCTTCCATCAATTTGGAACTCTTAGAATGTAATTGTCACTAAAAATGGTCAATCGAACCTTCAATGTCACCATCATATTTAATTAAACTGTATCGTTTTCTCCTAACCTGTTAAAACACATTCAATTATCCTATTGGGTATCACAGTCAGTGGAACCAAAAAAAATCTGTCTATGTCATATTCCAATACGTTTTCAGGTGGTGGTGCTCCTCAGCTATTATATTTTTGCAAAATATCATATTACCATCTTGAACTGCTGGTAAATATTTATACAGCTGGTTTCGGTCGTCTGAAGTATTCACAGCATCATGTTAGGCGAAATATAAAATCGTTATCGCCAGGTGACACAACAATGAGTAATATAATGTTACCACAATCGAAACATAAATTACGTAATCAGTCCATAAAAACTGTGCTGTGGGGTGTTTCCTTTCATGCTAAAATAGTGATGAGTTTCCGAAATTTCGCGCTCACACTATGATCCTATGCTGCAAAAACCCGCGAAGTTTTAATTTAAATTCGTACTTAGGGATTTCGTAACAGCTGTACTGGTACTCTGCACAAAAAATGTTCAAATGTGTGTGAAATCTTATGGGACTTAACTGCTAAGGTCTTCAGTCCCTAAGCTTACACACTGCTTATCCTAAGGACAAACACACACACACACCCATGCCCGTGGGAGGACTCGAACCTCCGCCGGTACTCTGCACATTGTAGTTAGTAAATACTTGTTATAAGGTGTCTATGTTTGGAGAGTGTTTAAGGCAGTTTAGAATATTGTTCCTGTTTCTCCACCCCTGTTTTTTCGATGAGGCGCAAATAGGTCTCTCTCCCCCTCCACCCCCTCCCTTCCCCCTTTCCCCACTTTGCAATCAGACATTCTTGATCCTCTATTCAAGGCTGGAATTACAATCTGTACAGTCCAGATTTATCGTAATGCGGAAACCAAAGACATCATACTATCCAAATGTCTAGAAAGATGGTGCGTTTCCTCATGGAAGTGGAATGATGTAGGACTGTTTTCGTGGCTGCTGGAGATCTCTGAGTATTTTGAGCGCAGCATCTGCAGTGTTTCTCTAAGTGAATAAAAGGGAGCGATTTGGCTGCGGAGTGATTCGCGAGCCCTGAAGGACGAGGTACGCAGGGTGGCAGCGTATTTGCAAGCCCCCTCTGCAGGCAAAACATATTTCTCCCGCCAGCGGAGGAGGAGGAGGAGGAGGGTGGGCTGAGGCGAAAAAAAAAAGAAAGGAAAGGAAAAGTAAAAAGAGGGTGTAAGCGAGCGAGAAAGAAACGTAGCCAGCCAAGCCAGGGAGGGGGGGCACATCAGCACTTCTTCGCAGCAGGACTTGCGGCCCGGAAGTCGTAATGCGCGGTTAGTCGGAGTTAGCATAAATCCTGCCCGCCTGCTCCGTGCTTCTGGCCGGCGATCGGGGAGGGGAGGAGAGGAGCGCGCGCCGGCAAGTTGGCTGCCCTGCGCCGGCGCCTGCACCCAGCGCGCCCGCCAGGCAGTTTGCGGAATTAAAACGTTCCCCCGCGCCGCGGGGCTTCCCCCGCCGCGCGCTTCCAGCGAGACCGGGCCGGCGGCACCACCACCGGCGAACACCGCCAGCAACAGCGCAGGCGGAAGAAGGCAGCCTTGGGGAAGCCGAGAAAGAACCAGCGCCACAGAAAGAAATTAAAACGGAGATTTCCAAGCGGAAAGCCGTAAATAATAGCGGCAATGGGGATCCCCTCCACACCACACCGCCCTCCCTGCACGGTGCCCGTATTTTAGTTTCCTTTTTTTCTGCTCCGTTGGCTGCACTGCTGCTTGTACTGTTAATGCGGTCGCCGCCGCGGGTGCCTTACGTCTAGGCTCCTCTCGCTGCAGAGAAAACATCTAATTTTTGTCCCTTTATGTTTACTGTCCCCTTGAAAATAATACATTCATTCCTCCTCTAAGCTATTCACAATATTTTTCGTGTCTTCATATTAACATGTTTGTACAACTCAACATACAGTGTGCTACCCTGCAAAACAGGGAGGTGAAACAGACGCTGTTTGATAATGACGCCAGCAACTGTCTGAGGGCCAGTGAATTACAGGGGAAAAAATGGTTCAAATGGCTCTGAGCACTATGGGACTTATCTGCTGAGGTCATCAGCCCCCTAGAGCTTAGAACTACCTAAACAACGGCAGGTTATCAAGATTGAAGAGGGTTTGAACGTGGTGTTATAGTCGGCGCACGAGCTATGGGACATAGCATCTCCGAGGTAGCGATGAAGTGGGGATTTTTCCGTGCGACAATTTCATGAGTGTACCGTGAATATAACGTATCCGGTACAACATGAAATCTCCGACATCGCTTCTGCCGGAAAAAGAGCCTGCATAAACGGGACCGACAACGACTGAAGAGAATCGTTCTACGTGACAGAGGTGCAACCCTTCCGCAAATTACTGCAGATTTCAGTGCTGTACCACCAACAAGTGTCAGCATGCGAACCATTCAACGAAACTTCGTCGATATGGGCTTTCGGAGCCGAAAGCCCATATGTGTACCCTTGATGAGTGCATGACACAAAGCTTTACACCTCGCCTGGGCCCCTCAACACCGACATTGGACTGTCGATCACTGGAAACATGTTACCTGGTCGGACGAGTCATGTTTCAAAGTGTATCGAGCGGATGGACGTGTACGGGTATGGAGACAACCTCTAGAGTCCATGGGCCCTGCATGTCAGTAGGCGGCTGTTCAAGCTGGTGGAGGCTCTGTAATAGCGTGGGGCGCGTGCAGTTGGAGTGATATATGACCCTGATACTTCTCGTTACGACTCTGGCAGGTGACATCTATATAAGCATCCTGTCTGATCGCCTGCATCCATTCATGTCAATTGTGCATTCCGACGGATTTCGGCAATTCCAGCAGGACAATGCGACACCTCAGACCTCCAGAATTGCAACAGAGTGGCTGCAGGAACACCCTTATTAGTTTTAACACTTCCGCTGGCCACCAAACTCGCCAGACACGAACATTATTGAGGGTATCTGGGATGTGTTGCAACGTGCTGTTCAGAAGTGATATGCATCGCCTCGTACTCTTACGGATTTATGGACAGGGCTGCAGGGTTCATGGTGTCACTGTATCTGTAATGGTGCGGGGCGTGTGCAGTTGGAGTGACATGGGACCCCTGATACGTCTAGATACGACTCTGAGAGGTGGCACGCACGTAAGCATGCTGTCTGACCTCCGCATCCATCCATATCCATTTGTGCATTTCGACGGACTTGGGCAATTCCAGCACGACAATGCGCCACCACTAAATTCCCATAATTGGTACAGAGTGGCTCCAGGAACACTTTTCTCAGTTTAAAAACTTCCGCTGCCCACCAGACTGCCCAGATATGAACATTATTGAGCATATCTGAGATGCCTTTCGACGTGCTGTTCAGGAGAGATCTCTCCCCCTCATAACCTTATGGATTTATGGGCAGCTATTCAGGATTCATGGTACAACCCGCCAGGGTAGCCGAGAGCGCTAATGTGCTTCTTCCTGGCGCGCCGGCCCCAGATCGAATCCGCACAGCGGATCAACGATGAGGGCCGGTGTGCCAGCCAGCCTGGATGTGGTTTTTAGGCGGTTTTCCACATCCCGCTAGATGAATACCGGGCTGGTCCCCAAGTGTCGCCTCAGTTACACGACCCACAGACATTTGAAAACGTTCGCGCTATTTCATGCTGGGGTACACTATTTCAGTCCCAGGGGGGTTCAGGGTGGTGGCAGGAAGGGCATCCGGCCACCCTCTGCAATTAACACTGCCAAATCCGTACTAACAACGCCGACCCCGCGTTTGGGGCGGGACAAAGGCCTCGAGAAAGAAAGAAAGAGAAAGAAATTCATGGTGTCAGTTCACTCCAGCAGTACAGGCATTAGTCGAATCTATGCCACGTCGTATTGCGGCACTTCTGCCAGCTTGCAGGGCCCCTACACGGTATTAGGCAGCTGTACCAGTTCCTTTGGCTCTTCAGTGTAGCAGAAGCGAAGCTTTTCGATGAACGGAATGCTTGCGCTTGACGTGACGTCTCGACCCTGAGACGTTTGATACTTCAGTCTCCAGTGCCGGAGCGTGCTGGGAACGCTTGTACAGGAAGCGGCGAAAGGCGGGCGGGAGTGGGAGGTGTCCAGGTGGCGCGCGGAGCGGGCACTTAGCCGCAGATGACCTCTTAATTAAGGACCCCCGGGGCGCTCCGTAACGCGCCGGAGTTGCTAACTTGCGCGCTTAAGCGCCATCTGTGGCGCTGCCCGGCTATCAAAACTGAGCGCTCCGCCGAGGGAGCGGCTCTCAACAGCAACACGGCAGTCCCCGCCCCAGACCAACGCCACCTAGAGAGAAGGCCTGTGCGCTGAGCAGCTCGCCTGCCAAGAGTAGTCATACAAGTTCCGTCCATCCAAGAGCAGCTTCTACTGGCAAGCACTTCTAGAAACGCTTTTCTCTGGCTGCATATTATATTTCTAGTGTCGTACATCGCTATTTCAACAAAATTTCTCTTCTATTAATTATTTCACACGCTAATACATTAAAGCTTACCTGTCTTTACACTGCAAATCCAAAACTTGTAACGGGATTGATGGCTTCATTAGGCCTATACATATGTTTTTAACTGCACACAAATTAGGATTTTTAATAATGAAAACATCAGGATCTTTCATGTGAAATCCATCAACACAAAATTTAATTTAGCATTGATGATTCGGAATTTTGCATATTTCATTTTATTCTATCAAAATGAAGAAAAATCCAAAATTGAATATTTTTTGTGCTTTTGTTTTAGAGTTCTTATTTTTTAAAATGACCAAAATTCTGCCATTTTGTCTTGCTTTGAAACCTTAAAAAGGCCAAAATCCCAAAACCACTTGACTTACAGACCTGAAATTTGTACCACTTTATTCAGTTTCTTCTAAGGTTTAATAAAGATGTGTTATCTACATCAATAACAAAACATCAATAACAAAACAATCTCTTTAAACACATTACGTGGAAAACGCCGAAACACGTAATGATTCGCTCTTGCTCCATATCAGGTTTCACTTTCATGGAGAGCAAACAACTAAAATCGAACAGGAAATAAAAACAAGTAAGAAAATATGTGTGTTACGCTCATAACCCAACAGAAATTGGCGTTTAATGTACTGTAACTTCTGTGAATTCAGCGACAACATAGAAGATCAAAATTGCAATGGACACACTTTATGAATGGTGTTTAGCTTTAATTTTCTCTTACAGAATTTAAGGTATATTAGTGGGGTTAGTGTATGAAACAGTATGGGACTTAACTGCTAAGGTCATCAGTCCCTAAGCTTACACACTACTTAACCTAAATTATCGTAAGGACAAACACACACACCCATGCCCGAGGAAGGACTCGAACCTCCGCCAGGACCAGCCGCACAGTCCATGACTACAGCGCCTCAGACCGCTCGGCTAATCCTGCGCAGCTACTGGGGTTAATAATAATAATAATAATAATAATACAATACTCTCAAAAGATTAACACAGTAAGTGCCAGGAGATGCGTAAATTTAAGATTATGGCTCATATTGTTTGCTTTATACTACAGTATAATCGTAAATGAACTTAAATTACCTACCTTTGTTGTTTTGCTGATTGTTAAATTTTCCCTTGGGATTATTTTTCTAATAATTTTTCTTCCTTTGGAAATGACAAAACTTGCACCTTGGGTCCCGTCGGGTAATTGCCTTTACACCCGGTCACACAACATCTGTACAGCATTTTGTCTGTTATTAATACAAATTCGAACTGTGCATCACATAAACAACGTTAAAAACGTTCTAAAAGAGTTACGTTGTGCTGCATTCACGTACTCCCTTGCTCAGCACAACGTTATAAGACACTTGTCGCTTCCTTTTGTTATGACTACTGCTGGCTACCCGTCATGCTGTTCGCAGGGAGCGCTCAGGCCTTCTGTCTGGGTGGCGTTGCCCAGACAGCCAGCTGCGCCTTGCCCAAACCGGCGACCGCGTCCCAGCCGTGACAACGCCCCACTCTGACGCTCTCTCCTCGTCTTGGAACTGTGTCTTCATTTACTATTTATTTATTTACACTACTGGCCATTAATATTGCTACACCAGGAAGGTGACGTGCTACAGACGCGAAATTTAACCGACAGGAAGAAGATGCTGTGATATGCAAATGGCTAGCTTTTCAGAGCATTCACACGAGGTTGGCGCCGGCGGCGACACCTACAACGTGCCGACATGAGGAAAGTTTCCAACCGATTTCTCATACACAAACAGCAGTAGAACGGCGTTGCCTGGTGAAACGTTGTTGTGATGCGTCGTGTAAGGAGCAGAAATACGTACCATCACGTTTCCGACTTCGATAAAGGTCGGACTGTAGCCTAACGTGATTGCGGTTTATCGTATCGCGACATTTTTGAACATCATCTTGGCGTTGTGATACAGCAGCTTTGTATTGCTCTTGAGACTCATAAGTTGGACAGTGTACTTTATTAACTCAAGAACGACGTGTTTCGCCTAGTCAGGGCATCATCAGGCTATGTTAAAAAATCAGAATTTGCTGCCAAAAAGTATCCATCAGAGAAGGTAAACGTACAAAAAATCAACGTCATCGAGGCGAAGACAGGCATAGCAGCGTAGAACAGGGTCTCGCGTGCAAACTGTATACACAGCCGCACACTACGGCTGCGCCAGAGAGCCGTATTCACACAGTGCGTAGGTCCTGTTCTCCGCTGCTGCGCCTGTCGTCCCCTCCATGAGGTTGCCTTTTTGTTCATTATATTCGATATCATATCTTCTTTGACGGATGCTTTTTGGCAGAAAATTTCTGATTTTTTTAACATAATCTATTGATGACCTACCTCGGCGACACGCGTCGTTCTTGAGTTAAGAAAAAACACTGTGCAACTTACTGCTCTCTTTTCTTTTAACAGTAGCAAAAGAAGGTTGCTGTACCACAACGCCAAAATGGAATGGAATAATTTTTACGGGGCTAGTTAACCTTGAAAATGGATAAGTCGGAGCCTAGGAACCACAGAGCCGGCCGCGGTGGTCTCGCGGTTCTAGGCGCGCAGTCCGGAACCGCGCGACTGCTACGGTCGCAGGTTCGAATCCTGCCTAGGGCATGGATGTGTGTGATGTCCTTAGGTTAGTTAGGTTCAAGTAGTTCTAAGTTCTAGGGGACTGATGACCACAACTGTTAAGTCCCATAGTGCTCAGAGCCATTTGAACCATTTTTTGAACCACAGAGGGATGCAGTTAATACCAGAGACTTGTAAGTTATTCTCAGAAAGCATTGCTGAATAACTAAATGCACAAATTAGTGAATTCCGAGGGGCCTTCAGAAAGGGGAGACCATGCACAGAACAATCGCGTATCAAAACAGAGGATCAAAAATTCGAGGAAGCTTGTGATTCAGTAGATAGACAAACACTATTCCGAATTTTAGAGCAGATGAGTGTGGATAGAATATCCAGTGGAACAGACTGGAAGCAAGACAACATGCTAAATCAAGTTCAGAGGAAGATTTTCAGAGGCTTTCTACATTAAAACCGTAGTGAGCAAGGTGACGGATACCAGAGTCCTGCATGACCGAGTAAGCGAGCACAAAATACGAGATGGGGCGAGCACACCCTAACTGGATAGGCTGCCCGCACTAGTTCTGGTGACCGAGCATAGAAGCCGTGACCGGATACGTAGCACGTAACTGCAAACACATTACACGTGTTATTATCCGTGTGACACTGCAGCCAGTACGGGCTTCTCATTTGTCGTGTGTATCTCTCTGTAATCATGCTGCGCGAGGAAGCAAGTGCAGTAAGACGTAAGATTGAAATCAATGTTTACACACTGAAGAGACGGGAAGGTCTAAAAAGCCAAGTACGGGGCATATTTTTGGTGGTTGTAGACGAAAACAGTGCGTCTACTGGATACGTATCGTGCATAAACTGCTCCACATTATTGCGTTTCCAATCGGGAACCACTCTTTTAAAGAAACACAGTTGCAAGAAACCTCACAAAGATACAGCTCCTTCAGGAATACCGGCAGGAATAGAAAATAGTATTACAGCAAAGTGTGTTGCAATGTGTGCTAAAGATATGAGACCTTTTAATGCTGTTTGCGGTGAAGGTTTGAGAGAACTAGGCCAAGAATTAATACATCTAGGTGCGCATTATGGAAAAGTTAACGTGGCAGATGTCATGCCACATCCCTCTACTATAAGTAGACATGTCAAAGAACAAGCTGATGCGATACGAAACAGTATAATGCCTTCTGTTATTGCGGAAGTTATTAATAAAACATGTGCTGCGATAGTTGATATGTGGACTGATTCGCATAATCAGGTGCACTATTTGACGCTTACATCTCATTACATTAACACAGATTGGTCTCTTCTGATCAATGTGTTATTTATAACAAAATTCCCGGACGTTAGGAAGACGGGAGTAAATGTTATAAAAGAAAGTGCTCTATGAATTTAGCTGTGTAACGTACCCGTTCTTGGAAACGTTACTTTTGTATTAAAAGACAGAGAGAGAGAGAGAGAGACAGAAATAGAGAGAGAGAGAGAGAGAGAGAGAGAGAAAGGCGTGGGATTTGTACAGTACAGTGCAGCGAGCCGGGGCGAGGTGGGGTGAGGTGAGACGTCAGCGGTGACCGGCCATGCTCGGTTATCCGCGTGTCCGGAATCCGGACAACAGACATGGCGCGAGTACGTGACCGAGCCGAGTCGTGTGGGGCCGGACATAAGAGGCTCGGTCCCGCCTAAACAGGCGAGCCGTGACCGGTCAAACATCGAGCGTTGCAGCACTCTAACGGATACCCCGTTTGATCTTTAAGTGTGTCCTTCGTAAGGTAATCAGGGTGTGGCGACAAGGAATGAAATGGGTGGGTGCAATACGATTGGGGTGCAAGGAAAGCGGACTACAGGTGTCTGGCATTCGCAGACGATACTGTGATATTGTCGGGACCATTAGAAGAGGCGGTTAAGCGAACCACACAACTACAGTACATGCAACTAAAGCAGGCCTGCTGATTTCTGCCGAGACGACGCAGTATATGGCAAACGACACGACAACTACGAGATGAATGACAAACGAAGGAGAGAAAATTCAGAAGGTGGAGAGATTTAAATATCTGGGGGAGTGGATAGAAACCGGGCGGACATAAAAAAGAGCAATGGGAGCGCGAATAAGCAAAAAGAATTTAGTGTACAAACTATGAGCAAATATAATACAAAGAACGGTCCGATCAGTGCAAAACTGAGACACTACCAGACAGTTATTTGCCCTGAAGCCTTATACATACGCTACAGTCTGGAACCGCACGACCGCTACGGTCGCAGGTTCGACTCCTGCCTTGGGCATGGATGTGTGTGATGTGTGGTGTCACCGCCAGACACCACACTTGCTAGGTGGTAGCTTTAAATCGGCCGCGGTCCATTAGTACATGTCGGACCCTCGTGTCTCCACTGTCAGTAATTGTAGACCGAGCGCCACCACACGGCAGGTCTAGAGAGACGTACTAGCACTCGCCCCAGTTGTACAAAGACTTTGCTAGCGACTACACTGACGAAGCCTTTCTCTCATTTGCCGAGAGATAGTTAGAATAGCCTTCAGCTAAGTCCATGGCTACGACCTAGCAAGGCGCCATTAACCCTTTCTAGAGAGAGTCTCACTTGTATCATCAAGAATGCTGTATACAAATGATGGATTAAAGTTAAGTATTCCAGCAGCTACGTACTTTTCTTTAAAGCATTCATTACGTATCCTGTTTCAGACTTAAGCAATCCTGCGTGAATTAAACGCGTGCCTTTCGGTTACCCGTCACTGTGGACTGGCTGTCTTGTCAGTCCAGTACATGATGTCCTTATGTTACTTAGGTTTAAGTAGTTCTAAGTTCTAGGGGACTTATGACCACAGCAGTTGAGTCCCGTAGCGCTCAGAGCCATTTGAACCTTATACATAACAGAAACACTTAACCTAGTAACAAGAGGAGTACTTAAGAGACTAGAACCGGTGGGATGAAAGATACTCAGCGGGATACAGAGCCCTAAAAGAACAGAAGATGCTGAGTGTAGAAGAAGAAAGGACCAAGAACTGTATGGCACGATAGAGAGAATCTCGGAAATTATCAGGAAAAAAGGAGCGTGTTCTTCGAACATATCCTCAGAATGGACCGAGGGATGTTAACACAGCAAATAGCACAGTTTCTGGTGAATAAGAGAACTAGAGTACGCTCGATCGAAAAGGTACAAAGAGATATGGAAGAAAAAGGAATACAAGAACTAGATGTATAGAACAGGGTGATTTTTAAATCGTAAATCGGGCCTTTCACAGGTTTCGAGGGCAGTACTTGACTATAGAACAATATCACCATGGACAGAAGAGCGAAGAATGTTGCAAAGTATCAGAATGAAAGAATACTGGACAAGAAGAAAGACGAGAAGGGGTGAAGATGACATGAATTAACGTGGTCCTCAGATGGTCGAATCTAAAAGAAGAATTATTAATCTTAACTATTTTCTTAATCGTCATACTGCAGTTTATCTATATTTAGCCAAATCTCGAGGATATACCAAGTAACAACGACGAGATACATTTTGAAGAACTTTGCAATAATTGTGGCGCAAAACATTCTGTTCTTCCAACAGCTGGTAAGGCGTTATGCTTCTCCACTGCCGAGTATACGTGCCCATTCTGGACTAGATATGCTTACACAGCAAAAGCCGATGTAACCCTGACTGAAACGTGCCACTGAACTGTTGACTTCATGAGGGCCACATCACTGGATAGAAATGGTAGAGCAGCTGCTTTCACTGCTTGACAAATAATACGATTACAAGATGTAATGTACAGTGAAGCCAGAAAGTTTCCTACAAGATTAAAATCTAGAAGGAGTTTTATGAACAATGTGGAAATACTGCGACGAAAAAAATTGGAACACCAAAAACTAATTAATGTAGAGTACTGAAATTTCGGGAATACTGAAACGTCCCCTTTGAAAAATTGTACAAGACTGTGCTTAAACTGACATACAATATTTTTAGCGCAACGCAATCTGACTTTCAAAAAACCCTTCAAAAGAATGGCCCTGACAAACATTAAACTATACCTTTCACAAATCACTTACCTCACAAAAATCTTCATTACTCGAACTACTGCAATACAGCGAGCGCCACTACTGCCAGCCAAATAAAAGATTCAAACTACTGAAGGCACTAACTACTGATAGGCATAGTTAGCAAATGAAAGATTTTAATAGAGAACAAACAATGTATTTACCTTAATAGTGTTGAAAAATCATAATATACATAGCAGTTCATAATATCCATTCTGTACTCAAAAATCCGCCATCTCATTTCCTCACCTCCAACTGCGCAACGCTACTCGCTGTTCACGTCCAGCTGCCCAACACTACAATGGCAGACAACAATGCAAACTAGCCACAGACTGCACACAGCACAGCCAGTGATTTTCGTACAGAGCGCTACGTAACGTTGCCAATAAGAAAACATAAACAGCCTACTTACATAAAGAAAACATAAACAGCCTACTTACAATACATTCGTCTAGGTAACATATTTCAGTGATTAAAATTGCAACATCACGATTTAATGTACGAGCAAGATAAACCACTGGATACGTAAACTTGTGGTACATTTTTAAGCGGCGAATGTTGAGTGCAAGCCTGCTAACGTGCATGCGTTGTATTCTATTGTATAGATGCCGGACGCCAGTTTGTAGGATGCAGTGCCACGCCTGTTACACTTCGCCGTTCTATACAGGGACGATTAATGCCGTTTGGGGATGAAGCTGGAATTGTTGTCCGATGATGTCCCACATGTGCACGATTGGAGTCTGGTGATCGACCAGGTCGAGGCAACATGTCGATACTCTGTAGAGCATTTTGAGTTACAACAGCTGTTTGTGGGCGAGAGTTATCCTGCTGGAAAACACCCTCTGGAATGCTGTTCACGAATGGCAGCGCAGCAGGTAGATTCACAAGAGTGACGTACAAATTTGCAGTCAGGGTGCGTTGGATAACCACAAGAGCGTTGTCATACGAAATCGCTTCCCAGACCATAACTCCAGGTGTAGATCCAATCTGCCTAGCAGGTTGCTTGCAAGCCCTCAGCTGACTTCCTTCTAACCAGTATGCGGTCATCACCGCCACTGAGGCTGAACCGGCTTCGAAAACACAAGAGCTCTCCACCTTGCTCTTGACTCAAGTCGCAAACGGCGGTTCTTTGGGGCAGTGGAATGCACTCTATAGGACATTTGGGCCAGTGCTGTCCTTGAAGTAACCGATTTCTAACAGTTCATTGTGTGACAGTGGTTCAAAAAATGTTCAAATGTGTGTGCAATCTTAAGGGACTTAACTGCTGAGGTCATCAGTCCCTAAGCTTACACACTACTTAAGGGGCTCCGGAACACCCTATACTTGCAATGTTAAAATAACGCTTATAAATTACATCTTTCCTCACAAAGTATTTGAGGTAGGAAGTTGAACTTTTTACAGATTATTTATTGGAATATGGGCTACAACTTAACACAGGAATTTTACAAAATTTTAGTTCAGTTATTAAAGATGATTTTTTTTCATTTGTAATGAAAGTTCACAACATTTTTTTGCAATCTTTTATTTATATATTGAAAAATATACAGTTTTTTGGAAAAAGGCTGTGTTAAATTATGCAGAAGGTACTGTGTAACATTTACTGAAAGTTTGAAACAAATATGTTTGGAAGATCCTTAGAAAACATGTAATTAGTATGAGAAAATAAAAGTTTTGGGAATCGAGCGACAAAGATTGGATTAACTTTTTAGTGCATTCCAGGTCCATAGGATGGATTATCTTCATCCTATGCAAACTCCTCCTCCAGCTTCCTCTTGTTCCTCCTCCTGTTTACTCTTGCTTGTATTTCTAGACTCTTTACAGCCCTGTCTGCAGCCCGAAGGCGTTCCTTGTCTAAAGCAAGCATCGCTCGTACCATGTTAGAATCTATCTTCATTCCCATATTTCTAAATACCTTGCACCTTACAATGTTGCCATCATTGAAAGTCGCAACAGCATCATACACACCAAAGTGAAGTGTTTCTATTCCAACAAATACAGTCTCGACCATATAACACTATTTACACTTTCATTGGGGTTTTCAGTTTTTCCGTGAATACACTTTTTCAACAGTTCAGGTGCTGCTAAGTCTCTGAAAATAGGTCTTAGCCACAACACATACTTTATCTCACATCACTAAAATGTACCTGATGAACACGGACGTTAATAATAACACCATTTGACAGCAGTTTAACAGCGCCACAGTGGGTCACGCCCATGTAGAACATATTTCAAAAAAAAAAAAATTTAAAAATAGTTGTAGTCTTCGGAATTGCATAAATTATATATCTATTAAAAGGTAATAGTCTGCAGATTCAGAAAACGGAAAAAGGTAAAAATTGAACTTTTCATGATTTTGAGCCTTTCCGGAGCCCCTTAACCTAAATTATGCTCAGGACAAACACACACACCCATGCACGAGGGAGGACTCGACCCTCCGCCGGGGCCAGGCACACAGTCCATGACTGTAGCGCCTCAGAGCGCTCGGCTAATCCCGCGCAGCGTCACACTGGTGGTCTTCCCTCTCGGTAGCGCCACGTGGCCGTTCAGAGACCGGTCTTCTTGCGGCCGTACGTTCCCGTGACCACCACTGCCAGGAATCATGTACAGCAGTTACATTCCTGCCCAGTCTGCGTGCAGTATCGCGGAAGGAGCAGCCAGCTTCTCGTAGCCATATTACTCGACCTCGCTCAGACTCAGTGAGATGTTCAGAAATGTGTCTTTGTCGCCTTCTACATCTACATCTGCATCTACATTTATACTCCGCAAGCCACCCAACGGTGTGAGGCGGAGGGCACTTTACGTGCCACTGTCATTACCTCCCTTTCCTGTTCCAGTCGCGTACGGTTCGCGGGAAGAACGACTGCCGGAAAGCCTCCGTGCGAGCTCGAATCTCTCTAATTTTACATTCGTGATCTCCTCGGGAGGTATAAGTAGTGGGAAGCAATGTATTCGATACCTCATCCAGAAACGCACCCTCTCGAAACCTGGATAGCAAGCTACACCGCGATGCAGAGCGCCTCTCTTGCAGAGTCTGCTACTTGAGTTTGCTAAACATCTCCGCAACACTATCACGCTTACGAAATAACCCTGTGACGAAACGCGCCGCTCTTCTTTGGATCTTCTCTATCTCCTCTGTCAACCCGACCTGGTACTGATCCCACACTGATGAGCAACACTCAAGTATAGGTCGAACTAGTGTTTCGTAAGCCACCTCCTTTGTTGATGGACTGCGTTTTCTAAGGACTCTCCCAATGAATATCAACCTGGTACCCGCCTTACCAACAATTAATTTTATATGATCATTCCACTTCAAATCGTTCCGTACGCATACTCCCAGATATTTTACAGAAGTAGCTGCTACCAGTGTTTGATCCGCCTTGAGGGGGGTATGACGTCAAACGGACCGATTTGGAGCACGGGAGGGACCAATTTTCCACAGCGTACAAACCATATTTACAGGGGTACGAAACTCTAGAATGTGTTTAAAATTGAGATAATTAACTATAACATTTGGGTTTTTTCTAAACATGAAGTTAAGATGTAACAGCTGATTCATTTTTTCATAAATTAAATTAACTCTGTTCATACACCTGTAAGTATGGTTTGTATGATGTGCAAAATTCATCGAAGAACGTCTCTTACTTATGAAGAGAAGGGAACCTATAGCAACAAATGCAGCCAACTCTAAGTGAAAAAATGATGAAATTTCACATGAAAAAAAATTATTTTGTTATGTTTTTGAACTTCCACTGCTATTAGTGTTAATTCTGAATCCCCCCTGGCCATGCTGACAAAGTTTTATGAATTTGTTTGTAAAAGTATAGACAGAAATTAAAATGTCCTGTGGTGGCTCTCCTGCTCCAAGTCAGCCCGTTTGACGTCCTACCTTCCTTAAAGGCGTTCTTGACTGACATCAACTCACCAAGTCCACTATCAAAGATACGTAATTCTCACGGCTGTTACAGCGTATATTTAAAACAAACCTGATTTTCATCCTCATAGGGGTGCTACTAGCGCCAGTCTTAAGCGACTGGCGCGAAATCGGATTAGATATGATATTTTAGGTGTAGAAACACGCCTACAAACTTTCGTTTATGTCCCACAATTCGTTCTTGGTGTTGCGATTTTCTTGCCGTCAGCGTAGAATCTCCCTAATCATAGCCACGACAAGAGCATGAGGCAACAAGTAGCACGTTGGAATGGCAGAATTGAAGAACGATCAAGAAACAGGTGTTGCACCAGTAAGGACAATCCTATCAAGGTATTTGCTGCAACATCAGATGGGTTGCGGTGAGGTACAAAATGGTTCAAATGGCTCTGAGCACTATGGGACTTAACAGCTATGGTCATCAGTCCCCTAGAACTTAGAACTACTTAAAGCTAACTAACCTAAGGACAGCACACAACACCCAGTCATCACGACGGCGGTGAGGTACAGCATATGGTACACACGTTAAATTGTTCTGTCAGTTATTATAATTGCATCTTCCAAAATCTGTGGCTGGGAATTAGTGGAGCTATTGAAGTGCCCTAATACTGCCCCGAAAATTTTATAAGAGACGGCAAAGATCGGACGCTGTGGCTGAAAACTCGCCCGGACACGAAAAACTACACTACTGGCCATTAAAATTGCTACACCACGAAGATGACGTGCTACAGACGCGAAATTTAACCGACAGGAAGAAGATGCTGTGATATGCAAATGATTAGCTTTTCAGAGCATTCACACAAGGTTGGCGCCGGTGGCGACACCCGCAACGTGCTGACATGAGGAAAGTTTCCAACCGACTTCTCATACAAAAACGGCAGTTGACCGGCGTTGCCTGGTGAAACGTTGTTGTGATGCCTCGTGTACGGAAGAGAAAAGCGTACCATCACGTTTCCTACTTTGATAAAGGTCGTATTGTAGCCCACAGCGATTGCGGTATATCGTATCGCGACATTGCTGCTCGCGTGATTCGAGATCCAATGACTGTTAGCAGAATATGGAATCGGTGGGTTCAGGAGGGTAATACGGAACGCCGTGCTGGATCCCAACGGCCTCGTATCACTAGCAGTCGAGATGACAGGCATCTTATCCGCATGGCTGTAACGAATCGTGCAGCAACGTCTCGATACCTGAGTCAACACATGGGGACGTTTGCAAGACAACAACCATCTGCACGAACAGTTTTATTACGTTTGCAACAGCATGGACTATCATCTCGGAGACCGTGGCTGCGGTTATCCTTGACGCTGCATCACAGACAGGAGCGCCTGCGATGGTGTACTCAACGACGCACCTGGGTGCACGAATGGCAAAACGTCATTTTCTCGGATGAATCCAGGTTCTGTTTACAGCATCATGATGGTCGAATCCGTGTTTGGCGACATCGCGGTTAACGCACATTGGTAGCGTATATTCGTCATCTCCATATTGGCGCATCACCCGGCGTGATGGTATGAGGTGCCATTGGTTACACTCCTCGGTGACCTCTTGTTCGCATTGACGGCGGTTTCAACAGTGGACGTTACATTTCAGATGTGTTACGACCCCTGGCTCTACCCTTCATTCGATCCCTTCGAAACCCTACATTTCAGCAGGATAATGGCCGACCGTATGTTGCACGTCCTGTACGGGCCTTTCTGGACACAGAAAATGTTCGACTGCTGCCCTGGCCAGCACATTCTCCAGATCTCTCACCAATTCAAAACGTGGCCGAGCAACTGGCTCGTCACTATACCCCAGTCACTACTCGTGATGAACTGTGGTATCATGTTGAAGCTGCATGGGCAGCTGTACCTGTACACGCCATCCAAGCTCTGTTTGACTCAATGCCCAGGCGTATCAAGGCCGTTATTACGGCCAGAGATGGTTGTTAAGGGTACTGATTTCGCAGGATCTATGCACCCAAATTGCGTGAAAATGTAATCACATGTCAGTTCTAGTATAATATATTTGTCGAAAGAATACCTGTTTATCGTCTGCATTTCTTCTTGGTGTAGTAATTTTAATGGCCAGTAGTGTAATAGAAAGTTGATTTGAAGTCTGCAGAGACTATGAAAAAAAAAGCGAATACAAATTTCCGTTCTTTCATTTCTCCCACAAGCACTGTGGTATCTGTGCGCCAGTTAACGTCCGCGTAATTCTTTTTTTCTGCGTGCTCTCTCTGCGTGGAGCCACCTATTAAATATGCCGACAAGCTTCTGGCGTGCGCCGCGGCCCCCATTACAAAAGAGGCGCAGTTCGCGGCTTCCTTATGTCGCAGCGAATTTACGGAGCGGAAAAGCGAGCTCGTTTAATTCTGCGCAGGGACGGCCGCGGCGGTGCGCCGGAGAGCGCGGAGAATTATGCGTGACCGCGGCGCGACCTGGAGGCCTTCCAGGGACACGCACCGCCACGTCTGCAGCGACATCTACAATCTGCATCCGTACTCAGCAAGCCACCGCGATGTGCGTGGCATATTGTAATTCCAAACTTATAAGGTGACAAAATAATACTGGCGTAGAAAAATGTTTCATGCCCCTTGAGGTAGGCAACCCAACTGGCTTGCATGTGAAGGATGTAAGATGGGTTGCCTACCTCAATGGGCATGAAATGTTTTTGCCAACCCTGTATCAAGTATTAAGGTCCCTTCCTGTTCCATTCGAGTTTGGAACATGGGAAGGATGTTTTGCCTAACACCTCTGTGTATGTGTGTGGAAATTATGATCCGATTCACGACCGATGGTACGAGGGTCACTCCAAAAGAAATGCACGCTTTTTTTTTTTTTTAAATCCATCTTTTATTCTACATATTTGAAAGTTTTACAATGTGTAGATACATCCTTTAGGAACAATATTTTCATTTCTCCACATAATTTCCATCCCTCTACTGCATTGCGCCATCTTGGAACCAGCGCCTGTATACCTGCACGGTAAATTTCTGGACCAACCTGTTGGAGCCACTGTTCGGCAGCGTGCACAACGGAGTCGTCATCTTCAAACCTTGTTCCACGAAGAGAGCCGTTCAGTTTCCCAAAGAGATGATAGTCACATGGAGCCAGGTCAGGAATGTAAGGCGGGAGTTCAGTGTTGTCCATCCGAATTTTGTGATTGCTTCAGTGGTTTTTTGACTGACATGTGGGCGTGCATTGTCGTGCAACAGCAAAACATCCTGCTATTGCCGATGTGGTCGAACACGACACAGTCGAGCTTCAAGTTTCTTCAGTGTCGTCACATATGCATCAGAATTTATGATGGTTCCACTTGGCATGATGTCCACAAGAGTCCTTCGGAATCGAAAAACACCGTAGCCATAACTTTTCCAGCAGATGGTGTGGTTTTGAATGTTCTCTGGGGTGAATTTGCATGACGCCACTAAATTGATTGCCTCTCCGTTTCTGGTGAAGAATGATGGAGCCATGTTTCATCACCTGTCACAATTCTTCCGAGAAATTCATCTCCACCATTCTCGTACTGTTCCAAAAGTTCGCTGCATACCGTTTTTCTTGTTTCTGTGTGAGCCACTGTCAGCATCCTGGGAACCCACGTGGCACAAACCTTTTTTAACGCCAACCCTTTCAGTATTCTGCAAACACTTCGTTCCCCTGTCCCAACGTAGCGTGACAATCCGTTCACTGTGATGCGTCTGTCAGCAGTCACCAATTCCTTAACTCTCTGCACATTGTCTGGAGTGTGTGCAGTACGAGGCCTGCCGCTGCTAGGACAATCCTCAATATTGCCGTGCCCGCTTTCATCACGTAACCTGCTTGCCCACCGACTAACTGTACTGCGATCGACATCAGCATCTCCATACTCCTTGTGGATGTTTCCCACTGTCTCGTTTTCAGAGCACAGGAATTCTATGACAGCACGTTGCTTCTGGCGAACGTCAAATGTAGCAGCCATCTTGAAGACATGCTGTAACGGCGCCAGGTTGAACTAAGTTTGAAAACAAGCGGGAAGGATGTATCTAAAGAACGTAAAACTTTCACACATGCAGAATGAAAACTGTATTTTCACAAAAATAGTGTGCATTCCATTTGGAGTGACCCTCGTTGTTCACCCAGTTCGAGACACGTGTCAAGCGCTCTGCCCTCGAAGGAAGTTCACTTGTTTGTGCAGAATTTGTCGCTTACCGCCACCAGCAGGTGTTACAACTCGCAACAAATTGAATAAAAATTCGCTGAATCAGTCTCTACCATCATGGTTAATGCTCATATTAGCTACGACATTCACAACAGAACGCTGAGAACACTAGTGAACTCTGATTGGCCGTCGGAGAATTCGTCACGGGGGTGCGCAAAATAGACCTAAACTCGACTGCCATCGCTCCTGACTCCTTTTTCCTTCGGACTCCCCACAGCACTGACACGTAAGGGCCTGTATTATAGTCCTAGATTACTCCATACTCGTTCTTGAAAATACATAAGTAAACTTTCGTGGAACTGTCTATGTTCATCTTCAGCTGTCTAAAATTGTGGGTTTTCCAACATTTCCTCATGGCTCTTATGTTGGCTGAACAACCCTGTAACAATATATGTATCCTTCATTGTATGTCTTCAACAGCCCTGCTAAGACAAAAGTGATTTGCTTCCATTTTGATAACAGTATGATCTCTGGAAGTCTATATTTATGACTCACATCTTAACCATAACAACAAGACTGAGATTCACGCTTTTAAAAATTATACCTCAGCTGAATAAAGGAAGTAATCTCATGCAAAGGGTTTGTGATACCACATGGAGATCATCAACAACAACTCTACGGACCTCTGCATTGAGCCGGGTATACTCTGCGGCGGAGATGTACGCACCGACGAGGCTGAACTGCTCTCGTGTAAACAGAATTGATATCCAACTTGATAATACTATGAGTATCATTTTGGGAACCACTGTCTACTCTTACCATCTGGCTTCCTATCCTGAGTGGCATGCTACTCCAAAATTTGCGAAAGAAAGAAGCTCTAATAAGGAAAAACTAGGTCTTAGCAAACCTTGTGCTACTGGTACATGCTGAGATCCCTGATGCCGATATCGACAGACTTTGTCCAGGACATCCTCCTCTTGCACCTGCGAACAGTCTCACAGGGTGAACATCACCAACCCTTGATGGAGAAAAACGACTCTGAAATGCGCCAGCGACATGACAATCATTGCCTTGTATTACTATGATATTCACTGGGTTTGGTCAGCTTCGCAACCTACTGTCAACCCTCAACAGACTAAAAATGGGACGTGGAGGATTTGCATTTTCACTTTTAAATGGGGGATCCAGTCCTCGCCAGCATATGACTGTGGCGCACTGAGCCAGACTATGCAACACAGTAGGGAAGAATGTAACACCAGAGTATATGAGAGGTTATATGAGGAATTCCGCCGGCCGGGATTTCCGAGCGGTTCTAGGCGCTACAGTCTAGAACCGCGCGACCACTACGGTCGCGGGTTCGCATCCTGCCTCGGGCATGGATGTGTGTGACGTCCTTAGGTTAGTTAGGTTTAAGTAGTTCTAAGTTCTAGGGGACTTATGACGTCAGAAGATAAGTCCCATAGTGCTCAGAACCATTTGAACCATTTTTTTTTTTTTTTTGAGGAATTCCTGATGGCAACCATAGATTGCATCAAATATGTGCAAGGAATGGATTTTGCTCGAGATTAAGTATTAAATATAAGGAAACAATGCAATGCAATTCAGTATTAAAATGTACCTAGATGTTATAAGCTAAATAAATGAATCCCACTTGCTGTGCCGATCCAGCACACTTGAAGAATATTCTAGGGTGGTTCAAACAAATAATTTGAGAACAATTTCCTTTCTTGACTGACTTTTATCAGTATCCTGTGAATGAGTCTGTCAACCGCTCTACCTGCCATTGAACCTTTAGATCATTTAGTTTTAATACCCAGAATCTTTTTTCCTTTTTATGTTCCAACTATGACTTATTGGTATTGTAGTCGTACGATACTACTTTTCTGGCTTTTGTAAAATATTTTTACATTTCTGAAAAGTGCCAACGGCCTAGCTGCAGTGGTAACACCGGTTCCCGTCAGATCACCGAAATTAAGAGGTGTCGGGCTTGGCTCGCACTTGGGTGGGTCAGTGTTCTGGTCTGCCATGTAGGCAAGCGGCGTACATTCAGTCCTTATGTGGTCAATTGAGGAGCTTCTTGACTGAGAACTAGTAACTCCAGTCACGGAAACTGACAACGGCAGTGAGATCAGTATGCTGACCACTTGCCCCTCCATATCCGCATCCAGTGACACGTCAGGGCTAAGGACGACACGGCGGCCGGTCGGTACCTAGGGCCTTCAAGGCCTCTTAGGACGGTGTTTGTTTTTGTTTCTGAAGACGTAAAACAACTTACCAACCTTCCAACTACTTTGAAAATCTTATCAGGATTTGCTAAAATGTTTAGGTAGTTTTCCCCAGACAGTACTTCATTCTGGATAACAGAATCGTCTTCAAAAAATCTGAAGTTACTATTAACAGTGTCTATCGCGTTATAGTTACAGTTATTACTGTTGCACTGCACTGCATTGCAAAACGTATAAATAGAGTAACATATTGAATTTTCCGCTCAATGTTTGACATCCGGATTGTACCACTCTTTGTCAGCACGCCATTAATAGACAACAGCCACAGCGAGGGTACCTTCACACTTTTCTGAGGTACATATGAAGTTACTCCTACAGCTGTCGATGACTCTTCATCCGAGACAATAAGAGTACTGAGAAATCTTCAGTCCAGTTACAAATTTCGTACCATACTCCACAAGACCGTACTTCCGTTAATCAACGGGGGCTTGCCATCGTCCACATTTCTGTTCTATACGTAACAACTGACAGCACATGGGGACAGAATACTCTGCACTTCGTTGTTCTGTTAATTAGAGAATATTGAAACATATGTAAACTATCGTGATAGATTCTATTACCTGCTTGCATCCTGTCTCTAATACAAGGGTCATTTTTAAAATAAGAACCGATTTGTAATGGAGTAAGATGAAAGGGTACAGTACCGCCTGACATTGGTTCAAATGGCTCTGAGCACTATGGGACTCAACATCGTAGGTCATAAGTCCCCTAGAACTTGAATCTACTTAAACCTAACTAACCTGAGGACATCACACACACCCATGCCCGAGGCAGGATTCGAACCTGCGGCCGTAGCAGTCCCGCGGTTCTGGACTGCCGCCCGACATTGAAAATAGATACAACATACTTCATTATTTTTGTCAGAACAACACATTTTTTTTGTAAAATAACTCAAATTCAATTAATACAGCGAAGCCGGATACCAGTGTAGGAAAGAATAACAATTTATTTATTTAATTGATCACATGTGCACTCCCACAAAATAAATCCCTACATCCAGTTTGGTGAGATCTGTGAAATGAATGAATGTATGGTCGTCTGCTAACCGCAGATAGTGAATGTGAATATATGATCATCTTTGAGACGATCCTTTGGTGGAACCAAAGAGATGAAATTTACCTGAGCTTTGAGCGCCTGAAATGTGGCTGACCAATACGGTAGCATGGTCTTCCCCCACCTCGACAGAGGTGCGAGAGGACCTGAAGAACGGCCATGTTCCAGCACTCTGCCGCTGGATCTTGTGCTGTTAAGACCTGTCTTTGTTGTGCTCCGTAAAGACAAAAGAGTGGAGACATGGTATGCATGTGGAATATTTAAGAGTAGTTTGAAATAATAATTTCACTATTTCAGGAACTTTTGTGGGGAGAATTAAATGTCAGGCAGGTAATATTAGTGGGATTGTAGTAATCTTCGGAAGTGACCAATGGTCACAATGAAACCACGTGTAGCAATACGTTGAAATACTTCCGTGTGCTTAAGTTAAGCTGAATTACTAGCGTGTGTACAATAAGTTGAAATATTTATGAAATAGCGTGTGTACCATAAGTTGAAATATTTAAGATATGGCGTGTGCAGGACTCGAAATTAGAGACGAGTACTTCCACGTGGTGAGTACTGTGTGAGTCTCAAACTGTGTATGAGACAAAAGATAAAGAGAAGTACTCGTCCATGGTATCAGTTGAGGACTCGCGTGTGTGATGAATACGTTCTTAATATTACTTTGCGTGATATGATTCCGTGTGACGCTAGATTCAAACTCTGAGAGAGAAGCAAGGTGAGTCGGCCGTCTATCCAGAAACGCCACTTGGCTTGCATTGCACAGGAAGACGCGCATATATCTCCAGAGTTCATAGTAGGAAAGTAGAATTACGAAGTGGGGCAGTGTCGTGTGAAACTGAGATAAATATTAATTGAAGTGGGAAAGCTGAAAGTGATAATGTTGTGACTATTCCCTGTGTAGTATTTCATATTGTAGTGTGGTGTATGTCATGTAATTTGGGTATGTGTGGTTTGCATGGGAGAGTAGCGAGGTAGTTTCAAAAGATTAGTGGGTTATGCGTGTTCCTTTTGTACTGCTCGGTCTGGAGGAAAGTTTCGTGATGATGATTGTGAGAGTCGAAGTGTGAGAAATAATAAAAGATCCACCATCCTATCCAGAAATTGCACTGTAGCGTTAAATAATTACGAGACCGTAAGGTAGAGAATCACCAATGTTAAGCCATGCCCACTGGGCGGAATTTCTCATGTGTTATTGTTGTAGGTTACAGAATTTGTGTGTTTAGGTTATAGAATTTATCGGAATAAATAAGATAGTGAAAAGAAAAAGATTGGTGGCCTTTTCCTTCGAATTGTATGTTGTCATGATATCCAAAATTTATAATGTGTGCGCCACTCATATTCAGTGCGGTGGCCACGTGTTGATAAAAGCCGAAATAAAAAGGAAAGAAAATGTGGTATTGCCCGTGGGTAGTGAACAGTCAGAGTTCTGTAAATTACTGATAGTCAGATCCGTGTTTCCGTTGCGTATTATTCATACAGGAGGATAATTTGTAACTAAATTGTGAGTACAAGAGTTCATGTTACTCGATAAATAAGAATGAATCCACCCGCTTGGCAGACCACTCATCTTGCAGGCCTGACTGCTTGATGCCACAGTATGAACAAGGCACGTGGGTGCCTCTCAAAGAAAAACTTTATTTATGAACGTAAATTCTATCACGAGTCACTTATGCACAATTTTTCACGTTCCAAAATTGTCACCGTGAACATTTAAACATTTGTGAAGTCGTGGCACGTGCTTTTGGACCCGAGCATCAATAACTCTGCCGCCTGAGCGCTAAACCAGTTAGTAACAGTTTCTTTCAACATGTCATCACACTGGACGCGCATTCGGGAGGACGACGGTTCAAATCCGAGTCCAACCTCCCAGATTTGGGTCTTCCGCGATTTCTCTAAATCGCTCCAGGCAAATCCCGAGATGGTTCCCTCGAAAGGACACTGCCGTTTTCCTTAGCTGTTGATGTGCGGTGGGGCCTCTACAATAACAAACAAAGAACTCCATGGTTTGACTGGCCCTGGTGTAAACTTACAGAGTTAAGGCTCTTGGTCATTTTGTTGTTCACTTTTACTTTCGTCTTTGCGTCTTTTACTGTTGACGCAAGTAACCTTCCTAGCTAGCCACAGATGTCCAGAACTGTAATTGCGTTATACATTACTGGCCTGTTACTGCTGTTTAGAAACTAAATTAAAATCAGCAAACAGGAAGTGGAGAACTGTGTCGTATTTGTAAACATTTTCAGTTGTTTGCATAATAACAGACAGGTGGTCGGAATTGCATCTGTTTGGCCGGAGACCGCATTGGTATTTTCCAAGGATATTTTCAGCACACTTTTTTCCACATTTCGTTCAGCATAAATGAAAATACCTTTCAGGCTGTACCCAATAAAGTTACTCCTCCATAATTTTCCCGTGGTGAAATTTCTCTTTCGTTACGTATAGTGTAATCTACCCCCTCCTTCCTACTTGCAGCTATTGTCCACATTAATCTTTTATGAAGATTGGAGAGGAACGAAGATTGCAATGAACTTTCTAGTTTACTTATCTTTTCACGTAGAGTTGGCTCCAGTTCTTCTTGTGTAGGTGTCTGATTCTTGAAGCTGAAATTCTCACATTTTAGGTCCTGATGGTTGAATTGATCTAAATAAATTTGAAGTTTTATGTTGCAGAAATTTTGTTGTTACGTTAAGACATTTTGTCACACTTTAGCATATCATACAGTATTTTTATTTTTCACATTAACAAAGCAAAAAATACAAAAATACCTCCGATCACATCAGAGGCATGATTACTACTGTCTCAGAGGAAATAACAATATTCCAAAAGGGTTACAATTTTTGTTGACAAATGAAATTCTCTGAGTTTCGATTATTATTTCATAAATGAATCCGTAAATAAACATGGTAAACAGTACTAGATTGCGTAATTAATAGTAGAAATTTTAAGCTTGCCAAATAATTCGTAATTTCAAATGTTTCTAAAAAAATTAGTTTTAACTGTATATTAAGCCATGATAGCTGAGAGTCCGCCCCGATAGCTGAGTGGTCAGCGCGGCGGTCTGTTACGCCAAGGGGCCCGGGTTCGATGCCCGGCTGGGTCGGAGACATTCTCCGCTCAGGGACTGGGTGTTGTGTTGTCCTCATTATCATTTCATCGTCATCAGTGGGAGGCAACGGAAAACCACCACTGGAATCACTTCCCTAGACGCTCATGTGGTGGACCTCTCTGACGAGGCTACCCCGAGACAAGACCTGCCATAAGGCAGAACACAAGGTATTCAGAACTAATACTTATTATAACATCCAAATAAAGTAATTCCGGCTCATAAATTTTAGCTTGGAATATAACATACTGCGTATCGAATTTTATGTAAGTTTTCAGAAAAGAAGGTGTGATAATACTGACCTGTCCAAAATTCGGAAAATTATACTGGTACCGACAACTACTGTTGACAGAAGTAATACTAGAGGAGGATGTCCCGTTACAATAGGACATATACCACTGCTGCGTCGGGAACTCAGCCGGCCACGGTGACCGAGCGGTTCTAGGAGCTGCAGTCCGGGACTGCTACGGTCGCAGGTTCGAATCCTGCCTCGGGAATGGATGGGTGTGATGTCCTTAGTTTAGTTAGGTTTAAGTAGTTCTAAGTTCTAGGGGACTGATGACCTCAGAAGTGAAGTCCCGTAGTGCTCAAAGCCATTTTTTGAACTCATTAAACAGCATACCTGCAAGTTTGTTTGCGTCGCCATCCTCTACAACAAGCACAGAAATACTTGTTTTGTAAATAAAACCGCTTGTTCTTGCCGAAACTTAATTTACTTTTCCCAGTAAAGGGCGAAACGCGTCTGGGAAAAATAAATTAAGCTGGAGCAAGAAAAGGCGGTTTTATTTACAAAACAAAGCACACCTGCATTTTGTTGCAATTTCTTCCTGCCGAATTCAGCTCTCGTTACGCGCTCTATCAGCCAGAAAACAGCATTAGGAATTGCGACTACAGCGCCGCTAAAAGTTCCGTGGTATCTCCCTCACAACTTTATCTCTCTATTACTTCTTTCGCTTCGCTCCTCCTCACACCTAATACCCCAGACTGTCCCTCTCTCTCTCCCCCACATTTTGCTCTCCCTAATTTTTTCTCCCTTTTCTTATTTTTACAGAACATACATATGCTAACTCTCCCTCACACACACACACACACGTACTCACGCACACCACTCAGCGCCGTTCCCGAGAGATTTGCATCCGCTTCCTGAGCTCCAGGCACGATTCCGGCCGCTCCTCGGAGCAAGTAGTTTTCGCCGGGAGATAAAGCTCTGCTCCGGGGTAGTACCGCAGCTCCTTTACTTTTCCGCGGCGCGGGGTGGGGGTTGGATCGGGAGGTTTGTGGGCGGGGGTTGCAGTGGCAGATTAGTACCACGAGATTAAAGCAAAGTTGCTGGCCGGCGTTCCTTCTGGCGGGACAGTCCTTTTTTTTTCTTATTCCTCGCGCGGCCTCCTAGCAGACTCATTCTTCGTCTTTATTTTACCCCCGCCGTCGTATTTCCTGGCGGCGGCAAACATTTCCGCGGGCCGCCGGCACGATGCGCTAAGTCGCAGCCACCCCCGCTCCGCTACCCCCTTCCCCCCCTGCCCCAGTCCCTCCCACGCAGGAGCCGTTCCGCAGCCGGCGCCAATCTGTTACGAGGTCGGCGGCGCCGAGTTCACCCTCGGAATTATCAAGAAATTAGCTTCCCCCCCAGGAGCCATCCCGCCCCATCCCGCCATCTGTTCGGGCGAGACGCACGTGGCTGCCGCACGCTCTGTTCTCCAGCTCAGTAACAGCCGCCGCATTCAGAATTCGCATTCGAGACGTGCGGACGGACGTGAAAAACTGCAGGAGAGGTAGTTTCCATGTCGAATTCTTGGAGAGTTTGCCAGACTAAAAGGATAATCTGGTTTAATACGCCACTCCAAAGTTGAAACTTAAAATAAACCGGCGTAACGGTATAGGTGATCTATCGGATAGTACAATAGTGAATGAAGTAATGTACGGGGTTATTACAAATGATTGAAGCGATTTCACAGCTCTACAATAACTTTATTATTTGAGATATTTTCAAAATGCTTTGCACACACGTACAAAAACTCAAAAAGTTTTTTAGGCATTCACAAATGTTCGATATGTGCCCCTTTAGTGATTCGGCAGACATCAAGGCGATAATCAAGTTCCTCCCACACTCGGCGCAGCATGTCCCCATCAATGAGTTCGAAAGCATCGTTGATGCGAGCTCGTAGTTCTGGCACGTTTCTTGGTAGAGGAGGTTTAAACACTGAATCTTGCACATAACCCCACAGAAAGAAATCGCATGGGGTTAAGTCGGGAGAGCGTGGAGGCCATGACATGAATTGCTGATCATGATCTCCACCACGACCGATCCAACGGTTTTCCAATCTCCTGTTTAAGAAATGCCGAATATCATGATGGAAGTGCGGTGGAGCACCATCCTGTTGAAAGATGAAGTCGGCGCTGTCGGTCTCCAGTTGTGGCATGAGCAAAATTTCCTCGGGCTACGCGTGAAACTTGCCCGCACGCGTTCAACCGTTTCTTCGCTCACTGCAGGCCGACCCGTTGATTTCCCCTTACAGAGGCATCCAGAAGCTTTAAACTGCGCATACCATCGCCGAATGGAGTTAGCAGTTGGTGGATCTTTCTTGAACTACGTCCTGAAGTGTCGTTGCACTGTTATGACTGACTGATGTGAGTGCATTTCAAGCACGACATACGCTTTCTCGGCTCCTGTCGTCATTTTGTCTCACTGCGCTCTCGAGCGCTCTAACGGCAGAAACCTCAAGTGCGGCTTCAGCCGAACAAAACTTTATGAGTTTTTATACGTATCTGTAGTGTTTCGTGACCATATGTCAATGAATGGAGCTACAGTGAATTTATGAAATCGCTTCAATCATTTGCAATAGCCCTGTATATGTGGTGTGCGTACTGTAAGACCTTCAGTACACACACCATTAGATTATTTGACTTGTCGCTCTAACGAAGCAGGCGAGTGTCAGCAATATGTCTCGTCTTACCGTGGCGTGTTTATCTTCTGCCTTTAGGTCAGACGATAGAAATGCCACTGGCACGCTTAGAGTAGCAGATTGACGGTGACCGACTTTAAACAGAACTTGATTAATTTTCACACACATTTATTAAAATAATAACAAGCATAAAAATTACTTAACTTGGTTCTGGATGCTATTTACAATTGACAATCTGAAGTTCCTTTGGTATTGGTACGTTAATCTTATTCTCACATATATCTCTGATACTTGCCAAAAGTGTCTATACGTTTATCTTCATGGCTATGTACAGGAATATGGTAATCTTACTAGGCGCAGACTGAAACTTGACTATAGACAATTGTAGAACTCGTAAAGTCTGGTACAGACTATTGCAGACTGGTACAGACTGGTGCAGACTGACTAATCGGAGATCTGTACACTCGTTATAATACCTCGCGCGTTCATGTATCATTGCGCAAGTGTGATCCGTGAGGAGAAAAGGTTCTACATTAGCAGAAATCGCATTGGCTGCGTTACATATTAATACGCGGATCGGCGGAAGCAGAATTTGGTCCGTCTCTATGGCAGCGCCATCTCGTAGTGCGGAGGCGGACGAGCGCTGCGTCTGCGCTGTTGTGCTTAGTGGGGCGCGCTCTAGTGGCAAAGTTGTGTATGCGCTGACTACGCGGAACTATGTACACAACAGTATAGGATTGTACAATACTCTTTGCCATGTATCAAGTAGGATACTTTGCAAGCAATATCAGGAATCAACACACATCTGAATGCTATCTTAGACATTTATATCTACACTGAAGAGTCCAAGAAACTGGTACACCTGCCTAATATCGTGTAGGGTCCCCGCATGTACGCAGAAGGGCTGCAACATGATGTACTATGGACTCAACTAATGTGTGAAGTTATGCTGCAAGGAATTTGCACCTTGAATCATATGGTTTGTGGGGCGCTCAACTGCGCGGTTATCACCGCCAACGCTGGAGGGCTGTCCATAAATCCGTAAGAGTACAAGGGAGTGGTGATCTCTTCTGGACAATATGTTGTAAAGGCCTCCCCGATATCCTCAATAACGTTCATGCCTGGGAAGTTTGGTGGCCAGCGGAAGTGTTTAAACTCAGAAGGGTGTTGCTGCAGCCACTCTGGCAATTCTGGAGGTGTGCGGTGTCGCATTGTCCTGCTGGAATAGCCCAAGTCCGTCGGGATACAGAATTGACACGAATGGATGCAGGCGATCAGACAGGATGCACACATATGTCACCTGTCAGCGTCGTATCTACACATATAAGGGGTCCCATATCACTCTAGCTGGACACAGCCCTCACCATTACAGAGCCTCCACCAGCTTGAACTCTCCCCTGCTGAGATGCAGGGTCCATGGATTCATGAGGTTCTCTCCATACCCGTACACGTCCATCCGCTCGAAGCAATTTGAAACGAGACTCGTCCGACCACGCAACGTGTTTCCAGTCACCAACATTCCAATGTCGGTGTTGTTATGCCCGGTGGAGGCGTAAAGCTTTGTGTCGTGCAATCATCAAAGGTACACGACGGTGCCCTCGGCTCCAAAAGCCCATATTGATGTTTTGATGAATGGTTCGCACGCTGACACTAGCTAATGGCACAGCATTGAAATCTGCAGCAATTTGCGTAAGGGATGCACTTCTGAACGATTGTCTTCAGTCGTTGTTGGTCCCAATCTTGCAGGATCTTTTTCCGGCCGCAGCCATGTCTGACATTTGATGTTTTACGGGATTCCTGATATTCACGGTACACTCGTGGAATGGTCTAACGGGAAAGTACTCACTCCATCTCTTATTCGGAGATGCTGTGTCGTATCGTTCGTGCGCCGATTCAAACTCGCTTAAATCTTGATAACCTGCAATTGTAGCAGCAGTAACCGATGTAACAACTGCACCAGACACTTGTTGTCTTATATAGGCGTTGCCGATCGTAACAACCTTTTTTTGCTTGTTTACATATCTATGTATGCCTATACCTGTTTCTTTGGTGCGTCAGTGCAGGTGGTGTATCGCATACTACAATACTGAATGATGCTGTACATCGGATAGTACAATACTCTTTTCCATGTATCAAGCAGTATACTTGAAGTTTGCAAGCAATATCAGCAATTAATGTCGGAATACTACCTTAGAGATTTATGTCTACATCCATACTAACATTGCAAACATGAAAGGAACTCTCAACTAACTTCAATGAAATCTGTTACGTATCCTATTCTTCTACCAGGTCGCTCCCTCTATCCTCCGGCTCTGTACATACGAATAATGCTGCAACCTGTGCTACTCTGAGGAAATTATCTTGGAGCTAGGTGTGATGGCCGCTAAGGTTAGAAATACCATAAGTTGCGTTAGGAATAGACATATCTGTGAATGCTTTTTATGCTACGATGTTGCTTAGTTATATACGACCAAATTTTTATTTAATGTAATTAAATTCATTATACAAGTTTCCACAAAGCTGTGACTATGAGCCCTGAAATAATAGCTGCTCAGTTTGGGCTTCTACAAAGCTGTACCGAACGAAGCTATGTAATACGTCCATAATTATTTCCTTGGTGGTAAAAGGAACTGCTGATGTGTGCTGGTACGTGCTAAAAATTCCTCCAATACTTCTTAATGGTGTCCAATTAACTTTAAAGAAGCAGTAAAAGACTTCGGCATGATTTTGGATGAGCATCCAGTTTTGTTGTTAAATTGATAGCTAATGTTGGTTCAAATGGCTCTGAGCACTATGCGACTTAACTGCTGAGGTCATCAGTCGCCTAGAACTTAGAACTAATTAAACCTAACTAACGTAAGGACATCACACACATGCATGCCCGAAGCAGGATTCGAACCTGCGACCGTAGCAGTCACGCGGTTCCAAACTGTAGCGCCTAGAACCGCACGGCCACACAGGCCGGCGATGGCTAATGTCATTTCTGCTGCACCTCATTACATTCTCCTTCATCGGTTTACCCTTAGTGCGTACCTCGTGCTCTTTAGACTGTTCATTTCATTCGACAGGCCCTCTTTGTCACAGAAAATAGCAATGTCAACACCGAATCTTATCGTTGATATCCTTTCAGGCTGTTTCATTTCGGACGTTGCTTCTTAGATGCCGAGGTTGAGCAATATAGGAGAAATAGGAAGTTTCATATCGGCGCACACTACGCTACAGACTGAAAATCTCATTCTGGAAACATCCCCCAATCTGTGGCTAAGCCATGTCTCCGCAATATCCTTTCTTCCAGGAGTGCTAGTTCTGCAAGGTTTGCAGGAGAAATGGTTCAAATGGCTCCGAGCACTATGGGACTTATCTTCTGAGGTCATCAGTCCCCTAGAACATAGAACTACTTAAACCTAACTAACCTAAGGACATAACACACATCCATGCCCGAGGCAGGATTCGAACCTGCGACCGTAGCGGTCGCGCGGTTCCAAACTGTAGCGCCTAGAACCGCTCTGCCACGCTGGCCGGCTTTTGCAGGAGAGCTTCTGTGAAGTTTGGAAGGTAGGCGACGAGGTACTTGCGGAATTCAAGCTGTGAGGACGGGGCGTGAGTCGTGCTTGGGTAGATCAGACGGTAGAGCACTTGCCCGCGAAAGGCAAAGATCCCGAGTTCGAGTCTCGGTCCGCCAGGAAGTTTCAATATAGGAGAAAGACTATCGTCCTGATTCCAATCTTCCGAGAGTTTTACCTACCATTTTACGTCGTCGAATGCTTTTTTTTTTTTTCAAACCGTATGAGACAGTTTTGATTTTTCTAAGCATTTCGTCCATTATCGAGAGCAACTTTCGAACTGTCTCCCTGATCCCTTTACGTTTCCTAAAGCCAAACTGAGATACTAAAGTGGAAATGTTATCGCGTAGTACCTGCGTGAAATCGCAGCTGTCAACTAATGTATATGCCACAGTGAACTCTTAAAGACAAATTCAGCGTGTTCCCAAACACGACGGTGACTCGTAAACAGGGCGCATCAGGCCGCTAATGATGACGTAGAGGTGATTTATGGGAGCTGCACAGACAATTCGCGGGACGCCCACACGGAAGGCGTGCGACGTGAATGATAGCCGGCGTTTAGCCGCCCGTGGCGATCGCAGCGTGGTGTTGGCACCCCTGCTGTGCTCCGACTGTTCCGCCCGGCACCGGGTACGCGGGGATTCCCCCTGTCTGGCCGCTGCCCTCTCAGCTGTTTTGCGTGTGACGTAACGGAATCTGTGAGCTGAAAATAAACGATGTCGTTTGCAAAGTGTTGTCAACAAGCGAGAGAGGAAACGTCTGTAAAACTTGGTACATAACACTTTCACTTCTGGGCTGCATTGTACTAGTAAATCGTAACGCATTCACACAGCATCAGGTACCGTCATTTTTTGTTTCTTTTTTTTTCACCAACTGTGGGGAATTACATTCTTTTTTCTGGCAGTAAGACGTGTCCAGTATAATACGACTGTAATGACGTAAATCGTTATTCCCAGCGTGGAGTGAGCCTGTATAGCTGCTGAGAAACAGTGGGTACGTAGCAACGCTCTGTGCGCACAGGTACAGTAGTACAGTTTGGGTAGAACTTTATTTACAGTTTACAGGACGTCTTCTGTTGTGGGTTGGCAGGAGAGCCAACACCGGCATGAGAGGAAGCCGAAAGGCACGCGTTTTAGCTCACGCAGGCTGGCGTGAGGTCTAGAACAGGACAAGGAAATTAGACTGTAGAAAAAACTGACGTAGCTGGTGGAATACTTAACTTTAATCCATAAATGGTGAACGTCGCTCTTGACGGTACATGTTTTACAGTATCAATAGTAACTGGTAATGGCGCCTTGCTAGGTCGTAGCAAATGACGTAGGTGAAGGCTATGCTAACTATCGTCTCGGCAAATGAGAGCGTAATTTGTCAGTGAACCATCGCTAGCAAAGTCGGTTGTACAACTGGGGCGAGTGCCAGGAAGTCTCTCTAGACCTGCCGTGTGGCTGCGCTCGGTCTGCAATCACTGATAGTTGCGACACGCGGGTCCGACGTATACTGACGGACCGCGGCCGATTTAAAGGCTACCACCTAGCAAGTGTGGTGTCTGGCGGTGACACCACATCTTCTGCATGCGAAAACTGTAGTACAGTGAGTTTAAAAGCTCTTGCATCCAAGTTTCTTGGAAAAATAATATACAGGAAAATGCAGAATGAAACTAATGACGCGACACATGATAACTAGAAAGGTGAAAGCTCGAAATGAGTGTTGTAAAGTGAATGTAATAAGGAGAGGAAGTAACATAAACAACTGTTTAGATTTTCAGCCTTATAGAAATATGGAATATTAGCATTAGTCGACCATTAGACGGTCTGAAGTTAGTTGCGTTCTTTTGAAACAACAGGCCAAACCCTAAGTTGATCAGACTAGCGTCTTCTACGAAATTTGATCTACAAATGCACTGCACTTCAGCAGAAACCTTCTCAAAAACACTTAATTCGTCATTCCTAATACTGAATTTAATTGTTCGCTGTACTGCATATTGCTTCTCAGTATCACCCATAAAGACTTACATATGATACAAATAAGGTCTTTGGAAAAGTCAGTGACGGTAAAGCATTGTCGGTGAACAATATTGCAATACTGCTGATACCATGTGAAGAATCGTGTATATAGAGTGAGAACAGGTATAATTAAGCATCCTCAGGATATATCATATGTCATAAGTTTCCTTTAATTTACGTCTATGGTCACAAACTTTTTGTTAACAGATTACCGGTTTCGGTCTATAATGACCATAATCAGATTTGCAGCAAAAAAATGGGAAAAAACATAAATACATTCGCAGATTGTCTACGACTTAAAAACATTAAATAGACCATAATGAGAAGTACTACTGACATATATATATATATATATATATATATATATATATATATATATATATAAGCGCATTTGTGCGCTTTAAGTATGAAGAGGCACACCTGTTTTATAAAAACAAAGTCTTAATGTACTGCAGCCATAGTGGTATCGTCAGATGTTAAATGCAAAATCAGCACCAGCATCGTCAAATACATATAAATAACATCAAATGCACGAGTCATGTTGTCAGTAGTACTACTGTTCAAAACAAGCTGCCGTACAGTAGCCACTATGAAGATGTTTATTACTTATGTCATTATCTAGAATATTGGCACTTGAGCATATGTCAACTACTGTCTCTTAACTCTTCCTCTTTTTAACAATCTGACTTTTGTCGTGTTCTGTTTCATCGCTTCTTCTTACTGTAATGCCTTTTGTACATTATAAGGCCATTACAGACTTCAACTATTGTATCCCCTTTTATTTTACGCTCTTCAATTAATCATTGAAAACTAGTGTATGCTTACATTAGCGACGTCTAGTGAACTTACAACACAAACATGTTGTGGGTACTGTACGGCAGCTTGTTTTGAACAGTAGTGTTACTGACAGCATGACTCGTGCATATGATGTTGTTTATACACTCCTGGAAATTGAAATAAGAACACCGTGAATTCATTGTCCCAGGAAGGGGAAACTTTATTGACACATTCCTGGGGTCAGATACATCACATGATCACACTGACAGAACCACAGGCACATAGACACAGGCAACAGATCATGCACAATGTCGGCACTAGTACAGTGTATATCCACCTTTCGCAGCAATGCAGGCTGCTATTCTCCCATGGAGACGATCGTAGAGATGCTGGATGTAGTCCTGTGGAACGGCTTGCCATGCCATTTCCACCTGGCGCCTCAGTTGGACCAGCGTTCGTGCTGGACGTGCAGACCGCGTGAGACGACGCTTCATCCAGTCCCAAACATGCTCAATGGGGGACAGATCCGGAGATCTTGCTGGCCAGGGTAGTTGACTTACACCTTCTAGAGCACGTTGGGTGGCACGGGATACATGCGGACGTGCATTGTCCTGTTGGAACAGCAAGTTCCCTTGCCGGTCTAGGAATGGTAGAACGATGGGTTCGATGACGGTTTGGATGTACCGTGCACTATTCAGTGTCCCCTCGACGATCACCAGTGGTGTACGGCCAGTGTAGGAGATCGCTCCCCACACCATGATGCCGAGTGTTGGCCCTGTGTGCCTCGGTCGTATGCAGCCCTGATTGTGGCGCTCACCTGCACGGCGCCAAACACGCATACGACCATCATTGGCACCAAGGCAGAAGCGACTCTCATCGCTGAAGACGACACGTCTCCATTCGTCCCTCCATTCACGCCTGTCGCGACACCACTGGAGGCGGGCTGCACGATGTTGGGGCGTGAGCGGAAGACGGCCTAACGGTGTGCGGGACCGTAGCCCAGCTTCATGGAGACGGTTGCGAATGGTCCTCGCCGATACCCCAGGAGCAACAGTGTCCCTAATTTGCTGGGAAGTGGCGGTGCGGTCCCGTACGGCACTGCGTAGGATCCTACGGTCTTGGCGTGCATCCGTGCGTCGCTGCGGTCCGGTCCCAGGTCGACGGGCACGTGCACCTTCCGCCGACCACTGGCGACAACATCGATGTACTGTGGAGACCTCACGCCCCACGTGTTGAGCAATTCGGCGGTACGTCCACCCGGCCTCCCGCATGCCCACTATACGCCCTCGCTCAAAGTCCGTCAGCTGCACATACGGTTCACGTCCACGCTGTCGCGGCATGCTACCAGTGTTAAAGACTGCGATGGAGCTCCGTATGCCACGGCAAACTGGCTGACACTGACGGCGGCGGTGCACAAATGCTGCGCAGCTAGCGCCATTCGACGGCCAACACCGCGGTTCCTGGTGTGTCCGCTGTGCCGTGCGTGTGATCATTGCTTGTACAGCCCTCTCGCAGTGTCCGGAGCAAGTATGGTGGGTCTGACACACCGGTGTCAATGTGTTCTTTTTTCCATTTCCAGGAGTGTATATTTGACGATGCTGGTGCTGATTTTTCATTTAACATTTGACGATGCCACTTTGGCGTCAGCAGTACTTTATATTATGGTCTATTTATCGTTTTTAAGTTATAGACAATCTGCGAGTGTATTTATGTTTTTTGCCATTTTTTGCTGCAGATCTGATAATGGTCATTATAGACCGAAACCGGTAATCCGTTAACAAAAATTTTTTGACCATAGACGTAAATTATAGGAAACTTATTGTATATACGGGTCACTGTTTTATCGGCAACAGTGTGGCAGCTTGTGAAATATTTTATGTTTTCGTGTCTGTCGAATATTCGCCGTCCAGTATAACACACTTGGTTCTATTAGTCAAACAGATACATAACATTACATCAGAATTTCTAAAAGTATCGAGGAAAGTTGCGACCAAATGACTGTTCAAGTATGTATTTATAATGAAGGCTAGACGTTTCGCTGAGTAATGAGTATGGTGGGTAGGGGCACTACAAAGGTAGTGTGTGGACAGATATATGAAAGTGTGGGTCTCACGGGGAGCGTGCCAGAGATAAGTCCCTGCAGCCGCACTATCCACTGTGTCCTCGGTGGCTCAGAAGGATACCCGCCTACGTGGCCGAGGTCGCTAACGCACGCTTGTGCAGTGGCGCTCGACCTGTGGATAAGCTGGTTCGAATCCTGGTGATGGAAAAAATTCCGCCGGCACGGTAGCTCAGCGTGTTCGGCCAGAGCGCTGCTCGTTCTCTGTAATAAAAAAACTGAGTAAAGGAGTCAACGATCAACTTGAACTGGTGTCTTGTGACGTCCGCCCAGACCAAATGCAACGAACAATACCGAAAAAAAAAAGAAAATCGGATAGAGCGTCTGCCATGTGAGCAGGAGGTCCCGGGTTCGAGACCCGGTCGGGCACACATTTTTAAAATGTCCCCGTTGATATTTATCAACGCCTGTAAGCAGCTAAAGGTCTCGACTTCACTATAATATCAATCTTCTAGAGCTGCAAGATCACAAATGATACCTGTACAGATACCAGGTTCATGCTATTCAAGTACGTGTGTAGTCTACATACGAGGTGCATTCAAGTTTTAAGGCCTCCGATTTTTTTTCTCCGGACTGGAAACAGATAGAAACATGCGCATTGTTTTAAAATGAGGCCGCGTTCATTGTCAATGCGTCCCAGAGATGGCAGCACCGTACGGCAGATGGAATTTTACCGCCAGCGGCGAGAATGAGAACTGTTTTAAATAGAATGGCGACGTTTTCCTTACTTGAACAGCGTGCAATCATTCGTTTTCTGAATTTGCGTGGTGTGAAATCAATTGAAATTCATCGACAGTTGAAGGAGACATGTGGTGGCGGAGTTATGGATGTGTCGAAAGTGCGTTCGTGGGTGCGACAGTTTAATGAAGGCAGAACATCGTGTGACAACAAACCGAAACACCTCGGGCTCGCACAAGCCGGTGTGACGACACGATCGAGAAAGTGGAGAGAATTGTTTTGGGGGATTGCCGAATGACTGTTGAACAGATCGCCTCCAGAGTTAGCATTTCTGTGCACACAATCCTGCATGACGACCTGAAAATGCGAAAAGTGTCATCCAGGTTGGTGCCACGAATGCTGACGGACGACCACATGGCTGCCCGTGTGGCATGTTGCCGAGCAATGTTGACGCACAACGACAGCACGAATGGGACTTTCTTTTCGTCGGTTGTGACAATGGATGAGACGTGGATGCCATTTTTCAATCCAGAAACAAAGCGCCAGTCAGCTCAATGGAAGCACACAGATTCACCGCCACCAAAAAAATTTCGGGTAACCGCCAGTGCTGAAAAACTGATGGTGTCCATGTTCTGGGACAGCGAGGGCGTAATCCTTACCCATTGCGTTCCAAAGGACACTACGGTAACAGGTGCATCCTACGAAAATGTTTTGAAAAACAAATTGCTTCCTGCACTGCAACAAAAACGTCCGGGAAGGGCTGCGCGTGTGCTGTTTCACCAAGACAACGCACCCGCACATCGAACTAACGTTACGCAACAGTTTCTTCGTGATAACAACTCTGAAGTGATTCCTCATGCTCCCTACTCACCTGACCTGCCTCCTAGTGACTTTTGGCTTTTTCCAACAATGAAAGACACTCTCCGTGGCCGCACATTCACCAGCCGTGCTGCTATTGCCTCAGCCATTTTCCAGTTGTCAAACCAGACTCCTGAAGAAGCCTTCGCCGCTGCCATGGAATCATGGCGTCAGCGTTGTGAAAAATATGTACGTCTGCAGGGCGATTACGTCGAGAAGTAACGCCAGTTTCATCGATTTCGGGTGAGTAGTTAATTAGAGAAAAAATCGGAGGCCTTAGAACTTGAATGCACCTCGTATATCGGCAATGACACTCTGTGCAGTCGTATCTTTGTCAGTAGTCGTGTTCGTCTGTATCTACAACGTGCAAGGCGCCGTGTGTGAATGAAGCAAGTTGGGAGCCCACGCGAGTGGTATTTCCTGGGATGTGGGACGAGGCGGCAGTCCGACCGCGTCGGCGCTGACAGATCGGCTGTGGCGAGAGACGTCCGGCTGTCAGGACGCAACCGGAGCGCCAGAAAGTCGCCGCTAAATATTGGGCTTGGCAACTCGACCGCGAACTTCCCAGGACAGAGCCGCTGGCACCTGACGCAGAGCGAGACAGTGACGGCGAGAGTGTGGCACGCCACGCAGACACATCGCCGGCTTAGCACTCCCAACATTCTTATCCACGGGGAACGTGGCTCCGGGTTAAACTTCACGAGGAAATACGAGGTGCGACAGTAAAGCAGTGAGACTAATTTCCTTTGCAAGATGTGGTAACCATGCAGGCTTTGTGTAGCCACAATATCTTTGACCTTGCTCTGGAAGCTGCTTCTAGTCCAAGCGGCACATCGATGCAACTGCTCAGTCGTGAGTTGTTCTGTAATAAGTTAACACGTCCAAAAAATGGCTCTGAGCACTATGGGACTTAACATCTATGGTCATCAGTCCCCTAGAACTCAGAACTACTTAAACCGAACTAACCTAAGGACAGCACACAACACCCAGTCATCACGAGGCAGAGAAAATCTCTGACCCCGCCGGGAATCGAACCCGGGAACCCGGGCGCGGGAAGCGAGAACGCTACCGCACGACCACGAGCTGCGGACTAACACGTCCAGAATGAGATTTCCACTCTGCAGCGGAGTGTGCGGTGATACGAAACTTCCTGGCAGAGTAAAACTGTGTGCCTGACCGAGACTCGAACTCGGGACCTTTGCCTTCCGCGGGCAAGTGCTCTACCAACTGAGCTACCCAAGCACGACTCACGCCCCGTCCTCCCAGCTTTACTTCTGCCAGTACCTCGTCTCCTACCTTCCAAACTTAGCAGAAGCTCTCCTTACAACCTTGCAGAACTAGCACTCCTGAAAGAAAGGATATTGCGGAGACTTGGCTTAGCCACAGCCTAGGGATGTTTCCAGAATGAGATTTTCACTCTGCAGCGGAGTGTGCGCTGATATGAAACTTCTGCAAGGTGTTTCCGCTGTATACAGCCGAAATATTGGAAGAAGAAGGAGATTTCTTGCGTCTGCACACCCGAAACATTTCCTTTCCTGTTCACTCGCAGTTACAAAAAATTGTTCAAATGGGTCTAAGCACTATGGGACTTAACATTTTAGGTCATCACTCCCCTAGAAAATTGGTTCAAATGGCTCTGAGCACTATGGGACTTAACTTCTGAGGTCAATAGTCCCCTAAACGTAGAACTACTTAAACGTAACTAACCTAAGGACGTCACACACATCCATGCCCGAGGCAGGATTCGAACCTGCGACCGTACCAGCAGCGCGGTTCCGGACTGAAGCGCCTAAAAAACGATTGCCTATATGCCTCCGTATGAGCCCTAATTTCTCGTTATTTTATCTTTGTGGCCCCTCCGCGAAATGTATAGTGGCGGCAATAGGATCGTTCTGCAGTCAGCTTCAAATGCGGGTTCTGTAAACTTTCTCAGTATTGCTCTTCTTTCTTCCAGAGATCCCCACTTCAGCTCGCGAAGCATATCCGTAACAGTAGTGAGCCCTGCTGGCCCCGGCTTCTGCATTGGTTTAAACCTTGACTGTTACTCTGCGTTTGGTTTCAGGGGTTATTGCGGTTATGCCGTGGTTCTTCCTACGTGTGGCAGCAGCGGTGTGTATCGATATTCGCACCTTGTACTGTCTTTGGTCTGGTGCTTATAGTTTTCGGCTAGCCGGTGTGCGGCTGTCGGTCGGTTGGTGTGCATCGGCCAGGAAATCTCCGCGTGGCACAGTGGGCCGGGCCCGCTGGCGGTCTCTACGCAGTGTCGGAGTGTGTGGGAGCTGTTCCGGTTGCTGCGAGGCTCGTGGCTCATCCACCCAGGACACCAAAAGTTGAGTGGTGATTTAATTACCGAAGCCAGACTGTTCACATCGTGCCGTTGGTTTTCATGGTTGGCTGTTGGGGGTATTCCCGTGAGCAACACCGAGTGTTCGAGTTGGCGAAAGTTTGGCCACCGTCCGATGGAGTTTAACTGTATTTTAGTTATTTGAAGTCCAAGTGCACCAGCGGAATTTTCTGCCTTGTGGCCGTTATCGTTCCGGTTACCTGCCCTGGACGCTGACGCAAAATTCAGGCAGTGTCTTTTCCTCACCGTGTTGTCGCTGTCCAACAAGTGTGTGTAGTTTTGACAGCTTACGCATACTTGGTTTTGGGCGGCTACGCCTTTTACGTTTCGGCTTTGGAGTTCCTTGTGCACTGGTCGGGTGGAAAGCAAGTCGTCTCGTCGGTGGGTCCGTTGACTGTCTGTCGGTTGGTTTGCCGGCGGATCGGATGTAGTTGGGCCGACTACCTGTCTCCCCTAAGCGAACATTAATATTTCAAGTGCAGACCGACCCCCGGAAACTTCTGAGCGCCGCTGGCTGTACTGGCTTTTCTTATTGGTGTCTGATAGTGTATTTTAATGGCTAAAAGCCGATGGTTTGAATGTGAATGCTTTCAGTTGGGTTTCAAATAATGGGCTTTCAGCCGCTTTAAAATTGTAAGTTCCTCACTTGCCAAGTCTTGCATTGTTTGGGACTTCAGCCTCATTTAAAATTTTTTTTAGTAAAGCTTTGGGCCTTCTGCCTACTAAAAATTATTTTAGTTGTTCTAAGTAATGGGCCTTCAGCCGTTTTTAAATTAAAGTTCTTCTCTTTCAAGTATCAGACTGTGTGGGATTTTCAGCCTAATTGAAGATAAGGCCTTCTGCGTTTTTTTTTTCTTTTTTTTACCTGCAATCTTAAGTCATGGGCCTCCAGCCGTCTTTAAATTAAACTTGCTTGCTTTTCAAGTGTTATACTTGTTGGGCCTAAAGCCAAGCTGTAGATCTTACTTAGGTGAGGCCTTCTGCTTCTAAATATTCTGTTTTGAGACTGAATTCTAAGTTAATGTCTTTCAGCCGTTTTTAAATTTAAGTGGTTGTGCACAAGATAGTGTGGCCTATTCAGCTGATAACTAAGTTCAAAAAATTTTTGCTGGATTGTTTGGACAACTAAATAAAGTTATATGTGTTTGAGTGTAACTGCGAGCCCCCTTTGCGCCCCTTTCCACAATTCCAGCCACCAGTTCTGTCCTGCGGATTTAGGCAGGGCGTCTCAACTTGCATGCTGATCGAAACTGCCGGTAACAAATCTGTCAGCTCGCCTCTGAATTACTTCTTTCTCTTTTTCCAATCGCCAGCCGTGGTGGCCGTGTGGTTCTAGACGCTGCAGTCCGGAACCAAGGGACTGCTACGGTCGCAGGTTCGAATCCTGCCACGGGCATGGATGTGTGTGATGTCCTTAGGTTAGTTAGGTTTAAGTAGTTCTAAGTTCTAGGGGACTGATGACCATAGATGTTAAGTCCCATAGTGCTCAGAGCCATTTGAACCATTTTTTTTTTTCAATCCGTTCCGGTGCGGGTCTCAAACTCTCGAGCAGTAGTCAAGAATAGGTCGCACGAGCAACCTACATGCGGTGCTCTTTATAGAACCATCACACTTTCCCATGTCGACCCAACGACTTCTGCAATTACGCCTGCAGGGTGCACGAAACCGTCGGGATTCGACCTTGGATCTCTGCAAACGTGTCGGCTCTTCGGGTGACTCACATTTTTGCGACACTAGGTCGCTGGTCGTCTCCATAAACGCCGTCGTCCAGGTGACAGATAATTGCAGTCACAAATTAGAGCATTCAAAGAATGAGGGATGATGTGCAGTCTTTAGCAGTAGCACACATTTAGCACCTCCACTGTCACCTTCAACTGGTGGCAGTTCAGCATGCACATTTTCTTCTTCTGCAGCCTGAGGTTCCTCATCATCATTTCCCAGACCCAAATCAATCACTCAGTAAATCCTTGATGTGTGTTCCTTCCAGGTTTAAATTACGTGGACAGAAGAGCAGTCCCAAACAGCGACTTCGCAAAGTCCTTCACTGCCTTGTTATGTTTGTCAGTTCCAGCCTTCTAAATGCATCCTTAGGGAGTTCAAGATCTTCCTTTATATCAGACACCAGATGTTTGCCATCATATTCTTTTATCTGCTGTACTACTGATTTATTTTTCATGTGTGACTTGCAGGTGACGTTAGCGTCGGGAACATGACCCAACCCATACCCTCTCTACGGGGAGTCCAGTCCCATACCCATTCTGTTGAAGACAATTCGGAGCATGTTACCATATTTCTTATTGTGATTCTGATTCTTAAGTGTTTTCTCGAATTTATTTTCCATATACATTTTGTATTCAATATGTTCATCGCTCCCATTATTGTTAAAGACGTAACTTCTATGTTTGCCCATTAAGGGGGGGGGGGAGGGAGGGGGTAGGACGTCAAACGGGCCGACTTGGAGCAGGAGAGGCATCGCAGGACATTTTAATTTCCACTTTTACGAATAAATTCATAAAACTTTGTCAGCATCACCAGGAAGGATTGAGGATTCACACTCATTGCAGTGGAAGTTCGAAAACATAACATAATAAATTTTTTGCACGTGCGAAATTTCATCATTTTTTTCACTTACTAATGGCCGCATTTGTATCTATAGGTACACTTTTCTTCATAAGTTCGAGAGATTCTTCGATGAATTTTGCACAGCATACATACCATACTCACAGGTGTATGAAAGTCAACGAATGAACTGTTATATTTTAAACTTCATGTTCAGAAAAAACACAAATTTTATAGTTAATTACCTCAATTTTTACCACAGTATTTAATAGATTTTGAAAATTCTAGAGTTTCATATACCTTTTAGTATGGTTTGTATGCTGTGCAAAATTCATCGAAGAATCTCTCATGAAGAAAAGTGTACCTATAGCACCAAATGCTGCCCTTAGTAAGTGAAAAAAATGACAAAATTTTACATCTAAAAAAAATTATTTCGTTATGTTTTCGAACTTTCACTGCAATGAGTGTGAATTCTGTATCCTTCCTGGTCATGCTGACAAAGTTTTATGCATTTATTTGTAAAAGTATAGACGGTCGAAATTAAAATGTCCTGTGGAGCCCATCCTGCTGCAAGTCGGCCCGTTTGAAGTCCTACCCCCCTTAACCAAATAACTGTTATTTTTTGCCTGAGTCCGAAAAAAATGTTAGTCGGTACATTGTTTGCTGAAGTTCTTCTTTTTTAGCAATTTTCTCCCTGGTCCACCTCCAGTTGATAATCCGATCTCCATATGTGTAAAGATGAGGCACACTATCAACGAGGTGTTGCCGGCCGTGGTGGTCTAGCGGTTCTAGGCGCTCAGTCCGGAGCCGCGCGACTGCTACGGTCGCAGGTTCGAATCCTGCCTCGGACATGGATGTGTGTGATGTCCTTAGGTTAGTTAGGTTTAAGTAGTTCTAAGTTCTAGGGGACTGATGACCATAGATGTTAAGTCCCATAGTGCTCAGAGCCATTTGAACTATTTTTTTCAACGAGGTTGCATTTGCTGCAGAGGTTAGTGTCACTTAAACTGACGGCAAAGAGACGCTTATTAGTGCTAATGATGTTATTGACTACCTTGTACCACGCTGTTCTCACGAACATCACTACTGATGTTTTTCCAGACCACGTCCCATGCTATTCGAGCATATTTAGTTTCTATGTCATTTTTCCTTTCATGTTTCCGTCTTTCGGCTAAAATCGCCTTTGCTGAAACGTTTTTGGAGTTTAAAAGCTTTTTGCTGAGATAGCTTAGGGAGCAGCATTATGGTATGGGAGACATTCTCCTGCGCCTGCGTGGGACCTGTGGTAGTAATCGAAGATATCATTTCAGCTGTGCACCACCTGTATCTCTTCATGCTTGAAGTCTTCCCTAACGCCGGTGTTCTTTCAGCAGTACAGTCTGGAAGACAGAATCGTGCTACAGCGGCCTGAAGAGCATGTTAGTAAAATCAAATTGATGTCTTGGCCACCAAATTCGCCCGATGTGAATCCGATGGAACCTTTCTGGGTCGCTATCGCGCGCTGCCACAACGTACACAAATGAATGATCCATTATTTACGGGAATTACGTAGCCTACCAACAAACTGTAGAATCGATGGTACGCAGAATCGGTGCTGTATTGCATTTCGAAGATGAGCCAACAAGCTATCAAGCAGGTGGTCATATTGTTTTCGGTCGTCAGTCTAGTTTTCAACTATATTAATGCCGAAAAAGGTTTCGCACTCAACTGCCACTCCTTCAGTTGGCAGTAGCAAGCTAATGCCTCTTGGCGGGAATACGATTACATGGGGAAGTCACGGGAAGCAATCACTCTTCGTACTAAAATGTAGATTTTCACAGCCGGAAATGTCATGTCCATTATAATTATCCGGGCTGTTATGCCGTGGTCGGTTGATGAATTCTGTGTCGATTCCCAACGTTTCGTCCCCATCTGCGGAGGACATCTTCAAGGGGGTCTGTAGCTCGATGGAAGGTCAGTTCCGTAGCGCTGCCAGCAATCCACCTAGCAAAATGACTGTGCGTAGGGAATTAATAAGAATGCGGTACAGAGGTCAGGTACTTCCTAGTAAGTCACAAATTTTTGTATTTTGAATGCTAAGCGAAGCTGGACTGTGGGTAACTATGAATAAGTGATTTCTGGTGATGACTAACACTATATTGAATGATACCTGTCGTCTTTTACCAGTGCGTGGTACTGGTAAGATCAGCTTCGCGAAATATTTCTTCTGATTTCCTAAATCCGAAGAATGACTTCCAAGTAGTGCCAGATTCGCTTGCCTCGAGCAAGTAACAAACACAAAATTTGTGATTAGTGGTCCAAATTTATTTACACATTAATTAATTAAACTGATAAATAGGCGCCATCTCACAATTCGTTTAACGATTTAATAAAATACCAATGCATTTATTGGATATACAATAACCATGATAAAAATCAGCCGCGCGGGATTAGCCGAGCGGTCTAGAGCGCTGCAGTCATGGAGTGTGCGGCTGGTCCCGGCGGAGGTTCGAGTCCTCCCTCGGGCATGGGTGTGTGTGTTTGTCCTTAGGATAATTTAGGTTAAGTAGTGTGTAAGCTTAGGGACTGATGACCTTAGCAGTTAAGTCCCATAAGATTTCACACACATTTTTTTTATAAAAATTATTGACACGTCATTGAGGGGAGGTGTAAACTGATTGATTTTAAGGATCCTGGCTGGGGAGGCCAATGGTGCTGTGAGATGTAGTAGCAACGAATTTAGCAATAGTTTACGTTTATTTACTCATTAAAAGTAACACACAGAGATTATTCTCGGCCATAATGGCTATGTTTGTTGACTGTGTAGGATAATTATTTATATCTAATTTCTGCTACCAGTCACTTTTTTATTTTATGTTTAATCTAACATAATACAACGCGTTTAGAACATGTTCTGTTCATCTTCAGGTGTTTATACATACATACAGAGAAATGTTACTTAAAAGTAAACCGTCTTAAATGAGATTAATCTAGAACTATTTGTCCATTGCCGGCCGGTGTGGCCGAGCGGTTCAAGGCGCTACAGTCTGGAACCGCGCGACCTCTACGGTCGCAGTTTCGAACCCTGCCTCGGGCATCGATGTGTGTGATGTCCTTAGGTTAGTTAGGTTTAAGTAGTTCTAAGTTCTAGGGGACTGATGACCTCAGATGTCAAGTCCCATAGTGCTCAGAGCCATTTGAACCATTTATTTGTCCATTGTTCGAAGGAGACCCATCGGCTGCCAAATTCACTGAACGCTCACTGAGGAGACGGCGTTGGTAGCCCTTTGGTTCATCTGGACTGTCGGTTGCTCAACAGCTGTACGTCTGTTCGCCTGTACACAAATCCACAGCTGTCGTTCACCGGTGCCAACTAAGGCCCGCGGTGCTTCGCAGTTGGCGCCATTTTCTACATTGCCATTTTTCCTTCCGTGGTACACTTTAACCATGGTGGGATGCGAAAAGTTCACAAACTTAGCCGTTTCGGAAATGCTTCCACCCTTGGCATGAAAGCCAATGATCACGCCCTCTTGGACATCAGATAAATCGCCCCGCTTCCCCGTTATGAGAATGACGACACAGTTTTTCCTCGTACGCCCCCCCCCCCCCCCTCGTCCAAACACGCTTTACGAGAAGGCATTTGAAAAATCCGTGCAAAGTCCGAGAGATGGCACCGTCGGCGCCTATCGAGGTCATCAGCCATATTGGTCTATTTCTTTGTGTTTGGCATTCGTGCGAATCGAGGAAGTCGAGTGATTGTCAAAAAAATGGACGAAGAAGAATTTCGTGTGGTGATTAAACATTACTTTATGAAAGGCAAAACGCCTCAGGAGACTAAAGAGAAGCTTAAGGTACCTCTGCATCTTCAATTAGAACATTTTATAAATAGTTTCAAAATTTTCGGAGTGGCCATATGGGCACAAGTCTTGCTGAACGTTCTGGATGCCATGTGGAGGTTACAACTCCAGAAATCGTTGATAAGATCCATGATATGGTGATGGATGACAGAAGAAATGGTTCAAATGGCTCTGAGCACTATGTGACTTAACATCTGAGGTCATCAGTCGCCTAGAACTTAGAACTAATTAAACCTAACTAACCTAAGGACATCACACACATCCATGCCCGAGACAGGATTCGAACCTGCGACCGTAGCGGTCACGCGGTTCCAGACTGAAGCGCCTTTAACCGCACGGCCACATCGGCCGGCGATGACAGAAGAGTTAAGGTGCGTGAGATTGCTTGTGCTGTGGGAATATCGAATGAACGGGTACATAATATTTTGCGTAAACATTTGGTCATGAAAAAGCTATCCGCAAGATGGGTTCCGCGATTGCTCACGCTTGACCAAAAACAGAATCGTATGAGGTAGCAGCCGTTGAGGAAGATTCCGCAGGACTTTGAGCGTCGTTTCGTCACTGTGGATGAAACATGGATACATTACTATACTCCTGAGACCAAACAACAATCGAAACAATGGGAGAAGCGGCACCAAAAAAGGCGAAGACCAGTCCTTCGGCCGGAAAGGTTATTGCGACTGTCTTTTGGGATTCGCAACGGATAATCCTCATCGACTATCTAGAAAAGGGTAAAACTATTACAGATGCATATTATTCATCATTTGAAAATCGAGCTGCAAGAAAAACACCGGCGATTGGATCGCAAAAAAGTCCTTATTCCATCACGACAATGCACCAGCACACAGCTCAGCAGTTGTGGTCGCAAAATTAGTGGAAATAGGATTTCAACTCGTTTCACATCCCCCCTGTTCTCCAGACTGGGCTCCCTCGGACTACTATTTGTTCCCCAATTTGAAGAAATGGCTGGCGGGACAAAGATGTCATTCAAACGAGGTGGTGATTGCAGCAACTGATAGCTATTTTGCATACTTAGACAATTCCTATTATTCGGAAGGCATCAACAAATTAGAACAGCGTTGGACGAATTGTATAAGTCCAAAAGTTGACTATGTAGAAAAATAAAAAAGGTTTACTCCAAACACGTAAGTAGCTTTTATTTTTGCACCGACGTTTCAAAAGCCCCCTCGTATTATGAAACGTACCCTTAGAACAATTTATACTTATGTAACGTCCCCTTAGAACAATTGTATACGAGACTGTGCTTAACCTGACACACAATATTATTTAGCGCAACGCAATCTGACTATCAAAGATCCCTGCAAAAGAATGGCCCTGAGTAACATTAGACTATACCTTTCACAAATCACTTACCTCACAAAAATCTCCGTTACTCGAACTACTGCAATACGGCGAGCGCCACTACTGCCAGCTAAATAAAAGATTCAAACTACGGAAGGCACTAACTATTGATAGGGATAGTTAGCAAATGAAAGATTTTAATAGAGAACAAACACTGTATTTACCTTAATATCATCAAAAGTCATAATATATGTAAATTCAAAACTCCGCCATCTCTCTCCTCACATCCACCACTGCTGGCGGCTCACATCTAACTGCGCAACGCTACGCGCTGTTAACATCCAGCTGCCCCTCTACAATGGCAGACAACAATGCAAACTAGCCACAGACTGCACACAGCACAGCCAGTGATTTTCATACAGAGCGCTACGTGGCATTACCAATATAAAAATCTAAACAGCCTACTTACAACCTCAGCAGTTGTGGTCGCAAAATTAGTGAAAATAGGATTTCAACTCGTTTCACATCCCCCCTATTCTCCAGACTTGGCTCCCTCGAACTACTATTTGTTCCCCAATTTGAAGAAATGGCTGGCGGGGCAAAGATGTTATTCAAACGAGGAGGTGATTGCAGCAACTAATAGCTATTTTGCATACTTAGACAATTCCTATTATTCGGAAGGCATCAACAAATTAGAACAGCGTTGCACGAAGTGTATAAGTCTAAAAGTTGACTATGTAGAAAAATAAAAAAGGTTTACCCCAAACACGTAAATAGCTTTTATTTTTGCACCGACGTTTCAAAAGCCCCTCGTATATGACCTCCAATGCGTGTGCTGCCACCTTCCGTCTGTGAGTGGTCATTGCACGTTGACGTAGAACATAGGCGGTGGTCACATTAACGTTACTGGGCAGTGTATAATGGTTCCTGAGTGGAGCTCGTGCAAAGCGCAATAACGCCCAAGAAGTATCGTACTATAGTTGCAGACCATGTACGCTTTTTCGTGACGATCACGTTTCCCTACGTCAGTGGCATTTTTCAGCAAGATAATGCGCCGTGTCAGAAGGCCAAGAGTGTGGTGGAGTTGGTCAAGGAACACAGCGGCCAGTTGCATTTGAAGTACTGGTCCACCATCTAACAACCCTACCACAACAAAAGTCAACATTTAATAATGATTTTGGTGTCACTCACGCTGCTAAATACTGCATTTTCGGGCAACAACAAAGTTATTATGTGGCAGGTGTCATTAGAGCACAGTTAATAAAGTCATTTCATGTAATAATGAATAAACTAGGCACTCATCTTTTCGTGTTTCCCACGCTGGTCTCGTTGTAAAATCATGGCTCAATCGTTGAAAATCTAGGTGGTGACGATTCCAAGCTCGGATGCAAAGAGGCCTAGGTTTTATTCTGCTATATTCAAAAGTTTTGTAGATGTACTTCACAAACCATTCTTGAAGATTAAACCATTCAAAGTTAGCACAATAGTGATGTAAAAAAAATAATCAGCACTCCGAATTCAAGTTACACTTCCTATTAATTGCTTTTATTGCAATATCACGTAACACACAAAACATCACTTCACAATACAAAACATACTTGAAAACATCTTCCTCACTGTTAAAGTTCACATTTTATAAGCTGATTACAATATGCGTCTTTCCAACATGACGTCCAACACTTGATTTTTTCAAGGTCCGACTCTAACAACTAATAATCGGTTACGCGCCCAAAAATCAGAGTTACAAGTACGTCAAAGATCATAGTGACAAGAGAAAGAATACACATCAGAATAACATCATTGCAATATAAACATATCGATGTATCAAAGTACCTCTACATTAATCAAATCAGATCTGAATGTTGTCTCAGAAATAGGTTAACTACTTTACAGAAACACAGTAGAACATTTCTGGAATCGAGAGGTTGAGTTGAGGTGCCGTAATGGTTGCGTAATTCAAGTACCATTACAACCAACTCGCTAGATCTGAATCCGGTCGAACACGCTTGGAATGTTGCTTTATTACAGTATTTTTTTAAAAGTAGGAAACAACATTTTGGTGCACAAGTTTCGTAAGGTTAAGTATTTGGCTCTGCTTACAGTTATGTGACTTTACTAACGCAAATGCTTCCCACGCCCGGGTTCCCGGGTTCGATTCCCGGTGGGGTCAGGGATTTTCTCTGCCTCGTGATGACTGGGTGTTGTGTGATGTCCTTAGGTTAGTTAGGTTTAAGTAGTTCTAAGTTCCAGGGGACTGATGACCATAGTGCTCAGAGCCATTTTTGAACTAACGCAAATGTGTCATCATAGAGATCGATCTACTTGGAATGCGTGCACCAGGATGTCCGATGTTCGACGTTTTCGAGCACAAGTCAACTGAAGACTTCATTTCCGCTGTGTGTTGGTTGTGTCTGTTTACTGTATACATTGTTGCCATCCCTCGTTGTCTGCGTCTCTTGTTTGCGATGTGGTATCTGTATGTAGTTTGATCTTTGTTTGTGATGTGTGTACGTATGTTATCATGTGTCCGCTTATGTGTGTGTGTGTGTGTGTGTGTGTGTGTGTGTGTGTGTGTTTGCGTGTGTTCCTGTAGATTGCCACGCTCTGGTGGCCGTAGCAGAGCCACATCCGTGGCAGGCCTGGAGTTTTTTCGTGTTTCGACCTTCCCGGCGGACGACAAAAATCCCCCCCCCCCCCCCCCCCACCATCACCGCCAGGCGTGGGAGAAGCCAACTCGTCCGGAAGAGAGATACACACGAGGTCCCGACCGCTGGCAGTATTACACGCAACGCAAACATGGGAAAGGGGGGGGGGGGGGGAGAGGGAGGGGGAAATAAAGAGATTATTTCGTATGTACTGTGACGATGACTGATGGCCTTGAAAAAAGCCAGTATTGTCGAATGTATCCACATGATGCATTTAAATAATAGTTACCAGCTGCTAGCAGTCACTCTGAAAGTACGTGCATGGATGAAAGCTCGGAACTCCAGCGTTCCAACCTGCCTTGTAGCGCGATTGCGAAAAAGACATACGGCACTCGACTGGTACGTTACTACGAAATACTGGAATTAGATGGAGAATTAATGGAAGAAGTTACATTTCAGATACATTTCCACTAACAAGGACAGTATTTAATAGTGCAATTAGGAGCGCTTTTAAAAAGAAAAAAAAATTCCTTTAAATTGTTGTAATCCAGGCCCTAAGCTGTTAGTTGTTCGATGTGTTATGTGTGGCATTCAACCGAGGATTTACGTGAACACCTTTTAATAAGACCTTCAGCCATGTGTATTCTTTAAACAAAAAAATTTTTATAAGAAGGAACAGGTTTATTTTAAATTGTTTGCCTGACTTGTTGTTCAGGCCTTTAGCCGTTGTTTTAAATATGTTTGTGGCCTTCAGCCGTGCAATAAGTTAATATTTCTTTGATTAGGCTTTCGGCCGTTCTGTTGTAAGATTAACAGGAAATTTATTGGCTAGCAAAATTGTTTATTAATGTGTTTAAATTATAGTTGTCCTTGAGACGTGTAGTGTAGCCTTTCAGCTGCTAATTGTTTCAATTGCATTATTTTTTTAATTTGTACCTTCTATTTTAATTGCTTTTGATTTCTAAGCCAGGCCTTCAGCTGTATTGTTAATTGTAATCTTCAAAGCAATGTTTTGTGCGCTCTCTGAGTAACTACCAACGAGGTATCACCTTGACAGACGTATCAGTTAGAATGGCAATGCAAAATAGTGAGAAACGTGCACCAACAGATCTGCGAGAACGTGTCCAACGTCATGTCTGAGTTAGTTTCGAATGTACAGTAATAACTTTCAGGCTTTAAAATCGTACAGGTGTTCCCTATACAGTAAATAAATTACCGTAAACTGTTTATATTGTCTCAACCCTAAGAGATATGCTCGCTATGGGCTTCGATATTTCAGTAAAATAATTTACTCATCTTGCACAAAAACACAAATACATTTTTCGTGCTACAGCTGCTGCGAAGTTTGTGAGAACTCTCAGTAGATGGCGTCATTAATCTTCCACTGTCGGTAGCGCTCTAGCAAGAATGGTTCTCAAAAATGAGTTCTGTGTAAACGCGCCTCTGTCTCCCCTACGAAATTTACCAGTGATCTGTAATCAGACTCATATACTGTACTGATCTTTCTGTTTTTAATAGGCATTATCTTATTAATCTTGTTAGGGTTGGAAGCTTCTGTTCATGTTTTCTCAGTATTTACGAATTAAATTTATGCTTTTGAACTTCGCCTTCTACAAAATACGTTTCGGTGCCTGTGTATCATCTTTCGTTGATCTCGATTTATTTGGGCCTATATAAAAGCATTATACAAAGTTAATAGTTTTTTTCTTTTTAGCTGAAAACTGTAACATGTGCATTTTTATTTAGGTTGCTCACTTGGAATTACATTGATTACGACAGTGGATTTTTACAGGTCAGCTTACATTTACGCCCATTAAAGGTTTTATAGCATGTCATCACGAAAACATTGTGAAGAATTTGCTTAAAGAGGTGTTAATTTTTGAAATAATTTTCCGAGAGTTGTAGTGGCGCATCTTTTGTGCTTATGGATTTTCCATTCTGTTGAGCATCGCTGATGTGCTTGTTGTCTGGTTCTAATTACATACACTTTTTTTACATCTTTTCCGCTTCACTTTCACTTGTAGGCCTATCACAAGTTTACATACAAAGAACTAGATATGAGCTTAAACTCATGTCGGCATAGTCATCGAGACACACACACACACACACACACACACACACACACACACACACATGCACACGAATGAAGTAACTTTCTCCCCTAGCGGACGAACCATGAAAACATAGGATCGGAAAATAAATGCAGGACGCACAAAACTACTACTCTCTGAGATTTCAAAATTAATAACGTTCTAAGCAAATTCTTTCGATTGCTAGGCTGTTGAGAGCCTGAAAAAGTATAAAAACGCATATATACAAGACAACCTGTACAAATCAATTTTCACGATTAATGCAGTTCCACGCGAACAATTAAAACAAAATAAAATCACATGTGTTACAGTTTTTAGGAGTAAAATAGAAACGCATCCATGAATTTTGCGTAATATTTTTATAGAAATGAATCGAGAGCCACAGAAGATCACTCCTAGGTGTAGTAACATGTCTGGAGTACAGAAAAATTAAATACATCGCGCTTTACAGAAGGCGGAGTTTCGAAACCCAAACGTAGCCCTTGTCCACATTTAAAGAGAACAATTATTAACTGTAGTATTTCTATAATTTTTTTCCGATCGTGTAACGACGCTGCTTTCCTGTAGCCATCATCATCTGCTACTAACAGCGTTACAGCGCTGATGATCCTGTCCGATAAATGGTTTATGTGGGCCATGGTTGAGTACATTAGTAACGCTTCCCTATCCCTATCAGACCTGAATTTTTTCGGGGGGAAGAAAATTTTTTTCTTTGTGCTGTAATAGTCTTAGGAGATTTTTTTAATGATGTTAAATGCAAGATTTATACAAAAATATGCACCCGTTTTCAAATTTGTGATTTTTAACCTTAGCTTCTTTTTACGAACCAAATAGCTAACTTTCAAATGTTCACTGTTGTAATAAATTAACTGATTATTCACTATCACGCAAAATAACAATAAAAATATTCAACTGTACATTGGACTCTAACTAACCAACCTCTTCGATGTATTCTGGCAGTCAAAAGATACTGCGCGCTGCTGCATTGACTTGTTGATATATTTGTATAGTGATTTCCCACAGTTGGCAGCACTTGTACTTGAGGAAATGATTCAACATTTACAGATGTGTGTATGAGGTTTCAAATGGCTCTGAGCACTATGGGACTTAACTTCTATGGTCATCAGTCCCCTAGAACTTAGAACTACTTAAACCTAACTAACCTAAGGACAGCACACAACACCCAGCCATCACGAGGCAGAGAAAATCCCTGACCCCGCCGGGAATCGAACCCGGGAACCCGGGCGTGGGAAGCGAGAACGCTACCGCACGACCACGAGATGCGGGCATATGAGGTTTCCATTGGGAAAAAATACTTCTGCTGCAGCTAACACGCAGTGAAAGTTAATGCACACAATTGTAGCCAGAGAGACTTCAAAGGTTAAGACACACCCAGTATTCGTTCGTTTCTGTGGAACCTTCGCCGTCCGTTATAAAGTATGGGTGTTTATTACTGAAATATCTTCGGTCGAGTCACATACGGGGTGGGTCAAAAGTCACAAACCACCGTAATCCACTGAAAACATTGAGGTAACCTTATTTGTTTGTTACAATAATAGATGAAAACACTAGAGCACACTGCTATAGTATTTTTTCAGATGGTTGTTGATACAAACACCAGAGTGCACTGCTGAAAACAAAGCATCTCTGACTTGGTTCACTGTACATTCTAGCCTATTCTGAGATTGTTTTCTAACGAAGAAAGAATTTTTGCTTTTAAAAACGTGGTACAAAGGTGGTTATAATTTAATAACAAAAGAGTGGAATAATAATTTCAACTCTGTTCCACCTATAAAAAAGGGTGTTTACAATTTACGGGAACATTTTCAGAAAAGACAATCTGTGGTGAATCGCCACATATCAGGTAGGCTGTCAATAAGTGATGAAACCAAGCATAAAGTTTTGCAAGATGTTATCCAGAGATCTAAAAATGCTACTCGTAGTCTATCGCACGAACAAGATATTTCTGGAATTTCAGTGCTGTGAAGTTAATATAAGGCCAAATTTAAAGGTTACATACCTCGTCTCTTACGTGTGCTATTGCAGGACGATCCTGCTTGTAGGCTCCAATATTGTCCGACAATGTTAAATGAATTACGAAAAGATGATAATGAATTGTTGTCTAATTCGGAGTGATGAGGCACTTTCAAGTTATCAGGTCACGTCGACAGACACTAATGTACAAGGAACCATAGAACTGTTTTTGACTGGCATTTAAATCAACCTAGTGTTAGCGTTTGAGGTAGTATCTCATGATGGGCCTTCCTTGTTTGTTGAAACATAATTTGGGAAAATAACACGAAAATGTTCACAACCTTTGCCAACGCTGGTCAGCAAATAACCTAAGGCGACTTTCAACATATTGGAGTCCCACTCCATTACGCAACAACTGTGTGCAAATTCCTTCCGCTTCAATGTCCGTACATCATGAAGAACAATTATTATGTTGTAATAACTATCCCATAGTTTAAACAAAGTTAAAATATACAGTAAGAGCCAACGCATTATATCTGCAAATAAAAAGTACTTACACTGTAAAATTATTCTCAATGTTAGGGTTGGTTCCTTTGTTTCTATATAACTAAATGAAAAGATTTGGTCCAGGGTAGTTTAAATGATAAGTCGGTGGAACATTGCGCTGCTTTTAACAATGTTCTTCTATTATTTTCACGTTCTTGAAACACAGTTTACCCCATTACACATTTGGTGCTTTTCAGATACACACATTGTACAGCTTGCTTAAGCCATACAAAGAACATAAGCGATGAGAGAACAACATGTAACAAACTCAGCAGATGCTAAAACCAATCTCATGCCATCTTAGTGCAGTCCGTCTGAAACTACTCTGACGCTCTTGGCGCCAAAAACACATTATATATTCCGGGTCCACCTCCCAGCAGTTTCTAGAACAGCATGTAGCCCGAATTAGTATTAATACGACTGTCTTAACTGAAATAGTTTTTCAAGTTTAGTTTATAGTATAATGTTTTCAGAAAGCAATTATTTATGTAAGATTTATAAGCCTAATGTTAATAACACAGGTAGCGAATTTTGACAATATGAAACACAGTAGTTACTTGCTATTTTATAAAATCGATTTCACTATCGATAGTAAAATCACGAAAATTATAAATGAAAAGATAGAAATTTTGTTTAAATAGAAACTGAAGCGTAACAATATTATTGTTACAGTGAGTGTGTTTATAGATAATTTAATTTGACGACTGTGCTTTTTAATTTTCGATATTACGAAATAGATGAACATAAATAAAAAAATATATTAACAGAAAAATAGTTTTTTTTTTTTTTTTTTTTTTTTTTTTGCAATCAGACGCATTCCGAGATATCTTCATATCAGATACGTATAATTTAAATAATAAAATTAACCCATGGAACATTCCGAAAGGCTAGGCTCATTGCAGTTGACAAGTAATTTGGTGGGAAAATTATTAGATGGCGAGGGGCAATGGAAATGACACACAGATCTCGTGATCTTACACCGAAGAATTTCTTATTTTGGGGCTCTATTAAAGATATGGTGTACGCTACAAAACCGCAAACAACTGAGGACTTGAAAGAAGGAATCTACAGCGCTTTTTAAGACAGTGGTTCTGTATGTATGCTTAAGCGTCCCAGGTCCTCAAGAAACTTGTGGACAAAGATGGAAAACAATTCGAGAAAGAATGTTGTAAATAATCCTGTAGCTTAAATAAAGTCCGCAGCGGTACGGTTCTCGCTTCCCGCGCACGGGGTCACGGGTTCGATTCTCGGCGGGGTCAGGGATTTTCTCTACCTCGTGATGACTGGGCGATGTGTGTATTTCATCATCATTGACTCGCAAGTCGCCGAAGTGGCGTCAACTAAAAAGGATTTGCAATACGGTGGCCTCCCGGCCAACTATGCCATACGATCATTTCAGTGTTGATTTAAGTCAGAATTCCGACATTTTTTTTTATTTTCGATCAAGTTACCATGGGTAGTGACTTTTGACCCACCCTGTATTTGCGAAGAGACACCGTACGAGCATGGGCGACGTGTGGTGGAGTGTCGAACGCTTTTTTTGAAATTTAGGAAGACGCACTCTACCTGTTCACCGGCATCTACTGTTTGCGGGATGTCGTGTGTGACCAGAGCGAGCTGTTTGTCACGCGAGAGATTCTTCCCGCATCCGCGACGCCCCTGCGCTAAGCACGGGCGCTGCGGAGTTCCATCGTTGCGTCGAGGCGTACGTTGTCTCGGGCACCGGTGTGTAAGCTGGCTGCCACGGTGCATAGCGACGGCAACCTAGGTTGAGCGGCGAAGGGAAAGGAGGAGGACAGACAGAGAGAGAGAGAGAGAGAGAGAGAGAGAGAGAGAGAGAAAGAGAGAGAGAGAGAGACTGGATAGGATAGGGGGAGGCGGGTTCATCAGCATGCGGCGCACGTCATTGGTCGCCGCAGCTGTCAATCACCCCACTCCCCTCCCCTACTGCGGCCGGCACGCAACCACCCCTCCCGCCGCTGTCCTAACCGCCTGTCAGTCAACTGCGTCTCTCCTCCTGCCGCCCCCCTCCCCCTTCCAAGCCACACGGACCACGCCACTAACTAGCGGCAGCTGTTCCTCGCTCCATACGCGTTTCCCTGCGTTAAGGAAACACTGCAATTTCGCCAGCACAGAGAAAACATTGCCCGCATAACCACACTGATCCTCGTTGCTGTTGTTGTTATGGTCTTACGATTCAAGACTGGTCTGATGGGGCTCATCTCGCTATTCTACCGTGCTCAAGCAAAAATGGCTCTGAGCACTATGGGACTTAACATCTATGGTCATCAGTCCCCTAGAACTTAGAACTACTTAAACCTAACTAACCTAAGGACATCACACAACACCCAGTCATCACGAAGCAGGGAAAATCCGTGACCCCGCCGGGAATCGAACCCGGGAGCCCGGGCGTGGGAAGCGAGAACGCTACCGCACGACCACGAGCTGCAGATCGTGCCTTTTCATTCCTGCAACCTACGTCCATTTCACCAACTTTGTCTTCCGAATGTAAAAATATTTCATTATTATCAACCTACATAGGGATAAATGATAACCATAATAAAATAAGAGAAATGAAATTTCCCACGTGTTTGAACGCAGAGAAATAGTCTGAAGGCGGTTCGAAGAACCCTGTGCCAGGCACGTGAATTTCAGAGTACATGTAGACGTAGATGTACTAAGATGATTATTTCTCCTTTTGTAGCTGGCAGTCAACAAAATACTTTCGCATTTTGAGGAGAAAGCTATTGATTGAATTTTCGTGAAAAGATCTCGCCTCACCGAAAAACGTCTTTGTCTTAATGGCTGCCATCCCAACTCGTGTATTATATCCATGACACTCCCTTCCCTATTCCACGATTATACAAAACTAGTTGCCCTTCTCTGAACTTTTTCGATGTCCTACTTGAATCCCATTCAAAGCCTTTAGATTTGTGTCTGTTGACGCGTAACCTAAATTTAGCCCACGAAATACCAATACCTTTCAAAGTTTAGCCATGTACTTTATATTTTAGAATTTTGAAAAAAAAATTATTGTTTTCAATGAAGTCTTCTACCAGATTCCACAAAGGTCTTAAATTTTTCTGTTATACTTAACCCAAAAGGTCTTGATTAGACGCGACTTCTCACAATGCATGTCATACTCAATATTTTGACTCTTAGGACCCTAGACCATATCTCTTTAAAAATTATGTTGTGAGTAAAAGTCAATAATTAACGAAATTTGCTAATTTTTAATTTTTTTAGGGTGCATATAAAGTACCTCTCCCCCTTCCCCTTTGGCAATACAAGTAATGGAAAATGGGAAGAGTCATTTGAGTATTCATGTGGATGAGCTCACGTGTTTCATTACTTACTATTAACAGGGGTTTCGAGACAAATTTTCGCATTTTTATAGTTTTAATTAATGAGATACTAGTCATCATCATCATCTTGGACAGTTTCCAGCCACTGGCTGGGTCTGTCGGGAACGCAAGCCTCTCCATCGTGTTCTGTCTTTCCACCATTCCCCCTCTTCCACCTTCGTCCAGTTCTCTCCTTTTCTCTCACCTTCGTCCAGTTCTCTTCTCTTTGCCGGGATGGTTCCTTTGAAAGGGCACGGCCGATTTCCTACCCCATCCTTCCCTAACCCGAGCTTGCGCTCAGTCTCTAATGACCTCGTTGTCGACGGGACGTTAAACAACACTAACCTCTCTCCTCTTCTCATCACACATTCCTTCACTCCCTTCACCCATCTATTCCTTGGTCTTCCTCTGGGCCTCTTCCCCTCCAGTTGCAGATCAAACATCCTCTTTGGAATTCTTCCCTCATCCATTCTCTTCATGTGTCCATACCACTGCAGTCTTGATTTTTCTATCCTGTCCTGTACTGGTTCCTCCTTTAGTCTTTCCCTCACATACACATTTCGCAATCTGTCTCGTCTTGTTACATCCAACCTGCTCCTCTGGAACTTCATTTCACTAGCCTGTATTCTACTTTTGTCGCTTTCGTGCATTACCCATGTCTCGAGATACTAGTATTGCTTATAATTTTTAAAAATTTGGGCAATTGAGGCTGATCCTTTTATTAAGGATCAGCCTCAATTGCCCAAATTTTCTGGTCTTTTCCAGGTTTCGGCTAAATTAATCTAGCCTTCTTCAGGAGCATAAAATTACTATAACATTCCAGAGTAAGGCACAGCCAACATTAAAATTAAAACCTAAAGTCCCTGATACCATGTCTAATTAAAACTACTTAACTGAACTCCAGTCCCGGCATCTCTTCACCACGCGGTCGGTTTGCAGCGGGAACTACGTTGCTCTGCTAAAAATTCTTATATTTACATTTACCCGTGATTAAAGAGAAATTTAACGAGAAACACGGATGTAAAATACAAAGACGTAATTAAAAACGAAACGTATAGGTTAGAATTTAGTGTTCGCTTGCTACCTGTTATCACTAAGGCCGACATAAAATCTATCATCGTTTTCAGATTTTAATTGTACTCCGTACTTCATGTAAGCACGTTAGGCAGTAGTAGCAATGAGTATATTACAATTGAAGGCGTCAGTAATAAATATGTTTGTCGTTTCAGAAAGTATATATTTTTACGTCGGGCACAGAGACTTGACTAACGCAGTGGTCGCGTTTATCATCTCTGACAATGCTGTACAAAAATTAAACAGTTAATAAGTACTTTAAAAAATAAAGTGTTGCTTGTCATCAGATAATACGAGAAGATAGCTTCAAAAAATATAGGTATCAAGATTGGCATTCATGATGCACTTTCATGTATCTCAGTTAAAGGTCTCTTTTAAGTTAACATTTTCCACAAATAGTAACTTCTAGTCTTCTAGTCCAACATCGGTATGCAGTGTAAGATACCTCATCCATCGCTGTACGAGTAACATGTGAAAAATTGTCAGAATACGAGAAAGTGATCGTATGCAGATAATCAAATAGAAAATTATAAAAGTTTGACGAACATACTGTAAAATTTTTTTAAATGTTCAAAAATTTTCTATGTATTGTCACAAACGCATTTAACATTAGAATATTTTTACAAAGTGATGATCAGTTTCGGTAGCTTAAGTACCATCCTCAGATAACATGTAGTATTATAAATGTCCTCATAGTGTACAGTACGGTACCATTGCATCGTCCATAACATCCATATTTTAAATCTTCAGATAAAACCTGCTTTAAAATAAGAATGTGTTGCATTTTACCTGAATATTTAAAATAAGAACGTTTTGGACGATGCAAAGATGTTGCACACCGCGAGTGCATTCATAATACTACATCTCATCTGGAAATGATAGCTAAGCTACCTAAACTTGTCATCACTTTGCAAAAGAAATTTTTAATGTTAAATGCAAATGAGGCAATATAAAGAAAATTTTTGAAAGTTTTGAAAACTGTTACAGAAAGATTTATAAATTATTTATAATTTTACATCCTACTAGTATGTGTCGAGAGAAAGTGCTGTTGACTTGGGGAATAATTTACGTGATTGTCACTGTCTGCATCAGACAGATAAATCGTCCAAATCGTTTTCCAGTTGATTTTCCAGTGTCTTTTTAGACGGTAAACGACGGCATCTGCTACCAGAGAGGTGCTCCGATTTTTTTCCCAAATCGTGTATATACATTACGAACAGCAGAGGGCTTACAACACTACCTTGGGGAACGCCAGATATCACTTCTGTTTTACTCGATGACTTCGCGAATTGTGACGTTTCTGACAGGAAATCACGAATCCAGTCGCACAACTACGACGGAACTGAATAGGCACGCAATGTAATTAGAAGCCGCTTGTGACGATGTGCCGAAAGTATTATAGACATTTAGAAATATGGGGTCAATATGACATACTCTGTCGACAACACTTATTTCTGTGAATAGAGCGCTAGTTGTGTTCCACAAGATCGATATTTTCTGAATATGAGGTTATTACCTATCAACGCACCATTTCTTCGAGGTATTTCATAATACACGAAATGTATTCGCAGTTGCGAACATGTACTACCGTCAGCTGTATAATGAACTGACGAGAATGACAACTTGTGTCGGACTGGGAATCGAACCCGGATATCCCGCTTATCGGGAGCTGTCGCCTCGCCATCAAGGTGACCGCTCGTGATAATCGGGAATTCGGATTCTGTGAGACTCCCTGCAGTGACTGCCCCCAGAAATATGTCCTGACGAGCCAAAACATTATGATCACTGTCCAAAGCGATGTTAGGTGCTGCCTGGTAGCGTTGTGGGCTCGTGACGTTGTTGTTGTTGTTGTTGTTGTTGTTGTGGTCTTCAGTCCAGAGACTGGTTTGATGCAGCTCTCCATGCTACTCTATCCTGTGCAAGTTTCTTCATCTCCCAGTACCTGCTGCAACTTACTTCCTTCTGAATCTTCTTAGTGTATTCATCTCTTGGTCTCCCTCTACGATTCTTATCCTCCATGCTTCCCTCCTTCACTAAATTGGTGATGCCTTGATGCTGCAGAAAGTGTCCTACCAACCGATCCCTTCTTCTAGACAAGTTGTGCCACAAATTCCTCTTCTCCCCGATTCTATTCAATGCCTCCTCATTAGTTACGTGATCTATACCCATCAAATCTTCAGCATTCTTCTGTAGCACCGCATTTTGAAAGCTGCTATTCTCTTCATGTCCAAACCATTTATCGTCCATGTTTCACATCCATACATGGCTACACTCCATACGAATATTTTACTGACGCGGTAACAAAAGTATCAAGCGGACTGAGGATCACCCCAGCGCCTGTGCCTTAGGATAGTGACACTAAGACTATGAAACGTCCCCTTAGAAAAATTATTGAATTACTGTGCTCATAAACCTCTTACATTATTTGATTTTCAAACAACTGAGCAGAACTGAACGTACTCAGACATTTCGCTCTTTACCTATTCTGATCCACTAAACTGACAGCCAATATTTTTAGCGCAACGCAATCTGACTTTCAATAATCCCTACAAGAGAATGGCCCTGACAAACATTAACCTATAGACTACCTTTCACAAATCACTTACCTCACAAAATCTTCGTTACTCGAACTACTGCAATACAGCGAGCGCCACTACTGCCAGCTAAATAAAAGATTCAAACTACTGAAGGCACTAACTACTGATAGGCACAGTTAGCAAATGAATGATTTTGATAGAGAACAAACAATGTATTTACCTTAATAGTGTTCAAAAGTCATATATATATATAATATCAGTCCATGATATCCAATATTACAAATTTTCTCTTTCTGATGGACACACCTCCAGATCGTCCGCCTTCAAAATTTCGCCATCTCTCTCCCCACATCCACCTCTGCTGGCGGCTCACCTACAACGGCGCAACGCTACGCGCTGTTAACAGCCATTGCCCCACACTACAATAGCATATACTCCAACAATGCGAACCAACCACAGCCTTCACATAGCACAGTCAGTGATTTTCATATAGAGCGCTACGTGGCGTTACCAACATAAAAACCTAGCTACTTACAACTATCCTTCAGTTTGCTTTACAAATGGTCCCTATCACAAGGGATAAGGACCCTACCTTCTTCACACCAATAGAACACGAGTTATGAGAACCGGGAAATCCCATTTTTATGCGCAGCCCTTTGGAACATATTAGTTACGCATGCTGTCGCATGCACACCGATAAAGTACGTAACACCTGGCTCGCTAGCCGGCGGTGTGGCCGAGCGGTTCTAGGCGCTTCAGTCTGGAACCGTGCGACCGCTACAGTCGCAGGTTCGAAACCTGCCTCGGGCACGGATGTGTGTGATGTCCTTAGGTTAGTTAGGTTTAAGTAGTTCTAAGTTCTAGGGGACTGATGACCTCATGTGTTAAGTCCCATAGTGCTCAGAGCCATTTGAACCATTCTTTGTCCTGCTGTAATTGCTTAAGTCCATCGGCATGCACAATGGAGACGAATGGATGCAGGTGATCAGACAGGATGCTTACATACGTGTCACAAGTCACAGTCGTATCTAGACGTACAAGGGGTCCCATATCACTTCAATTGCAAACGCCCCACACTACTACAGAGCCTCCACTAGATTTAACAGTCCCCTGCTGACATGCAGGATCCAAGAAATCATGAGTTTATCTCCATGCCCGTACACGTCCATCCTCTCAATACAATTTGAAACGAAACTCGTCCGAGCAGTCAGTATGTTTCCAGTCATCAACAGTGCCCATGCGAGGTTCAAATGGCTCTGAGCACTATGGGACTCAACTGCTGTGGTCATAAGTCCCCTAGAACTTAGAACTACTTAAACCTAACTAACCTAAGGACATCACACACATCCATGCCCGAGGCAGGATACGAACCTGCGACCGTAGCGGTCGTGCGGTTCCAGACTGTAGCGCCTTTAACCGTTCGCCCACTCCGGCCGGCCCCATGCGAGGTGTAAAGCTTTGTGTCGTGTAGTCATTAAGGGTACACGAGTGGGCCTTCGGCTCCGAAAGCCCCTATCGATGATGTTTCGTTTAATGGTTCACACACTGACACTTGTTGATGGCCCAGCACTGAAATCTGCAGCAATTTGCGGAAGGGCTGTACTTCTGTTACGCTGAACGATTCTCTTCAGTCGCCGTTGCTCCCGTTCTTGCAAGATCTTGTTCCGGCCGTAGCGATATCTCAGATCTGATGTTTTACCGAATTCCTGATATCCACGGTACACTCGTGAAATGGTCGTACGGGAAAATCCACTATCCATTGCTGCCTCTAGGACGCCGTGTCAGATCGCTCGTGCGCTTACTGTGATACCGCATTCAAACTCACTGAAATCTTGATAATTTCCCATTGTAGCAGCAGCAACCCGTGTAACAACTGCGCGAGACACTTGTTGTCTTATATAGGCTTCCCAACCGTAGCGCCTTATTCTATCTGTCTACATATCTCTGTATTTGAATATGCATACCTATATCATTTTCTTTGGCGTTTCAGTGTATACACACGGTGTCCAGAAAAGGACTCCATGATTTCAAAATTAAATATCTCGAAAACAAAGATCGATAGAGGAATGCAGTAAACAGTATGTTTATTGTGAAAGCTGTAAGAAGTTTATACAGCAGTTCGAAATAATAGTTACAAAAGCTGCTAACAGATGGTGCTGTACGTTGTACAGCTCATATCAGCATGCATAAGTGAAATAATCGTATGAAAACAAACTTTGCAAACAATCACATCACAATGTTTTCAAAATGTTCACCATTTGCACTACAGAGGTGGCGCAAACGAAGAATGAAATTCGCCATCACATTTCGTAGTGTCTCAACCGAAATGGATTCACATGCCACAGAGATCGCCGATTCGAGCTCGTCCAGCGTGGCGGGATGCTTCGGGTAGACCATGTCTTTCACTGTGCCCCACAAAGAAAAGTCACAGGGAGTCAAATCCGGCGAATATGGAGGCCAATCCATGCCTGCACCAGTAAATTTGGGATATTCCAAAGCAATGACTCGATTCCCGAAGTATTCCTCGAGAAAGCGAAACACTAGTTCGGTCCGATGTGGTCGGGCTCCATCTTGCATAAACCATTCAGTACCTGGTCGATCCTCTAACGCTTGCTGTGTGGCGACAAATTGTTCCAAAATTGCAACGTAACGTGCACCAGTGACCGTTTCTCGAATGAAAAAAGGGCCAATAATGCCTCTGCTGCATACTGCAGCCCACACAGTAGCTTTAGGAGAATACAGGGGTTTCGCTTCACACCAATATGGCTTTTCGGAACCCCAAAATCGCCAGTTCTGCTTATTCACGTATCCATCCAGGTGGAAGTGTGCTTCATCTGTAAACCAGATGCAGCCAACATCAAATCCTTCACTATCAATCATTGTGAGCATCTGATTAGCAAAGGCAACCCTTCGTTGCACAGCTCGTACGGGTATGACCTGGTGCGTTTGAATTTTGCATGGAAACATGTGTAGGCTCTTTCTCAGTATTTTTTGCGTGTTGGAACGCTTCAAACCAGTCTCAGATGCAATTCTACGGACGGATGACATTGGATTTCGCTGAATAATTCCAGGAACTGTGGCGATATTTTCAGGCGTAACTGCGGTTTGCTTGCGGCCAACATGCCCCACTAGATCATCAGTTACGCTGCCTGTGCGTTGAAATTTTGCGAAGAGCGTACGAATGGTTTTCGCATCGGGTCCTTTTGGAACATTAATTCGTGCTTGAAAACTTCGCCTTGTTGCCGTAGGACTCTCTTCTAAACTGTGGTACTCTAGCACCAGAAAAACGCGTTGTTCAATGGAGTACATGGTTTTGATCTCTTCCTTCGGTAAGCTAACCTTCTTTCACGTTTCAGTAGTGGAACTGATCGCTCTGGGCTTCGGAACACTATTTATACTAGGCATTACGTATGGCGATTATAGCGCCATCTGTTAGCAGCTTTTGTAACTATTATTTCAAACTGCTGTATAAACTTCTTACAGCTTTCACAATAAACATACCGTTTACTACATTCCTCTATCGATCTTTGTTTCTGAGATATTTAATTTTGAAATCAGGGAGTCCTTTTCTGGACACCCTGAAGCTAGTTCTTCTTAGGACATCAACAAAGTGCTCGGGAGCAGCTATCTTGAAATGCCGCAGGCTATTCCTTCGATACGCGCTGTTTCCAACAGTGAATCGACCACGCGCGGTCGATGTATGCATCGTTAATCGTCCTCGCACGCGGCGCTATCGAACTTCACGCCGACTGGCGCAGATGTCAGATAGCGTCATTGCTGTGTGCGCGCACACATGAAAACAGCGCCAGTAAACACGGAGCGGAGTGTAAGCACAGAGGGCGTTACGGCTGACAGCCAGGAAAGTAAACACGGCGGGTGTCGATGCTCTGCTCAGATACGACGGACGCGTGGTCAGCGCAGCTCCGCGTAATGTACTACGGCCCGCAGATACGCATCGCCAGTTTGTACGTCACACCTCACACCGGCTCGACGTGTGGAACAGTAGCTAAGCCAAGCAGCAGCAGTGACCAGTGCGTAGTGCTTTGGAACTAAATGATTTCCGGGAAGGGACCCAAATGATAGGACTGGACCCGGGTGTTTTCTCTTCAGCAACATATACTGTTCAATAAAAATAGAAATATGTCTGTATTACATAAGTAACAAGTGCCAGCAATTTACATGAATAATAAGAAAACTGAAAGGTCCTCTATAGTTGTTAACTGACTCAGATCTGACAACGCCGGCTTAAGTGGCCGAGCAGTTCTAGGTGCTACAGTCTGGAACCGCGCGACCGCTACGGTCGCAGGTTCGAAACCTGCCTCGGGCATGGATGTGTGTGACGTCCTTAGGTTAGTTAGGTTTAAGTAGTTATAGGTTGGTTCAAATGGCTCTGAGCACTATGGGACTCAACATCTTAGGTCATAAGTCCCCTAGAACTTAGGACTACTTAAACCAAACTAACCTAAGGACATCCTGCCCGAGGCAGGATTCGAACCTGCGACCGTAGCAGTCCCGCGGTTCCGGACTGCAGCGCCAGAACCGCACGGCCACCGCGGCCGGCACAGCAGGACAATGCGACACCCCACACGCCCAGAATTGCTACAGAGTGACTCCAGGAACACTCTTCTGAGTTGAAACTCTTTCGCTGGCCACCCAGACATGAACATTACTGAGCATATTTGGGATGCCTAGCAAGGTGCCGTTCAGAGGAGATCTCCACCCGCTCGTACTTTTACGTATTTGTGGACAGACCTGCAGGATTCATGGTGTCAGTTCCCTCCAGCACTACTCTAGACATTAGTAGAGTCCGTGGCACGTCGTGCAGCGCGTTTCTACGTGCCCGCCACGATATTAGGCGGGTGTACCAACCAGTTTCTTTCGCTCTTCAGTGCACCTCTTCGTTAGAGGTAGCACTTTAGGTGAGTCTCTTTCGTCCTCAACGATTTCTTGAGGTTTCTAGAGTCCACATATGCGTTTGTTGTTCACGCTAGATACTGCTTTTAGATTAATTTATTTTAGTTTCTTCATTTGTCTGACCATGCTTTCCGTAGTTGCCTTGCAACGCCTGAATGTGCTTTTGTTAAAAACACCAGAAAATGCGTATCCACGTCGGGAACAAACCGAGATGGTGTTTGTGTACGACCAAGCAGATGGAAACGGTCGAGAGGCAGCACCGCTTTACCAAAACAAGTACCCTCACAGACACCAGCCACATCACAGAACATTTGGAGCTCTATTTCGCGGCTTGTTACTGACGTGAATAGCGGACCACGCAGCTGATTGCAATTCGGTGCGTCAGTCACACAGCCTGGAACACACAGGAAGCACACGGCACGTGGTGAGAGGAACTGTCATTTGTCAGTGTCATCTGCCATTGCAACGATGCGTTTCGAGACACTTGTTTAAAACAGCATCGTCCGAAAGTTACGCATAACTGTAACATGTATACATAGTCAGAGAATTTCCCTGATAGATACTCGTACAATACTCTACATAAGGAACAATAGACATTGACATATCGATACAGATACAAAATGGGTCGAAAATAAGTGATACAAAGTTGTCTCTTCAGTTTCCCGCGGGCAGCGCAGCACACTTCATAGTTGATCGTTCCACCACGAGGGAGGACATCAAACAGAATAACCACTACAGAATCTCTGAAGACCCTCGCCTTGACTTCACCAGCTGAGGGCGCAATTTTGAACGTTTTCTTCGGATGAGAGGTGGTGTGTTGCCAATCCATGGATTTCAGTTTTGTTTCATCTACATCTACATTTATACTCCGCAAGCCACCCAACGGTGTGTGGCGAACGGCACTTTACCTCCCTTTCCTGTAACAGTCGCGTATGGTTCGCGGGAAGAACGACTGCCGGAAAGCCTACGTGCGCGCTCGAATCTGTCTAATTTTACATTCGTGATTTCCTCGGGAGGTATAAGTAGGGGGAAGCAATATATTCGATACCTCATCCAGAAACGCACCCTCTCGAAACCTGGACAGCAAGCTACACCGCGATGAAGAGCGCCTCTCTTGCAGAGTCCGCCACTTGAGTTTGCTAAACATCTCGGTGACGCTATCACGCTTACCAAATAACCCTGTGACGAAACGTGCCGCTCTTCTTTGGATCTTCTCTATCTCCTCTGTCAACCCGACCGGGTACGGATCGCCGGCCGGTGTGGCCGTGCGGTTCTAGGCGCTACAGTTTGTAGCCGCGCGACTGCTGAGGTCGCAGGTTCGAATTCTGCCTCTGGCATGGATGTGTGTGAAGTCCTTAGGTTAGTTAGGTTTAAGTAGTTCTAAGTTCTAGGGGACTGATGATCTCAGATGTTAAGTCCCATAGTGCTCAGAGCTATTTGATTTGGTACGGATCCCACACTGATGAGCAATACTCCAGTATAGGTAGAACGAGTGTTTTGTAAGCCACCTCTTTTGTTGATGGGCTAGATATTCTAAGGACTCTCCCAATGAATCTTAACCTGGCACTCGCCTTACCAACAATTAATTTTATGTGATCATTCCACATCAAATCGTTCCGTACGCATACTTCCAGATATTTTACAGAAGCAACTGCTACCAGTGTTTCTTCCGCTATCATATAAACATACAATAATGGATCCTTCCTTCTTTCTACGTATTCGCAATACATCACATTTGCCTATGTTAAGGGTCAGTTGACAATCCCTGCACCAAGAGCCTATCCGCTGCAGATCTTCCCGCATTTCGCTGCAATTTTCTAATGCTGCATCTTCTCTGTATACTACAGTATCATCCGCGAAAAGCTGCATGGAACTTCCGACACTGTCTACTAGATCATTTATATATATTGTGAAAAGCAGTGGTCCCATAACACTCCCCTGTGGCGCGCCAGAGGCTACTTCAACGTCTGTAGGCGTCTCTCCATAGAGAACAACATGCTGTGTTTTGTTTTGAAAAACTCTTCAATCCAGCCACACAGCTGGTCTGATATTCTGTAGGCTCTTACTTTGTTTATCAGGCGACAGTGCGGAACTATATCGAACGCCTTCCGGAAGTCAAATGGTTCAAATGGCTCTGAGCACTATGGGACTCAACTGCTGAGGTCATTAGTCCCCTAGAACTTAGAACTAGTTAAACCTAACTAACCTAAGGACATCACAAATATCCATGCCCGAGGCAGGATTCGAACCTGCGACCGTAGCGGTCTTGCGGTTCCAGACTGCAGCGCCTTTAACCGCACGGCCACTTCGGCCGGCCCGGAAGTCAAGGAAAATGGCATCTGCCTGAAGCTATGAACCAACGTTTCATTGCCTGTGACGCCGTTTGATAAAAAATTGTCACGTTCAGCCTCGTAAAGCGCAAGCAGTTCCGCACAGCTTGCTCTTTATGCTGTTCTGTTAGACGGCAAAGAACCCAGCGGGCCCATACCTGCGAGTACCCCAACATGTGTGTCAATACTACCAACAGTAAGGTTCAGGTGTACTGCGAGGTGTCTGACTGCGATCCGTCGGTCACGTCGAATGAGAGTGTCCACACGTTCCAACATACCAGGAGTCACAGCTCTGTGCGGCCGGCCGGCACGCGGTGGAATGGACAATTTTGGGCGACCTTGTTGCTATCGTGACAGACGACCAACGACTCACCGTGCTTTTGTTCACTGCTAGGTTGCCGTAGATTTGTTTTTCCACCAGGGGGATGTGACTAACAACTCTGTGCTTGGGACGCGCCCTCGTTACAGACTGCATTGTGAAGGCTACGTAGAGCACCGCCACCTGTCGGAAGTTCTTGGAAACTAAAGACTCAAAAGCCTGATATTCCGCTATTTTTGATCAGAAATCAGCCCAGAAAAAATGTCTTTTCAAGAAACGATCTCGATTCCCGCATTCTTAATCAATTATTCAAAAACAGTATTAATCGCGTTTACACTACTGGCCACTAAAACTGCTACACAGCTAAGATGACGTGCTACAGAAGCGAAATTTAACCGACAGGAAGAAGATGCTGTGATATGCAAATGATTAGCTTTTCAGAGCATTCACACGAGGTTGGCGCCGGTGGCGACACCCACAACGTGCTGGCATGAGGAAAGTTTCCAACCGATTTCTCATACACAAACAACGGTTGACCGGCGTTGCCTGGTGTAACGTTGTTGTGATGCCTCGTGTTTTTCCGACTTTGATAAAGGTCGGATTGTAGCCTATCGCGATTACGGTATATCGTATCGCGACATTGCTGCTCGCGTTGGTCGCGATACAATGACAGTGGAATCGGTGGTTTCAGGAGGGTAATACGGAACTTTGTGCTGGATCCCAACGGCCTCGTATCACTAGCATTCGACATGACAGCCATCTTATCAGCATGGCTGGAACGGATGGTGCAGCCACGTCTCGATCCCTGAGTCAACAGATGGGGACGTTTGCAAGACAACAACCATCTGCACGAACAGTTCGACGACGTTTGCAGCAGTACGGACTATCAGCACGGAGACTACGGCTGCGGTTACCCTTGACGCTGCATCACAGACAGGAGAGTCTGCGATGGTGTACTCAACGACGAACCTGGGTGCACGAATGGCAAAACGTCATTTTTTCGGACGAATCCAGGTTCTGCTTACAGGATCGTTATGGTCGCATCCGCGTTTGGCGACATCGCGGTGAACGTACATTGGAAGCGTGTATTCGTCATCGCCATACTGGCGTCTCACCCGGCGTGATGGTATGGGGTGCCATTGATTACACGTCTCGGTCACCTCTTGTTCGCATTGACGGCACTTTTAACAGTGAACGTTACATTTCAGATGTGTTAAGACCCGTGGCTCTACCCTCCATTCGGTCCCTGCGAAACCCTACATTTCAGCAGGATAATGCACGACCGCATGTTGCAGGTCCTGTAAGGGCCTTTCTCGATACAGAAAATGTTTGACCGCTGCCCTGGCCAGCACATTCTCCAGATATCTCACCGACTGAAAACCTCTGGTCAATAGTGGCCGAGCAACTGGCTCGTCACAATTCGCCAGTCACTAATGTTGAAGAACTGTGGTATCGTGTTGAAGCTGCATGTGCAGCTGTATCTGTACACCCCAACCAAGCTGTGTTTGACTCAATGCCCAGGCGTATCAAGGCCGTTATTACGGCCAGAGGTGGTTGTTCTGGGTAATGATTTCTCAGGATCTATGCACCCAAATTGCGTGACAATGTAAACACAAGTCAGTTCTGGTATAATGTATTTTTGCAATGAATACCCGTTTATCATCTGCATTTCTTCTTGGTGTAGCAATTGTAATGGCCAGTAGTGTATTATTATAGCGCCAACCAGTTTCTACCGGACGTAGGGGTCATCTTCCATTGGTCGACTGCTGGTGGTGTCAGTCCTGTCTACATAGTTGATAGTTTCCTGCCGTTATGTAGACAGGAGTGATACCACCAGCAGTCGACCAGTGGAAGATGACCCCTACGTCGGGTTGAAACCGGTTGGCGGTATAATAATAATAATAAATGCGATTAAGATAAATTGATTAATCACATTAATCGCTGCTTCTTCTCCACAACCATGTTGTCCAAAAATCACGCACTCTTAGTTTCCAGTTATGTGTCAGGCTACGACACTCGATAACCTGACGCTGTCAAGAGCAGACAGTGCGTGTGTTGTGTGGTGAGGTGCGGCCCTTCGGTCTGTGGTGACCAGCGATTGTCTAACTGATGGGGGACTCAGCTAGACTCCTCCGTTTCTTCCCGTTCGCCGTCGCGAGCTCGCCCCCTGCACGATACAGAGCGCTGCGTGGGAGAGATGGAGTGGAAGGCAATTAACGTCACCCTGCCCTGCCCTACTGTACTCCACCCCCTCTTCCCCCCTCACCCCCAGCCCCCGCGGAAACAAATCTCCCCTCGTTTCTTACGGCGGCGCGGCTGCTGGCGGAGTCCAGCGATATCTCGGAAACGACCGCGGCCTGCGAGACGAAAGCAACTGTCTGTACGGTACTTGTCGATCTAGACTAGTCTCACATTGCTGGGACTAGCCACGTGACCCATCAGAATGTTAGTAAACATTCAGTGCAAATTCAAATGGTTCCAATGGCTCTGAGCACTATGGGACTTAACATCTGAGGTCGTCAGTCCCCTAGAACTTAAAACTACTCAACCCTAACTAATTATACACACATGGTGTTACAAAAAGGTACGGCCAAACTTTCAGGAAACATTCCTCACACTCAAAGAAAGAAAATATGTTATGTGGACATGTGTCCGGAAACGCTTACTTTCCATGTTAGAGCTCGTTTTATTACTTCTCTTCAAATCACACTAATAATGGAATGGAAACACACAGCAACAGAACGTACCAAGGTGACTTCAAACACTCTGTTACGTGAAATGTCCTCCGTTAGCGAGGATACATGCATCCACCCTCCGTCGCATGGAATCCCTGATGCGCTGATGCAGCCCTGGAGAATGGCGTATTGTATCACAGCCGTCCACAATACGAGCACGAAGAGTCTCTCCACATTTGGTACCGGGGTTGCGTACACAAGAGCTTTCAAATGCCCCCATAAATGAAAGTCAAGAGGGTTGAGGTCAGGAGAGCGTGGAGGCCATGGAATTGGTCCGCCTCTACCAATCCATCGGTCACCGAATCTGTTGTTGAGAGGCGTACGAACACTTCGACTGAAATGTGCAGGAGCTCCATCGTGCATGAACCACATGTTGTGTCGTGCTTGTAAAGGCACATGCTCTAGCAGCTCAGGTAGAGTATCCCGTATGAAATCATGATAACGTGCTCCATTGAGCGTAGGTGGAAGAACATGGGGCTCAATCAAGACATCACCAACAATGCCTGCCCAAACGTTCACAGAAAATCTGTGTTGATGACGTGACTGCACAATTGCGTGCAAATTATCGTCAGCCCACACATGTTGATTGTGAAAATTTGCAATTTGACCATGTTGGAATGAAGCCTCATCCGTAAAGAGAACATCTGCAGTGAGATGAGGATTGACACTTTTTGGATGAACCATTCGCAGAAGTGTACCCGTGCAGGCCAATCAGGTGCTGATAGTGCCTGCACACGCTGTACATGGTACGGAAACAACTGGTTCTCCTGTAGCACTCTCCATGCAGTGACGTGGTCAACGTTACCTTGTACAGTAGCAACTTCTCTGACGCTGACATTAGGGTTATCGTCAACTGCACGAAGAATTGCCTCGTCCATTGCAGGTGTCCTCGTCGTTCTAGGTCTTCCCCAGTCGCGAGTCATAGGCTGGAATGTTCCGTGCTCCCTACGACGCCGATCAATTGCTTCGAACGTCTTCCTGTCGGGTCACCTTCGTTCTGGAAATCTGTCTCGATACAAACGTACCGCGCCACGGCTATTGCACCGTGCTAATCCATACATCAAATGGGCATCTGCCAACTCCGCATTTGTAAACATTGCACTGACTGCAAAACCACGTTCGTGATGAACACTAACCTGTTGATGCTACGTACTGATGTGCTTGATGCTAGTACTGTAGAGCAATGAGTCGCATGTCAACACAAGCACCGAAGTCAACATTACCTTCCTTCAATTGGGCCAACTGGCGGTGAATCGAGGAAGTACAGTACATACTGACGAAACTAAAATGACCTCTAACATGGAAATTAAGTGTTTCCGAACACATGTCCACATATTATCTTTTCTTTATTTGTCTTTGAGGAATGTTTCCTGAAAGTTTGGCCGTACCTTTTTGTAACACCCTATATAGCTTCATCTGCGTCATTGGTGCAAGGACGGAGCTGTTGTTCAACATTTCACTTTTGCAATACTTGATTTAAAACTGTTTTTGACGTTCAGGGTGACCCAAAAAAATAGTAAATGCATTAATTCATGGAATAATATAGATACACACACACATACTAAAAGTGATAGGAGTTTTATAGAAACTCAGAGTCCAAAAAATGGCCAACAGACCTCAGTGCCGCTTTTAAATGAAAATTCGTCTTCATAATAAAGGAGTAACCCAGAAGAAATGAATTTATGTTACATTTAAAATTTGATATCTTGCCTGTCAGAAATACTATTATTCTGAGCAAATAATCAGAAGTTTTTGTTGATGCATACTGAACTCCTTTATGAGCGTCTGACAGCTTTCATAAGATGTAATAAGGATTATTTAATTCTTCTAGTGCTGTAGGTATAGGCATCAGCATTCTTCTCAAACTGTGATGGATTTTTTATGGCGTATTACATTACCGAATACATATATTGTGAAGGTGAAGTTGAAATTCGTAACTCCTACAAAATGAGTGTGAAGTAAAATGCGCGTACTTGAGAGATAGGACGGTCGGGAAAACAGCGCTGGTCACAGATAAAGCCCTATCCGTCCAAGAAAATTAGTGTGATTCGTCAAAAGTTTAGAACATGTCCAAATCGAATACTAATAACTGAAATACGTGCAATACTAGGAAGACAATATTTAACACCTATAAATGAGGAAAAGGGTGCCAAAGCAATATGAAGGTATAGGTCGTAGTCGAATGTTGTCCCAGTGCTAATGGAAATAGTGTGTGATAAAGAACCGTTTATTAATAGCGCTGGGTAAATCAGTATATTACAGCACATTCAAAACACATTCTAATCCAACATCACTAAAACCAAACAGAAGTTAATTTTATTTTCGGAAGACAAACAGCTCTTTTAAGCAGGTGCTGCAGCCTGTTGGCAACATGCAGAAACGAAAATAAGCATTACTCTGAAAGCACGTAGTGTAAAGTGTAGCCTACAACCGGGCAAAGCTACCATAGTTTGTTGTTTGAAGTAGAAAAAAATCATATACATACGATGCTATAAAAAAAGAGAGGGGTTTAAGTGCACCTATTTCTATATGTGTTACCTTAACTTGTATGCACATCTGCGTGATGGATGTTTCCTTCCTGTATCGAATAATCTTCCCGCAGACACGTTAAAGCGTTATTACCTGACGTTTTCTGTACGGTCATAACTGCACCACTAAGCGGACTGCGCTTGTGAGTATAGACTAACCATTTTGCGTCTATCAGCATTTTAAGACGTGACATGCTGCCCAGGAGGAAATAAACATTAATAGTTTGCTCCTACCACACTTACTTGGAAGACCTACCCAATCTAAAATCACACGACTTATAATAGCTATAATTATTGGTATGGTGGTATGAAAATCACGTAAATTCTAATGTAATGTTGTTCAGGACACTCTTCTCAGTCACCATTTCACACTGTATAAGGACTCAAATGGTTCAAATGGCTCTGAGCACTATGGGACTTAACATCTGAGGTCATCAGTCCCCTAGAACTTAGAACTACTTGAACGTAACTAACCTAAGAACATCAAACACATCCATGCCCGAGGCACGATTCGAACCTGCGAGCGTAGCGGTCGCGCGGTTCCAGACTGTAGCACCTAGAACCGCTCGGTCACACCGGCCGGCGTATAAGGACTGAGGAGGTTCTTTCATGGCAAAAGATTTTTTTTTTTTTTTTTTTTTTTTTTGTGAGAAGCCCAGTGTTACGTCACTATCAGCAGAGGACATCTTCAAAGGAAGGACTGTCATTAACGAGCTATTTGGTAAAAAAATCCGACTTTCATACAATTAACACCTGCTACCCCCACCCATCCTATGAAGACGTCCTTCGCATATGGGGGCGAACTTGTGTGAACAGCTTTGGATTTCTCTGGTGGGAGAAATGTGGAAAGTTTCCACTGTTGGCTTTCACGTTTGCCCTTTGGCTCGAAATGGTAGCACTACGTAAGGTCATGATGACCTTCTTTTTCGACTACAGTGGCCCTCTGCTCATCGAGTTATCAATCTCCAGTGCTGTGAAGACACCTTGCGGAGGCTGCAACACGCCATAAAGTCACAACGCCAAGGAATGCTTTAGGTCGGAAACATCCTGTTGCACGGTAACTCTAGGCCCCCACACTGCCAATTAGACGAAGGCTACGCTTCACCGATTTGGTTGGTAAACACCACAACGTTCTCTGTACAGCTCGGATCTGTCACCTTGTGATTGTCACATCTTTGGCGACATGCAGAAATACACTACTCGCCATTAAAATTGCTACACCAAGAAGAAATGCAGATGGTAAACGGGTATTCAAATTGGACAAATATGTTATACTAGTACTGACATATGATTACCTTTTCACGCAGTTTGGGTGCACAGATCCTGGAAAATCAATACCCAGAACGACCACCTCTGGCCGTAATAACGGCCTTGATACGCCTGGGCACTGAGTCAAACAGAGCTTCAATGGCATGTACAGGTACAGCTCCCCATGCAGCTTCAACATGATACCACAGTTCATCAAGAGTAGTGACTGGCGTATTGTGACGAGTCAGTTGTTCGGCCACCATTGACCAGACGTTTTCAATTGGTGCTGGAGACTGTGCTGGCCAGAGCAGCAGTCGAACATTTTCTGTATCCAGAAAGGTCCGTACAGGACCTGCAACATGCGGTCGTGCGTTATCCTGCTGAAACGTAGGGTTTCGCAGGGATCGAATGAAGGGGAGAGCCACGGTTGTAACACATCTGAAATGTAACGTCCACTGTTCAAAGTGCCGTCAATGCGAATAAGAGGTGACCGAGACGTGTAACCAATGGCACCCCATACCATCACGCGGGGTGATACGCCAGTATGGCGATGGCACGCTTCCAATGTACGTTCACCGACATGTCGCCAAACACGGATGCGACCATCGTGATGCTGTAAACAGAACCTGGATTCATCCGAAAAAATGACGTTTTGCCATGCGTGCACCCAGGTTCGTCGTCGAGCACACCATTGCAGGCGCTTCTGTCTGTGATGCAGCGTCAAGGGTAACCGCAGCCACGGTCACCGAGCTGATAATCCATGCTGCTGTAAACGTCGTCGAACTGTTCGTGCAGATGGTTGTTGTCTTGCAAACATCCCCAGCTGTTGACCCACGGATCGAGACGTGGCTGCACGATCCGTTACAGCCATGCGGATAAGATGCCTGTCATCTCGACTGCTAGTGATACGAGGCCGTTGGGATCCAGCACGGCGTTCCGTATTACCCTCTTGAACCCACCGATTCCATATTCTGCTAACAGCAGTGTCGCGATACAATAAACCGCAATCGCGATAGGCTACAATCTTACCTTTATCAAAGTCGGAAACTTGATGGTACGCATTACTCCTCCGTACACGAGACATCACAACAACGTTTCACCAGGCAACGCCGGTCAACTACTGTTTGTGTATGAGAAATCGGTTGGAAACTTTCCTCATGTCAGCACGTTGTAGGTGTCGTCACCGGTGCCAACCTTGTGTGAATGCTCTGAAAAGCTAATCATTCGCATATCACAGCATCTTCTTCCTGTCGGCTAAATTTCGCGTCTGTAGCCCGTCATCTTCGTGGTGTAGCAATTTTAATGGGCAGTAGTATGTGGGGAGTTTCATGGCCAGCGGAAGTGTTTTAACTGAGAAGAGTGTTCCCGGAGCCACTCTGTTGCAAATGGTTCAAATGGCTCTGAGCACTATGGGACTTAACATCAATGGTCATCAGTCCCCTAGAACTTAGAACTACTTAAACCTAACTAACCTAAGGACATCACACACATCCATGCCCGAGGCAGGATTCGAACCTGCGCACTCTGTAGCAATTCTGGACGAGTGGGTTGTCGCATTGTCCTGTTGGAATTGCCCAAGTCCGTCGGAATGCACAATGGACATGAATGGATGCAGGTGATCAGACAGGATTCTTACGCAGGTATCACCTGTCAGAGTCGTGTCTAGACGTATCGGGGGTCTCACATCACTCCAACTGCACACGTTCCACGCCATTGCAGTGCCTCCACAGGCTTGAACAGTCCCCTGCTGACATGCAGGGTCCAATGGACTCATGAGGTTATCTCCATAACCGTTCACGTCCACCAGCTCGATACAATTCGAAACAAGACTCGTCCGCCCAAGCAATATGTTTCCAGTCATCAACAGACCAACTACGGTCTTGACGGGCCTGACGAGGCGTTACGCTTTGGGTAGTGCAGTCATCAAGGGTACACGAGTGGATCTGCGGCTCCGAAAGCACCTATCGATGATGTTTCTTTGAATGATTGGCAGGCTGACACTTGTTGATGACACAGCATCGAAATCTGCAGCAATTTGCGGAAGGGTTGCACTTCTGTCACGTTGAACGATGCTCTTCAGTCGTCGTTAGTCCCGTTCTTGCAACATCTTTTAATGGGCGCAGCGATGCCGGAGATTCGATGTTTCACCGGATTACTGATATTCACAGTACACTCGTGAAATGGTCGTACGGGAAAATCCCCACTTTATCGCTACCTCGGAAATGCTGTGTCCCATAGCTCGTGCGCCGACTATAGCTGCACGTTCAAACTCACTTAAATCTTGATAACCTGCCATTGTAGCGGCGCTATGGACATAACACTATATTGCACGCCGCGCGGGGTAGCCGCGCCGGCAGGGGCTCCTTGTCACTGTTCGCGTGGCTCCCTCCGTCGGAGGTTCGAGTCCTCCCTCGGGTATTGGTGTATGTGTTGTCCTTAGCGTAAGTTAAAGTTAGATTAAGTAGCGTGTAAGCCTAGGGACCGATAATCTCAGTAGTTTTCTCCCATAGGAACTTGCCCCAAATTTCCAAAAAAAAATTATATAGCACGGTAACCCCTGGACCAACGAAACGGTGATGTTCTACGATTTTCCTGGATGCATAACATGTTGCCATCCCTCGCCACTTGAGGATACGTTGAGCCTCTTGTAATGTTCAGGGGACTTCAGAATAATTATTGTCTTTGAATATAAGCGTAATTTATTTTCATAGCAGTGCATGTTTCTTTGAGTTATCTTCTGTACTATAGGGTAGCAGAAGCTCGAAATATAGCATACTGTGTATAAAAAAATTACATGAAGGTTTTCAGAGAGGCAACTGAGATAATATTGACCTGTCCAAAATTCGAAAAGTAATACGGATTTCGATAAGTAGTGTTGAAGAAAAGTAATGGTGGAGGAGGATGTCCCATTACAGGACGTAACAACTCATTCTCGACGACGAAGTTTATTTCATTACAGTAACTACAATTTACTTCAAAGTAACGAGTTTATTGCAATATTTCAAAAAGTTATGCAAGACCAGGAAGCGAAACAAAAGTTTTCCTTACCTTCTTGGGATCATTGCTCTCGATGAAAGTTGATTGTAATCACTCCGTTAGAGGCCCGGATATTTCTTTTTTTTTGTATGCCGCATGGGCAACTGGTGATTTTATGAAGTAATTTTAAGTTCTATTTTTGATCGATGTTTTAGTTCAGTTTCAGTTTTTTACTTTTTAGCACAGAATATCGAACACGAATATCACACATCTCCCCGTACTTTTTGCCGTGATACAACTTCCGCGGAAACCCTCGACACACTCGGATTTACAAGATATAGGAAAACAGACAATGACAGAAACTTATTTGTGGGTTAAGTCTTTTTATATGCTTGTTAGAATAACTTGAATTTATGGGATTTCATTTTATAAAATGAAAAACTTATTTGAAATATTTAAATGTTTTATTGTGATTAGAAAATGTAAACACGAAGTTCAGTTGCTCGTAAAACCAGTTTATACAAATATTACTGTGAAAGTAAATCGAAATGATTTACTCGAATTTCACTAATCTATACCGCACCCTGACATAAAATGAAAGGACTGATACTGGATAAAAACGACCTCCTAAACCTTCAGAAACCCTGCACACGCCGCTTATTCAGAAGAATTCCATATACAATACTGGCCATTAAAACTGCTACACCAAGAAGAAATGATAAACGGGAACTCATTGGACAAATATATTATACTAGAACTGACATGTGATTACATTTTCACGCAATTTGGTTGCATGGCTCCTGAGAAATCAGTACCCAGAACAACCACCTCTGGCCGTAGTACCGGCCTTGATACGCCTGGGCATTGAGTCCAACAGAGCTTGGATGGCGTGTACAGGTACAGCTGCCCATGCAGCTTCAACACGATACCACAGTTCATCAAGAGTAGTGACTGGCGTATTGTGACGAGTCAGTTGCTCGGCCACCATTGACCAGACGTTTTCAATTGGTGAGAGATCTGGAGAATGTGCTGACCAGGGCAGCAGTCGAACATTTTGTGTATACAGAAAGGCCCCTTACAGGAACTGAAACATGCGGTCGTGCATTATCCTGCTGAAATGTAGGGTTTCGCAGGAATCGAATGAAGGGTAGAGCCACGGGTCGTAACACATCTGAAATGTAACGTCCACTGTTCAAAGTGCCGTCAATGCGAACAAGAGGTGACCGACACGTGTAACCAATGGCACCCCATACCATGAAGCTGGGTGATACGCCAGTATGGCGATGACGAATACAAACTCCCAATGTGCGTTCACCGCGATGTCGCCAAACACTGTTGCGATCATCATGATGCTGTAAACAGAACCTGGATTCATCCGAAAAAATGACGTTTTGCCATTCGTACACCCAGGTTCGTCGTTGAGTACACCATCGCAGGCGCTCCTGTTTATGATGCAGCGTCAAGGGTAACCGCAGCCACGGTCTCCGAGCTGGTAGTCCATGATGCTGCAAACGTCGTCGAACTGTTCGTGCAGATGGTTGTTGTCTTGCAAACGTCTCCTTCTGTTGGCTCAGGGATCGAGACGTGGCTGCACGATCCGTTACAGCCATGCGGATAAGACGCCTGTTATCTCGACTGCTAGTGATACGAGGCCGTTGGGATCCAGCACGGCGTTCCGTATTACCCTCCAGAACCCACCGATTCCATATTCTGCTAACAGTCATTGGATCTCGACCAACGTGAGCAGCAATGTCGCGATACGATAAACCGCAATCACGATAGGCTACAATCCGACCTTTATCAGAGTCGGAAACGTGATGGTACGCATTTCTCCTCCTTACACGAGGCATCACAACAACGTTTCACCGGGCAACGCCGGTCAGCTGCTGTTTGTGTATGAGAAATCGGTAAGAAACTTTTCCTCGTGTCAGCACGTTGTAGGTGTCGCCACCTACGCCAGCCTCATGTGAATGCTCTGAAAAACTAATCATTTGCATATCACGGCATCTTCTTCATGTCTTTTAAATTTCGCGTCTGTAGCACGTCGTCTTCGTCATGTAGCAATTTTAATGGCCAGTAGTGTATGTCGCTGAAAACGTGTGTAACCTTGCCAGCGGATGAATACCAGGTTTCACAAGATCCATCTGTGTTGCAGACTGGAGACGCAGAGCTGTTAGCGTGCGCTTAATTCCGTTAGCAGAGCAGCGGAATTTAAGAAGGGCGCAATATCGCCCGCTAGGAGATAAGCTGTGTTTACCGCTCCGTGTTCGCTCGGGGCTGAGGCGGTCCGGAGCAGCTGTTTACGCCAAGTTGCTGCCTATCTCTCTCTGCTCTCCCTCTTATTTTTTGCCTCCCCTCTCCCTCCCTCCTCATTTCCATGCCTTGCTGCTCTTCGTCTCTCTCTCTCTCTCTCTCTCTCTCTCTCTCTCTCTCTCTCTCTCTTCCACTTTTATGTTATTCTTTTTAGCCAGTTGCCAGTTATACGCGGCTGGCCTCTGCTGCCGTGCTGTGTTCCGCAGCTCCACGCTTAGTCTGCCCCTCCCCGTCCACGGGAAGCAAGAACGCACCATGCTCCGGCGAGCGGACTTAATTGAAAAGTTCTTGTGCGGTGGCGGCGGCGGAGTTGGGAGAAAGAGCGAGCGAGCGAGCGAGCGAGCGAGCGAGCGAGAGAGAGAGAGAGAGAGAGAGAGAGGGGTCTTGTAAACAACGCCTGACGTTAGCCCACGGAGAGGTGCGCACCTGCCGAAAGCTTCCCATCTGACGCTGTTCGCTGTCGAAGAATGACAGGTCGCTCGATGCGTTGAGAGGATATGCGTGTCATGGGGCAACGCACAGGTGAAACACTCCAGAGGCAGTGGGTTGGAACTTAAATGGTGGCAACTATTTATTCGTAACCGATACAAAAGAGTTACATGTTTGCACCTGTTACTGTCCTTCAAAGTAGTCACCAGTGTTGTGTACAGCCGGCCGGAGTGGCCGTGCGGTTCTAGGCGCTACAGTCTGGAACCGCGAGACCGCTACGGTCGCAGGTTCGAATCCTGCCTCGGGCATGGATGTGTGTGATGTCCTTACGTTAGTTAGGTGTAAGTAGTTCTTAGGGGACTAATGACCTCAGATGTTAAGTCCTATAGTGCTCAGAGCCATTTGAACCATTTTTTGTTGTGTAGGACTCGTTGCCAGCGATGTGGAAGGTGTGATACACCATTAGCAGAGCCTGTTCTGTTGATGGTACGAATGGACCGTCTACTGCCTGCCGAATTTCTGGAACAGTTCTGAAGCGAATGCCACGAAGTGGTTCCTTCATCTTCGGAATCAAATCAAAGTCACAAAGACTTAAGTCCGGGGAGTATGGTGGATAGTACAGTACTTCCAAGTCCCATCGACCGAACAGAGCAGCCACAGCTTGCGCTGTATGCGCCCGCGCATTGTCGTGCAAAATGATGGGTGGGTTGAGCAGAAAGTGTCGCCGCATTTTTTGCAAAGCTGGTCGCAGGTGATGCTACAAAAACGAACAGAAATACTGTGCATTAACGGTCTGCCGTGGAGGAACGTAATGCGTTACGATAACACCAACACAGTCGAACGCGAGAATCACCATACCCTTCACTAAACTGGGTCTCTGACGCACTTTCGACTTTTGGGGCGACCCATAATGACTATATATACCGGGTGATTAAAAAATCAGTATAAATTTGAAAACGTAATAAACCACGGAGTAATGTAAATAGAGAGGTAAAAATTGACACACATGCTTGGAATGACAACAAACAAATGTCACAAAATTTACGACAGATGGCGCTGGACAGCAAAACTGCTACCGTGACGGGTGAGAGGTACGCCGATATGTTACAGAATTGACTGATGACGTCAGAAGTCAAGTCACATAGTGCTCAGAGGTATTTGTTACAGAGTCGCATCATCTCCAGCCTGGCTGATAAACACCTGCTGGAACGTACGATGTTTATGCAGGATGGCGCTCCACCCCATATTGCTAGACGCGTGAAAGATCTCTTGCGAGCGTCGTTTGGTGATGATCGTGTGCTCAACCATCACTTTCGTCATGCTTGGCCTCCCAGGTCCCCAGACCTCAGTCCGTGCGATTATTGGCTTTGGGGTTACCTGAAGTCGTAAGTGTATCGTGGTCGACCGACATCCCTAGGGATGCTGAAAGACAACATCCGACGCCAATGCCTCATCATAACTCCGGACATGCTTTACACTACTGTTCACAACATTATTCCTCGAGTACAGCTATTGTTGAGGAATGATGGTGGACATACTGAGCATTTCCTGTAAATAACATCATCTTTGCTTTGTCTTACTTTGTTATGTTAATTATTGCTATTCTGATCAGATGAAGCGCCATCTGTCAGACGTTTTTGAACGTTTGTATTTTTTGGTTCTAATAAAACCCCATGTATTCCAAGCATGTGTGTCAATTTGTACCTCTGTATCTACATTATTCCGTGATTTATTCAGTTTTCAAATTTATACTGACTTTTTGATCACCCATTTCATATGAAGATGGTATCTGTTCTTTCGGACATGTCCGAAAGAACAGATACTATAAGGCTCACCTGTCATTTGACCATCTTCTTCTGTGCGGATGCACAAACAGTGCCCGAACTCTTACGGGAATCGGCAACGCGCCGCGAGTAATGAGTATAATGGGCGGGGGCACTACGAATGTAGTGCGGGACAATACGTTGAGAATGTGTGTTTCGCGGGCGGCGTGCCAGAGATAAATCCCTGCTGTCGCGCTATCCTCTGTGTCCTCGGTGGCTCAGATGGATAGAGTGTCTGCCATGTAAGCAGGAGATCCCGGGTTCGAGTCCCGGTCGGGACACACATTGCATGGGGGCTTTATTAAATAAAAAAAATGCAAATTTTTTTTTGTTGTTAGTCCGATTACGCAAGTCTCGTAAACGGCTGGCCCTGACAATTAATTGTTACGCTATCTGACTGCATAGAATGACAACAAAGAATGTAAGAAAATTTCTGTTAACACAATTAACTAATTAAGTCCCCAGCAACTATAAAATCTACGAAGCCAACATAGCACAAGTGTAGCTGTTCTGTGTGTGGAAGTATGACTCAATGTACACATCTGGCACGGTTCTTCTTCAACAAGACAAGAAATTTTAAATACCATTTATACTGACGTAATAAAAGAAAATTAGAAATACTATAATTGTGCGAGAAAACCAAAATTACACTCTAATACAAGAACACACGCCAGATGCTTTGTTGACTGAACCTGTAATGACACATTATTCAGGTCACTGAAAGAATAAAAGAATAAAAGAAATTACCTCCATATATATTGACGAAATGCACTCTGACCATTACAATATCTCCATTAGAACAACATCTGCTATCTCTCCCATCAAACCACTGCATAAAACATGGAACAACACTCTCCACTACCACATCTCACACTGACTTCACGACAAGCAGTCTCCACCACAACTTCTCGGTAAGAACTGCCTGCCGCTACGTCTCAATAAGTACTGCCAGTGGAGGCGGCGGAACAATACTCTCTGGCGCGATCTATGGCGCTGTGGCTCAGTGTAGCCACCTTTCAACATTTTCATCTGTGCCACGTATGTCAACGCCTGTAAGCAGCTAAGGGTGTTCATTTCATTGTAAATTTACGCAGAGAACTGCGTTTCATACGCTAGTGGAATTTGAACGGGTGGAGCCATCTGCGGTTACAGGCAGCGTGTTGCTAAGACTGTACAATGGCTGGCCGAGTATTTACGTGGCTGCACGATGGCGGGACGTTGATTCTCACGCCGCTGTTTGCGGAACCGGAAGAGTGGAAGCGGCGCCGGGTCCCACGTCGGAGTGATGGAGCGCCTGACCCCGGGGTCAGCCAGTGAGCGGACCGCAGCTCAACAGGTCAGCCGCTAACCTCACCTCACGTCTCCTCGCAGGGGCCGCGGGGTGGCGGGGGCGGTGACCACGTTCCCCACGCTTCCCTTCTACTGTGCAACGTAGCGAATTATTACGTTGTCATCTTGCAATGAAAGCGTTACCTGCTGTGGAGCCGGCAGGTTAGCAGATTTTAGGTTCTCACGCCGTCACAGATGACGCTGGCTTCTGTGCCGGACGAGCTGTGTACTCGACTAACGCTGCGTGCATTACGTATAACGAGGGTTGGAACTTTAGCAGTGGCAACTATTTATTTACAGCTCGTACAAAATAGATAGGTGTTACTGACCTTCAAAGTAGTCACCAGCATTGTGTATAGCCCGTTGCCAGCGATGTGGAAGTCGTAGGATACTCTTAGCAGTGCCAATTGTGTTGACAGTTCGAAAGGCGCGGTCTATTGCCCGACAAATTTGTAGCAGTTCTGAAGCGAATGGCGTGAAGTGTTTCCTTCAGTTTAGAAATCGAGTTGTACTCACGAGGGCCTAAGTCAGGAGAGTGCAGAAGGTGGTATAGCACTTAGCAGCCCCATCAGTCAATCAAATCAGTAACAGCTTGCACTGTACGTGCTTGAGTATTGTCCTGAAAATGACGTTCAGGTACTGCAGAAAGTATCGTCGCTTCTGTCTTTAAGCTGGTCGTAGGTTGTGTTCCAAAAATGAACAGCATAGAGACAGAAGTGATGACGCTTTCTGCAGGAGCTGACCATCATTTTGCGGGACAATGCTCAAGCACGTACAGTGCAAGCTGTTACTGATTTGTTTGACTGATGGGGCTGCTAAGTGCCATACCACCTACCGCACTCCCCTGACTAAAACTCTCGTGAGTACAACTCGATTCTTAAACTGAAGGAAATACTTCACGGCATTCGCTTCAGAACTGCTTCAAATTCGTCGGGCAATAGAGCGCGCCGCTCCAACTGTCAACACAACTGGCACTGCTAAGAGTATCCTACGACTTCCACATCGCTGGCAACGAGTTATACACAATGCTGGTGACTACTCTGAAGGTCAGTAAAAACTTTGAAACACGTATCTGTTTTGCACGAGCTGTAACTGAATAGTTGCCACTATTGAAGTACCAACCCTTGTATATATACTCTCTATGAATCTGAAGTACTGTTAAATATTATTCGAGATTTTTAGTACTCAGCCGGCCGGAGTGGCCGTGCGGTTCTAGGCGCTACAGTCTGGAGCCGAGAGACCGCTACGGTCGCAGGTTCGAATCCTGCCTCGGACATGGATGCGTGTGATGTCCTTAGGTTAGTTAGCTTTAATTAGTTCTAAGTTCTAGGCGACTGATCACCTCAGAAGTTAAGTCGCATAGAGCTCAGAGTCGTTTTTTAATACTCAGTGTACTAAATTCCGTGCATAACACAACCGCACTGTTAAAATTTCAAATCAATAACTTCAGTACATTCGGAGTTATAAATTTTTACCTAAAACACATAATAACCGTGCTGGCATTGTGAAACTGAGTTAGTGACTGTCATGTATTCACTTGTAGCATCAATTGAAATTACGACTAAGATGATACGTTCACATAGTCCGGAACGGCGCGACTGCTACGGTCGCAGGTTCGAATCCTGCCTCGGGCATGGATGTTTGTGATGTCCTTAGGTTAGTTAGCTTTTAGTAGTTCTAAGTTCTAGGGGACTGATGACCCCAGATGTTAAGTCCCTTAGTGCTGAGAGCCATTTGAACCATTTTTTTTTTCATATCGTCCAATTTTCTGGGATTTTCTTTAGTTTCATTACCACAGGTTTCCGACGTCATTAGAAGTACTTTGAGTAATAATTATTTAACAGTGTTTTGGTTGTGTGAGTGTTGTCGCGTGACTGAGAGAGTGCATAGTGCACATACTTAAAGTAAGAATATGATATTTTATTAAAACCATGTAAATGTGTACGTAAGAAATATGTTGTGCAATGGGGGCATTGTGTCGCATGATCGAGTGACCTTCATTTTGGAAAAGGCAGCCAGAAGGGGCATTGAGTATTAAATTTATTAGTAATTTATTTTGTGGAGAGGAGTCGTATTTTGTTTTCATTAATTTCGGGATTACGAGATCTCTAGTCTAATTTGCTTGTGGTAATCTGATTGACTGGCATTAGAAATAGCCCAGTGTATAGGTTCAAATGGTTCAAATGGCTCTGAGCACTATGGGACTTTACATCTGATGTCATTAGTCCCCTAGAACTTAGAACTACTTAAACCTAAGCACATCACACACATCCATGCCCGAGGCAGGATTCGAAACTGCGACCGTAGCGGTCGCGCGATTCCGGACCGTAGCGCCTAGAACCGCTCGGCCACTCCGGCCGGCAGTGTAGCGGTGCTCGAGGCGATCTGATTGGTTACTTAACATGCTAGCCAACAGGAATTCATCACTTGCTGCTCGTTTGACCGCCGCTTAGTGCCTCAGACCTACGAATGGACATAGTTGCAAGGTAGCCGTCTTTTGGTAAACCCCTGTGTTAAATTGCACTGATCGAATTTGTACCAAAATTTAGAAATTCTCGTGTCGGTGACGAAAAACGACGGTGTTTAGTATTTTATGAGAGTTTGAGCGTTGTGAGGAGATATTAGCGTGTGAACATTTCGTCTCGTACATAAACTCCGCGTGGCGTGTTTCGTGTAGCTAACGAGACATTATGGCGGTCACTTCTTTACAAGAAACCTACTGATCGACTCAATCTGTTAACTTGCAATTGGTCGTGAGTCAGTGACTGTTTCGGACGTTCAGACCTTTTGGTCTCACCGCGGAGTTGTAGACTGAACCGCACACCCCTAGAACTTAGAAAACTACTTAAACCTAAATAACCTAAGGACATCACGTCCATGCCCGAGGCGGGATTCGAACCTGTGACCGTAGCAGCGTTACAAGACTACAGAGCCCCTGTTCACACCACTCACATCGTCCAGGACTGGTTTCGTGAGCACGCTGACCAACTGTCGCATCTATCCTCGCTACCACAGCCACCAGCTCACAATATTATTGAGCCTTTGTCGCCTGCTTTGGAGAAGAGGATGCGCGATTACTCTCCACCTCCGTCGTCGTTACCTGAATTGGTCAATATTTTGCAGGAAGGATGGTTCCCTTGAAATCCACAGGAGACCTGTATTTATCCACTCTGAAAGATTGGAAACTGTTTTGAAACAAATGGTTCAATTGGCTCTGAGCACAATGGGACTCAACTTCTAAGATCATTAGTCCCCTAGAACTTAGAACTAGTTAAACCTAACTAACCTAAGGACATCACACACATCCATGCCCGAGGCAGGATTCGAACCTGCGACCGTAGCGGTCTCGCGGTTCCAGACTGCAGCGCCTAGAACCGCACGGCCACTTCGGCCGGCGGAAACTGTTTTGAATGCCACGGTTTTCCTACAGCGTGTTAGGCTTGATAATGTCTTGTGTTTTGGTGTTCCCACATTTTCGTCCAACTCCGGTGTATGTACTGTATGAACCATAATTTCGTCCCGTGCAAAGGCAACACTCAATCTTACTAACGACAAGTGGCCGGCCGTGGTGGCCAAGCGGTTAAAGGCGCTACAGTCTGGAACCGCGCGGCCGCTACGGTCGCAGGTTCGAATCCTGCCTCGGGCATGGATGTGTGTGATGTCCTTATGTTAGTTAGGTTTAAGTAGTTCTAAGTTCTAGGGGACTGATGACCTTAGAAGTTAAGTCCCATAGTGCTCAGAGCCATTTGAACCATTTTGAATGACAAGTGTCTTCATTCAGAACTTTGTAGTTGTGCCGTCCAGCTAGCGCATCGCGTAGACTTCTGCTTTAGAATACCCGAGCTCGAGAGTCGTATTCCGGGTCTAAAGCACTCCGTCGGCAGGCCAGTAGTGGCCAACCGGCACCATCCGACCGCCGTGTCATCCTCAGTGGAGGATGCGGATAGGAGGGGCGTGGGCCCAGCACACCGCTCTCCCGGTCGTAATGATGGTTTTCTTTACCGAAGCCGCTACTATTCTGTCGAGTAGCTCCTCAATTGGCATCACGAAGCTGAGTGAACCCCGAAAACTAGCAACAGCTCATGGCGGCCAGGATGGTCACCCATCCAAGTGCCGACCACGACCGACAGCACTTAACTTCGGTGATCGCATGGGAATCGGTTTATCCACTGCGGCAAGGCCGTTGCCATATATTCCGCGTCTAGATGTATTTTATTATCTTTATTATAGACTGCGTTATATGGTATCTGACCTTCTTAGCCGGGCGGAGTGGCCGTGCGGTTCTAGGCGCTACAGTCTGGAGCCGAGCGACCGCTACGGTCGCAGGTTCGAATTCTGTGCGAGCGAGCGCGCGCGCGTGTGTGTGTGTGTGTGTGTGTGTGTGTGTGTGTGTGTGTGTGTTCCATCTCTCCTGATGAATCACTGAACCCATTTCAACCATATTTGAATACATATGTACGATACTGCCAGGCAACAATCGCTGTGGACGTAAGAACAACCTACGGATCATATTTCAGCTTATATGACGTCATAAACAATGAGATGCTTGGAAAACTGCTGCATCGTGCATGAAGTTTTAGCATAGTTATTCTTTAATACTGACACACTGCTGCAGTCGACTCAACTTTCGGAAATAGTGGGTACCTGGCAGCGCTTTTGATAGCTTTAGCTTTCAACTGCGAAGCGCAAACGTCTGTAGGGCAAAACAGTTGCGCCTATAGAACCATGATGAGTCGTTACCACACAGACGTTTACAAAACCGCGCCATAGACACGCGAAAGAGCTGCGCACGACGTACAGAAACTGTTTGGGATCTCGTGTCTTGATCTGGGCACTGTACCTATTCATTTGTACATTATGCATATTTCTTTGTACAGTTTTCCAGAATTTCAAACGCGTTTCCGCGAACGCATGGAAACCATTTTTTTCAATATTTCAGTACAAATACTTACTTTTTTTGTTTTCGTTTCTGATAGAAAAGTGGTAAAATAAATATTCAAGTAGTGCAGGGTTAGTCGTATATATATATATATATATATATATATATATATATATATATATAGGTTGGTCCATTGATAGTGGCCTGCAGCAAACCTAGGGTAACAGCATGGAATCAGTAACTGTTTCCGCCCACATATACGTTCGATTGAGGCAGGATACACATCTGGTGATTCTTGTCTCCACATATCCCAAATCGACAGTGTGTTGACTTCACACGATTGGTGCTGATTATGAGCAGTTAGTGGTAATACTTGCCAAAATGTTCATTGGTTATTTGTAAGGTTCGTATCTGGCATTTCTTGTTTCGATTGACCCCAGATATTTGACCACAGACAGAAAGTATGGATTCCTCTCAACGAGGGATCACCAACAATTTCTACCAAAACGTCTTTTGGATCGATGTTGGGTCCACATGTAGTTTTCTTTGTCTCGCTGTAGTCCAGACGGGAGAAATAAAACAGGAGGACTGCAACCAAGGTTTTGACAAGCATCACTCGGGCCAGCTACGGCTCATATACGTTCGATTGAGATATAATACACGTCTGGTGTTTATTTTCTTTACGTATCCCAAATCGACAGTGTGTTGACTTGACACGAGTGGTGTTGATTATGAGCAGTTACTGATAATCCTTGCCGAAATGGTTATTGCTAATGTGTAAGGTTCGTACCTGGCATTTCTTGTTTCGATTGACTCAAGATGAGGGACTACAGACAGTACGTATGGATTCCTCTCAAGGAGGTATCACCAATATTTTCAAACGTCTTTTGGATCGATGTTGGGTCCACGTTCTAACAACCCTACAACAACAAAGGTCAAAATTTAATGATGATTGTGGTGTTGCTCACGCTGCTAAATACTGCATTTTTGGGCAACAATGTTATTATGTGGCAGGTGTCATTAGAGCACAGTTAATAAAGTCGTTTCATGTAATAATGAATAAACTAGGCACTCATCTTTTCGTGTTTCCCACGCTGCTCTCGTTGCAAAATCATGGCTCAATCGTCGAAAATCTAGGTGGTGGTGATTCCAAGCTCGGATGCAAAGAGGCCTAGGTTTTATTCTGCTATATTCAAAAGTTTTACAGATGTGTTTCACAAACCATTCTTGAAGATTATACCTTTGAAAGTTAGCACAATGGTGATGTAAAAAATAATCAGCACTCCGAATTTAAGTTACATTTCTTTTTTATTGTTATTGTTGCAATATCGCCTAACACACACAACATCACTTCACAATACAAAACATACTTGAAAACATCTTCCTCACTGTTGTTGTTGTTGTTGTTGTTGTTGTGGTCTTCAGTCCTGAGACTGGTTTGATGCAGCTCTCCATGCTACCCTATCCTGTGCAAGTTTCTTCATCTCCCAGTACCTACTGCAACCTACATCCTTCTGAATCTGCTTAGTGTATTCATCTCTTGGTCTCCCTCTACGATTTTTACCCTCCACACTGCCCTCCAATACTAAATTTGTGATCCCTTGATGCCTCAGAACATGTCCTATCAACCGGTCCCTTCTTCTCGTCAAGGTGTGCCACAAACTCCTCTTCTCCCCATTTCTGTTCAATACCTCCTCATCAGTTATGTGATCTACCCATCTAATCTTCAGCATTCTTCTGTAGCACCACATTTCGAAAGCCTCACTGTTAAAGTTCACATTTTATAAGCTGACTACAATACGCGTCTTTCCAACATGACGTCCAAGACTGGACATTCTCGAGGTCCGACTCTGTAACTAACTAATAATCGCTTACGCGCCCAGAAATCAGAGTTACAAGTACTACAAAGATCATAGTGACAAAAGAAAAAATACACATATGAATAATATCATTGCGATACAAACATATCGATGTATCAAAGTATCTCTACATTAATGAAATCAAATGTGAATGTTGTCTCAGAAATATGTCAACTACTTTACAGAAACACAGTAGAATATTGATGGTGAGCTGCCGCAATGGTTACGTAATTCAAGTACCATTACAACGTGTAGTGTTCTTTGTGTCGCTGTAGCCGAGATGGGAAGCACGGATTCCTGACCGGGGTGGTGCCGGTTTGTGCTTGCAGAGAACGGGCTGCCGCGGCGACTGCGCACCGCCTACACCAACACGCAGCTGCTGGAGCTGGAGAAGGAGTTCCACTTCAACAAGTACCTGTGCCGGCCGCGGCGCATCGAGATCGCCGCCTCGCTGGACCTCACGGAGCGGCAGGTGAAGGTGTGGTTCCAGAACCGCCGCATGAAACACAAGCGGCAGACGCTCAGCAAGGCGGGCGGCGGCGCCGGGGGCGACAGCGACGCCGACAGCAAGGACTCCGCCTCCGGGGGTGGCGGTGGGGGCGGCGGCGGCGGCGGCAGGGGCGACAAGAAGGCCGAGAAGGCGCTGGCCGCAGCGCTGCTCGACGACGCCGGGGGCAAAGGTCAGTGGGAGCGGCGCGAAGCTGAAGTCGACCTGGCTCTGATACTTCCATATGGTGGTCCTCAGTATTAATAGTCACAAATGTACACCAGATTACAATATGACAGGCCCCCTGTTCACAAATGTCGCATCGTCCAGGACTGGATTTGTGAGCACGCTGACGAATCGTCGCATGTACCCTGGTCACCGCAGTTATCAGGTCTCAGTATCATTCAGCCTTTGTGGTCTGTTTTGGACAGAAGGGGCTGCGCGGAGTGGCTGCGCGGTTTGAAGCGCCATGTCACGGATTGCGTGGCCGCTCCCGCCGGATGTTCGAATCATCCCTCGGGCATGTGTGTGTGTGTGTGTGGTTGTGTGTGTGTGTGTGTGTGTGTGTGTGTGTGTGTGTGTGTGTGCCGGCCGGTGTGGCCGAGCGGTTCTAGGCGCTTCAGTCTGGAACCGCGCGACCGCTACGGTCGCAGGTTCGAATCCTGCCTCGGGCATGGATGTGTGTCATGTCCTTAGGTTAGTCAGGTTTTTTTTAAACATTTTAGATGTGCATCACGGTTTTACCGTCATTTTCACTGGTGGCTCCAAACAAAAGAATTTCCTTGGCTGTTCTGTAGTGTTCCCCGATCATGTTATCCAGATTCTTTTTTTTCCTTTATTGTTATTTTAAACACCTGTACATCAGGCGGGCTGGCAGCAGCATCCTACGCTGCTCTTCAGCCTCAGGATTGACGACGAAAACTATTAAGAAGACACATAGACTGAACAAAATGGTGGGCAAAAACAGTGGACACAGAATACAAGAAACACGAAGCCGTTCACACTCGACGAAAACCACACTGAAAACTGTCGGCACGGCGCACAAACACTGACGACTTCGGCGGAACAGGTGAACGGAGGAGCGTGACGGCGAACACTAAACACTAAACACGACGACACACACGAGACACTGATGGCGATGATCTCCAGCGAGCGAACGTCCACGTAGCGTGTGCGAGTCCGGGGACCTCCCAAGAGGTGAAGAAGGGGGAGGGGGAGAGGGGAGAGCAAAGATGCCAATGGCAGAGGAGATGGGAGGAGGAATGGAGGTATGGGGGTAGGGGAAGCCCAGGGGAGGAGTGGGGAGAAAGGGAGGAGGGAGGGAAGGAGAGAGAAGGGAGAGAGGGTGCCTGTAGTAACAAACACAGGGAGGGAGGATCAAAGTCGGTAGGAGGAGTAGATAGAGGGGAGGAGGGCATCATCAGGGAGGGGGAGCTGGCGGAAGCCACCTTGGGAGTGGGTGTGGAGAGTGGAGAGATGGGGAGCAGGTGTGACATGGAAATAAAGGTGCCGCAGCAGATGGGGGTGGGAGAGGATGGGAGAGACCAGTGGGTGAGGAGGATCGAGTTTACGGGAGGTGCAGGGAAGGGAATAAGGTCGTACAGGATCCGCGTGGGGGAGGGGAGACGGATGCGATAGGCGAGGTGAAGAACATGGCGTTCTAGGATCTGATTTGTAAAAGGTAGGGGGAGCAGAGATCCAGGCAGGGTGGGCGTATGAGGGATTTATAGGTATGGAGGATGGTGGAGGGGTCCAGACCCCAAGTACGGCCGGAAAGGAGCTTGAGGAGACCGAGTCGGGAGCGTGCCTTGGCTTGGATCGTCTGGAGATGGGGGTCCAGTAGAGGCCACGGTCATGGGTGACACCCCCGGATTCGCCTCCCTGATGAATATACCGTTTTCGCAGCGGAGCTCCACGCGATCCTGAAGGTACTGGAGCAGATGAATCGTGTTCGGGGTAGTCTACTGGGTGATCAAAAAATCAGTATAGATTTGAAAACTTAAAAACCAGTAGATAGAGAGGTAAAAATTGACACACATGCTTGGAATGACATGGGATTTTATTAGAATAAAAAAAAAAAAAACAAATTTCACAAAATGTCCGACAGATGGAGCTGGACAGCAAAACGTCAGTGACTGCGCATGACAATCGTGTAGAAAAGGAGCTGTAATGAGAGAGAGAGAGAATCAAATGCGCCAGAATTCGCAGCGTGCTGGCGTTACCTGAAAAGGCACTTTTAGTTAAGCTGTATTATCAGATGGGGAATGTGCTAGTTCAGCGTTACGATCCTATCGCCATAGGAAGGGGATTCGAACGGGTAAAGGTCCGTTGACAAATGCAGCTGTGGCGAGAATGATTTCGAAGCTCGTAGCCACGGGTTGTTTAGACGATAGACCGCGTAGTGGCCGACCGAGCCCAAGGCGTAATGCTGCCGAAACAGTTCAGGAAGAAATGGAGACTGTAGCGGGTTCGTCTATGCACGGGGAAGTCTGCGCTCGTGCAGTCGTACGTCAGACCGGCATTCCATAAATTATTGTTTGGTTGGCACTTAGGCGTACCCTCGGATGCTATCCGTATAAAATCCATCAGCATCATGAACTGTTACCTGGCGATTTAGTGAAGCGTAGGGCATTTGCGGTGTGGGCGTTTCAAAAGATGGCGGAAGAGTAACGTGTTGTGGACCGACGAAGCTCATTTCACTCTCCGAGGGTCTGTCAACGCCCACAACTGCAGAATTTGGGCTACCGAAAATCCTAGAACTGTCGCGGAAACTCCATTGCACGACGAGAAAGTCACGGTATTGGTTGGATGTACCACATCTACCGTTATCGGGCCTTTTTTCTTCGAGGAAATGCTTGATTCTGGTGTAAAATTTGAAATTTTCCCGGCGAATCAACTTGTCAAAAAGATTTCGGGTTTTCATCCGGTCGTCGTAAACTTCATTGCACGATATTTCGGCTGGACAACTGACAGCCATCTTCAGGTGAGCCGATCAACGTCTGATCAGTCCTTGATCGGCTCACCTGAAGATGGCTGGCAGTTGTCCAGCCCAAATATCGTGCAATGAAGTTTACGACGACCGGCTCCAAACCCGAAATCTTTTTGACCTGCGTGTTTCTGGTTTTGTGACTGATACCGTGACGGGTGAGAGGTACGCTGATATCTTACAGAATCGCATCATCCCCAGCCTAGCTGATAAACACCTGCTGGAACGTACGATGTTTATGCAGGATGGCGCTCCACCCCATATTGCTAGACGCGTGAAAGATCTCTTGCGCCCCTCGTTTGGTGATGATCGTGTGCTCAGCCGCCACATTCGTCATGCTTGGCCTCCCAGGACCCCAGGCCTCAGTCCGTGCGATTACTGGCTTTGGGATTACCTGAAGTCGCAAGTGTATCGTGATCGACCGACATCTCTAGGGATACTGAAAGACAACATCCGACGCCAATGCCTCACCATAACTCCGGACAAGCTTTACAGTGCTGTTCACAACATTATTCCTCGACTACAACTATTGTTGAGGAATGATGGTGGACTACATATTGAGCATATCCTGTAAAGAACATCATTTTTGCTTTGTCTTACTTTGTTATGCTAATTATTGCTAATCTGATCAGATGAAGCGCCATCTGTCGGACATTTTTCGAACTTTTGTATTTTTTTGGTTCTTATAAAACCTCATGTCATTCCAAGCACGTGTGTCATTTTGTACCTCTCTATCTACATTATTCCGTGATTTATTCAGTTTTCAAATCTATACTGTCTTTTTGATCACCCTGCTCCGATTCTCTTAGTACCTTACAATAATTGCAGAATCTGTACCCAACTGAGGAGATGGTCCAGCTGATATATGACCAACTGTATGTACTTGCTCCAACGGCGGAGTAAGGAGGTGTCCTTCTGCTGGGTAGCTGGTCGTGTAGGAATATGGGGCAATGAACAGGCCGATCGGGCTGCCAAGGAGGCCTGCAGAGAGCAGGGTGTGGTCCAGTGTCCTATTCCCTGGCAGTCTGTCACTTCTGTGCTCCACAAGAAGTGCACGGAGTTGTGGGAGGAAGAATGGCTGACAGTGACGGCCAATAAACTGCGGTTGGTGCAGTCAGCAACTCAGCCGTGGCATACCTCCTGCCGGTTGCTCAGGCTGGAAGAAGTGACCCTCACGCGTCTTCGGATCGGGCACTGTCCTCTCACACATAGCTTTCTATTACGGCGGGAGGATCCCCCGGTTTGTGATGCGTGTGGTGTGCACATCTCTGTACGGCACATTTCAACAGACTGCATTTTATACGGTGATGCAAGGGCAGAAGCACAAGTTGATGGGGATCTGCCCTGTGTTTTAGCTAATGATGAGACGTGTGTTGTAAAGTTTTTTGATGTGTCTGGTCTCTGGCCTAAACTTTTAGGCTGGAGGTTTTAGTGTATTGCACAGTGGCTGGCTCCTCCCAATTTCCTTGCGGTCAGCCAGCCACTTCCATCTGCTACGTTGTTTTAGCTCCCTCTACCACTTTCTTCTTGTGGTGTCCATGTCTTACTGATGACGGCATACTGTGGCCCGCGTTTCGGTGTGGATGGGCACATATTTTTCCAACCTTGTTACCTACGTTTTACCTTCTGTTTTATCTTACTGTTCTGAGTATTTTCTTGACACCCGTCTCAATCCGTTACTGAGCGGGCGCTGAATACCTTGCCGTCGTGCGCCCATACAACACTCTCCATCATCATCATCATCATCACAATCACAAATGGTTATGTGTAGCCACGCAAGGCGACTTTGCAGCGTCGAAGGCTATTCGCCGTACAGTAGGCGCCATAGCGCCCTGAGAGCTTTATTGTTTTCTTTTGCAGCTGGAAGATGTTGCTCTCATAGCTAACATCGAAATGGAGCAGTGTTTGTGTGGAGCTGCTTCTGGATTTGTAAGGACCTGTAGTCGTAAACTCAGATAACTTCTGAGGGACAGTCCATTGTCCATATTTCAAAGTAAAACACACGTCAGTTGGCTCTTGAAAGTTCGCTAATGTCGTACAATGAGAGGGAGTTAATCATCGCCCCTGGATTTGGTCAAATTATTACGCTGCGTCATTTATTCCCAAAAATATTCAATATGTCGGGGTGTGGACCAGTGAGACAGCGTCGACACATCAGCGACATGATCACCAAAAATCAGGTTCATCAAACACAGTCCTCCACCTACACATGGGTAGCAGTATCACCAGACATCAAGTCGTCTCTCGCAGACGATATTCCAGTTGCATCACAGTGGAAGAATAACAGACATCACTCTAGTTGTATGAAGTCCCCCAGCCATTACGATAATTACCAAAACAATTGACTTACCACAAGTAGACCTCTACACCTTCGACCATAAATATAATGGACTGGCCCTGACGTCATTTTCGTGGCTCCAACATCTCTGGGCTGAAGTCACGTGAATGTTGGCAAAACATGGTTGTTTCGTGTTGCGCTTATAGCTGTACTCAGCGTTTTGTCGGGGAAATGGCATGACATTTCACGTGTAAGTGTTTTTATGATAGTGCAGATGCGTTTATTGAAATCTCCTGAAGTGACTTTTATATGTTTTTTACACTTGAAATAGAGTATCACGTAAATTAGAGTGTTGAAAGTGAGGCCTGTAAAGTCAGACTCATATTACATTTTGGAAAGTATCTGTGATAATTCGGCTACAGAAGTAAGTATAACTCTTTCTCGTTCCTACTCATAGGTTCCCTAAGGATGAAAACCGAAGGCAGCTTTGGATACAGGCCCTGAAACGGAAAAACTTTAAGCCATTTGCACATACGCGCCTTTGCTCGAAACACTTCGCGGAGAAGTGTTTTGATGGGTTAGTTATTATTTACAATGTATATCTATAATTTGTATTTACAGTGTCTGTAATTTTTAAACCTAGGCTCCAAAATTATTTTCTGAAACTGCAAAGTCTCACCTTTCATCTAAAATATCATTTTTTTAAACTGATAATTTAAACTTTTGTAAAAATAGTGGGAACTGAATCTTTGAGGTGCACCTAAAATTGATACTCTAAAATGGACCAGCTCCTAAAGTAAACAATTTTGACACCTATAGTTGACATATAATTCCCATAGCCCATTTTCTTTTATAAGTGACTAGAGCTCGAAACGTGGCGAATCCAATGTTTAAAGTTTTGACACGAGCCCACTCTTCTGTTTAAAAGAACTTTAACGACATTTTATTTTAATTGATAGTTTATAGTAATTTCGTCCCGCTGCCCACCAGAGTGGCGTTCGATGTATTTGTTAGATTTTATGAATGGTACTTTGAACAAATCCAGGTCAAATGTAGTTCTGGCAAAATTTTTCACAAATAAAAAAGTAGTTTTTGTTGGAAGCGTTTGGCGGTCAATTGAGAAATGTGGGGAAAATCCGATACAAACATAGGATGGCAGACCGCTGATTTGAAATCCCGTCACGTTTTGCCAACAGTCACGTGGTTTATGTTGGAGCCACACCAGCCCCATAGCTTCTGCACAGCAAGGCCTGTCTACTAGTGTCTGTGGTCGAAGCTCTACACACACTTTAGTGGCAGATTCGCCACACACCGTGTTTCTCTCACACAGTCCTTCACTACAGCAGCAGAATCACCAGATGTTCAGTTTGTCACATACAGTCCCGCAATCGTATTTCAGTGACAGAATCACCAACATTGAACTTGTGAAATGCAGTCCTCATCCACACTTGAGCAAGATATTCACAAGTCGTTGGTTCTGCTGTATACAGTTCGCTACTTGGATTTCAGTAGTAAGAGTACTGGGTATTGGATTTCTTGCACAGTGCCCTTATAATGAATTCTACTGTAATTGATGAAAGTATGTGAATGCAGCTTGCCGCTAACTTGGTGTAATGTTTTGTCTGTACAGAGGTGTATCTGTCGCCTTTATTACGCCTCCACTCTCACACACAAATCGGTACAATACAGTTAGGGCCTCCTGTTTTATCTTGAGGCTGACCCGTGATAAGACAGGCAAACAATTATGCTAATGGAGGATTCTGAGTATTTTCTCGAATTTCATTCGCTCTCTCTCTCTCTCTCTCTCTCTCTCTCTCTGTCCTTTATCTGTGTACAGTTTTAAATATATTATTTCATTTACGTGGAATCAGCCCAATAGTATCTCTGGTGGAGCCCTTCGTCTTAATATTCAGCGGCTGGTTTGCTGGAAAAGATCTTTACATTTGTTATTATTGTTAAGCGCTGCATTCAGTTGGGAAAAATCGATCGTTTGAACCATTCGTTCATTTTTACGACAGATTTAGAATTTCAGATGTGGACAAAGCCTTTTTGGACGATTTTATCAAAACTCGGTGACTGCAGGCTCTCTTCGTCACAGCTGAAACTTGCCCACTAATTACAGGGCCAAGGCAATCATCAATGATTCAGACAGAGAACTCATTCGTCATTCACTCTAGAATAAAAGGGTCACAAACCTTACTTCTGAGGAAAATAGTATATTCAATCCATCTCCATTACATGTTCCGTTTTCTGTTGATTCCAAGTCTTACTTAATTTTCGTTTACCGTTTTTCTCTATCCGCCAATAACTCGCTAGTGGCACAAACTTTAATAGCTCGCTTTAGCGAGAAGAAGAGCAAATATGTCTCTTTTAGCAACCCGACAATCTTCCAACAGATACTTCCGAAGCTGTACTCCTTCTCCCTCTATAATAACCATGGATAATACATCTATGTATCTCTGTTATTCCAAAGAATAATCTTACTAGAAAAATACCTTGGCGTCGACGAGCTGCCGGCGCATATATTACTAGAAATCCGATCAGATACTTTCCAAAAGTGAATAAATGTGGATGATTTGGTTGACCATTATTAATTATTGCGTGGTAGAGGGTAAATTTCCGTGGGGAGATTACACCCTCCACCCACACGTCAGTGGTAGAACCAGTAGATACTGGATTTGTTGCACTCAGTCCTCCACAGGCACTGCAGTAACTGTATCACCTGACACTGATTATGCCACATGCAGTCCTGCAACCATATTTCAGTGGCGGAATCGCCAGACATTGAATTTGTGAAATGCAATTCTACATCCGTACCTGAGCAAGAGAATCATATGATACGGTTTCCGTTGTATATAGTTCTCCACGTGCACTGAAGTAGTAAGATCACTACATATTGGGTTTGTTCCACGCAGTCCACCACCCACACTTAAGTGACACAATGGCCAAATGCTGAGTTTATTGGATGCAGTTCCACTCACACTAAAGTGACGGAATCACAAGAAATTGATTTTTTCACATGCAGTCCAACAACCATATTTCGCTGGCAGAATCACCAAACATTTGAATTTGTGAAATGACGTGCTCCACCCACTTTCAGCTAGAGAATCACTAGATAGTGGTTCTGTTGCATGCAGATCTCCACTTGGACTTCAGTGGTAAGATCACCAGATACTGGACTGGTTGAACCAAATGGCAGAATCACCGATTATTGGATTTGTTGCACACAGTCCTCTATCTGTAATTCGGTGGCAATATCACCAGATATTAGGTTTGTCGCCTGCAGTCCTGCAGCTGTATTTCAGGGGAAAAATCACCAGACATTTTATTTGTGAAATGTAGTCCAGCATTCACGTTTCAGCAGGATAATCACAAGGTCTCTGCGGTATGCACTTCTCTACTTCGGTGACAGAATCACCAGATACTGGGTTTGTTGCATGCAGGCTTTCACCCGCACTACCCAATCAGGATCACCTTATATTGAGTTTGTCACATGCAGTCGTGCAGCCGTATTTCAGAGACAGAATCACCAGACTTAGGATTTGTGAAATGCAGTCCTCGCCGGCCGGAGTGGCCGTGCGGTTCTAGGCGCTACAGTCTGGAACCGAGCGACCGCTACGGTCTCAGGTTCGAATCCTGCCTCGGGCATGGATGTGTGTGATGTCCTTAGGTTAGTTAGGTTTAATTAGTTCTAAGTTCTAGGTGACTGCTGAACTCAGAAGTTAAGTCGCATAATGCTGAGAGCCATTTGAACCATTTTTTTGCAGTCCTCCATCCCAAGATACTAGTTCTATATGAAGATGGTATCTGTTCTTTCAGACATCTCCGAATGAACAGATACCATCAGTGACCATGAAGCTCTCTTAGAATGAAATGATAATTAAATAAAGACCCTAAGCTGTCGACAGGCGTTGATATACATCAACAGGGACACTTGAAAATGTGTGCCCCGACTAGGACTGGAACCTGAGACCTTCTACTTACATGGCAGACGCTCTATCCATCTGAGCCAACGAGGGCACAGAGGATAGTGTGACTGCACGCTCCCCGTGAGGCCCACATTCCCAACTTAATGTCCACACACTACATTCATAGGGCCCCTGCCCATTAGACTCATTACTCGAGGCAGACAATCTTACCTAGAACCGTAAGAGTTCGGGCAATGTGTGTGCATCCAGCACAGAAGAAGAAAATCAATGGCCAGTTAGCCTTAACTATATGAAGATGCCTCCAGAACGAGATTTTCACTCTGCAGCGGAGTATGCGCTGATGTGAAACTTCCTGGCAGATTAAAACTGTGTGCCGTGCCGAGATTCGAACTCGGGACCTTTGCCTTTCGCGGGCAAGTGCTCTACCAACTGAGTTACCCAAGCACGACTCACGCTTCGCCAGTTAGCCTTAACTATATGAAGATGCCTCCCGAACGAAATTTTCACTCTGCAGCGGAGTGTTCGCTGATGTGAAACTTCCTGGCAGATTTGTGTGCCGGGCCGAGACTCGAACTCGGGACCTTCGCCTTTCGCGGGCAAGAGCTCTAACAACTGAGTTACCCAAGCACGACTCACGCCCCGCCCTCACAGCTTTACTCGTCTCCTACCTTCCAAACTTTACAGAAGCTCTCCTGCGAACCTTGCAGAACTGGCACTCCTGAAAGAAAGGATATTGCGGAGACATGGCTTAGCCACAGCCTGGGAGATGTTTCCAGAATGAGATTTTCACTCTTCAGTGGAGTGTGGAGTGTGAGTCTCGGCCCGACACACAGTTTTAATGTGCCAGGAGGGTTTTATATGTAGATGGTCCCGTGAGACCCACAGAAAGAACAGAATGTAGTGTGTGGACATTATGTTGGGAATGTGGGTCTCACAGGAGCGTGCAAGGGAAAAGTCCCTGCAATCGCAGTATCCTCTGCGCCCTCGGTAGCTCAGATGGATAGAAACAATTACAAAAATCCGCCTCCATTGCACAAAGTACCTGGTGTTTACCTAGGATTCAGCGTGGGTAACCACGCCTTCTTCAGAACAATTTTATAAAACAACTTGCCTAAATGGGCATAGTTAAAGGTTCAAATGGTTCAAATGGCTCTGAGCACTATGGGACTTAACATCTATGGTCAGCAGTCCCCTATAACTTAGAACTACTTAAACTTAACTAACCAAAGGACATCACACAACACCCAGCCATCACGAGGCGGGAGAAAATCCCTGACCCCGCCGGGAATCGAACCCGGGAACCCGGGCGTGGGAAGCGAGAACGCTACCGCACGACCACGAGATGCGGGCGCATAGTCAAAGGCTAAAACAAACACCTACAGGGGCAAGAACCCATAAAGTTTTTTTACAAATACACGGTACAAGTCAATAATATAATACAATACAATACAAGTCAATACAAGTGTAACAAGTCAATGGTATTACTTATCTCTGTGTGTGCTGCCAAGCCCCAGCCAACGTACGATGGTCACAGGCTCTCCACCAATGGACAGAGCGTCTGCCAGGTAAGCAGGAGATCCCGGGTTGAAGTCCCAGTCAGGGGACACATTTTCAACTGTCCCCGTTGATGTATATCAACGCCTGTCGACAGCTTAGGGTCTTTATTTAATTATCATTTCATTCTAAGAGAGCTTCATGGTCACTGATGGTATCTGTTCATTCGGAGATGTCTGAAAGAACAGATACCATCTTCATATAGAACTAGTATCTTGTGATTCTCTGCTGAAGTGTGGATGGAGGACTGCATTTCACAAATCCTAAGTCTGGTGATTCTGTCTCTGAAATACGGCTGCACGACTGCATGTGACAAACTCAATATTTGGTGATCCTGATTGGGTAGTGCGGGTGAAAGCCTGCATGCAACAAACCCAGTATCTGGTGATTCTGTCACCGAAGTAGAGAAGTGCATACCGCAGAGACCTTGTGATTATCGTGCTGAAATGTGAATGCTGGACTACATTTCACAAGTTAAATGTCGCCGGCCGGTGTGGCCGTGTGGTTCTAAGCGCGTCAGTTTGGAACCGCGTGACCGCTACGGTCGCAGGTTCGAATCCTGCCTCGGGCATGGATGTGTGTGATGTCCTTAGGTTAGTTAGGTTTAAGTAGTTCTAAGTTCTAGGGGACTGATGACGTCAGTAGTTAAGTCCCATAGTGCTCAGAGCCATTTTTTGAATTAAATGTCTGTTGATTTTTCCCCTGAAATACAGCTGCAGGACTGCAGGCGACAAACCTAATATCTGGTGATATTGCCACTGAATTACAGATAGAGGACTGTGTGCTACAAATCCAATAATCGGTGATTCTGCCATTGGGTTCAACCAGTCCAGTATCTGGTGATCTTACCACTGTAGTCCAAGTGGAGATCTGCATGCAACAGAACCACTATCTAGTGATTCTCTAGCTGAAAGTGGGTGGAGCACGTCATTTCACAAATTCAAATCTTCGGTGATTCTGCCAGTGAAATATGGTTGTTGGACTGCATGTGAAAAAATCAAGGGTTGAAGTCCCAGTCAGGGCACACATTTTCAACTGTCCCCGTCGATGTATATCAACGCCTGTCGACAGCTTAGGGTCTCGATTTAATTATCATTTCAGATATTATTTCTGTTGTGCGCAGCTCTCCACTTGGACTTCGGTGGTAAGATCACTATGTGCCGAGTTTGTTGCGTGTTGTCCTCCATCCACACTTCAGCGGCAGAATCACCACATATTGGATTTGTAGCTTGCAGTTCTCCAGCAGAACCACCAAACAGCGAGTTGCATTTCAGCAGGGGGATCAGCAGACATGAGGTATGCTCTGCGGCAGTTGTTTTGTGTGGTCTGAGGCCTCGTCCTCCGCTTCTGCAGGCGGTGCCGGCAGCTGCCAGAACTGTGACATCGCGGCACCCGGCGCGCAGCCGCCGCCCCCGACGTCAGCCTCCGCCCCGGGCGCGGCGCCGCCGCCCCCCGTGACCGCCGCCTCCGGGGGCGGCACTGGCACGGCCAGCTCGGGGGCGAGCAGCGTGTCCAGCTCCATCAGCAGCGCCTTCGACAAGATGGCCACCGAGGACGACTCGCGCTCCACCGGGTCGCCACCTGGCGGGCCGCACCAGCAGCACGTACGTACCAGTCTGGTCGGTCATCTCTTCCAGCAACAGCACTGCAAGACTGGGCGTCCACACAGCAGGTGGAGAGAAGGCACTTCCCCCCACTGCCCTCCCCTTCAGCCTACCCTATGGAATCTTGATACACTGATTCATTCATCACTTAAATGCCAGACACGTCTCATAGATTTCAATTCCCTAGGTCAGGGCTTCACAACATACGTGCTCGCGTAGCAAGCTGTGAGCAGCAAGGCGCGAGCACGGAGCAGCACGAGCACGCTACCTCCACTACCGGACCAGAGCGGAGAGTGGGGAAAGTCACGTGGGGCACACAACAGCTGCCGCCAGTCAATGTACGAGGTGCATTCAAGTTCTAAGGCCTCTGATTTTTTTTCTAATTAACTACTCACCCGAAATCGATAAAACTGGCGTTACTTCTCGACATAATCGCCCTGCAGACGTACACATTTTTCACAACGTTGACGCCATGATTCCATGGCAGCGGCGAAGGCTTCTTTAGGAGTCTGTTTTGACCACTGGAAAATCGCTGAGGCAATAGCAGCACGGCTGGCGAATGTGCGGCCACGGAGAGTGTCTTTCATTGTTGGAAAAAGCCAAAAGTCACTAGGAGCCAGGTCAGGTGAGTAGGGACCATGAGGAATCACTTCACAGTTGTTATCACGAAGAAACTGTTGCGTAACGTTAGCTCGATGTGCGGGTGCGTTGTCTTGGTGAAACAGCACACGCGCATCCCCCCCGGACGTTTTTGTTGCACTGCAGGAAGAAATTTGTTCTTCAAAACATTTTCGTCAACATTTCAACATTGCTTGGCAACATGCCACACGGGCAGCCGTGTGGTCGTCCGTCAGCATTCGTGGCACCCACCTGGATGACACTTTTCGCATTTTCAGGTCGTCATGCAGGATTGTGTGCACAGAACCCAACTCTGGAGGCGATCTGTTCGACAGTCATTCGGCGATCCCCCAAAACAATTCTCTCCACTTTCTCGTTCATGTCGTCAGACCGGCTTGTGCGAGCCCGAGGTTGTTTCGGTTTGTTGTCACACGATGTTCTGCCTTCATTAAACTGTCGCACCCACGAACGCACTTTCGACACATCCATAACTCCATCACCACATGTCTCCTTCAACTGTCGATGAATTTCAATTGGTTTCACACCAAGCAAATTCAGAAAACGAATGATTGCACGCTGTTCAAGTAAGGAAAACGTCGCCATTTTAAGTATTTAAAACAGTTCTCATTCTCGCCGCTGGCTGTAAAATTCCATCTGCCGTACGGTGCTGCCATCTCTGGGACGTATTGACAATAAACGCGGCCTCATTTTAAAACAATGCGCATGTTTCTATCTCTTTCCAGTCTGGAGAAAAAAAATTGGAGGCCTTAGAACTTGAATGCACCTCGTAAATCCGCGGCCACCTGCAGGGATATCACTCACGAATTATTACTGCGACAAAGGAAACAAGTAAAGGAGAATGTACACGTGCCACATAATTTTATTAGCTTAGTGTATGGCTCTACATTCGCATTCATTTGTGAACTGTTACACAATAAAAGGTGTCACTGAAGTGTGGGATTCTCGGTTATCTTGTACTGTTTGCCCTTTACAATTGCGTCTATGTTCGGAGTAATTGTTCTTGTTCATTTTACGCGCAGCGTGCAGTTTAAATTTGGATCAGACAATGCGTTTCTCAGGCTCGTCTTGTTACATTTCATTGCAGAGAACAGTTGTTCACGAACATACGTGGAACCGAACATTGATATTATTGTAGCCGTCAGTTTGTGCAAACGAGGAAATCTATCCCGAGGGAAGTGTCTGTAGAATTCCAAAATGTTTTTCTTGTTCTGAAATTTGTCTCTGTATTCTCTGTCACACTGCAGGTCAATAATTTCTTGCTCAGCTCAGGACGAATCTCTTAAATATTCGCTGAATATGGAGAGAACAGATCAAAATAACTGTCTAGTGCTGTCAGATCTTGAAAGCGCTGATCAACTAAACTATGTGAATAACGTTCACAGGCTTTGTGAACATCTTGCATGGATGATAATTTAGGAAAATGAGCTAGGTTTCTTGTTTCCAGCTGACTCACCCAAAGTGTCAATTTCATTTTAAAAGCTCGTATTCGATCTATGAAATGAGTAATTAGCAGGTATTTACCTTGTAGTAAAATGTTCAAAGCATTCAGATGGCTAGTTAAATATGCTAAGAACGCGAGATCACATTCAAACGTGCGCGCGCATTTCCCCTCCCTCCCTACACCGCTACCTTGCACCTGCTCGCGAGCACGTGCCAGAGCAGACGCGAGTACTCGCGCTCAGAACCGGCCAGTTGTTAAGCCCTGCCCTAGGATCTACACTCTAAGACAGAAAAGAAGACGCGCACGAAGGAATTGTCCGAATGGGGCGGAAATACGTACACTTGATGTACGTGTAGGGGCAAACAGATTATTATACACTGAAGAGTCAAAGAAATTGGTACACCTTCCTAATATCGTGTAGGGCCCCCGCCAGCATTCAGAACTGCCACAACGCGACGTAGCATGGGCTCTACTAATGTCTGAAGTAGTGCTGGAGGGAACTGACAACATGAATCCTGCACGCTTGTCCATAAACCCGTAGCAGTGCGAGGGGGTGGGGATCTCTTCTCAAAATCACGTTGGAAGACATCCCAGATGTGCTCAATAATGTTTAAGTCTGAGGAGTGCAGTGACCACCGGAATTATTGAAACTTAGGACAGTGTTCCTTGAGCCACACGTGTGGGGTGTCGCATTGTCCTGCTGGAATTTCCAAGCTTGCCGAAACGCAGAATTGGAATGAATGATGAGGTGATCAGACAGAATGCTTACGTACGTGTCACCTGTCAGAGTCGCATGTAGACTTATCAGGGGTCCCGTATCACTCCAAATGCACACCGTTACAGAGCCTACAGGAGTTTGAACAGTCCCGGCCAAAAGCTTTAGCGAAGTCTACAACTACTACATAAAACTTTTCTCTTTTTTTAAAGGTTTTCCGTACACACTTTAGAGATTTCCGTACACACTTTAGTACGAGTTCCGTTGCGCTCAGAGCTGACCTTCCTTTCTTGAATCCCATCTGGTTTCCGGGGAGGTGTTCATCGATTCTTTGATTTATTCTTTCCGTTAATATTTTAGTGAATATTTTGAAACGTAAGTTTTCTGGTGCTATGCCTCTATGTTTGCTGGGGTCCTTGGGACGCCCCTAATATAGCACTATTGCTATTCACTGTCTCCACTCTTATGGAATGGAGGCTGTTTCTGTGCGCTCGTTGTAGAGCTATCTCCGCATTGGCCTTAGTAAATGGGCTGCGCCTTTTTAAATATTCGCTATACAATCTGTCGGCACGTACAGCTTTTCTGTTGTTGGTGTTTTAACGGCATCTTTGACCTCTTCTATAGCTAATAGAACCCATTCCGTAGTTGTTTGTGGCAATGTCTCCTGTTTGGCCTCTGGTATGCCACTTAGCCCTTCCTTGATGAGTACGCAGTTGAAGTGTGACTCACATTATGTCATACTGATATATTTTCTTCTATTTTTTTTTTTTTAAAGGGAACCAACCGACCTTTGGCTGTTTTATTGTTTATTTGAGTTCAACGCAGGTTTCGGGCTTTTATGCCATATTCAAATATTTTATTTTATATCTCCAACATACATTGCAGGACACTTAACATGCTGTCAGGCTCAAAGCTGGCATAAATTAAGAAAAGTATTGCCTCCCCACGAAATGTCAGGTGTAAAATCACCATGGTGATTTCGTCGGGAGGCAATACTTTCCTTAATTTCTGGCCAGCTTTGAGCCTGGCAGCATGTTAAGTGTCCTGAAATGTAGGTTGAAGATGTAAGATCAAATATTTAAATATGGCATAAAAGCCCGAAACCTGCGTTGAACTCAAATAAACAATAAAACAGCCAAATGCCGGTATGTTCGTTTAAAAAGATACTATATGACTGTTGTTTAGGAACATTAAAAAATATGTGTTTCGGATTGTTTTCTGGGGTTTAGTCCAATGTGTGGGTCTCTTGTGGCTTTTTCCCCCAATTTCTTCCCTCCTCCTTCCCAGAATGTCTCGTCCATTCTTTCAGAGTTTTCTCATAGATATATCGTTTCTCAGCAAAGTCTTGAAAGGAGGATATAAGATGAACATCAGCAGAAGCAAAACTGGGATAATGGAATGTCGTCGAATTAAGTCGGGTGATGCTGAGAGAATTAGATTAGGAAATGAGACACTTAAAGTAGTAAAGGAGTTTTGCTATTTGGGGAACAAAATAACTGATGATGGTCGAAGTAGAGAGGATATAAAATATAGACTGGCAATGGCAAGGAAAGCGTTTCTGAAGAAGAGAAATTTGTTAATATCGAGTATAGATTTAAGTGTCAGGAAGTCGTTTCTGAAAGTATTTTTATGAAATGTAGCCATGTATGGAAGTGAATCATGGACGATAAATAGTTCGGACAAGAAGAGAATAGAAGCTTTCGAAATGTGGTGTTACAGAAGAATGCTGAAGATTAGATGAGTATATCACATAACTAATGAGGAGGTATTGAATAGTATTGGGGAGGAGTTTGTGGTACAACTTGACTAGAAGAAGGGATCGGTTGGTAGGACACGTTCTGAGGCGTCAAGGGAGGGCAGCTTGGAGGGTAAAAATCGTAGAGGGAGACCTAGAGATAAATACACTAAGCAGATTCAGAAGGATGTAGGTTGCAATAGATACTGGGAGATAAAGAAGCTTGCACAGGATAGAGTAGCATGGGGAGCTGCATCAAACCAGTCTCAACAACAACAGCAAAGTCCTGAGTAGTGTGGAATATAAAGAGCACGCAATATTATGAACCTGAGAGAATTAAATTTGCTTGCATTGCTCGGAAAGATAAATTCACGGTTTGTGATAATCTGTTCATCAGTACACTCGTAAATGTTGCACCGTCATTGATAACTGCTAATCACTGTACGCCTTTGTGTACCCTTCGTGATGTACATTGTAGTGAATAGAAGTGCAGATGGAGTGTTTGTCTTACTTGATGTGATGTAGGGGCTCAAAAGCAGACGTACTGCGTCACAGTATAACATTTTCTTTATTATTATTTTTATTGAGGAATGATTCGATGTTTTGACGTTCGCGTCCGCACTGTGCAGGCAGCGGTGAAGCAGGAGTCGGCGGCCGCCGCGGGCAAGACGCCCCCGCCGCCCACGTCGCTGCTGGTGTCCACCAAGCGGGAGACCGTCTCCGTGCTGGACTCTGCGGCGCTGACGCCCGCCTCCACGCCCAGTCCCGGGGGCGGCGGGGGCGGAGCCGGGGGAGGGGTGCCCGGGGGTGGAGCCTACGGCCGGCCGCAGAGCGGGGTGCCGCCCCCCGGCGTGCTGAGGGGCGCCGTGGCCGCCGCCGCCGCTGCCGTCGCCGCCCCCGCCTCCGCCGCTGGGGGCAGACGCGGCGCCGCCCCCGTCGCCGTGCAGCAGCCGTGCTTCAGCCCCCAGAGGCTCTACCAGGACAACAACCCCTTCCTCAGGTACAAAAAAAAAAAAATACCTAGGTAAAGTAGGTGACAAGTCGTGGGGCAGCCGAAGTTAAAATCTTCTGGGTTATTAGGCCGCGTCATGTTACTTCTAAAATGTTCGACGTTTCGACCCCTCTGCTCTGATCTTCCTCAGGATCTTTTGGTGTCCACTACTGCTAGAACACTGTCAGAGACGAGTGTCGCGTCCACTTATAAAGTGGGAGTTTTCTGGCGTTCGTGCTGGAGAAGTGATAGCACTGGTTAAAATTCATATGGCTACCATTGGTGGGCCATAGTCATAGGCTAATATTCCCGCTCTGATGCAGAAGGTTGGTAGCTCATCTCCTATAAATACCATTGGCGGCCCATCGTCATTGGACAGAAAGGCACTATTCCACACTTACGCTCGTGAAGGGTTATTGGTTGAAATACCTGCTACGGCTATTGCTTGGTCGTCATCAGTGGCTAGGTTCGAAACGGACAGAGCTAGAGAGTGGGAACGTTTACCCAAAATATATTGTCCGCCGAGGTGACTTGCGGCGTGTTGTTTATGCCGCTCACACACCGCAGCCGCGTATTTACTTCCTTGAAGGCGGGGAACAACGATGCCGGAAGCCTATAGCCGTCCTCTCTATTGAAATTAGATGCATTCTTAGACATTTCAACCGCTTCTCTGACCTTTCTTCTATAAATGTTTGTTTCTTTAGCCAATACACGTACGTTATTAAAATCGATGTCAGAGCCACAGTTCTCGTTCCGCGACTGCCGATTGGGCACTTTGCCTTAGCCGCCCCTGCTGTTCGTGTTGCTTAATGCGTTCTTTAACAGTTCTTCCCGTTTCGCCGATATACACTTTGCCGCAGCCACATGACGCTTGATAGACGCCTGCATTGTGGAGGTAATCAGGTGTATCCGTTTTCCGTCGGAAAAAGTCTTTTATTTTGTTTTGACTAATGAAAGATGTCTGAATACCATTTATCTTTAAAATTCTGCGTATGCGGTCAGTGACCCCAGAAACGAACGGTAACCTGACGGAGTGAGAAGGCGGTTCCTCGTTATTCTTAATAGCGGTATAAATATTCCGCCTTAAAGCCCTGTCGACTGAATAACTATCATACTCATTTGCCTTCAATGTCCTCTAAAACATTCAATTCCGATTCCAAGTTGTCGTCATCGCTGATACGGAAGGCACGTGAAGACAGAGTGATGAGTTCTGCTTGCTTCTGGGCTGGGTGGTGGTGCGAAGTGGCATCTAAATACCTGTTTGTGTTAGTCGGCTTTCTTTACACTCTGTGACCTAGAGTGTTATCAGATGCTCTGTATACCAACACATCTAGGAACGGGAGACCGACCTCACTCTCAACCTCCAAGGTGAATTTGTTTTTGGGGTGAATTCCATTTCAGAAATAGTGGAACAAAAAATGGCTCTGAGCACTATGGGACTTAACTACTGAGGTCATCAGTCCCCTAGAACTTAGAACTACTTAAACCTAACTAACCTAAGGACATCACACACATCCATGCCCGAGGCAGGATTCGAACCTGCGACCGTAGCGGTCGCGCGGTTCCAGACTGTAGCGCCTAGAACCGCTCGGCCACCTCGGCCGGCAAATTGTGGAACACATGAAGTTCTTCTTCGCCGTGTGTCCATATAACAAATGTATCGTCCACATAGCGGAGCCAGCAAGAAGGCTTCAAAGGAGCACTTCTTAACGCTTGTTGCTCAAAGTGTTCAAAAAATGGTTCAAATGGCTCTGAGCACTATGGGACTCAACATCTTAGGTCATCAGTCCCCCTAGACTTAGAACTACTTAAACCTAAGGACATCACACACATCCATGCCCGAGGCAGGATTCGAACCTGCGACCGCAGCAGCAGCGCGGTTCCGGACTGGAGGGCCTAGAACCGCTCCGCCACCGCGGTCCGCCTCAAAGTGTTCCATAAAAACGTCAGCTGCAACTGGCGAAATGGTGTACATACTCATATGGCCTACAGAACCTACAAAAGGGTTGTGCATTACTGGAGCCGTCATTTGTAGTCAGGTGATGTATGTGAAAAGCTCTCTGACGAAAATACAGCCTTACGGCGTGAATTAACAGACTGAACGCGAAATGCTAGTTACAGTTAGCTGCAAAGGACATTTCATTTCCTTAATCTTTGGGGAATTCAATATTCCTCTAACCACAGTGTCAAGAGTGTGCCAAGCATACCAAAATTTCAGACATTACCTCTCATCACGGACAATAGAGTGGCCGACGGCCTTCGCTTAACGACCGAGAGCAGCGGCGTTTGCTAGAGTTGTCAGTGCTAACAGACAAGCAACATTGCGTTAAATGGCCGCGACTGCCTTTGCTAAAGGCACTACATCGCCTGCAGCGCCTCTCCTGGATTCGTCGGCTGCACCTTAGACTGGTATTCGTGGCATGGACAGATGAGCCCCGATATCAGTTAGTAAGAGCTGATGGTAATGCTTGAGTGTGGCGCAGACCCACGAAGCCATGGATCCAAGTTGTCATCAAGGCACTGTGCAAGCTGGTGGTGGCTCCGAAGGGGTGTGGGCTGTGTTCAACTGAAAGGCTCTGGAGCCTGTGTTCCAACTAAAACGATCATTGTTTGGAAATAAATATTTTCAGCTGCTTGGAGCCCACTTGCAGTCACTCATGGCATTCATATTTCCGACCAACCATGGAATTCTTCACTTAAAACTTCCGGGCTGATAGGCCGTGGTCGAAGTATAAAACACTCTCCTGACGTTTCGTCTCCTACTGCGGGAGACATCCTCGGAGGTAAAGCGGCGAACTGGGCAGTTCGCCGCTTTACCTCCGAGGATGTCTCCCGCAGTAGGAGACGAAACGTCAGGAGAGTGTTTTATACTTCGGCCACGGCCTATCAGCCCGGAAGTTTTAAGTGAAGACAATACCGGCCGTGAAAGCTTACATTGTATGATCAACCATGGAATTTTTATGCATGACAATGTGTCATGTCACCCGGCCATAATTCTTCGTGACTCGCTTGGAGAATGTTCTGCACAATTAAAGCGAATGATTTGACCACCGAGGTCGCCCGACATTAATACCCTCCGACATTTATGGAACATAATCGAGAGGTCAGTTCGCGCGCAAAGTCCTGTACGACTCTTTCGCGATCATGGACGGTTATAGAGGCAGCATATCAAACAATTTTTCCGCAGGAGACTTCCAACGAGTTGTTGAGTCCATGTTCCGTCGATTGCTGCACTGCGCCGGGCAGAAGGAAATTTGCCACGATATTCGAACATGTCTCATGACTTTTGTCGCGCTGGCCAGTGTGGCCGAGCGGTTCTACGCGCTTCAGTCCGGAACCGCGCTGCTGCTACGGTCGCAGGTTCGAATCCTGCCTCGGGCATGGATATGTGTGATGTCCTTAGGTTGGTTAGGTTTATCTATTCTAAGTCTAGGGGACTGATGACCTCAGATGTTAGGTCCCATAGTGCTCAGAGCCATTTGAACCATTTTTGAACTTTTGTCACATCAATGGAAATAATAATCGGAATTTTTATTGTTTGTTAAGAATTTAACTTATTCGTCTACATAAGTTTTTTTTCACTCCTGACTTGGCCATTTTTAATTTTTATTTTATGTTATTTTATTTGTTTATTTATTTTTCTTTTTGAGTGATAAGTCTTCTGAACTATTTGATGCGACTCGCCACGAATTCGTCACCTATGTTAACCTCTTCACCTCACAGTAGCTCAATTATTTGCTGGACTTATTCCAATCTCTGTCTTCCTCTCACAGTTTTTGCGCTCTACAGCTCCGTCTAGTACCATGTAAGTTTTCCCTGGTGTCCTACCATCCTGTCCGTTCTCCTTGTGAGTTTCTTGACATATTCCTTTCCTCTCTGATTCTGCGCAGAACCTCCTCATTCATTACCTTATCAGTCCACCTAATTTTCAACATTCTTCTGTAGCACCACATCTCAAATGCTTCGATTCTCTACTGCTCCGGTTTTCCAACAGTCACAACCATAAAATGCGGTGCTCCTAAAGCAAATTCTGGAAATTTCCTTCACAAATTAAGGCCTATGTTTGATACTAGTAGACTCCTATAGGCCACCACATCAGTATTATAGCCTTGGAACTAGTCCGGATTGGATATAACGCACTTATGCCAGCGCTTTTTCCAATGCATAGAATATTTCTGAAGTTCTAATCTATTCTTTTGTGAAAGGATAAAAGTAATGTCCAAAATTATTCAGCAAACCTCCGAGGTGAACAATGGTGTCATTTGCGTAATTCTCATTCCTTGAGATCATACAAAAGAGACATAAATTATCGTGGCGCAAAAACTTCAAACAAAACTAAGATTTTTTTTTCGTCTCTTTGTAGTTTTCTCGATGTTTATCATTGGCACACCATGTTTTCAAACATCTAGGACCGTAAATTTTTTATGCGTCAACTGTGAAATGATAAATTACCAAGATTTTTCTCTCGAATATTTTCGTCATTCATAACCGTGTTTTGAGCAACACATCATACTCCACGAAATATTCGATAACAATACCCTTCCATAACAATGTGTGTCTTAACACACTGGCATTCAACGTCAATCCATTCTCAAAAAGAACTTCTAAAAACGCGCTTAAAAAAAAAAAAAGAGGTCAGTGACGTATTTCGCTATACACAAATGTTGTTTAACATTGATCTTCAGAAGCGTAAACAAATATATGTGTAACTAGTATTTTTGATAATTGACGTAATAATTTTTAAATTCTCATAGAAACTGTAGAAACAATAAACTTTACTTTGTGTTCTGCCTTGTCATGGGGGAAGCCTCGTCAGAGAGGTCCAACGCAAGAGCGTCTAGGGAAGTGATTCCAGGGGTGGTTTCCCGTTGCCTTCCACTGATGATGATGAAATGATAATGCGGACAACACAACACCCAGTCCCTGAACGGAGAAAATCTCCGACCCAGCCGGGAATCGAACCCGGGCGCCTTGGCGTGACAGACCGCCGCGCTGACCACTCAGCTATCGGCGCGGACGTAGAAATAATAATAATAATAATAATAATAATAATAATAATCACTAGTGATGTTTTTCAAATTTGTAAATATACTTTCGACTCTGTCGTTTTCCGGACCAGGGTCTGTTACCTCAGATTCATACATTTACCGCTCTCCATATTCTGGCTGGTTTGACGCGGTACGCCACGAATTCCTCTCCGACGCCAACCTCTTCATCTCAGAGTATCAGATGCTACCTATGTCCGCATTTGTTTACTGAACGTATTTCAACCTCTCTCTTCCTCTACAGTTTTTTCCCACTACAGCTCCTTCTAGCACCATGGGAGTCATTCCCTGATGTCTTAACAGTTGTCCTATCATCCTGTCCCTCCTGTTTGTCAGTTTTTTCCATGTACTCCTTTCATTTCCGAGTCTGCGGAGAACCTCTTCATTCCTTATCTTATCAGACCACCTAATTTTCAAATTTCCTCTGTAACACCACATCTAAGATGCCTCGATTCTCTCCTTTTCCGGTTTTTCCACTGTACATGTTTCACTACCATGCAAAGCTATGTTCACAAGTTACATTTTAAGAAATTTCTTCCACAGAATAACGCCTATGTTTGATACTTGTAGACTTCTCCTGCCCAGGGATACCTGTTCTGCCAGTGCTAAGCTGCTTTTGATGTCCTCCTTGCTCCGTCCGTCATTGGTATTTTGCTGCCGAGCTAGTAAAATTCCTTAACTTACCAATCATGATGTTCAGTTCCTCGCTATTCTCATTTCCTCTACTTCTCATTACTTTAATCTTTCTTCGCTTTACTCTCGGTCCATATTCAGTATTCATTAGACTGTTCATTACGTTCAGCAGGTCCTGTAATTCTTCTTCACTTTCTCCAGGATAGCGATCTAATCAGCGAATCTTATCACTGTTATCCTTCCACCTTGAATTTTAATCCAACTCTCAACCCTTCTTTTTACTTCCATTACTTCTTCGACTTAGAGACAGTACAACAGGAGCGAAAGACTACATCCCTGTCTTACACTGTTTTTAATTCGAGCATTTTGCTCTTGGTCTTCCACTCTTAATATTCTCTCTTGGCTCTTGTACATATTGTGTATTAGCCGTCTCTCCCTATAGCTAATCCCTATTTGCATCAGAATTTCCAACATCTTGCACCATTTTACACTGGCGAACGCTTTTTCCAGGTCAACAAATCCCCAGAACGTGTCTTGATTTTTCTTTAGTCTTCCTTCTATTATTAACCGCAACGTCAGAACTGGCTCTCTTGTGCCTTACTTTTCCTAAAGTCAAACTGGACGTCATCTAACATATACTCAATTTCCTTTTGCATTCTTCTGTATATTAGTATTGTCAGCAACTTGGATGTATGATATGTTAAGTTGATTGTGCGATAATTCTCTCACTTGTCAACTCTTGTAGTTTTCGGAATTGTGTGGATGATATTTTTCCAGTCAGTTGGTTTATCGCCAGAGTCGTAGATTCTGCACACCAACGTGAATAGTTGTTTATTGGCACTTCCTCCAATCATTTTACAAATTCTGATAAAATGTTATCAAGCCCTTCGGCCTTATTTGATCTTAAGTCTTCCAAAGCCCTAATAAAGTCTGATTCTAATTCTGTATGCCCTCTCTCTTCTACTTCGACTCCTGTTTCTAACATAAGACGAATTTTCTCATTCATAGAGGCCTTCAGTGGACTTTTTCCACATATTCGCTCTACTCTAACACTGGAATTTCCATTGCACTCTTTATGGTACTACCCTTGCTTTTTTTAAATTTCGCTGGAGGTTGTTTTGACTTTTCTATATCCTGAGTGAGTCTTTCCGACAATCACTTCGTTTCAGATTTCTACACATTTTTCATGCAGCCATTTCGTCTTAGCTTCCCTGCATTTCCTATTTCTTTCTTTCTTCAGCTACTTGTATTTCTGTATTCCCTAATTTCCCTGAACTTTTTTGTACTTGCTTCTTTCGCCGATAAGCTGAAGTATTTCTTCTGTGACCCATGGTTTCTTAGAAGCTCTCTTCTTTATACCTATGTTTTTCTTCCCAGTATCCGTGATTACTTATTTTACAGATGTTTATTCCTCCCCAAACGCACTGCCATCCGAGCTGTTCCTTATTGCAGTATTTATAACTTTACAGAAGCGTTTCCCTTCATTCCCTAGTACTTACGTTTCCCACTTCCTTGGCATTGATTCACTCTTACTAGTCTCTTAAACTTGAGCCTACGCTTAATCAATACTAAATTGTCATCTGAGTCTATATCTTCTCCCGTGTACGCCATACAATTCTGTATCTGATTTCGGAATTTCTGTCTGACCATCATGTGATCTATCTGATATCTTCCTGTACCTCCCGGTCTTTTCCAAGTATAGCTCCTCCTCTTATGATTCTTGAACAGAATATTCGTTAGCTGAAATTTACTTCAGAACTCAGTCATTCTCCTCTCTCGTTCGTACTACCAAGCTTACATACTCTCGTAACCCTTTCTTCTTCTCCTGTCCCTATACCCGCATTCCAGTTATGGCTATTAGATTTTTATCTCCCCTTACATACTAAATTACCCATTCAATCTACTCATATGCTTTCTCTATCCCTTCATCTTCTGACCACGAAGTGGGCACGTATATCTGAACAATTGTCGTCGGTTAGGTTTGCTGATGAGAACAAGCCTATCACTGAACTGTTCACAGTAACACACTTTCTGCCCTTCCTTGCTATTCATAATGAATCCCACGCCCGTTAAACCATTTTCTGCAATTGTTGATACTATGCTATACTCGTCTGACCAGAAATCCTTGGCCTCTTTCCATTTCACATCACTGACTGCCATTCTGTCTAGATTGAGACTTGGCATTTCGCTTTACAGATATTCTGGCTTCCCTACGACATTCAAACTTCTGACATTCCATCCCCCCCCCCCCCCCCCAATCCTAGAACGTTATCGTTTCGTGGGTTATTCAGTATTTTCCTCATGGTCATTTCCCCTTGGCAGTCTCCTCCCGGACATCAGAATGTGGGAGTATTCCGGAATCTTTTGCCAATAAAGAGACCATCATTATACTTTTACAGTCGTGGGCCGTATGTCCTGAGGATACTGATTATGTTTCTCTAATGCAGTGGTTCTCGTTGCCTTCTGCATCCTTATGCCGTTTATCGTTATGAATTCTTCTGCCTTTAGTGGCAGTTTTATAACCCAAGGGCAAGAGAGTGACCAGAATCTTCGTCCGCTCATCGAACAGTCTCTCTTACTTATGAAGAAAAGTGTACCTATAGCAGCAAATGCAGCCAATAGTAAGTGAAAAAATGATGAAATTTCACAAGTAAAAAGAATTATTTTATTATATTTTTCAACTTCAGCTGCTACGAGTGTGAATCCTGAATCATTCCTGGTCTTGCTGACAAAGTTTCATGAATTTACTTGTAAAAGTATAGACAGTGGAAATTAAAATGTCCTATGGTGCATCTCCTGCTCCAAGTCGGCCCGTTTGACGTCCTACCCCCCCTTAAAAGCATCTCGCATAGATACAGATACGACCACAATAAAGTGAACAGTTGATAAGTTATCAGTAACCTTGTACGTCTTTCTGCAGGCAATACCCTCGACCGAACGGCATGCATCCGTCGCCACGGGGAACCACGTCTGGGGGCGTGAGGACGGTAGGCAGTGGTGGGGGTGTGGTGGTGAACCCAGCCTACCAGGCCCCACAGCCACCCCCACAGCCGCCCCCACAACAGCAGCCTCCCCCGCCGATGCAGCCTCAGCAGGGTCTGCCCCACCACCAGTACCACGCTCTGCCCGCGCACCAGTCCGGGGGCGGCTACACCAGCTACAACGGCTATCAGCCCGAGGCCACTGCCGGCTACGCGGGCTACCGGCAGCACCAGCACCAGCACCAACAGCACCAGCAGCCACCCGCACACCACCAGCAGCACCAGCCGCAGCAGATGGTGGCCGCCGGCTACCAGCAGCACCACCACAACTACCCCCACCACGACCAGTACACGGCGGCCGCGTACGCCGCCGGGGTCTACGCCGACGGGGGCGGTGCCTACAACCCGGAGAGCGTTCACCACCAGCACATGGTGCACCACCAGACTGGGCCAGAGTACTACCACGACGGCATGCACCACCACCATCACCACCACCACGCCCACCCGCACCAGCACCACCAGCCGCAGCAACAGCAACAGCAGCACCAGGCCGGCCCCATCGTAGCGCAGCACCAATCCTTTGTGCAGCATCCCCACCACCAGCACCACCAACTGAACCACGGGCAGCAGCAGCTCGAGTACGGCAAGCACCAGCAGCAGCACCACCACTACTACGAGCACCACCAGCACCAAGGGCACCACCTCGTGCACCAGGGGGGCGACGCTTCCACCATCCCGTCCAATTTCGTCTCGTCGCCCGACCCTTTCCCCTTGACCAACGCCAACTCCAACGGCACTGCCAACGGCGCCAGCAACAACAACAACAACAACCCCGGCACGCCCAACAACAACAGCAACAACGGCGGCAGCAACCAGACGACGCCCAATGGCGCGCCCCCGACGCCGGCGTCGGCGTCTTCCGCGACGATCATGACGCCGCCCACCAGCGTCCACCCCTCGGAGGGCTCCGGAGAGAGCGGCGGCTTCGGCACTGGAGGCGGCGGGGGCGGCTTCCACCATTTCTACAGCGAACCGCCTCCAGAGAGCAGCAACAGCTCGGCCGATTTCAACTTCCTGAGCAACCTCGCCAATGACTTTGCCCCCGAATACTACCAACTGAGCTGAAGCCTACGCTCTGTGGACTGAAGACTCCGTGTGTCGAACATTTCTGCAGCTGCCGTCCGGCGGACAGCTTCAATAACTGGAAAATGGCAGCTGATCCAGCAGCTTCCCCAACTTCGCCCCAGAGTATTTCCAGCAAAGCTGAAAGTTATGCTCTACTGAAGTTACGAGGCTGTGTGTCGGTGGTTGCCTCAACTGCCCAGTGACGAATAGCTTTAATTACGCATTGATGATGCCACTACAGTCGTTCATCACTCAGAAATTGTTACGAACCCGACACGCTTTTTAGATGAACACTACTATACTGGATATGGAGTTGTTTTCCCATTGCCTTAACGAACTAGAGGGCTCCTCGCGTTTCTCAGAATTTTACCTGTGATCTAAATGAAGTTGAATTATTAGCGTGTGTGAAGCATGCTTTTAAAATCAATGCGAAGGTGTCAAAAAGTTCAACAGTCGCAAACGTTCTTTATCTGACCTCAAATTGACCAGCGTCGCGCGACACACACACACACACACACACACACACACACACGCATCTCCTCTTTCCTGTACCTCTCCGGAGTGCCATTCCACTTTCTCAATTAAAAAAAAGAGTATGATTCAGTTTAAGTATGGACAATTTTGACACACTTTAGCGTTTCAAAATGAACGTTTGATACACAAGGTTTTAATCACTGATCTAGAATGTCCCTAGTCAACCGGTTTCCTTCCTGCCGGTTTTGCTGTCAAATTAGTTTGCTATATTTTATCGTAGGACGCTTTTTATTTGCTGGCATAGATGTCAAACGTATGGGAAGAACCAAAGAGCTATATTACTTCCGCTTCACATGGCAAGGTCTGTCTCACTCTTTCCTTAATATCATTATTATTTTTTTTTTTTGTATATCTAAAAAATTTGGTCGAGCGAGAGTATACCAAACATCTGAAATTTTGGTCACTTGAAGAAAATCATCTGTTCGTTAAAGTTATTCTATATATCGTTCCTGAATGAAATCACTTTTTTCTGCGTGTCTGCCTTCCGTCAAACACATTAATTTGCCCTTTTTTTACGCGCTTGATCGTCACAAATTACATTCCTAAATGAATACAGGAGTCACACTTGCTACGAATGTTTTTCATTTGTATGGCGAAGAGAGCGGATTTCATCGAGGTGACAGTCTGTTCCAAGTAATTATTTGGTCTCGAATCCACTTTTTAATGGTATAAACACATCCGTTGTATGTACTGCACTTTGTCTCAAACTTATCCAGATTTTCTTGCAGCAGCTCACTTCTTTCCCTCGAGTTTATGCAGATACGACCGTGCATTCTATTCTCACAAATTGCTTCGTTGGCGTGCCAGAGTTAATAATCGGCGCTGTATTAAAGTGGACATATTATCTTCATATAGTGCTCTATCTCTGCGGTTTTCCACACCTTGTGCTTCCGTATAATTAAAATTGCTCGCTTCCGGTGGGTAATTAAACATAACACCGAGGCGCTACTCTGTGACTAGATAGCAGGCCGTAATCAGGATCTCTCTTTTTTCCGTCGTTTCTGTCAGAAAGCAACTCTGGGCGTGACGGAAGCGCGTTTTCCTCAAAATGTTACGCAGTGTGGAACTTACAGCACTGGTCGTTTTGTCCTAATTCGTCATTTGTACAGGATGGTGGGAACCGCGGCAAAGTACTCTAGAACGTGCCGGGAAGGAAATGTTCATGACCTGAAACATATTGAGAAGCTACTTCACATGTCTCTTAAACTCAGCCGCAGATTTCGTCTACATATAGCAAGTAATTCGTGTATACTAGGAGCTACCATTCATTTAACCGAATATACGTCACCGTATTAATCTTTTGAGCACTGGTAGCTGCAGGTTTACTTGGATTTCCTGTGCCATCGTAGTTTTGATCGCGGATACAGTTTTCTTCCAGAAAAATCGTCTCATGCATTCTGTAACGGCCTATTCCCTGCGCTGACAAAGCAAGGTTTCGCAATATGCTAACCAGTTTCTCGTAAACTTTCTATTTTGTGACCAGTTACACGGATATTGTAGATGCGGATTGGATCACATTTCCTGAGCCTCGCCTGTACCAAAGCTGTCCAACGAAAATGACCAATAATTTTTTTTTTTGAACATACCTTTAGTCATCCACATAATCATGATAGTCTGTAATCAATGTAATGCCTATTTCAAGTGTTGCATTTCCATCAGTTGCTGCGAGTCCTCCATGAACGTTCTCTACTTTACACGCTTTCCAGAAAACTGTTTCTTTTAACAGGGGAGAAGACCAATATTACATAGAATTTAGCGTGGGATAAAGCAGAATTAGAAACACATTTTGCAATGATTTACTCAAAGGAGACATACGTACTGTTTACAATGTGCGAACGTGCGTTACCATTTAATAACGAGAATCATCCATCAGTATATTGCTTACCGTATTTAGCATGACATTAAACGTTTTTTTAATTCTGTAAAATTTCACCAGAATCAGAATCTATAAAATTATTTTCAGTGTACAACTGCTTTAGCAATTACCATGGAGCGTAACTTCTCGATACTGTTGTACGTGGCGTTTTCAGAATTATTATAATTCTGAAGAAGGCTACGGAATACATATTACCATCAGTTACACACTTAGAATACGCTTACTGATATCTTGAGCATAAATAAATTAGATATTCACTATATTTCTAGCAGAAACCACCGATTATATTCTTTTCCTAGATATTACTTACGCCAGAGAACTAAGAACGCACCTTCAAGTTGACGTTAGGGATTAACCAAATGTAGGCAAGTCTCATTTCCAATAAATTATTGCCTCTCACGGAAAACTATCATCTCGCTGCAAGACTGAAGTCGAGCTTCGCTTGTAGCGTCCCTTATTACCCGTTACGTCACTCGGCGGGAGAAATTACCTCCGTGGCGTGTGTAATTTTCTCGTCAACGCTCCGCATGCCGAACCAATAAAATTACTACTCTACGCTATTCGTGATGTTGTTCGATAATTTCTCACTTTCAATTTCTCGCACAAAAACAATGAAAGCCAATCTTTTCATTTGTGAACCAACCTTCAACATTTAAGTACTCAGTGAAACTCTGATCCATGACTTTTTTACTGAACTTTCATTTCTTCGTATAGTTCTAAGCCGGTTTCTGAGCTCAGAAGTGAACATTCTAAAGCAACTGATCCGAACTTCGCTCCGTACTTCGATCGTTTCATCATTTCCCAACTTTCTTATTTGTCACGAGACCACAATATTTTTTAGAAAATGCTGCGAACACTACTGACAAATCTAAACTGTGTCCTGAGACAAAACGCGAACCTGGATTTTCAGCCTTGTTATCAACCGCAAAATGTCTCAGGAACCGACGTAAAAGGCTTCCTTCCATCACAACTTCGCACGGAAAGCTATATCCCATGAAATGATGGCCGCCAAGACATGCAGGTTTCACACCCGTAATCTGCATCTTTAACCAACAAAATAATATGAAAATTACCTTGTACTAAAATTAGTGAGGTCGTCGTTCTGGGAAATACATTTTCTTCGGCTCCGTACTTCCCTTTTCCTTAGACGTTTCTCTCACAAGTCCTCTGGTACACAGTCAATCTACCTTGTTCTTGCTACTACTTCTCCTGGGCCACCTTCCACTAACATTTCCCCAATTCTCTTGTCAATGTAGGTGTTGTCCCTTCTCCACAACATGTCAATCTTCTCTCCTGAACTTTCTTCGAAATCTTCGTCACTTTAACACTGCCTCACACTCTCACGCTTCTGATCCTACTGTCTCTGGCGCCGCTACAAATTTTTCTTCACTTTCATCATTTCAGCCATTCTACTGCCTTAACCTGTGCGTAAGTTGATGCTCATGTCTCGGATCAACACAGCATAGCACATCTCACTCTTCCTTTAGTCTCCAGATTTATTCATCTATCGCACAATACACCTGACGACCTTTTCCTGTTCATCCAACTTATCTGCATTCTACAGTCTATTGTGAAATCTGAATTATCAGAGAATACCGTTGATCCTAAGTAGTCAAAGCTGTCGACTTTCTTCAATTTTTCTACGTATTAAGGATTTTATATCATCGAACCCTAGAGCGCAAACAAATTTCATTGTGATTATTAGTTGCAGCTATACATGCGCCACGTTCAGACCATAAATATAATCTTGATTAGTGTAACTGCCATAACAGCTTAACACATCGTCATAAATATTTGTGTGATAACATTCATAAACACTGTGTAGGAGGAATAATGTGACAAATCGGTCGTATACAGTCAGATGGAAGGAAGGTCGTAAAACTAATACACAATATCGTTAAAGATTAGTGACTAACACATTTAACCAGTATTTATGCTACAGACGACACAAATATTGATTAAATGTGTCAGTTCCTAAGCTTTATGCCTTAGTTTTAAGACCCTAGTTATAGCTTGTTGTATACGAGCCATGTCTCGCGTCATTCCACCTACACATTCTGTATCAACACCGTCACCCTGAATTTTTATGACTATATGTTAAGCCGTTATGGCAGTTACAGTAATCAAGGCTGTGTTTATGATCTGAAGATGTCTCTTTTGTAGCTGAAACTAGTAATCACAATAAAGTAATCTTGACTTCGAGGATATATATATATATCTCGAAGTCAAGATTACAAACAAATTATGTATATATATATTTTTTGGTGAGACTTCGAGGATATATTACAACAGATAGCTTGTCCGCCCCTTCGAATGTTGACAATGTCAACAAACAGAGCTTTCTTTACGACTTGTCCACCCAACTGGATTGTTTGTTCCCCTTGTTCTCTGTCTTTCAAAGATTTCCTTCAACTCTTCCATGTCATATCCAACTCATCCCCGCTGGTGCCACATAGCGGTGTACCATTTTCCAACGTCAAACCAACGCGCTTGCTCTTTAGCACCGTCTGATACTATTTCAATGAACAGATCGAAAATATATGGGCTTCCCTAAATAAAAAAAAAAAATATTTTTTGTTCAACACCTACCCTAAAAATAAATGTGAATAAAAAAAATTAATGGTCATTTCGTTCGACAGCTTTCACATGCGTTACCTGACCTGTAAAATTACAATTTTTTCTAAATTCGTTTAAAGTTACTGCTTTTCCGGTTCTAAGTTAAATTAGGTATGCTGATAGTTTGATGCCTAATCTGAACATGTTGACGGCAGTTGTGTATTCCGCCTACTGTGCTCTTAGGCTTACACCAACTTACTATTTGTACGAAGGCGGAAAATTCACTGATGGACGCCTATTGTTATCGAGAGCAGATTTTAATGAAGGCTCGATCAGGTAGGGTTCAGATGCGGAGGCCCCATGAATCACGTCGGTGAAAGGCCCTCAAATTCCCCTGTCGCCGCGACCGCACTCATAGCGTACGGTATTCAAGTGTCCATCGCGGCGAGAGAGTCTTTTGTTTCCTCTCCCCAGCCAAATTGCCGTCCTTTCTGTCGCCCACACAGTGGCAAGATTCATCGCCGCCAGTGCGGCGGACACATTGTCGCTAGTTCATAATGAAGGTAACAGCTTGTAATACGCTCCTCCAGGGAGGGAAAAGACTGTGGTAAAATAATGCACACCATCCCGTCATGCACCGCGGAAGAAATTCCCCGGTGCTGATAAACTACGAAACAAAAAACGGAGTCATTTCGAAAGTTTATGTGCGAGGAGCCTGAAATCTCGTGTGTATGTGATGTGTAAAACAAAATATGAGTTTCCGTGACGGCGTGTGACACGCGAACGCAGATTTGGGCCGCCGTTTGCAGGAAGAAAATGAAAAACGCAACCGTTTAGTGTTCGGTTTGTAAAACGAAATAAAATGTGGGAATCAAAGAACGAAAAATGTTGTTACGTGGAACTATTCTGCAATCGACAGTTTGCAATAAAAGGGCTTGAGAACTGTTGCAGAATTCCTGCCCAAATGATTATTGTGTAATTTATTGCTACAACAAAACTGACTACAACTTTTCCTCGTACTATCGTTTTAGATGTATAGTGCTTTTTTCAGTCCATTGTGGTGAAAGTAGGAGAGAATCGTCTAAAAGAAACAAGTGAAAACTTTGTAAGAGTTAATCAAAACTTTGTTAAAGGAGATTGAAATAAAAAAAGAAAAGAAAGAAGGGGCAATATTTGAACAAATCTGTTCTTTAATATTACACGATAGCTTATTACTAGCTGATATTAATGTTGTTGTTCCTTTGTTGTTTAATGTAAATACCACAATAATGAACTTTATTATTACTAATCAATAATTACTATTCCTTTATGATTATTATGTACAGCTCTATAAATGAAAAATACGCCACTCGTTCTGTGGCGTAACAGAAATAAAATTACACAAAGTTTTAGCTTACGGTGTTCACTCATTGTTTCATCTTTGATCCTTTCTCAAAATATTTCTTTTTTTTTTAAATTTAACTTTCTGCGTTGCTTGTTCTAAGGGTAATAAGAAAGCCATTTCGTTATGAGGTGCAAAGTGATAAGGATTACAGGGTAAGTACATCAGGTTACTCTGTTAATACACAGGATGATCGAGAAATCAGGAAACATATTTCGTTCATATTGTCACACAATGAGCTGTTGTTAGAGTTTGTTTTAGTACACTACATAAATGATGTAGTAAACGGTGGGATTACCGGAGTATTGGTAGAACTGGAAGGGAAAGAAACATACATGAATGTGTAAGAGAGGATATGGAAGCCGTCGACTTATCTTCGCTTTTCTTTCTTTTTCTTTTTTTGCACATAATTAGAACTGCATATCAGTGTTATTCATTTGTGTATTTTTATCCTTACAGGGTATAATTTGCGTTTCGTAAGACATAAAAACTGGCCGATCATATGATTTCTCCACTTTTATGTAACCAGAGCAATTACTTTTGATGCTAGTACTGTTTACATGCACAAACATAAAAAATGTATAGAATTATTATTTTCTACTCAGCAGAAAGTTATTCACCACTATCAAAGGCAAGAGTTTCCCATTGTTTTTGATTAATGCGAAAGTTGGTTGGTGAATAGCAGAAAGATGTTTTTAATAAGACCGGCGAAGTGATGAAGCTATGTTTGGTATCATTTCGTTTATCAGTTTTTTGATTTTACCGTTTTGTTGAGGAAATTGTGTTTCCCAGCGCTATATTATAAATCTGTATCGTTTTCTTTATTTTTATTAGGACACACCTCTGTTTCACGTTATATATCAATCATTTGCGAATAAAACCTGAACTGAACACCGACAGTATCAATTTCGCTATAAATACTGTTTATTCTTAAATAAAAGACAGGAGGGTAATAATGTAGAACAAAAATGTTCTATAGGCTCTTTATACAGTATATTCTCACTCAGCACCTTCGGGTTTTAGGGGAACCTAGGAAGGGACGGATCGCATATGTAAAGAAAATGATCGTTTAACGCCGGATAGGTATGCAACACATCCAACATATAGGTAATGCAGTATGACCTAACTCACGAAAGCCAGTACCGTAATCTACACGCCTGCTTATGGTAGACTAGGTACCCTGCGCTAGGTTTACAACTCTAATTGTTGTTGTTGTTGTTGTTGTTGTTGTTGTGGTCTTCAGTCTGAAGACTGGTCTGATGTACCTCTCCATGTTAGACTATCCTGTTCATGCATCTTCCTCCTCTACTGCAAACTACATCCATATTAACGTGATTACTGTATTCAAGCCTAAGTCTTCCTATATAATTTTTAGACCCCTACGAACTTCGCTCCACTGCCGAGTCGAAGATTCCTTGCTGCTTCAGAATGTATGCAGTAAACTGATCCCTTCTTTCAGTGAAGTTGTGCCACACAGTTACCTTTTTTTCCTCCAATTCGATTCAGTGCCAACACGTTAGTTAGTCGCTCTACCCATCTAATCTGCACTCCTCTACAGCCCCACACTTCAAAAACTTCTACTCTCTTCTAATATGAAATTCTTATCGTTCAAGTTTCGTACAACTCAATACAAATTTCTTCATAAATTACTTCCTAACACTTAAATGTACCATAAAGGGTAAATATCTTTGCAGTGAGCATTCGGATGCACAGACCGAGAATTCTGTCCTCTGCTGCAGCTCAAGTCACGTGATTTTGGGACGTTGCATTTAGCCCGTATAGCACGTAGCGTATTTGAGTGTTATTAATTTGCTTCCACAGATATGTCACCTTCAGAAGCACCGTGAAACATTATATACACGTTTTACATACTTAACCGTTAGATATCAGGAACTGAAGTTGGCTTAAAGATATGTAGAGCAATGGTATCGTGCTTTTTCGCCACAGTTTCACAGCTAAGTTTCTACTTCAGTTAGGTTTTTCGTTAAAGGGATAATAAGTGCAGACAACAATATTTTTTACCTTTCCTATTGTACTTATTCATATTACCTAACCTCTGTTCTAATTAATGACACTGTAGCCGATGCTGAAGAGTCACGAAAAAAGAACGGATTTGGAAATGTGAAATCGTTACTGCAAATATGGTAAGTGCACCAACTGCTTATCCTCTATTATTTTCAATTTTTCTTTATTTGCCCTTCTGCTTTTTGTAGACAAGTAAAATGTCTATAACATTTTTTCACCATCTCATCAAAAAAGTAAAGCGATACACTACTCACAAAAAAATAAAAAGCTCACGATCAGTGTCCGAATTTGGAGTAGCGTAATAGAATAACTGACAGCCAACGAAATTCTGTTTTAGGTTTCTTGTTGCACTGATTCATATTGTCGAATCTGTTCTAACTAATTACGTTAAACGACGCTGCATAGAAAACTGCCTCATGCAGAAATACTTAGGTACACATAAGGGTTTGAGAAACCGCATAGATTGGAGGAAATTAATCAGACTGCCATGTATAAATCTTATATGCTTATGAACATAGCATCAGTATGTATACATTGACTGGCAGTTTACTCAAACATGCAACTTTATCTATCACTTGTCTCGTAAACACACGGCCACACAATCGCAGAAATTATGTTTATAATAGAAGACTTCATAATACCGTGTTTCGATGTTTTTCAACACGTCTCGTATCAATATGATATTTACATTTATGCATTTGTTGTACATACCTACGAGATGTAACTGGTCCTCCTGTAACATACTTCTCTTTACATCTGTAGCAAAGACAGTACTGCACCGTAGTTGTTACTAAAACGTGCATAGACGTACATAAAACAAGGCGAATTCGTGTGATATTCAAGTTTCGCTATTACCGCACACAAGCAACGTCGCCCCAAAATCACGTGACTAGAGCATGCGCAGTAGAATATACTCACTCCATAGATTTACGTACGTACGTACTCTATGAAATTTATATTCTGTGTTAACAGCTTACACTTTTTCAGAAACGCTTTTGTTCCTGCTGCCAGTGTACATTTGTTACCCTCACATATTCTTCCATCGTCAGCAATTTTGCTGCCGAAATGGCGAAACACATCCACTGCTTCCAGTGACTCATTTCGTAATCGAATTCTATTAATATCATCTGATTTATTTCGAATATGTACAATCAATTTTTTCTTGTTTTACTTTCATTTATATTCATCTTACAAACTCTTGCAACACTTAACTCTGTACGACACTGTAATGAAGCATATGAGAAAATTCGATTCATGGTTATAGCATTTTCAATCCTTAATATATATTTCTCAGTTTTTTTTATTTTTTACAATGGAATTTACCAAAATTTTTTGCAATAATTTCAGAGGTTACTCATAATAAAATATTATAGGAAACACCATACCATCCTTTACGACACTAGCAGCTTGCATAGTTTCACTCTCTTAACAGGCACTCACTATTTAATGTAACGCGTTGACAAATGTTTGTGTTTCAGTTTGGAAGGATCATCATAGCATTTTGCATAATGAAATGTACAAAGCTGAATAACTCTAACCCAGCGCACAGTGATTGAAAGTAATGCACTAAAGTGGAATATACACTATGTGATCAAAAGTATCCGGACACCTGGCGCCCTCCATCGGTAATGCGGGAATTCAGTATGGTGTTGGCCCAGCCTTGGCCCTGATGGCAGCTTCCACTCTCGCAGGCATACGTTCAATGAGGTGCTGGGATGTTTCTTGGGGAATGGCAGCCCATTTTTGACGGAGTTCTAAATGTTCAAATGTGTGTGAAATCTTATGGTACTTAACTGTTAAGGTCATCAGTCCCTAAGATTCCACACTACTTAACCTAAATTATCCTAAGGACAAACACACACACCCACGCCCGAGGGAGGACTCGAACATCTGCCGGGATCAGCCGCACAGTCCATGACTGCAGCGTCTAAGACCGCTCGGCTAATCCCGCGCGGCCTTGTCAGCGTTCTGCACTAAGGAGAGGTATCAATGTCGGTCGGTGAGGTCCGCACGACCAACACATCCCAAAGGACTCTGTGCAGGCCAGTCAATTACAGGGATGTTATTGTCGTGTAACCACTCCGCCACAGGCCGTGCATTATGAACAGGTTCAAAATGGTTCAAATGGCTCTGAGGACTAAGCGACTTAACTTCTGAGGTCATCAGTCGCCTAGAAATTGCTAATTGAACCTAACTAACCTAAGGACACCACACACATCCGTGCCCGAGGAAGGATTCTAACCTGCGAAAGTAGCGGTCGCTCGGCTCCAGACTGTAGCGCCTAGAACCGCACGGCCACTCCGACCGGCTATGAACAGGTGCTCGATCGCGTTGAAAGATGCAGTCGCCATCGCCGAATTGCTCTTCAACAGTGGGAAACAATGTAGGCCTGTGCTGTGATAGTGCCACGCAAAACAACAAGGGGTGCAAGCCCCGTCCATGAAAAACACGACCACACCATAACACCACAGCCTCCGAATTTTACTGTTGGCACTACACACGGCGGCAGATGACGTTCACCGGGCATGCGCCACACCCACATCCTGCCATCAGATCGCCACATTGTGTACCGCGATTCGTCACTCCGCACAACGTTTCTCTACTGTTCAATCGTCCAATGTTAAAACAAGAGAGGCGTCGTTTGGCATTTATGGCGCGATGAGTGCCTTATGAGCAGCCGCTCGACCATGAAATGCAAGTTTTCTCACCTCCCGCCTAACTGTCATAGAAATTGCGGTGGATGTTGATGCAGTTTGGAATTCCTGTGCGATGGTCTGGATAGATGTCTGCCTATTACACATTACGACCCTCTTCAACTGTCAGCGGTCTCTGTCAGTCAACGGACGAGGTCGGGCTGTACGCTTTTGTGCTGTACGTGTCCCTTCACGTTCCCACTTTACTGTCACATCGGAAACAGTGGCCCTAGGGATGCTTAGGAGTGTGGGAATCTCGCTTACAGACGTATGACACAAGTGACACCAAATCATCTGACAAAGTTCGAAGTCCGTCAGTTTAGCGGAGCGCCCCATTCTGCTCTCTCACGATGTCTAATGACTACTGAGGTCGCTGATATGTAGTACCTGGCAGCAGGTGTCAGCACAATGCACCTAATATGAAAAACGTATGTTTTTAGCGGTGTCCGGATGCTTTTGATCCCAAGTGTTTGTAGGACTGTTATTGCACATGGTGTCTAGTGACCTGTAATATAGACCGTTGCGAGTCCGAGAATTAGATAGAATCGTAAATTTTGTTCACTTCTTCAAAAAAAGAAAGAAAAGACAGCTTAGTGATCTGAAATACGGTAAGAATTGGGCAAGGCGCCTTGAAAATTCATTATTTGTTTATTACAGCAATAGCATTCAGTAGCAATGAAAGTTAAGAAAGTTAATTTTGACTTTTACGGAAAAACTTATAGTTACTGAAAAGAGATCAGTCATCGACAAATTAGATTGGATCATGTTACGTCACGTTGAAGTGTACTTTATTACACAATGTACTTAAGAGTATTCAGAACAACGCCTGTGTTTATCATTAACTAAAGAGGTTACAGTATTAGTGCTTCTCACTATTACTACAGGAAGACATCAAACGAATGAATTACAACTTTGACGCATGCTAGCTACCGCACTGAAGTATCACATCTCTAAGAGAAATATTTCTAAATGTGGACAATGCAAACTATTGAGTGATAATGAAATTACATTGTTGACAACCACTGAAGAGAAATTCAGTGCGTCAGCTGATTTTACGAAACGATATTGGTTCGAGTTTTGGAACACGTGTAGGGTCCTTTTAACGTGCAGTGATTCTTTTGAGCAGTACACAGTATACTATCAGCAAGTATAACGACGCAGTTAATAATTTCACTGACCCATATCCTAAAACGTATCCACCTGAAGCATATCCTCCAAGCCAGCTACCTGCCTTACTGACCTTCTATATCTCAAGTGACTTTTACCTATTCAGCTTGCATGGTTGCTGTTTTCTCTAATCATTGAACAGTGAACATAGTACTCTCGTGTACAGGCTCTTCCAGGGCGTGTATAATAATTCTAATAAGACATAACATATACACTCCTGGAAATGGAAAAAAGAACACATTGACACCGGTGTGTCAGACCCACCATACTTGCTCCGGACACTGCGAGACGGCTGTACAAGCAATGATCACACGCACGGCACAGCGGACACACCAGGAACCGCGGTGTTGGCCGTCGAATGGCGCTAGCTGCGCAGCATTTGTGCACCGCCGCCGTCAGTGTCAGCCAGTTTGCCGTGGCATACGGAGCTCCATCGCAGTCTTTAACACTGGTAGCATGCCGCGACAGCGTGGACGTGAACCGTATGTGCAGTTGACGGACTTTGAGCGAGGGCGTATAGTGGGCATGCGGGAGGCCGGGTGGACGCACCGCCGAATTGCTCAACACGTGGGGCGTGAGGTCTCCACAGTACATCGATGTTGTCGCCAGTGGTCGGCGGAAGGTGCACGTGCCCGTCGACCTGGGACCGGACCGCAGCGACGCACGGATGCACGCCAAGACCGTAGGATCCTACGCAGTGCCGTAGGGGACCGTACCGCCACTTCCCAGCAAATTAGGGACACTGTTGCTCCTGGGGTATCGGCGAGGACCATTCGCAACCGTCTCCATGAAGCTGGGCTACGGTCCCGCACACCGTTAGGCCGTCTCCCGCTCACGCCCCAACATCGTGCAGCCCGCCGCCAGTGGTGCGACAGGCGTGAATGGAGGGACGAATGGAGACGTGTCGTCTTCAGCGATGAGAGTCGCTTCTGCCTTGGTGCCAATGATGGTCGTATGCGTGTTTGGCGCCGTGCAGGTGAGCGCCACAACCAGGACTGCATACGACCGAGGCACACAGGGCCAACACCCGGCATCATGGTGTGGGGAGCGATCTTCTACACTGGCCGTACAACACTGGTGATCGTCGAGGGGACACTGAATAGTGCACGGTACATCCAAACCGTCATCGAACCCATCGTTCTACCATTCCTAGACCGGCAAGGGAACTTGCTGTTCCAACAGGACAATGCACGTCCGCATGTATCCCGTGCCACCCAACGTGCTCTAGAAGGTGTAAGTCAACTACCCTGGCCAGCAAGATCTCCGGATCTGTCCCCCATTGAGCATGTTTGGGACTGGATGAAGCGTCGTCTCACGCGGTCTGCACGTCCAGCACGAACGCTGGTCCAACTGAGGCGCCAGGTGGAAATGGCATGGCAAGCCGTTCCACAGGACTACATCCAGCATCTCTACAATCGTCTCCATGGGAGAATAGCAGCCTGCATTGCTGCGAAAGGTGGATATACACTGTACTAGTGCCGACATTGTGCATGCTCTGTTGCCTGTGTCTATGTGCCTGTGGTTCTGTCAGTGTGATCATGTGATGTATCTGACCCCAGGAATGTGTCAATAAAGTTTCCCCTTCCTGGGACAATGAATTCACGGTGTTCTTATTTCAATTTCCAGGAGTGTAGCTTTAAAAATCCTGTAGTAGTTCTTCAGTAATGATGTGCTCTTCAAAAATTTTCTTCCATTGTTTCACCCCTTTAGTGGCTGAAATTCCAAAAATGCTGAAACACGTCTTTTTTACGTCTGACTGAGAAATCAAATACCAGTCTTCGTAGTTCGATCTTCAAAATTGCCATGTTTTCGAAAAGCTTTTCATCCGCTGTTTCCCCCCTTACGAGTGGCATTTCGAACAGTCCATTCTGAAACTATGCCTACAGCGTTAGATCCACATCTTCTCCAAATTTATGGTTTCTTTCCGTAGCAATTTCGGCTGGGTGATGATGAGACAGTGAATCAATCTGACCCTACTTCACCACCTCAGGTGTTAAATTTCAAAAACAATGAAATTCATTTTTTTTTGTTTCTCACTGAGTAGCCAAATTTAAATTTTCATAGATGCAGCATTAAGAACGCTTACATAATAAAATATTTTCAGAATAAATCTCATCCCCTATTTTACCCCGTTAGCCTTCAATTTACAACAACACTGAAACACAAATTTTTTTATTTGTAACCAAGAAGTCAAATACCAATGTTCGTGGATGTAGCTCTGAAAATGCTTTAGTAGTTCTCCATTAATGATATATTTTCAAAAAAGGGCTTTCACCCACTATTTCGCCCCCATAGGATTACATTTCCAAAAATGCTGAAATACGGATTTCTTTATTTCTGACAGAAAAACGAAATACTAATTTTCGTAAGTGTAGCTTCAAAATTGCCGTAACATCTACATTTTTCGAAAAACCCTTCATCTCCTATTTCACCCTCTTACGGACGGAATTTAGTAAAATCCCTTGTTAAACGACACCTATAGTGTAATTAGCTTCAAAATTGCCGTAACATCTACATTTCTCGATAAACCCTTCATCTCCTATTTCACCCTCTTACGGATGGAATTTAGTAAAATCCCTTGTTAAACGACACCTATAGTGTAATAGCAACGCCCTTTGTAAAATTCAAGTTAGTATTCTTAGTGGTTTGTGCTGGCCGATGAAGAGTCAGGACACTGCCTTTCTGTATACAGAGAAGAATAATAACTGAAATTGATTTAGAATTTCTCATGCATTATTTGCTTCTGAAACCAGTAGAGTTATTGGTACATATGTTCATTTAGCTACTGTCCTGAACGGTAACAGATGCGAGCACTACATGTTATAAAAGATCAGCCTTCAGAACAATTCATGCCACTTAAACCCGCCTTCAGCAGATGGAAAAATTTACTAATTTTATAGAAGGTTTTCAGTCCAAGTAAGATAAGTCCCAAGTTACAGGGACTTCTAGACACGTGTTGCAGGTGAGATTTCCAGACAATACATTTCAGCAATTCATTCTGCTTTTAATAGCCATTAAACCATAAGTAAAAAATTGGGCATCGTACGAGTATATTATGTAAGAAATGACATGTTAACTCTTGTAGGCTGCATTGGAACGGTTGGAGAACACTGATGTAATCATTTTTACATGTTAGATAATCTTTTATATTCAGTTGTGGGATTAAATTTCTCGTCAGTACCATGTTTTTCGTTAACAGCAGTCAAGTCACATTGCTTTATTCATTCATGGGTTAAATTTTATGAACAGGGAAATAGCTTCAGGGTATTAATACCAGAGTCGTAATTCATATGTACTCTTACAAGGGATCTGAGATCGATTCCATATTCCTAGAGTTCCAAAAGGCTTTTGAAACCGTTCCTCACAAGCGACTATTAATCAAATTGCGTGCATATGGCGTGACTGGATTCGTGATTTCCTCTCAGAGAGGTAACAGTTCCTAGTGATAGACAGTAAATCATCGAGTAGAACAGAATAGATATCTGACGTTCCGCAAGGTAGTGTCATAGGCCCTCTGCTGTTCCTGATTTACATAAATGATCTAGGTGATAATCTGAGCAGCCATCTTAGATTGTTTGCAGATGAGGCTGTAATTTACGGTTTAGTAAAATCATCAGACGATCAATTCCAATTACAAAATGATCTACAGACAATTTCTGCATGGTACGAAGACAATTGGCACTAAAAAAAGAAAATTGCGAGGTCATCCACATTGGTACTAAAAGAAATCCGATAAATTTTGGATATACGAGAAATCGCACAAATCTAAGGGCTGTCAATTCGACTAAATACCTAGGAATTAAAATTACGAGCAACTTAAATTGGAAAAACCACATAGATAATATTGTGGGGAAGGCGAAACAAAGACTGCAGTTTGTTGGCAGGACACTTAGAAAGTGCGACAAACCCACTAAAGAGACAGCCTACATTACTCCTGTCCGTCTTCTGCTGGAATATTGCAGCGTGGTATGGGTTCCATACCAGGTGGGATTGACGGAGGACATCGAAAAAGTGCAAAGAAGGGCAGCTCGTTTCGTGTTATAGCGCAATAGGGTTGAGAGTGTCACTGATATGATACGCGAGTTGGGATGGTAGTCACTGAAACAAAGGCGGTTTTCTTTGCGGTGAGATCTATTTACGAAATTTCAGTCAGCAAGTCTCTCTTTCAAATGCGTAAATATTTTGTTGGCACCCACCTACGTAGGGAGAAATGATCATCATAATAAAATAAGAGAAATCAGAGCTCGAACGGAAAGATTTAGGTGTTCCGTTTTCCCACGAGCAGTTCGAGAGTGGAATGGTAGAGAAGTAGTATGAAAATGGTTCACCCTAGCTGTAGATGTAGCAGACAGCGCAGTCGTAACGTGGTGGGCACACATCCTTGGTTGTCGTCACCACAGCAAACAGATAATACGGCAATTCGCGATCGTAATTGTAAACCTAATTTCAGTTTCCGTTGTTAATTTCTGTGCCTCCTGCCCGATTTTGCAGCTCATTCAGCATCCATAATAATTGGAATTTGCCTTTGTGGTATCTCTAAATCTTGTAAATGGAGATAACACTGAATTAATTTTCTTTGCGATGTCTTGATATATGCTTTCTAGTAGGATGAAAGGTCTCTGTTGGATTCCTTTCATGTTAATTTCTTAAATCTGTTGTCATTTACGCCATACATTCCACTTCTAAATTTACTGTGGCGTTTCTTACTATCTGGGAGGAGACTGGGTAGTGGAACGTGTTACTTTTACAAATAAACAAGAACGATCTGTCACACTACTACACTTTAAAACACAGTTTATATGTAATTCATGTCACACAGTCTCATACGGAACCTACATCCGCTTTCTTTTATATACTGTGTATGATAAGATACTGTCATCCACCTTCCCTTCTGTGTGAAAGAATGAATGAGCAAATGTATTTCTAGTTGTATGCTTGATGGTAGCAGACAAGCCTGTCTGCTAGAGAATAGTAGGACCAACGTCGGAACAGGTAGCTACTCTTTCTAAAAGCAAAGGGGTTTCTATCCTTAGTATGGTCCTGTCCGTCCCTTGTCATGTTGGTATAGGAAGTGTGAAGTTCAGAATATTTTCCAGTAGTTGCTTTGTCACTACTTTGTGAGTAAAGTGGAACCACGTGTTGATCAGTAACTCTAACTAAGATCATCAATCTTAACTGCGAATGTGCGTGAGATTATAACGTCTCATATTGACAATATTTTTCAATAAAGCAACTTTTCTTTATGTTCAACCCACGTGGGGTCTACTTTGTGAGACCAGTACCATGTGCTTATACAATTGTTTGACCCATCAGGTTAATAATAAGACAATAGTATCCAGTTCGAGATTTTTCTTTAGTAAATTGCGTTTCGATGTAATTTATTTTAATTATCAAAATTATTGTGGGGTTACACTTTTTGTGTAAACCATGTTGACTACGTGAAGCATGTGGTGTAATCATCAAAGTAGCCCTCAGCTACTCTTTTCGGGAAGATTTCACAGAGACTTAGTATGAATTTAGTATACCAGTGTGTGGTAATTACATGACGGACAGGATTGCACTACGAACGTAACTTCTTTGGGTGAAAATTGAATCTGTTGGTTGTGGTTAATTTCCTCTTGCATATGTTTCAACGTTCTTTGTGTGTTATTTTATGAATGGAGTGTTATATGCAGTCTCCCAATCTTGGCTCCATATTTGATGTGTTCTGTACGATTACAAACTCACATCTTCACAATCCTAAATAAGGCACCAGTTTAGTTATGAATCAAATTTAATATGCTGAAATTTCAATGATCAAAGTTAAAATAAATTTCCAAATATAAACTGATTTATTTCTTTTTATTTAAATTCTCTCTTTTATATATATATCACCGGTTGTCGTATGACTATTAAAACATTATAATTAATGTTAGTCTGGTTGGGAATTTGGTAAGCTAGACTGGATACCTGGTGAAACAGTTGCGCAGTAATGCAAGGTTAACTTCCCCAGACAGCTCACAGCTTTTAAACGGCTTTTATTCTCTATCAGCACCGCTTTCATAACAAATTAATGCAACAACATTACAAGGATCTGTCTTTATGCAGGCTGCAGAGTTTCACAGGAATGTGGAATCCAGTCAGTGTTTCCACATGTGTAAACTGAAGGGAGAGGGGGAGCAAGCAACGTGACCAAAATGGTACTGAAACAGAGGATGATAGACTAAAGGCCGAAATACTAAATGTCTTTTTCCAAAGCTGTTTCACAGAGGAAGACTGCACTGCAGTTCCTTCTCTAGATTGTCACACAGATGACAAAATGGTAGATATCGAAATAGATGAAAGAGGGATAGAAAAACAATTAAAATCGCTCAAAAGAGGAAAGGTCGCTGGACCTGATGGGATACCAGTTCGATTTTACACAGAGTATGTGAAGGAACTAGCCCCCCTTCTTGCACCGGTGTACCGTAGGTCTCTACAAGAGCGTAGCGTTCCCAAAAATTGGAAAAGGGCACAGGTCATCCCCGTTTTCAAGAAGGGACGTCGAACAGATGTGCAGAACTATAGACCTACATCTCTAACGTCGATCAGTTGTAGAATTTTGGAACACGTATTATGTTCGAGTATAATGACTTTTCTGGAGACTAGAAATCTACTCTGTGGAATCAGCATGGGTTTCGAAAAAGACGATCGTGTGAAACCCAGCTCGCGCTATTCGTTCACGGTACTCAGAGGGCCATAGACACGAGTTCCCAGGTAGATGCCGTGTTTCTTGACTTCCGCAAGTCGTTCGAAACAGTTCCCCACAGTCGTTTAATGAACAAAGTCAGAGCATATGGACTATCAGACCAATTATATGATTGGATTGAATAGTTCCTAGATAACAGAACGCAGCATGTCATTCTCAATGGAGAGAAGTCTTCCAAAGTAAGAGTGATTTAAGGCGTGCCGCAGGGGAGTGTCGTAGGACCGTTGCTATTCACAATATACATAAATGACCTTGTGGATAACATCGGAAGTTCACCGAGGCTTTTTGCGGATGATGCTGTAGTATATAGTGAGGTTATAACAATGGAAAATTGAACTGAAGTGCAGGAGGATCTGCAACGAATTGACGCATGGTACAAGGAATGGCAATTGAATCTCAATGTAGACAAGTGTAATGTGCTACGAATACATAGAAAGAAAGATCCTTTATCATTCAGCTACAATGTAGGTCAGCAACTGGAAGCAGTTAATTCCATAAATTATCTGGGAGTACGCATTAGGAGTGATTTAAAATGCAATGACCATATAAAGTTAATCGTCGGTAAAGCAGATGCCAGACTGAGATTCATGGGAGAATCCTAAGGAAATGCAGTCCTTAAACAAAGGAAGTAGGTTACAGTACGCTTGTTCGCACACTGCTTGAATACTGCCCAGCGGTGTGGGATCCGTACCAGATACGGTTCATAGAAGAGTTAGAGATGATCCAACGGAGAGCAGCGCGCTTCGTTATAGGGTCATTTAGTAATCGCGAAAGCGTTACGGAGATGGTAGATAAACTCCATTGGAAGACTCTGCAAGAGAGACGTTCAGTAGCTCGGTACGGGCTTTTGTTGAAGTTTCGACGACCTACCTTCACCGAGGAGTCAAGCAGTATATCGCTCACTCCTACGTATATCTCGCGAAGAGACCATGAGGATAAAATCAGAGAGATTAGAGCCCACACAGAGGCATACCGACAATCTTTTTTTTCCACGAACAATACGAGACTGAGGTAGGAGACGAGGTACTGGCAGAAGTAAAGCTGTGAGTACCGGGCGTGAGTCGTACTTCGGTAGCTCAGTTGGTAGAGCACTTGCCCGCGAAAGGCAAAGGTCCCGAATTCGAGTCTAGGTCGGGCACACAGTTTTAATCTGCCAGGAAGTTTCAATACGAGACTGGATTAGAAGGGAGAACCGATAGAGATACTCAAGGTGCCCTCCGCCACACACCGGCGGGTAGCTTGCGCAGTATGGACGTAGATGTAGATGGGACAAATGCTACCAGCTGCACCGGGACTTTGTGTGGCATCAGTGGCCATGAGTGAAAATGCGTGCATGACCGGGAGTCGAACGCAGAACGTCCCGCTTACAAGGCTGGTGTGTTCAGCACTGCGCTACACGGAAAACCTGCGCTATCTCGGCATGTTCAAATGGCTCTGAGCACTATGGGACTTAACTTCTGAGGTCATCAGTCCCCTAGAACTACTTAAACCTAACTAACCTAAGGACATCACACACATCCATGCCCGAGGCAGGATTCGAACCTGCGACCGTAGCGGTCGCGCGGCTCCGGACTGTAGCGCCTAGAACCGCTCGGCCACTCTGGCCGGCCATGTTCCCTGGCTGACTCACATTTCCACTACCGCCACCTACCCGTAGTGCCCACCAATGTTCTCCATGCTAGCTACTTTTGGATTCCTGCTGGAGGTCCAATGTTGACGTGTCCGAAAGAACAGACACCAAGTATTCATACGTAACTGATTCGTCTCGATGAGCAATGAATGCACAACCTCCAGTGTGGGTACACATTTACGTTCGACCTCCAGCGGGAATCTAAAATTAGCGAGCATGGAGGACTTTTACGGGGTGGTGCTCTGTGAGATTGTTAGTCGGCCAGGGATTGTGCCGACACAGTCTGCGCATTTGCAACAAACACTGTGTCCGTATGGTGCAGATCCGCTTCGAGCGCCGAGCGGGAAGGTTCTTGTTTATTTCTCTTGCCGCAGCGTCGCTTGTGTCGAGTTTTCCTCGTCAGTGTCGTTCTGTCTGCCGAGTGGGTCGTAGTGCCTCCGCTCCGTCTTACTGTCTGTAATCGTCTCCTTGCAGCGGCGTTGGCGGCTCCGCTGTGGCTGCCACGGTTTCCACGAAAAGGTACTGTGAGCTTCACTTTCGATAAATCAACGCGACATGTGCTGCCCGGGTCTCTAGAAATCCACGATTCGCTTGTCGATACAATTCATGTGAACTCTGACCAGGTGCACACCGCTTATTTTGATGCAGACGAGTACGTGTTTTACGTGAAAACAGATCCCCTTCACGTTGAAAGATTACTGTCGCGACATGGTTCTCAAGTCGCTTTTTAGCATCGCGATAATTCCATTAGTATGGTGTCACTCGCAGATGCTGAAATTGACTATACCAATGTGTCTAAAGGACACATTGACTCTTTATGGTAATGTGAAAAGTGCCCGTCGCGAACGTTGGTCTACTCGACACACAGTATTATAGTGGAATCCGTTCCTTGGAAACACATGTCTAGCGCTGTATTCCATCACATTACTAGTGTGTGGTTATCGCTTCCGTGTCATGTATACTGGTCAAGAGGGAACCTCCTTCCTATGTCATGAAAGTGGACACGTTCTAATTGCCTTTGGAGGGTATTTGTATTAAAGCCATCATTTTATAATGTTACTTAAAATCCGTCTTGATTGCAAAAATTTTTTTTATTATTCATATGACCGGTTTCGGTTCATTCAGAACCATCTTCAGATCTGATATTTCAGTTACAGGAGTAACCCGTCCAAATCTAGCAACTTTCACATGCTAGCATGTGTATCCTACTAGATCCTCTAGACATTTACTTCTAATGGTGATGAATGAGTGTAATATGTGGCAGTTGGTTGGAAACTTTAGGTTTTCGACCGCAAGAAGGTTATTTTACGAGTAAATCGCAGTGTCACTTCACATTGTGGTCATCTGGTCCTTTCTGCCTTGGTCTCTACCACAGCAGTAAGAGAAAGTTCACATTCTCGATGCCAAACTAGCTGTCTGCTACTACACCTGTAGCCACAGCATGTGAAAGTTGCTGGATTTGGACGGGTTACTCCTGTAACTGAAATATCAGATCTGAAGATGGTTCTGAATGAACCGAAACCGGTCATATGAATAATAAAAAAAAAATTTTGCAATCAAGACGGATTTTAAGTAACATTATAAAATCACTGATTGCTGTTATCCCGTAAGACATTATGTCTGTTTTTGTAAAGCCATCATTAATGCGACGTCGCAAATTGACGGGTACTGATCTTGTTCCGACGTCCGACCTACTTCTGCTTCAGATCATAATGAACAAACAGTCACATCTGATAATCGTGTAACTGAATTTCCGCCTTTACCTCCGCGACAGGTTCAGCATCAGTGACAAATAAGCGACGTCGCACACAAGATGGTGAAAGTGAGGATTTGGCTGTGCCTTCTGCCCCAACCTCCTCCGTATCGATTGTGTCCCCTGCTCCTCTCGATGTTACAATGCCTCCCATCCGTGGTTCGGAGAGTGGCGAAGAAGTTCTCTCCGAAATCCCTCCTGTTCGCGAAGTGGCTCCTCTTGAGCTGTCTGTGTGTGGAGAGGGAGCAGAGTCCCCCCCCTCCCTCCCACTTCGTTTTTGTGTCCACCGTTACATTCTGAAATGATGCAATGTCCTCCTGCTCCTTCGTCTTCAGACGCCAACGGTTTCCCGAATTACAACAATTCCTGAGGAGAATAAAATTAGCGACCAAGTATCACCTGTCATGTTGGTAGTTCCACAGACTGCTTCCGCCTCAGTGACTGGACCTGCAGTGCATGACCCTTGTTCTGAGGGGCAGGAGGCTGTGCCTATGACCCCTCCCACACCTCCGTCTGTAGAGGCCGCCATGCCACGTAGCCGACAGAAACAGCGTATACAACCTGACCGCGCGGTGGCACGTAAGAAATCTAAGAAGAAAGGTTCTGACGATGTGGGTTCTGGTCCCCCGATGTCTGATTCCTCTGTGGACTCCGCAATGGACCTTGACGCTCAGCTGTCTACCTAATTCTGCTCAGTACGTTCCGTACATCCCTGTATAGCTGTGATAAATCGCCCACGCCCACACGTTCCTTTGCTTAAATGTTAATCGCGTGGAATCAGAATTGCGGTTGGCTTCGCTGCGTCAGTTCATTTATGATTCATGTGCGGACATAGTCTTCTTACAGGGGGTGTTATTTAGTAACTTTTCTCGCTTCCCGAGCACGGGGTCCCGGGTTCGATTCCCGGCGGGGTCAGGGATTTTCACCCGCCTCGAGATGACTGGGTGTTTGTGTTGTCCTCATCATTTCATCATCATCCAGGAAAGTAGCGAAATTGGACTGAGCAAAGATTGGGTAATTGTACGGGTGCTGATAACCACGCAGTTGAGCGCCCCACAAACCAAACATCATCATCATCATTTAGTAACTTCTCCTTACCTGGTTTTCGTATGACCTTTAATGTAGCACTAAAATATTCTAAGGGGACCGCCTTATTCTTCCGCGAAGGCGTTCCTATTGCTGAGGTGGAAATGTTGGATTCTGTCAGGGGCATAGGGTGTCAACTTTTTAATCTTACCTTGCTTCTTTTGTATGCCCCTTCTGGCACTGGTCGCACGGAAGATCGTTCGCGTTTTTATAAAGAGGATGTTCTTTTATCTGTTGCCTAAGAGTCCTCCGGGTATCTGTTGGGTGGTGATTTTAACTGTGTACTGCGTCCTGTGGATCAATATCCAAATTTTAATTTCTGTCGTAAATCACATGAATTTGTCCGCTCATTAGGCCTTAAAGACGTCTGGATTTGTAAATACCCGACGTTCGTCAAATTTACCCACTTTACTGCGACTTCTAGTAGGAAGTTAGATAGGTTTTACTTAACAGACTGCCTTACTCTTGAAGTCATCCCAGCTTCGTTGACGGATTACAGTGCTGTGGCCACAACTCTCGGTCTTGAACGGCAACCAATCAAATTGTTTCGCCCTCCGTGGATGCTAAACGTCGCTCACCTAGCTGAGCACTCTCTCGATGACCTGATGCGGCTCATGTGGGCGAGTACTCTACAGTCCACTGGGAAATACTCTTCCACCCTTGACTGGTGGACACAGCTAGCAAAACCGAGGCTCAGGCAAACTTTGATATGAATTTTATCCACAGTGGATGCCGTCGAACTCCGTGACGGTTCCTTTATAGGGTGTAGAAAAATATCCGCTACCAGTCAAAATAAAAGGTTATTTATTTGTCACACGACCGGTTTCGGGCTTGCGCCCATCCTCAGGTGTTTATACATTCATTTACATGTTTATACGGCTGGAGATCACTGTATGAATCCAAAAAAATTATTTGCTGGTGGCTAAGCAAATACAAGTGGGACAATTGTAAGTGGCAAGGCAGCATTTGACGAAATATATCTGTACTTACATAAAGATGAAACATCATTATTATAGTTACGCTGTGGTGACAGTGACGCTGTCATTAACAACTCCTCATGCTGAAACGTCCCCTTAGAAAATTTTTTGAATGACAGTGCTGATAAATCCCTTACGTTATTTGATTTCCAAACAGCTGAGCAAAACTGAACGTGCTCAGACATTTCTCTCTTCACTTATTCTGATCATCAATAAACTGACACACAATATTTTTAACGCAACGCAATCTGACTTTCAAAAATCCCTACAAAAGAATGGCCCTGAATAATAATAACCAATAATTTCATGAATCACTTACCTCACAAAAATCTTCGTTACTCGAACTACTGCAATACAGCGAGCGCCAATACTGCCAGCTAAATAAAAGATTCTAACTACTGAAAGCACTAACTACTGATAGGCATACTTAGCAAATGAAAGATTTTGATAGAGAACAAACAATGTACTTACCTTAATAGTGTTGAAAAGTCATTATATATATAAAGTCATTATATATATATATATATATATATATATATATATATATATATATATATATATATATATATATATATATATATCAGTTCATGACATCCAGTCTTACAAATTTACTCTCTCTGATGGACACACGTCCAGATCGTCCGCTCTCAAAACTCTGCCATCTCCCTCCCCACATCCACCACTGCTGGCGGTTCACCTCCAACTGCGCAACGCTATGCGCTGTTCACATCCAACTGCCCAACACTACAATGGCAAATGTTCCAACAATGCCAGTCAGCCACAGACTGCACACAGCACAGCCAGTGATTTTCATACAGAGCGCTACGTGGCCGTTACCAACATAAAAACCTTAACAGCCTACTTACAATGTCATCCAGTACAACACAAAATGGCGTTCTTCAGATCGACACTTAATCGTATACATAAAATCCCACTCAGCCCCCATGATGAATAAAAACAAATGAACATTATCAAAGAAATTGCAAGTAGAAATGGATACAACCCAGATATTGTAAACACAAGCTGTAACTGTCATTATATAATTTGTAATAGCTTTCAAACTTTCATGTATGTAACATCATTGTACTTCCTAGATCTAAGTTCTCCAACAAAAATATGGATCAAAAAACTTCGCAGTCTAAATAGCTTTTTAAGGTTCTATATGTGCAACACCCTTGCACTTCCTGTGGCTAAGTTCTTTGACCATAACCTACATGATTCTGTATGAGCAACATCTTAACATCTGCTACGTCTAAGTTCTTTGACCACAGCCCTCATGTTTGTTTGCAAACATAGTGCATTTCACGAGTGCACATCATACTAGTGAAACATGCAGCTAAACTTGGTAAAACTGAAATAAGTGTGTAACTAAGTTGCAAAACTATCACTACAGCATAACTATAATAATGTTGGTTCATCTTTATCTAAGTACAGATATATTTTCGTAAAATGCTGCCTTGCCACTTACAATTGTCCCACTTGTATCTGTTTAGTCACCAGTAAATAATTTTTTTTTTTTTTGTATTTATACAGTGATCTCCAGCAGTATAAACATTTTCATGAATGTCTAAACATTTGATATGGGCGAAGCCCGAAACCGGTCGTATGACAAATAGTCTTTTATTGTGTCTGCTAGCGGATATTTTTCTACACACTACAAACTTTGATACTTTTCTGTGATGCGAAAGCGCGAGACTTTCGGAGAACTTATGAATATTACTATACCATTCTGCGTGAACTTTATGCTGCTTCGGATCACGCCCCTCTGCGATTTGTGGGGGTTAGGCATGTAAAGGCAAAATTGTTGACCTTGTAGAGAATATAAATGGAAGATTTGAAAATCCGATCGAAGCCGCGTTCATTGGCGACGGAAGAACTGACTTCCTTACATCATTTGCTTCGCCATCAGAACCGTTGCCTACGCGCTTGTATTCATTCTCTCACGACAAATGATGGACGTATCGTATCAGAGCAAGCTGATAACAGTGCGTAACTTACACCAGTAGTATGTAGACATCTGCGACCCACTTGTCAGCGTCTTGGATACGACAGCTACACCTAAACATAATGCAACGCTCTTAGCTGCCTTTCAGCCTGAGGAAGTTTACAAACTTACTGTGGGGTCGCCTTCTCAAAAGTCCCTGGATCTAGATGGCCTCCCAAAGGAATTTAACGTGCACTTTTGGCCGTTGTTGGGTGCTACCTTTGCCTCCCTTTCGAATGAAATGTCTTAGCCAAAGAGAAGAAACATCTGACGACCCCAAAGGACTCGATGGCACAGGTACAGCCGTGGACCGTTTATGGCTTTCAGTGTTAGAAGAACTTTGTGAGAATACTATCAGATCTAATTCTGTTGAATGATTATCTTGTCAGTCTCCACTTGATAAAGAATACAATCAAACTGCATTCACTAGTACATAATCAATTCTCTTCGCCAAGACTTACCAATATACTGAAATATGTCTGATACAAATCAAGATGTTAGAGGATTACCCGTGACGATTTGAAATCCTGCTGAATTTTGTTTTATGTTGTCATCTCCGTCGTGTATATTCCGTAAAGAAATGTCGATAATTTTATGTGCATGGTGTAAAAAAAAAAGACCTGTTTAAAGCATTACCTTGCACATTACCATTACTGTAATTCTTTCATAATAATGAGTTACTTATTATTTAAGTGTGAAACCAAAAACTGAATGTAAAGCGTAAACACAATTTAGAACATAAAACAGATAGAGCTAAAACATACAACTAGAATAGTAATGAATATTTAGGTATTTTAATTAGGTATGTTGAAAATAATCTGACAACACATTGTGCACAGTTTATTTTCCAAATGTGGTTATTCAGGATCCAGTTTTATTATATGGGGAGGCATGTGGTTGGAAAGCTTCTTTAGTTTATGCTGTAACAAAAGTTTTAATTTTTCAAAATTAATTAACGATGGTGGGAAAATTTGTAAAAATTCAGTTTTGAAATTGATTATGCAGTTTTCAGGAATATTAAACACATAGACATTTATATGAAAACATTTTTTGTATATCATCGTTTCAAAGATATTACCTCCCAACTTAAAATTCTAAATCACCTTTCGGGTTGTGTTTTAACACTTAAAATTGAAATTGGGCATACACAAAAAACATGTATCACGCTATTTTGACCCGACTACACACGTTACAGGTTTCATAAAGCTCGTTAACTAACACTTGAGAATGTTCCCTTGTAAGTATGTGTGGCAAGAGAATGCCATTAATACTTATTTACCCTTGGGCATAAAGTCAGTAATGCCGACCTCGTTCAAAGTGGGAAAAATTGTTTTAATTCCGAAACGCACTGGACCGGCCGCCCCTGATAGCTTTCGCCCACTTACTTTGTTGAACTCTGATTGTAAGACTGTGGCGAGGGCGGTTAATAGTAGGATGGCGACTCTGCTGCAGACGATTGTTGCAAAACATCAAAGTTGTGTACCTGGTAGTAAAATTCTTACCCCTGTAGTTGAGTGTCGTAACGTGGTTTCGGTTGTTGTTGTCACGTCCGTCCCTTGTGCCCTTGCTTCTGTAGACTTCGATAAAGCTTTTGATCGTGTAAACCACGCCTTTCTGCTTCGGATTCTGGAGGCAGTTGGTTTCAGTGTTGACACACGGCGAGTGCTTTCAAATCTGTTTACGGGTATTTAGGCTTCGGTCGTTGTTAATGGCCAACTGACGCCCCCAATAAATTTACGTAGGGGAGTGCCTCAAGGCAGCCCGGTGCCAATGACCATGTTTGTGTTGTCTCTGGAGCCACTACTTCGGATGCCAGCATCACAGCTGACAGGATGGACGCTTTCTGGCGGAACTATAGCTGTTCGTGCATTCGCAGATGACGTGATGGTTCTACTTCGCAATCCTGATGAGATACCTCACCTGAAAGCTGTAATCGACGGTTTTATCGGAGTTCAAGTGCAAAACTTAATGAAGGTAAATGCAAGCTTCTTCCCTTGCGAGGTTTTAATGACGTGGTTGTTCCATGGGCTACTGCGGTGGATTGGCATACGTCTCTCGGTATCATCATTGGTCGTGGTCCACTCAAAATGGCGGCGCTCAATTGGAAGTCTGTTATGGAAAAAATTCAGGAAGCTATACTAGAACACGAAAGCGTTGTCTTACTCTGCTCCAGAAAATTCGAATACTCGATACACATGTCGTATGCAGAGTTTATTAGGTGGCCCAAGTTTATCCGCTTCCCTCGATGATGGCGAAGAAACTACAATTGTCCGGTCGTTTCTTATGGAAAAGACATATATTTTGCTTATGGTATGAGATGATCACGAGGCTGGACCTGACTGATATACGAAGAGAGACGCAGTTGCTATGTGTGCGTCGCAATGTTTTGACGATAACTCAAGAAACTCATACATTCACGTCTTGTTTATTTCTTTGTGTCCGTCCTGCTAGTCTTGAACCCACTATTGATTTTGGTCGCATAAATTATCAGTTAAAACACATTCGTGACTTCTATCTACGGTGAGCTATTTGGGGGCTGACATCTTATGGAAACTGTTGTGGGTTGGTAGGAGAGCCAACACCGGGTACTAGAGGAAGCCGAAAGGCACGCGTTTTAGCTCACGCAGGCTGGCGTGAGGTCTGGAACAGGACAAGGAAATTAGACTTTAGAAAAACGGACGTAGCTGGTGGAATACATAACTTTAATCCATAAATGGTGAACGTCCCTCTTGACGGTACATATTTTACAGCATCAATAGTAACTGGTAATGGCGCCTTGCTAGGTAGAAGCAAATGACGTAGCTGATGGTTATGCTAACTATCGTCTCGGCAAATGAGAGCGAATTGTGTCAGTGAACAATCGCTAGCAAAGTCGGTTCTACAACTGGGCCGAGTGCTAGGACGTCTCTCTAGACCTGCCGTCTGGCGGCGCTCGGTCTGCAATCACTGATAGTGGCGACACGCGGGTCCGACGTACGAGGTGCATTCAAGTTCTAAGGCCCCCGATTTTTTTCTCCGGACTGGAAAGAGATAGAAACATGCGCATTGTTTTAAAATGACGGCGCGTCCCAGAGATGGCAGCACCGTACGGCAGATCGAATTTTACCACCAGCAGCGAGAATGAGAACTGTTTTAAATACTTACAATGGCGACGTTTTCCTTACTTGAACAGCGTGCAATCATTCGTTTTCTGAATTTGCGTGGTGTGAAACCAATTGAAATTCATCGACAGTTGAAGGAGACATGTGGTGATGGAGTTATGGATGTGTCGAAAGTGCGTTCGTGGGTGCGACAGTTTAATGAAGGCGAACATCGTGTGACAACAAACCGAAACAACCTCGGGCTCGCACAAGCCGGTCTGACGAAATGATCGAGAAAGTGGAGAGAATTGTTTTGGGGGATCGCCGAATGACTGTTGAACAGATCGCCTCCAGAGTTGGCATTTCTGTGGGTTCTGTGCACACAATCCTGCAAGACGACCTGAAAATGCGAAAAGTGTCATCCAGGTGGGTGCCACGAATGCTGACGGACGACCACACGGCTGCCCGTGTGGCATGTTGCCAAGCAATGTTGACGCGCAACGACAGCATGAATGGGACTTTCTTTTCGTCGGTTGTGACAATGGATGAGACGTGGATGTCATTTTTCAACCCAAAAACAAAGCGGCAGTCAGGTCAATGGAAGCACACAGATTCACCGCCACCAAAAAAATTTCGGGTAACCGCCAGTGCTGAAAAAATGATGGTGTCCTTGTTCTGGGACAGCGAGGGCGTAATCCTTACCCATTGCGTTCCAAAGGGCACTACGGTAACAGGTGCATCCTACGAAATTGTTTCGAAGAATAAATTCCTTCCTGCGCTGCAACAAAAACGTCCGGGAAGGGCTGCGCGTGTGCTGTTTCACCAAGCCAACGCACCCGCTCATCGAGCTAACGTTACGCAACAGTTTCTTCGTGATAACAACTTTGAAGTGATTCCTCATGCTCCCTACTCACCTGACCTGGCTCCTAGTGACTTTTGGCTTTTTCCAACAATGAAAGACACTCTCCGTGGCCGCACATTCACCAGCCGTGCTGCTATTGCCTCAGCGATTTTCCAGTGGTCAAAACAGACTCCTAAAGAAGCCCTCGCCGCTGCCTTGGAATCATGGCTTCAGCGTTGTGAAAAATGTGTACGTCTGCAGGGCGATTATGTCGAGAAGTAACGCCACTTTCATCGATTTCGGGTGAGTAGTTAACTAGAAAAAAAAATCGGAGGCCTTAGAACTTGAATGCACCTCGTATACTAACGGACCGCGGCCGATTTAAAGGCTACCACCTAGCAAGTGTGGTGTCTGGCGGTGACACCACAGAAACCTGTCCTCACCACGAAATTCCTAAAGGTTCGTTGGGAAGCAGTCCCTAGGCCGAACCTTGTTAAAATAGAATCGCCCCAAACAACCTGGACGACAGTTTGGCGCAATATGAGTCTTCCGATTTTGCCGATGCGTGAAGCGTCCTCGTGGTATAAAAAAAGCACTCCGACGTCAGGCCACGAGTGGCTTACCGGGACCATCCGACCGCCGTGTCATCCTCCGTGGAGGATGCGGATAGGAGGGGCGTGGGGTCAGCACACCGCTCTCCCGGTCGTTATGATGGTATTCTTGACCGAAGCAGCTACTATTCGGTCGAGTAGCTCCTAAATTGGCATCACGAGGCTGAGTGCACCCCGAAAAATGGCAACAGCGCATGGCGGCCTGGATGGTCACCCATCCAAGTGCCGACCACGCCCGACCGCGCTTAACTTCGGTGATCTCACGGGAACCGATGTAACCGCTGCGGCATGGCCGTTGCCCCTCGTGGTATAAGGTAGTAAATAATTCGATTCCAACGACCGAGCAACTTTTCCTTATTGGGCTTAGTGACGCGAATTTATGTAGTCGTTGTACCTCTCCCGATAGGATAGGACATCGCTTTACTCGTGGAGGTCACATGGCAAACGGCTCTTTGATCAGGACGCAATTGGCCTTTCTTACTCGATCTTCTGAGACTGCATACACTACGGACATCATATTACGCCCTGATTGTTGTTTCTTTCCACGGTCGAAAACCCATACCGTTATGTGGTTGCTGGGACTCTTCGGTCATTACGTTGTAGAAGGCGAGGGGGAAGATCCCATGAACTTCATGCAATAGATCACTGTCTATTGGAAATGCTTACGAATGCCACGATATCGAAACGTGTTCGCCAACATGTTGTATCTTGTTTTCCGCGGCAAGGTCTTGCTTAATTTAATTTTTGTGATAAGTGTTTTTCTTTGTTATGTCTGTTTCCATCTGATATGCTTCGGCTTGTCGTCTCCTTTTTTTCCTGTCCGTTTTGGTGTGTATTTTTACTCAGCATCGCTCCATTTCTATTGTAAATGTGTATAGGTGAAGTATAGGTACACATGAGCGTATACAATCATTGCAATCAACGTCGGATTTTTCTTTGTTTGCTATTTCGAACGTAATCTTGTTTCGTTTTCCTTCTACTTTTAGATTCTAGCACAAACAATAAAAATATATAAAAACAAAAAAATTTTTAAAAATTACAAAAAAAAGCATATAAAAATAATTGTTGATGCACATCATATGACCTACGGCTACGTTCTCGGTTTTTTTCCTTGCTCCTTTTATTTATTATTCTGTTATGATAATTAATTTTTTCTCCTATTTGCACCTTATACTGCATGACGTTTTGACGATGGTCTACTGAAGAGTCATGATAGTACCAAGTCATTCTGATAAAAAAAAGATGGCTCAGTCGGATAGAGCCGTGTAAGCAGGAGATGCCGGGTTCGAGTCCCGGTCGGGGCACATATTTTGTCAAATGTCTCCGTTGACATTTATCAACCTCTACAAGCAGCTAATACTCTGGATTTCATTGTAATTTCATTCTTACAGAGGTGCAGAATCACCAAAGGTATCTGAAAGAATGGATACCATATCCATATGGACAATCAGTGGTTAAAAATGTGCAAATTAACATATGCCATAGATACATCGTAAGAGGCAGTACGTTCACGTAACGCATCACTGTCAGATAGCTTTTCTAAGAGGTGGATCACGCGGGATTAGGCGAGCGGTCTAAGGCGCTGCAGTCATGGACTGTGCGGCTGGTCCCGGCGGAGGTTCGAGTCCTCCCTTTGGTATGGGTGTGTGTGTTTGACCTTAGGATAATTTAGGTTAAGTAGTGTGTAAGATTAGGGACTGATAAACTTAGCAGTTAAGTCCCATAAGATTTCACACACATTTGAACCTTTTTTTTTCTTTTTTTTTCGAAGAGGTGGGTCCGTTAGTTGATAGTTGTTGACCAATCGCAATTTTTAAAATGCAATTCTCAGCTATGTTCTCAACGGCTGAAATCGACTGAACACATGCTTTCACTGATTTGCTCAATTGTAGAAACATGAGGGTGCCCGTTCATGTCTTAAACGAAATAGCAAATAAACTACATCGTGAAAGCTCTCGAGACTGTACAAGAACTCTTATCCGTAAACGTTAACACTTTGGCTACCAGTCCGTGCACGACAGTTCTGTTGATTACAGAGATAAGGGGTCAAGTGTTTGGATAGCCCTTTTCCTAGCAACCATTTGCATACCTACCAAAGAACGGGGACTCTGTAGCTATTCGGCAGCATAGGGTCAAAATCTGAACATTACATACTTCCTCCAGCCCAGGTAAATTGAGGAAATCAGTTGGTTATTTTAAAAAAATGGTCCATTGGTTAACGCAATCGCCTAGCAAGCAGGAGATCCTGGTGTTGAGTCCTTGACTGGCACACATTTCCACTAGTCTTTGCTGATTCTGGAGTTTTGGGTATGGGAAGGTACTGACTGATGTTGAACACGAGATTGAAAATTAGGGAGGAAATATGAGCGTATGGGGTGATGGGGTGCCATTCTCAGCCGTAGAATCATTGGGTCAGTCTTCGTCGATGGTATAATTAACAGCCGGCCGTTTGGCCGAGCGGTTCTAGGCGCTTCAGTCTGGAACAGTGCGACCGCTAAGGTCGCAGGTTCGAATCCTGCCTCGGGCATGGATGTGTGGGAAATCCTTAGGTTAGTTATGTTTAAGTAGTTCTAGGGGACTGATGACCTTAGATATATGGTCCCATAGTGCTTAGAGCCATTTGAACAATTTTTTGAAATTTGGTGGAGGCAGTCTAACGCAACAATCCTCTTAACGTGTCACAATTAGGATGGGCTATCACAACAATTTCTGAGGGACCCACAGAAGACTTGTGCCGTAGAATGCTCGGAATAATGACGATCAGTCTGAGACAAGGGGTGCGTCAACGTTGTGCACATATTGATCATGTACAGCACACTCCCTGAGCGCAAACCTCTGATGATTAGTATAGAAAAGAATAAACTCACATGTTTTTTTTATTCAAGTTACATAAAAAATTTACAATGTTTGATATGTCGTGCACCACCGTGTATGATTGGCCAATATCGGATGTATAGTCAATTTTTAACTGGTAGTTTCGGTAAACATACACTGATGTTCCACAATACTGAAAACATCTGCTTAATACCGTGTTGATCCGACTTCGGAAAGTACACTACTGGCCATTAAAATTGCTACACCACGAAGATGACGTGCTACAGACGCGAAATTTAACCGACAGGAAGAAGATGCTGTGATATTCAGATCATTAACTTTTCAGAGCATTCACACAATGTCGGCGCCGATGGTGACACCTACAACGTGCTGACATGAGGAAAGTTTCCAACCGATTTCTCATACACAAACAGGAGTTGACCGGCGTGGCCTGGTGAAATGTTGTTGTGATGTGTCAGGAGCGGAAATGCGTACCATCACGTTTCCGACCTTGATAAAGGTCGGATTGTAGCCTATCGCTATTGCGGTTTATCGTATCACGACATTGCTGCTCGCGTTGGTCGAGATCCAATGACTGTTAGCAGAATATGGAGTCGGTGGGTTCAGGAGTGTAATATGGAACGCCGTGCTGGATCCCAACGGCCTCGTATCACTAGCAGTCGAGTTGACAGGCATCTTATCCGCATGGCTGTAACGGATCGTGAAGCCACGTATCGATCCCTGAGCCAACAGATGGGGACGTTTGCAACACAACAACCATCTGCACGAACAGTTCGACGACGTTTGCAGCAGCATGAACTATCAGCTCGGAGACCATGGCTGCCGTTATCCTTGACGCTGCATCACAGACAGGAGCGCCTGCAATGGCATACTCAACGACGAACCTGGGTGCACGAATGACAAAACGTCAATTTTTCGGATGAATCCAGGTTCTGTTTACAGCATCATGATGGTGGTATCCGTGTTTGGTGACATCGCGGTGAACGCACTTTGGAAGCGTGTATTCCTCATCGCCATACTGGCGCATCACCCGGCGTGATGGTATGCGGTGCCATTGGTTACAAGTCTCGGTCACCTCTTGTTCGCATTGACGGCAGTTTGAACAGTTGACGTTACATTTCAGATGTGTTACGACCCGTGGCTCTACCCTTCATTCGATCCCTACGAAACCCTACATTTCAGCAGGATAATGCACGACCGCATGTTGCAGGTCCTGTACGGGTCTTTCTCGATACAGAAAATGTTCGACTGTTGCCCTGGCCAGCACGTTCTCCAGGTCTCTCACCAATTGAAAACGTCTGGTCAGTGGTGGCGGAGCAACTGGCTCGTCACAATACGCCAGTCACTATTCTTGATGAACTGTGGTATCGTGTTGAAGCTGCATTGTCAGCTGTACCTGTTCACGCCATCCAAGCTCTGTTTGACTCAATGCCCAGGCGCATCAAGGCCGTTATTACATCCAGAGGTGGTTGTTCTTGGTACTTATTTCTCAGGATCTATGCACCCAAATTGCGTGAAAATGTAATCACATGTCAGTTCTAGTATAATATATTTTTCCAATTAACACCCGTTTATCATCTGCATTTCTTCTTGGTGTATCAATTTTAATGGCCAGTTTTGTAATACCACGGCAGATTTGCCTGCCATGAATCCGACTAGACATTGACAGGTTTCTAAGGGTATATGTCGCAGGATCTCTACACACAAGTCGAGGAATTCCTGTAAATTACGGACCGCTGGTATGTGGGTGTGGGACTGTGACAAGATAGCATCGGAGATGATTCACATCTGGTTCAGATCAGCCGAATACGGTGGCCACAACATCAACGTGAGGTCACTGTCACGGTTCTCCAAAGACTGTAGTGCTGTTCTGGCTTGATTGAACAGATAGTTATCCTGCTGGAAGATGCAGTCGGCTTCGGGGATGATGTGAATTATGAAGGGATGGATCTAGTCTGCAGTAGTTTTCTAGCAGCTTGCAGCTGTCATGATGTCTCCGATTACTACCACGGGTTCAGGTTTCCATTGATTCACGATAAGACCACAATGATCCCGTTGCCTCAGCATCAATCTGTAGGGACTTCAGTAAGTTACACGTTCGGTGTATAAAAGGAGCTGTAATGAGAGAGAGAATTAGATGCCCCAGCAGTCGCAGCATGTTGACGTTACCTGAAAAGGCGCTTTTAGTGAAGCTGTATTATCAGAATGGGGAATGTGCTAGTTTAGCGTTACGATCCTATCGCCATCGGAAGGGGATTCGAAAGGGCATAGGTCGGTTGACAAATGCTGCTGTGGCGAGAATGATTTCGAAGTTCGAAGCCACGGGTTGTTGACAGACCCCGTAGTGGCCCACCGAGCACAAGGCGTAATGCTGCTGAGGCAGTTCAGGAAGATATGGAGACTGTAGCGGGTTCGTCTATGCACGGGGAAGTCAGCGCTCGTGCAGTCGCACGTCGCACCGGCATTCCGTACACTACTGTTTGGTTGGCACTTGGGCGTACCCTCCGATGCTATCCGTACCAAATCCATCGTCATCATGAACTGTTACCTGGCGATTTAGTGAAGCGGGGGGCATTTGCGGTGTGGGCGTTTCAAAAGATGACGGAAGGTGACGATTGGTTGAATAACGTGTTGTGGACCGAAGAAGCTCATTTCACGCTCCGAGGGTCTGTCGACGCCCACAACTGCAGAATTTGGGCTACGGAAAATCCTATACCTGTCGTGGAAACTCCATTGCACGACGAGAAAGTCACGGTATGGGTTGGATTTACCACATCTACCGTTATCGGGCCTTTTTTCTTCGAGGAAATGCGTGATTCTGGTTTTGTAACTGCTACCGTGACGGGTGAGAGGTACGCCGATATGTTACAGAATCGCATCGTCCCCAGCCTGGCTGATAAACACCTGCTGGAACGTACGATGTTTATGCAGGTTGGCGCTCCACCCCATATTGCTAGACGCGTGAAAGATCTCTTGCGGGCGTCGTTTGGTGATGATCGTGTGCTGAGCCGCCATTTTCGTCATGTTTGGCCCCCCAGGTCTCAGTCCGTTCGATTCTTGCCTTTGGGGTTACCTGAAGTTGCAAGTGTATAGTGATCGACCGACATTTCTAGGGATGCTGAAAGACAACATCCGACGCCAAAGCCTCACCATACCTCCGGACATGCTTTACAGAGCTGTTCACAACATTATTCCTCGACTACAGCTATTGTGGAGTAATGATGGTGTACATATTGAGCGTTTCCTGTAAAGCACATCATCTTTGCTTTGTCTTACTTTATTATGCTAATTATTGCTATTCTGATGAGATGAAGTGCAATCTGTAGGACATTTTTTTAATGTTTGTATTTTTTTTTTTTTTTTTTTTTTTTTTTTTTGCTTAATAAAACCCCATGTCATTCCAAGCATGTGTGTGAATTAGTACCTCTCTATCTACATTATTCCGTGATTTATTTAGTTTTCAAGTTTATACTAACTTTTTGATCACCCAGTATGTAAGCGAAGCAAACACGGACGGGGATTCACTCTAGTGAAGATACGGGCTGCAAATAGGGAAATATACTGAAGCGACTTTGACAAATGGTAGATTACTATTACGCACAGACTGTCAAATAGTATCCTAAAACGCCGAAGGCTCTGGAATATTCACGTGCTACTGTCGTGAGCATCTACTCCTACAGGAGGAGGTAGAAGAACAGTGAAACGACCACTAGGTGCTAAACTGTTGGACATCTACCACTCTTCACAGGATGGAGGGTTCGCACGTTTGTATGTTCTGTAAAGTAGGATAGATGGTGATCGGTGGCGTCTGCCGAGAGAGCACAATGCTGGTTCATCCACAAGTGTTTCAGAGGACACCGTTCATCGTACATTGTTGGACATGGAGCTCCGCAGCAGACCACATGTTGACCCAACGACATCGTTAATTATGGTTGCTGTGGCCGCGGGACCACCGGGATTCGACTGTCTATCAATGGAAACGCGTCGGCTCTTCGCGTGAATCACATTTTTGCTACAGTAGGTCGATGATCGCCTCCACAAACGCCGTCAAGGAGGCGAACGGCGGCTCGAAACGTGCAGCGCGCAACTGCCACAGGATGATGGGAGCGGTGTTATGCTATGGGAGGCATTCTCGTGCGCATGCATGGGACCTATATTAGTAATCGAAGACACCCTGGCGGGCTGCGAACCACATGCATCCCTTTATGCTTTGACGTCTCCCTCGACGGCGACGCCATCTTTCAGCACCAAAATTGTCCGTGTCTCGGAGCCTGACCGTTCCCCAGTGGTTTGTGGAGCATTGTAATGAACTCACGTTGGGCCATTTACTCATCGCATATCCCTCACTCGTACTATAATTATACTGCAACTACACTCCGGATCAGTTTCGTCTACGGAAGGCGCCGGAAGAATATCGAGAGGCAGGCCGCGGCAGCGCATAAAGTGTGACGTCAGTCGGGTGCTTCCCCTGCAGAAGCGCGCGCGCGCGACGTCTTTTCTGAAGTATGGCGGCTGGCGTGTGTCGACTCTTATTTACGGCGACTCTATCGACACAGGGGCGGCTCCAGAGCCCCAGCCTCCAGCTTCCGGCGCGCTGGAGAGGGCGCCAGGGCGCGCTTTTTAGTCCCCAAGATCGATCGGCGCGCGGGGGTGGCAAGGGTAGCGTCAGCCCCGTCGCCCCTGCCAGACCCGAGACTCGCCCAGGCTGGGGAAGCCTGGATGATGGGGGCACGGCACCTCGGCAGCTGTCGGCAGCCCTCAGTGTCTGTACCGCCCTGGAAGCGTCTCTCGCAGCATCAGGAAAGCTGACGCCGGCGCAGGCAGTCAAAGCAGAGGTATACCTGGGAAATAGGTTACGCCACAAAAGCAGAAAAAAAGAGACAAATACACTAATATACTTACTCAGGAGTGTGCAAAACGAACAGGAGTGATTATGATAAGCTTGATACACCGAGGTGACAAAGATCATGGGATAGCGGTATATAAACTACTGGCCATTAAAATTGCTACACCAAGAAGAAATGCTGATGATAAACGGGTATTCATTGGACAAATATATTATACTAGAACTGACATGTGACTACA